>NW_026087631.1:15459155-16059155 GCF_022539395.1 Myiozetetes cayanensis | reverse complement strand
GGTTAAGTGAACTTGAAGATTCACAAAACAATTCCTTTTCCCACTAGGAATGTATAATAACAGGTAAAAACTTTAAATGTTAATTATAGTAAAGGAAAGCACAATTCTCCTGTGCATTTTTTTGTTCACAGTACTATTTCTGACTTTACACATGGATGTTCAGGCAGACAGGTGGTTTTAGTAAGGTCTGATAAACACAGATTTGTTAAACAAGGAGTCACATGAATGGGAATTGTTTTTCTTAATGTGAAGGTTAATGTTCAAAAACATCTTGTCAGCCACTGAGGAGGTTAAAACCCTTCACATCTGATCACAAAATGAGACTCCCTTTTCTCTGATGCTGCACACAAACGGGCTTGCTTTCCAGGACATAGCAACAGCTTTACTGAATTTGGCTGTAGCCTCCTGTTGACACTCACCCAGAAAATGCCTATTCTCAAGTTCTATGCAAATGCCACATTTGTTTGCTATCATCTGTCTCTATATATTGAAACTCTGTTACTGTTGTTTACCCAAAATAGTGCCATTGATCATGGTAGGAGTCATGAGAGGTTGTTTAGGAAGGCATCATGATATGAGGGGTCTGTAATGCTGTAGTGTGGTCACTGTTAGCACCCTTACTTTTATTAGAAGAAAGCAGACCACTGTTTATTCCCATTCATTGAGCTAACCCTGCACAGAGAAATAAGATGGATAAAGAGCTGGAGCTTACTTTCAAAGAATGATTTCAGGGCTAGTTTTAGCCATCATTCTGTCAAGTTCTTTTCATATAGATAGATATGGAGATAGATGTGCATGTTTGTGTGACACTGCAGATACGCATATGTTGTCTAAGATCCAGGAAGACAAGAAAACAGGAAACAGCCACCTCTCTAACTGCTTAGAAACACCTTGTCTTGTCTCTGTGTTCCCCAATTTACCTTCACTTATTGCAGACCTCTTCATTTCAGCGGAGAAGTAACTGGACCCAATACAGTGGTCAACTCTCAAAGCTGAAGCCTTTCTGTCCTAACTTTTTAATGGAAGGCTTTACTTTTAGGCTTTTATTAGAGTCAGCTCATTTACAGGCTCTAGACTGTTTGTTAGGTTTTTTTTTTTTTATATCATTATTTTAGCAATTAATTCGAGATTGTTTGAAATATCTTGCTTTGACCTAATTCAGGAAATGGAGTCTTCTGCCAAGGGACTGACAGAAAGCATGGATTTAAACTTTCTCAAAATAATGTTATTGATTGGAGCATCTTCAAACCAGTGAAATTAGTAGTGGTGTATTGGTTATAGCTGTAAAGTCTTTTATTAATTCACAGGGTTACTGTGACCAGAATTTGCTTCTAGCTCTTCCAGTAAGTTTATGGTGGTACAGATTTTGCTTGAGGCTCAAGTGAAACATAATATTTGGTCTTAATCCAATGTAATGTGTTCCCCAGTCAGGATTTCCTCTAATGACTCATTCACCCTAATGAATTGAAAAGGATATGTGTAAATCGACTGAATTTAAACTCCAAGGTTTTTGACTTTTTATCTTATCTTGGAATTGGCAGCATACAACATTGTATATATTCCAATCATACAAAAAAACCCCAACAATACCTTTTTTCTTGTTCTTCTTGTTTAATGAGATCACATCAGAGAATGCAGGTCACATATACAGGATGGGAGAAAAATGGAGTGTAACTCTGAACAGCCAACTACATGTGTATTCCTAGTACAAAACAGTAGTCAAATAATCCCAAAAGCACGCTCTAGTGCTTTAAGATAAGGCAAAAACCGGTTGGGTTCAGCTGCCTAGTGGGATCTGCTTCTATGCGTGCTCTCACCCTATGAAGAGTGCAAGTTCACATGCCCCTTAAACAGGAGCATTCCCTGAGCTAGTGATCTAACTTCAGCATGGAAGGGAGAAGGAGTTATACCAGGGCAATTATGGAGCAGAGGATGTAAGTCACTGCCTCAGAGCCTGTCTTACCTTGTGGCAACTTGCTTATATTGCCGTATTCATGCACCATCTATTCAAAGGTAGTATTTGTACATTAAGCAGAGGAATAACAGATATGGAAAAAAAACCCAAACCATCTATTACCCTCTGTAATTTGTTTTGAAGATCACCCTTAAAAGCTTTATAATTTGCCAACATTCGCAGAATGAATATCTGTGACATCAAATATTCACAAATTCAGAGTTGTGGCATGTATTATTGTCAAAATCTCAGGGAATACAAATAAATCCTTTAGAATCTATCCAAAAAACTTTTGAAAGGAGACTTGAAAATATACTGGAAATACATGGATGATAAGAAAATCTGTAAGCATGGACAGCTTCTTATTTACAGCAAGCAAAGGCAAAACTAAAGCTAGGGTCAGAATTTCGATCCTCAAATAGCTGAATGAGAAGATAGACCAAGCACTTGTAATTCAATAGTGAAGCTAATGATCTATTACATCAGTGTTGTTAGGAGGGTAGTGATCAGGATTAGATCACTTTCTGAAAAACATCTTCTAGTTCAACCAGGAATTGTGGGGCTTTATGCCAGAAGTCAGAATAGCTGATTATGGTAATTGTCCCTGACCTTTTGATGCAGTAATGCCATGTGCTAGCTTTCCAGAGATACATGGTATGTTCTGTCTTTCTGCACAGCTGTGCTGAATGTGTGAGCAGGACCTTGGATGTCACATTGTGAAATTCTCTGTGTGATTTATCCGGCAGAATAGATGAAATAAATAAGCATGTAATAAAGCCCAGGCTTGAGTTTCCTCTCCCGCCACGATGCTGCCAAGTAAATGGCCTCTTAAGATTGCAAAAAATACCTTTCTGCCCAATCCCAGAAACAAAGCTATATACTGAAAGATGATTTTGAACTAATTATTCAGATTTTTGTAGCCTCTTCTCTTTTTATGGATGAGGACTTGATCTGCATTTTTTTCAAGGCAACCTCTTGCTTTCTATTGATGGCAGATTGGCCCACTGTTGGTTAACATTACAAATACTGAAAACAATGCAAAAACAGAGCAGAAAAACAATTGTTTTACTGCAGTACCAGGTATGTACTCTAGTCTCCTTCAGATGTAGCAGTTCCATGAATTTAAGATTGACTTACTCATCAGAGGGAGTCCCTGGTGGTCTAGTGGTTAAGGACGCAGCGCTGTCAACGCTGCAGGCCCGGGTTCGATTCCCGGTCAGGGACACTCCCCGGGCAGATGGAGCTCATTAGCCCTGCAGGCAATCCATCTATGTCCTGAGGACTCGCTGCCACCGTCCAAGCTCGCTTGGCCCCGGCAGATGAACCTTAGGATTAAAGGGTGGGCTCAGTTCCACGCACACTGTGTCTCACCTAAAAAATCCAATGCGTAGGCTGGAAGGTGTAAAGACCTTCCCCGGATCTTCACTTGCAAAGACTGGCCATTATTATTATTATTATTATTATTATTATTATTATTATTATTATTATTATTATACTCATCAGAATGTGTGTGGCACCGTTTGTCGTAACCAAAGTGAAACAGTAAGTCATTACCTCTAACAATCTATGCAATGCTGTAATCATTCTTTCAGCCTAATAGAGTTATGCTCATGACAGTATTTGTTATATTGATACATGCTTTTAAGAGTGAAAGTGTTTTTCCAAATTGAGAAAAAAATTTGATATATTGAAGAGCAAACTGAAGGTGGGAAAAATTAGGAACAATGCTTTTTGAAAGTTAAGATGCCAGATTGACTTGATCTGTGTTCTGTTTCTCTCCACTCAGAATCTGAAGGTGAAGATAGGAACAGGTTTATCCTGGTTTAAACTCACTCTTTTGAAATGAGTACATAAATTATGTCATGCTCTAAAAATGGTTGTTGTTCTTACTGATCCTCAAAGCTAAATGTTTTCAATCCTTTTATTTATTTTTTTTTTTTTAAAAGAACATCTAAGTGCCCTGATGATTGCCTTGAATGACTACAAGTTATCATGGTTTATCATTTGACCGAGCTAAAGCTTGTTCTTTGTTAGTTCAGGAGACACTTACACTGCAATTGCTAGGTTTTACTTAATATGATACTGTTGGTGATGTCCCTTGGTGGAGATATGTCAGCAGTCTTACGTCACCATCTGGAAGTTCACAGGCTTCCTTTATATATTAATTGCTTCAAATCCCTACAGTGTTACCAACTGTTTGAGTTACCTGAACAACATTAACTCCCAACCTTGCCGCTCTGAAAAAAATGGCAACATACTGTATATATTGCTGGACTCATGTCTTCTAGGCTTCTGCTGCCTCCTTTCTATTCCTGTCTATCTTTTCCATCACAAGACTGCTGCACGTTTCCAGGAACAAGTATATGAGTTGCTCCTGCGTAGGAATAGAAAATCTCCAGCTGGACATATCTCCATGGGCTTTGTGTAGTAAGTAAAATGTGGTCATGTCTTGTGAGCAGAATTAGCAAGAATCACACTTTTAAATCTGTCTCAAGTTCATCTATTATAGGAATTTCAAAAGTAATGGAGGGTTTTCTCTTGTGTTCATTAAAATCAACGGATGTGATCACTGATGAATGCTGTGATTGCTGCTGACTGCCATGGGCCCTTGATGTGGGCCACAGAATTCAGTTTTTCCAAGGGCTGCTAGACCACAGATTGGTCTTGTGTTTCATGTGCATCCAACCATACACTGTGCAGTTCTGACACAAATACCAGCCTTGGTTTCATCAAGTAGGAATACTGAGGTTCAACAAGCCACTAAATGATCCTGGAGAGATGTACTTGGAAAAGCAGTGGGTAACACATTTTTTAATCACTTTATTCCATTGGGAATAGGATTATCAATGAGATGTTTTTGAATATTTCAGCAAACTTTCATATCTGCACACTCATCAAGAAGAGAGCTAATTCTGTGATTTTGTTTTAGACAAAAAATAATGATGGGGCCATATAGCTGGCAGTAAAAATCCATCCTGAAATTCTTGCAAGAACTGAAGTTGTATATCATAATTTAGGGGAGTTTTACAGTCATATAACATAATCAGCACTTCTTATTTAAACAATATTTCCAGCAGTAAGTTCAGAAGTAGATACATAAACAGGGTTATCAGTTCTAATTGAGATACTATCATATGTAACACATACAAAGACACTTGGCAAAGACAGTTATCTTACAAACTGTATTTGCATATGAATGGTATTTATAGACTCTAAATTAAAATAAGATTATTTTGGTTTTGGTTTTTCATCAACACTGTTTGTCAAGCAGGCCATGCTCCTCTATGACATTGTGTTCTGGAGCTAACCTGCATTCATTTCAAACCATTTAATCACACACAGCTGACCAACATTCCTGTATAAAACCACCTAATCAAATGCACTAAAAATACTCCAAATGGTTACATAAACTTCATATATGTAGAAGTATGAAATATGCAGTGCCCTTTCATAAAAGTGAATGACATAAAAGCAGAAGACCTGTCTGAAGTATACCTTCTCCCCTCTTCAGTACCCACAGACATTTTTAAGGTGGTTAAGATAGTATTGCTTCACATAGTTGGTGTTGCACATATACATTAGAATCCAGTGTTGTAATTCATATTCAAGCTTCTTTTTTACACTTCTTAAAAATGTAATCTAATAAGAAAGAAATATAACAGCTTTCCACTTCTGGGCAAGAGTGTTAAATAAGCTGCAAATTATTTGAAAATGCATGACGCTGCAGCACCCAGATAGCTCAAGTAACATAGCATGGAGGACTGTGTTTCCTTTCATCTCCAAGTCGCAGGGTTCAGATGACAAGCTTCTCAAGGCTGGTACTGTCTGATGACTCTGTGTCAGGATTAAGCAGAATAAGTTATTTCTTTTTATGCCCATTAGCCACAATTTGATTATAACTTTAACTAGAAATCTCTGTAGGAAGAACAGAGACCCACTGAGCTGGAGACTAAAATGTTTTCCCCATTTCCAGAGATACTTATCCAGAGCATGCTACGTGCTGTCTAATGTGGTACTTGTGGTACTGCTGAGTATGCTCTATGTGTTCTGCAGGCAATAATTTTCCAAAATGCCAAACTAGCATAAATTCACTTATTTTTCCTATGTGCACCTCTCGGGCTTTTTTCAGTGCTTGCTCATCAGAGAAAATGAAATATAAGATGTACTGTGTCTGAAAGGTAAAAATGCATAAAAGTCAGAGGAAGTGGAAAGGCGCGTAAAGGGATACACTTAAGAGACAGGATGGAAAATGTGCCTCTGAAAAGTAAGGGGGGAAAAAAACCTCAACAAAACAGACTAAATCACAAAGAGGAAAACCAGCCAAAGGTTCAGTTTTATGCTCTTCTCCTGCTGCCATCATCATCCATGCCAGTGTGGCGAGCTAACCTGCTTGGAGGCCTCCTTTCTTCGTGCAGTCCCTGCAGCTCCTGAGGGACAGCCGGTGGGTTTCTGCCCGGCTCACTGGGCTCCTGCCATGGCTGGATGCAGGAGCACCCTCGGCAGCTCCGCGAACTCTCAGCACTGTGGGAGAAAAACGCAGGTTCCTCGCCAAGGAAGGTGGGACTAGCTCGATGGAAAGGTGTTCAAGCGTGCCACCGCCTCCATTCTCACGAGCCAGAGGGAAGCAGAGAGACTTTCCAGGTTTTATAGCAGATCAAAATAAAACAAACAAACAAAAACAAAACTGCCCCCCCAAACCCATCAAATTTTATTTCAAACAGATGTGAGCGGACTGAACTCGGCATTTTCATGTTCGAGCTCGGCACTTTCGTGGTTTTTTTAGCGCAGCGTGGTGCCACGCGCGGACGATTTGTCACGACGGCGCAGCGATTTCGGATGCCGCGGGCATCGCTTCACACGCGCGCAGGACCTGCGGGGCGGGCGGGAGCCCGGGGCTCCCGGCGGGACGGGAGCACCATTCCCGGTTCCCGCTTCCCGGCAGCTCCGCCGGGGCCGCCCGGGAGAGCAGGGGTCCCGCACAGCCCCCGCCCCCCGGTCACGTGGCAGCGCCCCCCGCATTGTGACGCAGCGGGGCCGGGCGGGGCCGTCCCCCCTTCCCTCCTTCTTCTTCTTCTTCTTCTTCTTCTTCTTTTCCTTCCCTCCTCCTCCTCCTCCCGGCCACTGGCCGGTGGCAGGGCAGAGGCGGAGGGCGGGGTGGGGGAGCCGGGCCTCTGGCGGAGCGCTGCCTGCACCGGCGGGGAGTGGCGGGGGCGGCAGCCGAGAGGCGTCACCTGGGTCCTTCCCCGTCTCCATCATCCCGCGGCTGCCGTGGAGCGACCGCGGCCGAGCGGAGCGCGGGGCTGAGGTGAGGCGAGGGCAGCGGGGCCGTTCGGACGGGGGGCTTTGTTGCCGCCGACAGCGCTGTTCCCCGGGCCGGCGGGAGGGGGGCGCGGAGCCGAGCGCGGGGTGTCCCGCGGGGGGTGCGGGTGTTGCCGTCCCCGGGGGCGCTGCCCGGGCGGCGGGGGACGCGGCCGGGGGCGGGAGCGGCGGGCGGGGGCCGAGCCCCGGCCCCAGCCAGCCCGCCCCGGGGAAGTGCTTTCCGCATGAAATCAGGGCTGAACGCGGGGGGTTTTGCTGGGGCTGAGCGCATACGTGATGTCAGCCCCGCGAAGTGCCGCCGCGAAGCCCTTGTAGAGCGATGTAAGGCGCTGACACTCGGAGCCGACCAGGATCCGCTGCTGCTCTGCTCGGAGCCGTGCGCCCGGGCGGGGACCCGGCTATCAGCACCCTCCTGTCCCGCCGGGCAAGCCGAAATCTGGAAGAAAATCAAGTAGGAGTCGCATGTTTGTAACTGGGGGGGAAATAAATGCCAAGTTGTCGGGTAGAAAAGCTGTGCCAAGGCTTAGACTTGGGTGAGCCCAAGATCGTGTTTTTGCAGCACCAGAGATCAAACCTTTTTCATGCTCGTATCAGTGAGCGTTTTTGTGTGAGCAAATGCAATTTCTATGAAGAAGAGCTCGAGGATCAGGTCTGATGGTACTGGATACGAACCAGCTCCCAAACAGTCTCCGTCCTTATTGTCAGTGTCATCACCTGACGGCACTTTCAATGGTTGGTTTAAAGCCACAACTTTTACAGAGATATTAATCAGTCACAACTGCTTTTCAAAATGTCCCCCCAGTTGAAAACCCACCAAAAAACTGCTAGTGCCTGTGCTTCCATGGAAAATCTTGGAAGCATAGCCTCGTTTTACACCTCAGCAATCCAACAGCAAAAGGTAACTGAAAAGAAGTTTTAAAAAATTACTCTTAAGCAAATCACTTGACTATTGGACCCTTTTGCGTTATTTAAATGGCTGAAGAAAGTTATACAATCATAGCATTGGAAAATCAAAATCACTTTATGTCTTGTGCAAATAGCACTGGTCCTGCAGCAAGGAGTTATGTGGAATGACATGCCTGTATTTTAGCCTTGTGCAGCATGCTCTAGCAGACTTTTACGGTGTCCTGCCCTTACTGAATTTAGGAGTTACAGTAATGCATGTTCTTCCAATAAGCCATAAAAAGCATGACCTTTTGCCTAACTACCACCCATAAATATGAGCTACTTCAGCCTAAAATCCTCTGCAGCTAGTTCATGGGTGAGCTCATGCCTGTTGAACTTGGTAAGCCACTTCTCTCTTTGTACTGCTAAGCCTGCAAGTGTGCCTAGTGTGATACTGGAGCCATAGTTTGAAGATTTTGCAGGTAAGCTGGAAACCTGGTTTTGAGAGCAAGCTTTGGGGGTCCCTCAGGACACAGTGAGATGTTCAAACACAGTGAGAAGCACTTTTCTTGTGTATAAAACAGTTAGAATTTGACCTCTGCAGTTGTCAAGAAGACATTTGCCTCATCACTATAGTTACAGTTGGAAAATTGTAACTTTTCCTTTTGGTGTTCCATCAGCACAGAGGTGTAGTGCCCATGCCTGGTGTGAAAAGGCTCCCTTTGTAAGGTGTGGCATGTCTGATTTCTGCATGTTTTCATGTGTCAAGACCAGCTTACGCAAACTGACTGTTCCACTTAACACAGGCACTGACACTGTCTTAAATTGGCAGTTCAGTGATTTTTCAGGTCTTTGTGATTTCTAGTCTGTGTCGTTGATTCAGTGTGCTGCAGAAAGCATGTGTGGCTTGTAGCTTGTTGAAAAAGTGGGTAATACAGAATTACATCGGAGGTAACTGGCCCAGTTACCTCCAAATCCAAGGAGTCTGTTAAAAAAAATCTCCTTTTTCTGGAGTGAGCAGTTCAGTGTGGGCTACTCAAAATGCTTTAAGTGGTATTTTGGCATAAGGAGATGGACAGTGTTTCAGGTTCTATGGAAGTTCTATAGAAGGTGGTAAAAGTTGTATAGAAGATAGTAAATCATATTAGATAGAAGCTGCTCCTCTTCTTAATGTTTTTTTTCTCTAATGACAGCAACATGGCAAATAAGTATGACATGAGTCCTTTGGGGCCAGCTTCTGAGTTTATAAAGAGCTGCCAAAAAGTAGACTTCTTGAACAAGGTGACTGATTGATACTTTGGGAGATTGTGTCCCTTCATGGAGTACTGTGAATAAGTGATAGGTAATTTTTTTTTCATGAATGAGAAACCGTGATCCCAAATACTACGTATTTTGTAACCATTTTTTGTCCAGACATTGGCAGAACTTGAAAAACTAGGAAGTGCCCTTCTGCTTCATAAGTGTCAAGTCTTCCTGGGAGCCAGTCCTGTTCCCATGCAGACTCCATAGGTGCAAGAACTCTTCATCCCACATGCAGATGAAATGGGATACCACCCACACTGGTACAGCTCTATTCCTCACACAATCTCCTTCCAGGATGTGCCAGACTCTTGTTGTATCTACACTCACAGCAGCTCTGTCCTTCTTGGATACTTGTCTGATTAGAAACAGGAAGGGGCAAGTGGGATGGCCCTGCTGTGGCCGCAATAGTTTCTGTGCTCTGGAGACATACACGTAGTGCTACCTCCACATGTAACAAGATGCCAGCGAGAAAGGGGGAGCACACAGCCAGAGGCAGCCTGATGGGGGTTATTCAGCTGTCATGGGCAGCAGCACAAAATTTGCGTTGGCAGTAGTGCAGGGATGCTGGTACTTGAGACGTCATTCGGTGTCACGTGTGCGTGGAGTGGTGATGCCGTGCCTCACAAGCGCAAAGACCAGTAATTCCAGCAGCCTTTGTGGGATGCAGCAAGTTATTTCCCTCATCTGGCTTTTAAATGTTTCAGCAGACTAGATGAGATGTGCAGCACAGCTTTATTTCCAGCCTTGCCTGTCTCTGATTACCTGTGTGAAGCTCCAGAAGCAAGGAGGGGAAGAGAAGGGAACAATTACCCTTTTTATTTCAGTTTTACTAGGATAAACCTACATCTTTTTCAGGATACAGTTGGAAGTAAAATGTCAGGAGAAGAATATGCTTATCCTTCCTTAGGCAGCCATGATAATTATAATTAATGCCAAGTAAAATAAAGAAAAGTTTGTATTTTTCAGGTGAAAGTCTTTGTAAGGAATCCACCTTCCAATGCTTTACTGTGTGTTGCTTAGAAAATTCAGTGGTTTTGTAGAGTTGAAATATATATGTTCCTTGTCAAGATTAAAAATATGTTAGAAAAAGTTGAGAAGTACTGTATTTTGGAAGGGCAAATAATTATTCTCAACTGTTGTCAGAATAGGGCCATAACTAAATTAAATTAAAGGAAATAGTGCTTAGATAATTGGCAAGAGAACTTGGAATAGCGTTGTGTCTGTACTCTCTCTTTTTCTGGCAGATCTATCTGTTTCTCAAAGGAGGCAGAGAAGATAGGCTTACATGGAGCAGGTGCAGAGTAAACACAAGAGAATTTCTCTTTAGATGCAAATGTGCTTCTACAATAGATTTATATGCACTCTGGAACCATTGGAAACAAGAAAATAGAACATATGCATCAGATACTTTATTGATTTAGGATCCTAAGAGAGCTTTAAAGTGAGTGGGGAAAATAATTAATTATTGTGGTAGAAATATCACTTGCCACTTCCCTGTCTAAGGTGGAATTGTGATTTCATCTTCTAAGATAAAGCTCAAAGTGATTCAGAGGGCTGAAGATCTTAGAGTTATCAAAGAGAAGTACAATTGAGCCACCATAGTTTGGCAGTCAGGGCAATCCTCCATTATGTATATTTTCTTGTATGTTAGGGGGTCTTTGCAAAAGCTTATTTTGAACATGTTTGATTTTCACTTTATAAAGAATTATTGAGTGATGATTGAAAATGTGTTTTTCCTCATTGAAGCACAGCATTAGGTCTGTAAGGTTTGCTGTAAGCATTTCCTTTTCAGTTCTGTTTTCTCCTCAGTTCTTGTTTGCAGTCAAACTGCTGGCATTATTTTTGTTTATAGCAGAGAAAAAAGCATTGTCTTACTTATCTTTAAACTTAATACAGTGTATTACATGACCTCTCCTTATATATAAATCCTCCCTCCCTTTCCCCTTCTGCTTTATTGTTACTGTATCAGTCTGGAACATTCCATTTAAAATGTAATTCTAATCAGGAACTTAGCACTTCCCTTCAACCCTGCCATTTTAGCCAACTTGTTTACATCTTTTGAGTAAAAATCAAGCTGTGCTACATAGCTTTCATGGAACAGGCTGCCCAAAGATGTTGTGAAGTCTCCTTCCTGGGAATATTCAAAACCAGCGTGGACATGAGCCTGTGCAATCTGCTCTGGGTGAACCTGTGTTATTAGAGGGATTGGATTTGATGATCTCCAAAGGTCCCTTTCAACCCCAACGATTCTGTGATGGCATAACAGGAGCATACACATGACTGTGATTTAAAGCTACGCTGCTCTGCTGTTTATCCATCCGTTTAGCTCTTTCGCAGGATCTGGCCACACTGACTGACTTTTTTTTTGGTTGATTGGTTGGTTGGTTGGTCGGTTGGGTTTTTTTTTTTGTTGGTTTGTTTTATGTTTTTTAAGAATTAGGAAATACTTTAACTGTCCAGACTAACAACATATAACTGCTACCATGCTTATATGTGCATGTACATACCTTGTGTTCTCATTTACTAAAATATAACTGTAAATATTCTGCCTTTTATATGCTATGCTGTCAGTTCCAGTTGAGTCACAGCAGTAAATTCATGAAGAGCCCAAGTTGCTTTTGAATTGGATCGAGATTCTAAACATTGAAGACACTTATTGAATATTTGTAAAAATTATCTCCAAGATGTTTTTAAAAGCAAACAAAAAGGACTAAACAAAATTAAGCAAACTATATTTGGGAAATAGTGCACACAGAAGCAGAAGACTGCTAATAGGGTAAATAAGCTATGTCACATTCCCTGACTCACACTTCTAAGTGTAAGTCACTGCTAAGTCTGAGTGTACTCATTTCCCCTCTTTTTACATGCAAAGAGTCTTAAGGTATGTGTCCGAATTATGTTAATTTCTGGGATATTATCATTTTGCAATCTCATATGTTGAATACTGGATAAAGCGCAATATTTGTGCATGGTACTAGAACATGGGCAAAAACATACCTTGAGTTGCAGAATGGAATCACCAGGAAATTGAGTTATACTTACAACATTAATTACTTGCTTTTCATTAATGTTGAAATTCTGACAGGCTCAGCTGCTCCTTGTATGGCTTCCCCTCTAGGCCCTTCAACAACTTCCTAGCTTTTCTTTGGACACCCTTTAATAGCTTTAGATCCTTCTTATATTGTGGTGCCCAAAAATGCACAATACTCAAGGTGAGGCTCCACCAGCACAGAGCAGAGTGGGGAAAAACACCACCCTTGGCTGGCTGGTGATGCTGCACCTGATGTACCTCAGGACACAGGGTATTGTTCTTTCAATGACAAGAACTGAGAGCAGTGCTCATGGAGGTATTAAATTGACATTTTTAAGGTAGAGGAATTCTTCCCTGTGCTTGGTGCACCCCAGGATATAGCTGATCCTTTTGACTGCCAGGACACATGGCTCATTCATAGTGAGCTTGCCATTGATAAGAACCCTCAGGTCCTGTTCCACAGTGCCTCTCATTCCTTCTCCAGCCTCTGGTTCCCCAGTCTGTCCCTACATCTGGGGTTGCCCTGTCCCAGGTGCAGAATCTGACACTTGCCCTTGTTAAGTTTCATCTGGATGGTGGTTGCCCAGCCCTCTAATTTGTCAAGAGGATGTCCTTTCAAACGAGTCAGCAGCTTCTCCCAGTTTGGTGGAAATTGCCAGGACAGCACTGCTTGGAAATTTTGCTGTGATTAAGTGCTGAGGTGCCCAGGTCCAGACGGTTAACTGAAGCACAACTTTGCATATGCTTTAGGGTTTCCACAGAGAGACAGACAGCAGCAAAGGATTTTTATCCCTGCACCCAGAACTTTCTGTATTTCACTAGCTTGCTTCTTCCTGTGGTAAATTAACCCATGTGTAATCCCTGCTGCTGTGATCCAATTTCTATCAGAGCTTTAATTGTCCGAGTCAACACTAGCTTATGTGTCTTTATACTCTCCTGGTAAGGCAGCTAAGCGTGCTGAATAACTAATTCCTTCCTAACTTGTCTTCTGGTTGTCATTTAGCAAAACGCACACAAAATCTCCCCAGAGTGAATCATTCATTATGCAGTCAGTTTAAGAACGTACATAGATCCCTTTGGTCACTTGCTGGACAAATGGTAGTAAGCCATTCTTGAGAGAATGCAGTGTCTGTAGTAGTTTGTAGCTAGTAGAGGATTTGTGGTGCAGCTGTGCAGCGAACCACTGTTTGAGAAGAGGAGGTCCTGAATTCAAAGGACTTTATCAGCCCCTGGCTTTCTGCCTCACAAGTAAGTTCTGCTCCTGGTAGCAGCAGTAAAGGCTTTGTTGGTATCTTGATGTTCTTCTGAAATCACTGGCCTTGAACCAGGGGAGACCTCATGGCAGTCTGCAACTTCCTTGTGAGAGGAAGAAGCATGGAGGCAGTGATCTCTTCTCTGTCATGACCAGTGACAGAACTTGATGGAGTGGTGTGAAGCTGTGTTAGGGGAGGTTTAAGTTGGATACTAAAAAGACGTCATCTTCACCCAGAGGGTAGTTGGGCACTGGAACAGGCTCCCCAGGAAAGTGGTTACAGCACCAAGCTTGACAGAGTTTCAAGAAGTGTTTGGACAATACTCTTAGGCACATGGTATGACTCTTGGAGATGGTCCTGTGCAGGGCCAGAAGTTGGATTTGATGATCCTTGTGAATCCTTCCAACTTGGCATATTCTGTGGTTCTGTAACTAATACGCCTGCTTCAGTTAGGGCTTAAGAATCGTTGTTAGTAATGTATGAACAGTAGTGAGTGCTGTTTACAGGTAACACGGTTGTCTCCAGCTGCCTGTAGAGTGTGACTGTGTCTCTGCCTCAGACAGTAAAGCTCGGTGAGTTGCTGAACTTGAAGGTTCAGGTTAACCTGGCCTGATTCTGTGAATCCACACAGGAAAAAACAACCAACGTGTATTACAATGTCCTCCAGGAGTACAAGGGAAGGAGGTTCTGTAAGGGACAGAGTTAGCACAGCTAATAGAATTTAGCAAAATGGACACTCTCTCCAGCATGTGTTCCTCATCAGGTCCCATATGCTTTACAGTATGCTTTCAGACTTTGCTTTTTGCAAATGCAGTTTTTAGATGAACATATCTACAGTAGCTCTATTTTTGGATGTGTCTACACTGCAGTCGAGTAGTGTGATTGCAGGACATGCAGACAGCTCTGTAATAGCTTCATATGTCATATGAAGACATGCCAGCCTAGTCTTAAGAGAGGGCTTTGCAAGCCTTCTGGACAGGTTGTTAAACCATGCTGAAGTCTGCTTTCATCTGTCTCCACTGCTATTTTTAACTCTGCTCTCTAGATTTACACTATCGTGGATACTCCTACACATGGTGACATAATTCATAACTGCATGCCCACTACTTTGCCCTGGTGTTGTTGGTGGATACTCTGCGTCTGGACTTGTGTTTCTTTTTCTTTATACTGAGACAGCCTTAATTTCTTTTCCACTGAGTTTAATTGGCTATTTCACTATATAGTTCCACTCTGTAAGGAATTTTAGAAATGGCAGTGGAGTGTAGGAGAGACTTCCGGCAATTTTCCACTTCAAAAATTAATTTTAGAGTCCCTATTCCAAATTTGATTGGTAAGCTCAACCCTAAAGAACCTTCACATCCAGGTCACACATCTTTGTAACAGTTAAAATCCAGATGAGAGACCAGGTTGAAGAAGTGATGTTAGAAAGTAAGCATTTTAACATGTCCTTTATCAAAGCACTGAACCTAGAGCACAGGGAAAAAAAGAAGTGAAATTATATGAAAAATGTCAGCAGTAACAGTAAGGTCACTATAATATATAAACCACAATCCAACTCTGTTGAAAAGGATTTGAATGTACTTTTAAGAGAAGTAATGTGTATGGGTTTTGAACATTTTGAAGAAGATCCCTGCACTACTGAGAATTTCTTGTTGTTTTGGTTTGTGGGGTTCTTTTGTTGGTTTGTCTGTTTTATTGGTGGAATTTTTGTGCTTTTTGTTTTTTTAAGTTATGTAGTAAGCTTTCTTTTTGGTTTGTTAGATTAATTGTTAAGTTACTTCACATGCTTGTCAATGAAGTGTGCTTCCAATTAAGGTAGCATATTGTATGAGTAAAGTTTGATGACGAGTCTACTTGCACATCAGATTTTAGTATTTTTTAATTCAGAAATAGACTCTCCTTTACTCATTAAAAACCAACCAACCAAAAAAAACCCCTGCAGAAAACTGCAAAGCTGACCTGTATCTAAGGATGTATTCTGCAAATACCTGCTGAGTATCCAGTTCTTTTACTGGGCAATTTTCATGCTATTTAACAAAGACAAGGGAGAAGACATGGTTTGAAAATTGAAGTTAGGATATTAAAGGATTAATTTATGCACATTTTTTCGTGACACAAAAATATTTCAGATAAGAGTGAATACTGTCAAACTCAGGGGAATTCAAAATAGACTCTAACAAAGCATATGTTATGTGATATGAGACATGCTTTAGAGGAGTAACATGAAGCTGAGCTTTTTAGCCTGGTGGAATGCTGCAACTTAGTTGTATGCCAAGAAAATATTTTGTTTCTAGATAAATTCTTAAACTGAAATAAATAAAACTTTCTCTTATCTTTTATTAAATAGTTCTTTAAAAGAAGTACTTCTTATGCCTGTCCTGGACACCTTTCTGAGGAAAAAGAGTGGTGTTGGTTCACTGGCTGGTGTGCAAGAATGCAAGCTAAGCCTGATTCTAGCAGCACGTGGTCTTGAATAAATAATTCAATTCTTTTCACCTATAAAATTGGAAGAAATATATTGGGGAACCACAAATTGTCAATAGCAACATCTTTTTGTAGCGTGGAGATCTAACAGTTTTTTGTTTTGAGAAAGATTCATTCTTTGTGTTGAACAACTCCAGCATCTTCAAACTATGAGACTCAGTGTATCTCCTGTGGTGTACTTAGTCCTCCTCAGACCTCTCCATAATCCTGTGCAGTGCTGGGGGCATTATGTAGTCCCACAGGATTGTTCTCTACACAGATCGTTCATTGTGTCCTGGAAGCAGGACCTCTTCTGGTTAAACCTCCTGGGAAAACACCCCAAAACCAAACCATAATTGGAAATTAGATGAACAGTTAGCAGATTTGTGATGCTTACAAAGTCAGGTGCTTATGAAGTAAAAAATGTGAGAACCACTTCATGATGTCCTTGCTCTTCACCTTTCTGGCAAGTATCGTGCTTCAGGAGGTTTAGTAGATATCCTCAGCTCATTTGCTAATGAGCTGGAATACACATAGACAACAGTGCTGGGCCCAGTCCTGTTTAACATCTTTATCGATGACCTAGATGAGGGGATTGAGTCCATCATCAGCAAATTTGCTGATGACACCAAGTTGGGAGGGAGTGTCAACCTACCAGAAGGCAGGAGGGCTCTGCAGAGGGACCTGGATAGACTGGAGAGATGGGCTGACTCCAATGGGATGAAGTTCAACAAGGCCAAGTGCTGGGTCCTGCACTTTGGCCACAACAACCCCCTGCAGCGCTACAGGCTGGGCACAGAGTGGCTGGAGAGCAGCCAGGCAGAAAGGGACCTGGGAGTTTGGATTGACAGGAAGCTGAACATGAGCCAGCAGTGTGCCCAGGTGGCCAAGAAGGCCAATGGCATCCTGGCCTGGATCAGGAACAGTGTGGCCAGCAGGAGCAGGGAAGTGATCCTTCCCCTGGACTCAGCACTGTTGAGGCCACACCTGGAGTGCTGTGTCCAGTTCTGGGCCCCTCAGTTCAGGAAGGACATTGAGGTGCTGGAGCGGGTCCAGAGAAGAGCGACCAGGCTGGTGAAGGGACTTGAGCACAAGTCCTATGAGGAGAGGCTGAGGGAGCTGGGGTTGTTTAGTCTAGAGAAGAGAAGGCTTAGAGGTGACCTCATCACTCTCTTCAACTACCTGAAGGGAAGTTACAGCCAGGTGGGGGTTGGTCTCTTCTCCCAGGCAACCAACAACAGGACAAGGGGACATGGGCTCAAGCTCTGCCAGGGGAAGTTTAGGTTAGATGTTAGGAAGAAATTCTTTACAGAGAGGGTGATCAGGCATTGGAACGGCCTGCCCAGAGAGGTGGTGGATTCACCATCCCTGGAAGTTTTTAAAAAGAGATTGGACATGGCCCTTAGTGCCATGATATAGTAATTAGAGTTGGATCAGGGGTTGGACTTGATGATCTTGGAGGTCTTTTCCAACCCAATCTATTCTATGATTCTATGATTCTATGATTCTATGATTCTAACAGGATAAAGAAGCAATCATCACAAAGTGGTGTGTTCTTGGAAGGAACCTTAGTACCATCTAGTTCCAGCACCCTGCCATGGACAGGGACACCTTCCACTAGACGAGGTTACTCAAAGCGCCATCCAACCTGGCCTTTAACACTTCCAGGGATGGGACATGGACCAATTCTCTAGGCAACCTGTTCCAGTGCCTCACCACCCTCACAGTAAAGAACTTTTTCCTAAGAAGTTCCTAAACCTGCTGTCTTTTAGTTTAAAGCTCTTGTTCCTTTTTTTATCTCTGTAAACCCTTCTTTAAAATCCCTCTCCAGCTTTCTTGTAGGCCTTCACGTACTGGAAGGCCACAATGTGGTCTCCCTGGAGCCTTCTCTTCTCCAAGCTGAACAGTCCCAGTTCTTTTACAAGACATGCTCCATCCCTCTGATCATCTCTGTAGCCCTCTTATGGATTTGATCCTTCAGGTTCACGTATTTTCTGTGCTGAGGACCCCAGAGCTGGATGCAGCACTGAGGTGGGGTCTCACAAGAATAAAGAGGCAGAATCACCTCTCTCAGCATGCTGCCCACTCTCTTTTTGATGTAGCCCAGGATGCGATTGGCTTTCTGAGCTGTCGGTGCACACTGCAGGGTCACATCCAGTGTCTCATCCACCAGCAATCCCGAGCCTTTCTTCTTGGGGCTGCTCTCAATCTCTTCATCCCTCAGCTTGTACTGGTACCGGGGATTGCCCCAGCTCAGGTGCAGCACCTTGTACTTGGCCTCTTTGAACCTCATGAGATTCCCATGGATCCACTTGAGCCTGTCCAGGTCCCTCTGGATGGCATCCCGACTTTCAGGTATGTCAGCAGCACCAGTCAGCTTGCTGTCATCTGCAGCCTTGCTGAGGGTGTACTAGATCCCTTTATGTGTGTCATTAATAAAAATATTAAATAACACTGGTCCCAGTACAGACCACTGAGGGCACCACTTGTCACCAGCATCTGTCTGGACACCAAGCCATTGACCACCACTCCGTGGATTTGATTGTCCAACCAGTTCGCCAGAGAGTCTATCACTGTCTCTCCAGTTCAGAGAAAAGGATGTTGTGGGTGACCATGAAGTCCAGATAAAATACATCCTCAGTGCTTTTCTTGTCCACCGATGGAATCACTCCATTGTAGAAGCCACTGAGTTGGTCGGGCAGGACTTGCCCGGGGTGAAGCTGTGCTGGTTATCTCGAATCACCTCCCCGTGTCATTCACGTGCCTTGGTAAAGCTTCTAGGAGGATCTGTTCCATGGTCTTCCTAGGCACAGAGGTGATGCTGACAGGTCAGTAGTTCCCAGGGTCCTCCTTTCTACCGATTTTAAAGGTGGATACAATGTTTCCGCTTTTCCAGTAACCTGGGACTTCAACTGACTGCCATGACTTTCGAGTATCATGGAAGGTGACTTGGCAACACAAATATGGAGGACCTGGTTACAGAGAACGTGGATATGGTGGAAGTACTGAATGCATTTTTTGCCTCAGTCTTTACTAGCAAGCCAAGCCTTGGAGAGGTTGGAGCAAGGAGGATATACCCTTGGATCATGACAAGCCAACTGGTTATAAGTAAATCCACGGATCCTGATGGGATGCACCTGTGAGTGCTGAGGGAGCTGTCAGATGTTATTGTGAGGCCACTTTCAATAGCCCTTAATAACTTATGGTAACTGGGAGAAGTACCTGAAGACTGAAGAAAAGCAAACATATCTCCATCTTCAGGAAACACAGGAAGGAGGACTCAGTGAACTACAGGCCAGTCAGCCTCACCTCAATCCCTGAGAAGAGGCTGGAGAAGCTAATCCAGGAAACCCTTTTCCAGGCACATGAAAAACAAGAAAATCATCAGCCGTAGTCAGTGTGGTGAGGAAGTTATGCTTGATCAACTCAGTACATTTCTATGATGAAATGTCCAGCCTGGTAGATGAGGGAAGAGCAGTGGATGTGTCTACCCAGGCTTCAGTGAGCCCTTTGACATTGTTTTCCAGAAGATCCTAACAGAGAAACTGTTTATATACAGACTGGAAAAGCAGGCAGTGAGGTAGCTTGAAAATGGTCTGTATGGCCTAGTGCAGAGGGTTGTTAGCAGTGGAACAAAATGTAGTTGGAGACCAGTAACTAGCGGTGTATCCCAGGGGTCAAATCTTGGTCCAGTCCTGTTTAACATCACCATTAATGATCTGGATGGTGGGGCAGAGTGCACTCTCAGCACATTGGCAAGTCACACAAAACTGGAGTGGCAGAGAGGCCAGAGTGTCATGCTGCCAGCCAGAGAGACCTCAAAGGGCCGGGGAAGCAGACAGAGAGTAACCTCATGTTACTGCACTGAAGTGCAAAGCCCTGCACCAGGGGAGGAACAACCCCATGCACCGATATATGTTGGAGGCCACCCAGCTGGAAAGCAGCTTGGCAGAAAAGGACCTGGTGCTAATTTTGAGGAGAGTAAATATTTGAAGTAAAATTGCTAAAAGTTTTTTTAACAATGTTTGTTGAACAGGTTGAACGTGAGTGTGCCCTTTGGGCAAAGGCGGTGAATGGTATTCTGTTCAAAGGAGCTGGGCCTTCCCCTCTATTCAGTAGAGTGAAAAGAGAGGCAACAGGTGGAGTGCTGTGTCCAATGCTGGACTCCCCAGTATGAGAGACATGGGATTGGAGAGAGTCCAATAAAAGGCCGTAAAAATGAATAAGTGATTGAAGCATTTCATGTGAGGAAAAGGTGAATGGTCTGGGACTGTTCAGCTTGGAGAAGGAAAACCCAGACAGAGATCTTGGCAATATATAAAAGTACCTCCTGGTAGGGTGCAAGAAGAACTGAGCCAAGCTCTTTCCAGTGGCATCCAGGGAGAGAAAAAGGGGTGACAGACAAAAACTGATACACAGGAGGTCCCTTCTGAATATCAGGAAACACTTCTTCACTGTCAGGATTGTCAAGCACTGGCACAGGTTGCTTAGAGTGTTTGTGAAGTCTCCATCCTTGGGGATACTTGAAAGCCATCTGGATGCAGTCCTGGGCAGCTGGCTCTAGCTGAAGCTGCTTGAGCAGTGGTTTGGACCAGATGAACTACAGAGCTCCTTTCCAGCCTCAGCTGTTTCATGATTCTGTGAAACACTGTGATAAGAAGAGACAAGGCAGCAGTGAATAACCTGTGCCTCTGCCTCTGTGGTGGCAGCCCTGGGTGTTGCTAAGCATGAAACCCAAATCATTATATGGCTGGTAGCCTTGAAAGCCATATGCTTTCATATTTAGGTTGTCTATACTGAGCCTTTTGGTGTTGGACACATACATGAAATGAACTGTAGTGAGAGCTGTCTCCCACTTGTGGCAGTGATCTGTACAGTCTGGAGATGTGAACAAATACACAGGAAATCCCATGTGCTCCCATGTTTCTCATCCTGGCCTTTTTGCTGTTATTCTTTGGCTTCCTGTAAGCCCCTTTGTCTGTGTTTCAAATTTCTGGGTAGGGATAATAATGCTTTCTCATCCTGTAATGGAGACTGTGAATGAATTAAGGAATGTTTGTGAAACACTTGGACATTATTGATGAGCATCCTTGAAAAAGCTGATCTTTCACTCACTGTAGGGCTTACAGAGTCTAAAATTGTATGTATTCTAAGATGTATTCTAGTTAAATGCTTGATGGGTGAATACAAGAAATGAAAATACCCACCTATTTTTCTGAGTAGTTTGGCTGTGCTCTGTGTAAGGTATCCTACTTGCAAAAGTATCCTTTTGGAAAACATAGAAGTGTGATCCTTCAAGTAGTCTCTGTATCAAAATCAGCACAAGTAAAGGAATGTGCCAATGCATAGATTTTGTAACATAGTAGTTTTTGATGTAGTGAGGTTCATTTCCTTAACATAGTTTCAAAAATATAATTTTTTTTTTCCTTCATAAAGTGTTTTAGGAATCTTGAAAGAAGAAACTACAAAATTACAGCTTAAAATAATATTACTACTGCTGAAGTTGGCACTTCTGCCACCTCATCCCACACTGCTGTTGGAGCATTAATAAATGTACAACTGAGCACTGGTGTTGGTCATATCTGCTGTCCATAGTATTTTAAACGAATAATATTGGATAGCAATGCTCTCTGTATAATAGCATTGTATAGCTGCAGAAGTACGGTTGCAGTCTATTTCTCATTACTCAAATGAAAAAAATAACGACAGTTTCTGAAGGACAGCATTCTGATCTCTGAAGAATAATTTAGCTGTTTTTCACTGAATTTTCCAGTTTCCACCAAACTTTAGCTGAAACAAAAGGTTCTTGTTTGACAGTGCTTAAATTTAAAGTAGTTTACACTGCTAACTTTTAAGAATTTTTGTGAAAAACTTCATAGGCTCTGTCTAGGGAATAAAGTATGAAAAATAGTGCAATTTCTCTCCTGTCTTCATGTAATTTTATCAAAATGAAGATATTTTCCTAGATGTTAGTGGTCATTGCTGATTTTGAGGAAAGTTAATGTTTGAAGTAGAATGGCTAAAAGTTTTTTTAACTATTTGTTTACTTGGAAAATAAATACCTGTAGTATATTCATACAGTATTTATCAAATTAATGTGATTCATCAAGTAGTCTCGAAAGTGGGTCGGTCTGAGTGACAAAGAGAGTGAGTTCTTATGATTGAATTTTTGAGTTCAAGGTTTCTCTTTGTTTGGCCCATGGCCACCATATGCACAGATACATGCACCTGTGATGCACCCTGTATAAGGCTGACTCACATACCAAACTGAAGTGTATTGCTGGTCACACACTGGTGCCTCAGATCCAGGCTATACTAGTGAATTTCAGTGCACAAAGGATGGGACAGTGAAATTGATCACCCATTCGTTAAAAGAGAGAGAATAAAAAAGGGTGCATTTGGAAGACAGAATAGGAAAGTGGTTTGGTCCTTGTTGCAGAGAAAACAGGCGTTGGACCAGAGAGCAAGATGGTGCATAGATAGACTTCACACAGATGGTAAATACACTTGATATATTGTGACCCTTACAGGAAATGTTACTTATATAGAAGTTTTCCCTTGAATCTACAATTAAAGCTCACATGAAGCAAGAAATCATCATGGGACTGAATGCAGGATATATATTTTGGCAGAGAAATGTAAATGAGGCAAGTTCTAAATTTCTGTCTTCAAATACAGCATTTGGATATTGCAAACTTGAGAGTACTGTTTGGCATTAGTCTTTTGCCAGGGTATTTCTAGAAATAATTGAACAGACCACTATGGGACTCCAAGGTGTTGAAATTCTACTAGACAATTATTGAATTTGGGTTAGGTAATTTAAATGAGAAAAGGAAAGATACAGAGAAGTGTTTGCCTTTTTCTCATTCTAAAAATAATACTTAAAAAGGCCACTCAAACCCCAATATGACCTAACAGATACTTTCAGCATTAGATATATGTTAAGCAAAGATATTTTAGATTACTTGGTTTATTGAAACAACACATACAAATGAAACATGTTCTTCAATGAATAAAAAAAGTACTTTAGGAAGATTTATTGGGATGATATACTGATTAAATTAATTCCCTATTGTTCTATGATCACTGCCACTGCAGAAGTAAGGTTAAGTGTTGCAAGACTTTAAGGAGAGAAACCAAAGCCAGGATTTCAGTCACAAAACTGCTGTATCAAATAATATGATTTCATTTAAATTACCGTATTGAGAGCTGAAAATTATGAAGGATCACTGCCCCAGTGGTGTTACCCCCAGTGCTGCTGCCATTGGTTCAGCAGGAAAAAGAAAAACCTCAGTTTATGATTTTAAATGAGAGTACAGTGAGTCACATCTGCTTTATTAAAGACATTGACATAGAATTCCTCCTCTGCCCCCAAACCAGCACATGGTTTGGAAAGGCTGAGCTTGCTATGCTTGATTTCATCCTAACATAAGCATTGGAGCCTACATTAACAGTAGTAGTTACCATAAGCCCTGTGCTGCTCTGTCTTACTTTGGGGCCAAGTATCTGGTTCCTTGTGGATGCTGTTACTAGAGTGTATTATTTTTGGATTTTTACATAAGAACTAGGCTACCAAAAGAAGGCTTTTTTTTTTTTTTTTTTATTTCCGTAGTTCATGAACTCACAACAGCCCTGCAGATGTTCAATATTCATTACCTTTGCCAAAAGACGAGAAGTTGCGAATGCTTTTATGGCACAGTACTTTTCAAATTATACCTGGAGTAAACTGTTGTTACATCAAACTATCATGCATATTTTTATATATCTCTTTTCTCTTTGTATCTTTATTTTTCTTCTCAAGTTGATTAGGAATCATGTGCAATCATTAGTTTCCTACATGTTCTGCTTAATGCTCCTGAAAAAGCGCATCTCTAAGTCTTGCTTAAGTAAGTACAAGAGCAGTGTGTACACTTACACACTCTCCTGTGGTCTTTCTTTATGTTGGTAAAGTTTTATGTTACTTTGGAGTGCTGTTTAGATGACACATGGGCTTAACACTTTTAGCCTCCCTTTAGGATATAGTGGTCAAATTTTCTTTTTTCTGTGCATTTTCTGTACAAGATGAGTTGTGTTTTTTGTCTTGACAAATGGCTTATGGTATATAAGGCCTGATAGGTAATGTAGAAATTCAAAGCAAGGCATTTAAATAGTTAGTTCTTTCCTCTAACAATGTTACTGAATAGTTACACAAGGCTCTATTTTCTTTGGTTTCATTAACAGTGTACTGGTTGTGAAAAATATCTCAGGAGTCTGGTCAGCTGATCTTGTAATCATCATTTAGCAATTACCTCCTGAATTAGAGGGAATAAGCATTGGTTTTATTGTGTAATGCACTGTATTTCAGTCACTGATATTCTTAGAAATAATGAAGTGAGCTGCAAATAATCTTGACATGAAATAATACAGCATTTTATGTCTCTCAGTGTTCCAAGTGACCATGACTTGATCCATGTAAGTCTTTGGTTCAGTCTCAAATCTAGGTTTAATGGAGGATTTATAGAAATGTTGAATGGCACTTGTACATGATTTATTCAGTGTTCTATATATATTTTACAGTTCTGCATTGTAAATTATTTGATCTTTTAGTATTAAAAACAGATGAAAACCTATAGCTTTAGTATTATATATACAGAGAAGATGGATATATACTCACATATACTCTCTGTATTTATAATTGTTGAATCTCTATACTATATTATAATGCATTATTCATTTCTGCCAACAATCACGAGTCAGTGGAAAATAATGGGTGCAATCATTTGAAAAATGTGCATTTGCAATTTACTTGTATTCATCTCAAAGTTCAGACTGCAGATGTGTAACCATTCATTTTACTGTTCTCAGTGATGTGTAGAAGCCTCCTGAGGATTCACGTTTATGAACTTCCTGCATTGCCATTGGTATTAAAAGTAGATAAGATAGGTAACATGAAATAAAATCTATTTCTGCCATAGAATTTACTGATATAAAAGGTAGTTATTAAAAAAATCAACGCTCAACCTGATTTTGTTAGTTCAGCTGCTGTATTTTCACTATTAAAGTAATACATTCAATTTACAGTGGACTTTTCGTAGTAACTGCAAGCATTGTCTGTACATTTTCTCCAGGGAGTCACACTTGGGAGTGGCAGCAGCTTTTTTTCTCAAAATTTTGCAGGAAGTAGAGAAGAAAGATGAGTGTCTTTTAAGATTAGCTTGTTAGGAAAGCTTTTCTGATCAGATTTCACACTTCTGAAATAGCTGAAGAACAGAATTGTTAATTCCTGATGTTTCTGCTCAATCATAACTTTCCATGGAAAGTTATGTCATATGCAATCTCCTGATCTATATGAGAATGTATTATTTTAACCTGGTTTTGGTGTTAGCATTGAATTACCAGTACTCAAAACAAATGTATTTGAAGATTTCTTTGGCTAGTTCTGCTTAAGAAAATATTTTTAAAGCTCAGAGGAAGTACAGTGAGCTAGTTACTAGCTGCACAATTTAAACTTGAGCCTTTGTACATTCAGTGTTACAAAATATATCAATGGCAGGTTTCCCACTGTTGTGCATGTTTTATTTTGTTACTGATTGTTCCAGATTGTGCTTCTGATCTAATTTAACGTTATTCATAGCTTGGTAGGATAGGTCTTTTTTTTTCCTTTGGTTCAGTTGATTTTGTTTTGGTTTAGTCCATTCATTGATATTATATCCTTTATGTTTTTTCACCATTCAATAAGCAAGGGCAAAAGCCCTTCCACAGGCCTTCTCAATTAGAACCACTTTTTACATGTTGCTGAGATGTTGCAATTTAAGAGATTGTATTGATTATGGGGATAGTACAGTGTGATTAATTATAAATTCAATCTTGCTAAGATCTCCATAAGAAAATATTGCAGTATCAATCCATTACTGTAATTTAAAAAAAAAAAAAAAAACAAAAAAAAAAAAAAAAACAAAAAAAACCAAAACTAAACCAAAACAAACAAAAAAAAAAGGCATTTTTTTCCTTGCTTTATTGGTTTTTTTTAAAACATGCTAACACTGATGGCTGTGATGGGGGAGAAAGCGAAAACCATGTTTTAAGTGCAGATATAGTGTAACAGTGCTCCTTAAGTGTATTTTAGATTTCCAACTACAACATGAAAAATATGGGTTTCACCAGGACCAACAGAAACAAATATTCTTTTCCCATAAATGGAGTGGTTTAAACCAGTCAGGATGCTTGAAAAATCACAGCACCTGGAAAATCTTTTTAAAATATTTGCAGATTACAATTTTTCTAGACATGGTCCCATAGGATGACAATGTAATAAATAACCTGCTTTGAGGGAAATTGATTCCATAAAATTAAGAAAGTGAAAAAGTCGCTAATGCTGGTATTTACATAATTCTGCAGAGTGAAGGAAGTGATTTTCTTTCTTGCTTTGAAAACTAAATTTAGTGTACATTAAAAAAGAGTAATAATTTTTTGCATCCCTCGGTTAAACCCTGTGGCATACTGTTAGGTCATTCACGCATGAAAGTGGGATGATGATCAATACTTGCTCTTTTCTAGACTTAAAGGGGAGCTTTTCAGATATCTGAATTGAAAGGTACACAAATGTTACAACTTCTCAGGATTAAAGTAGCTTCACCTGAGTTCACTTTTGGAGACTAGCTGAATGAGGAGCTCTGGATTTCAGAAGGGTAGGTGAATCTCAGTTACATTATCAATAAATCCTGTCTGGTTGTCCATTGTAAATCTGAATTGAAGGTTCTGTTGTAGATTAGGTAGAGTGGGATATTCTATAGAATTGCTTACTATATTCAGTCCTGGTTTCTATATACGCAAGTATGCAACGGTATTTTCTGTCCTATTGAGACTGCCAGCTGATTCTGAAAGATATTCCGTAGACCTGACTTTCCTTAAGGAAAGAGCCACTTTCCTTGGCATTAAAGGATTAAGCATTCCGTGCTTAAAAGGTCCTGCTAGATTTTTATAGAATTTGTAAAAACATTAAATAACTTATGGGCAAATGGAAAGTTGAGTCATCTTTCAGGGAAGAATATGGCTTCATAAGTATTTTGATGATGAGCTCTTTGTGAGTTGAAGGAGAGATTAGTGTCTTTACCACTTACAGTTCTACAGATGTGCTTAATCTCTTGTCAGAAGCTCTTCCATAAGCCTCTTAGTTTCTTTGTGCAACTCTCCAGCACTTTATGGCTCTTCATGTATTTCTGCAAATCCTCAAAGAACAGTACTGCTACAAAATTCAGTAGCTCATCAGCACTTGTGCCTGTGCTGGATCTGTGAGTGTTTGAATAAATGAAGTGGGTGAAATTCTTCACTAATGCTCAGATCTTTGAGAACTTGGCTATGAGGGCTGGAGGCTGTTGGATCCAGGGTTTCAGGCAGATTCAGGATTCACTTACCCTAGTTATTCTGCCTTCTCTAAACTCAATATAGGGTTTAAGGCAATAAAGTTACAAAATTTGTGTGTCTGAATAAATGCCTGTTCAGGGCAGTATCTGTACTATAGTTTATGTAAGGTTTTAGTACGATATCCCAACTATTCACAAAAAAGAACTGATGGTGATGACATAAGGGATATTCATATTTTACATGAGTCCCAATCACCAGCTCACAGAGGACTGTGACAACTGCAGGCAGTACACTCTTTTCTTTGCCTGGACAGGGTTCTCCTTAGAATTGTAAGACATATGTCATCTCCTAAGAGCATTTATGAGAGTTACAACTGACTTTTGAGTAGCAAGAATATACTTTTTGAAAGACTTTTGCTGGATAACAAGCAACCTAAGATTATATTCGGCAGCAGGAGCTGAGTGCTGAACTGACATAGCAGTCCAGAGTTTCTTCTCAGACTATATGGCTGTGATAAATATCAGGGAATCATCTTTATAATTGAAACACCATATGAACATCCTGGGCCACATAAGGTTCACAATTTTGACAGTATTCCAAAATGCAATTTCTGGGATTGGCAATGTTTTTTGCTGTGTAGTGGGATATACAAACCAGGAAATCCTTGTTCCTCCTTACTCACCAGATGTAATGCCCCTTTACCTTGTAACAAGTGAATGGAAAAAGTTGGATCTTGTTTAAAAGGAATAATCTCTTAAACAGTTGCAACCGATACTGATTTGTTCTGATTAGTATTAAAGCTGTTTTTTCTTCCTAAAACTGGGACATATCCTAACTGGAGTGTTGTTGCGTGTTTCAGAGTATGTGAAAAAGAGGCAGTAAAAGTAATACTCCTTTGTTGGAAAAATGGAATAACAGTCTAACAACACTGCCTAGCCAACTGCATTTATTCCCAGTGAAGTGACTACACTTGTACCTTGGTTACATGCCAAGACTGATGATTTGTTTTATAGATACAGAAAATTATGTTAATAAAACTACAAATTCTAGTGCTGCTATCCACAAGCACAAGCTTTCCTGTGACAATATTGTTTACTTAAAAACTAAACATTATAACATTGATACTAAATTGCTTGTGCAGATTTTAAACCAAATCTAGCCAATCAGTGGTTTTGCTTACTTGTCAGTTGCGGACAACTACATACTTGTTTGTGATGCTAAGCTGCTGTCTGCCAAATGTTCTCAGTTTTGGTTGTTGGGTTTTTTTCCCCCTTCGTAAATAGATCTATTCTGAGTTTCTAATTTTATTCTTTTACACCCTTCCAGAACTAGGAGTAGAACTGTTGGTTGGTATAGTTTTTAGTGAAAAAACCAAGGTATTGTGGTCATACATTTGGGCATACATTCTTTCAAATCCCTGTCAACATGTTGTACTAAATGTAACAGCTGTTCCTGGTGAGCCCAAGAGTCATCCCTAGAGAAGAGTTTATTCATGGAGTTCAGGCTATCTCAACAGAGGTAGAGGAGTTGGAGGGGTCTGGAAATTATGGTGATAACTCAGTGGTGAGAGCTCAGTTCTTCTCTTTGTATCATAAGAGGCTCAGGCATACAGTTTATGTGTCTTAAATTACAGTCCTTTTCAGTGGTCATCCTAAGGGATATGGTTGTATCATTTCACTTGTGAAAGCTAGCTTCTAGAAATCAGAATTGGGTATTAATTGTTACCAGAAATTGGAATCATCTGATTTTGGCATGCTTTTCTGTCACCACAAACAGAAAAGTAGTTGGTGTGGAATGAAAATGAAGCTACGACAGAGTAAAAAACTTAATTTCAAATTAGTCAATAAGTAAGTGTATCTCTATTGTAGCCTAGTAATTTACCACTGGGGTTCTCTCTGTCTAGCTGACTACATGATTTGAATAGGCTTATGAATGACTGCATATTTAGTGAAGTTTAGAATATATAAAAAGAAAATAAAATATGTTTTAACTGTTGGGATAGGCTCATCCTTGTTAAAATTTCTTTGGGTTTTTTTTTTTCAGTTATGTTTGAAGTTTTGAGGTCATTTCCCCAGTTTTTCATACATTTGAGGATGATTTTTTTCTTCATTCAGCTTCTTCATATGGTTGAAAAAGAGGCACTAACTAAACTGTTTCTGTCAGTTGCAAACATTTCCTGTTATCCAGCTCTGATTTTTCCTACTGTTGTCACCCATGTCCATGTATTCTGGTGTTTTTCCAGACAACAAGGCTGCTTTTTGGCTCCTTCATTTCCTTTCCATGTGTCCTTAATTAACAGTGACACCCACAGAAGTAGCTTGAATCCTCTAGGCAGAGCAGTGAAAATATTGGGCTTTAAGAGAGTCACATGTAACAGAGCAGGGAAGTCTGAATAGTTATCTGGAGAGTAGACTCCTGGATAGAATGTAAGAGAAGTTCAAATGAAAAGTTTTTCTGTTTGTTTTAGTAATTTATAGCATGGAGTCAAAACCAAGAGATAGATTTAAACTTTAGTGGTAGAACATTTGTGGTCTGGTTTCCAACTGAAGTAGCAAGTCACTGTGGCCAACTGACATCCAAAAAGTTAAAAATACTACTGCAATATTTTTGCATGTGGTAAAGAAGGAACACTCATTTAAAAATTAATCTTACCATCTGTGATATTTCAACATGGAGGGCATCAGTTATAAATGTCTGTATTTTCATTAAAGGTCGGATGTTTTTCTCTCCTGTATTTTCTGCAGCTCTTTCTATAAATGCAGCATATGTGTAAGCAAAATGCTGGTAAATCAGAATAGGGGAATCCTAAATCCACTTTTTAAAAATTTTGTAAATTACACAGGGCAGAAGTGTTGTCTTTTCTAATCTGTGCTGTCTTTTAAATGCATAATTTTAAGTTGCACAAATTATAAAGGTCAGGATTGTTCCAGTGAGTAGAAGACAATGAGACATGGCTGTTCATCTGTCTGGAAAACGATTCTGGAAAAAATAACAACTGAGAAAGAATATGTTGCATGAGAAAACATACACAGTAGTCCTGGCAGAGTTCTGATTGCTACTGATTTTGGTTTTGGTAAAAATAGATAATTACAGTAGGTGATATTGAATCACATAGCTCTTCAGAAAGACTAATTGCTAGGTTTCTGATTTGGAATATCAAAGAACTATATTTAGAATAAGTTCAAGATATTTCTTGGATTTGTCTCTGGTTCCATTCAGAATTTTTCCATGTCTAGTGTGGTCTGTTTTCCTTTAACTGAACTACCTTATGTGATGCAAGAGGGCAAAAACTCAGTTAAGAAGTAGTGAAGGAACCATAGCTGAGGAAACTGTGCTGTCCACTTCAGATTCTGAAGAGGAATCTACATTCTCTAAGTGGTTAAGTTTTTTAAAATTTTCATCAGTGTTATTATTCCCCATCCATAAATTTGTGACTTTTATATGTCCCTAATGGCTTATGGATGTTTAGCTGAATGACAGTTGGTAAGGGAGCAGTGTCAATCTGTTTGTGTCTTTTTGGCATATCAGTCAGTAGTAATTAAAAAAAAAAAAAAAAAAGAAGAAGAAAAAAAGTGAGATCAGTTTCAAAACCTCTTAACAACCACATAAAAAATGACAACTATATTGATTTCTCTGATAATTGCCCTAGCAGAATGGTAGGAGCTTAGTGGTACAAGCATAATGAAATGCATTAATCAGTAGACTGTGTTGGGTATACTTCTTTAGAAGCCTGCAGTAAGATGCTGTCAGTAGGGAGTCTAAATGTAAACTTCTGTAGCCTCCTTTGCTGATTCGTGAAACTACAGAAATCATGAAAATAGGAGGGAAAACAAATATTGCGGAATACCTGTAGCAAAAGGTAGACATTTGAAAGGAAAGGCAAGAGTAAAGTCCTCTTCATTAATCTAGCAAGTTCCTTAAAAGGACGTGAAGCATGGTCTGCCATACATATGTTCTAGATTTTATATAAGAGAGTTTGTGAGAAATATTTTCAGAGCCTGCTGGGATATAGTCAGGATTATGGCAATTTCCCATAAGAACATGTGTTTACCAGCTCCAGCTTCCTTTTGAAACACTGTTAAAGAATTGCTTTCATGAAGAGGGTTATTTTTTTTTCTGTTTGAACAGGCAGAACAAACAGGATATCTCGGTCATAATGAGCAGCATAATTGCAGCTTGTTTATGTCATGATTATGCAAACAATTATTTTGATAGGTATTTCTGTTTCTGCATACCCTAAGAAGCCTTTAAACAGGATTTTCTCTTTTTTTTTTCTTATCTCTGTTAAATACTTCAATATATAAAAAGGACGCTAAAATGAAAAATCATTGAAACCATGCCAACTTTTGAAAAAAATTGTATAAAATGCAAAATTAGTCTGCCTTGGGTTTATTTTCAGTGTTGGATGTCTTACATGATTAGCATTATGAGATCCAGTGTTTGAAATGTAAATTTTCTCTTATTAAGTTTCACACACATTTACAAACTAGCAAAATAATAGATCATAAGTGCTTAGAGGAAGAATCCATTGTTAAGAATTCAGTGTTACAGCCCTGGAAAAAAGAGACTGCAAGCACTCATTGATCATAGGATCATAGAATAGCTTGGGTTGGAAGGGACCTTAAGGGTCATGGGTCCTGATGGAATCCACCCCAGAGTAATGAGGGAACTGACAAAAACACTTGCCAAACCACTCTCAGTTATCTACCAGCAGTCTTGGTTTACTGGAAATTTGCTAATGTAAAGCCCTATGTGCAAGAAGAGTTGGAAGGATGATCTGGGGAACTACAGGCCTGTCAGTTCTGGCTCTGGACAAGGTTATGGAAGAGATCATCCAGAGTGCCAGTACACAGGACATGCAGGACAACCAGGGGATCAAGCCCAGCCAACACAGATTTACAAAAGGAAGGTCCTGCTTGACCAACCTGATCTCCTTCTATGACAAAGTAACACAGTAGGTGAGGGAAAGGTTGTGGATATAACCTGTCTAGACCTCAGTAAAGCGTCTGACGCTGTCTTCCACAGCATCCTAGAAAAGCTGGCTGCTCATGACTTGGATGGATGGACTCTTTTGATGGGTAAAAAACTGACTGAATGGCTGGGCCCAGAGAGTTGTGGAGAATGAAGCTAAATTCAGTTGGTGGTCATTCACTAGCAGTGTTCCCCAGGGCTCAGTTTTGGGGATGGTCCTGTTTAACATCTTTATTGATGATCTGGATGTGGAGATTGAGTGCACACTCAGTAAATTTGCAGATGACACTAGGTTGGGTGGGAGTGTTGGTCTGCACAAATGCATGAGTTTCAACAATGTGAAGTGCTGGGTCCTGCACTTGGATCACAGCGACCCTATGCAGCACTACAGGCTTGGGGAGGAGTGGTTTGAGAGCTACTCATCAGAAAGGGACTTGGGGGTGCTGGCTGACAGCCAGCTGAATATGAGCCAGCAGTGTACCCAGGTGGCCAAGAAGGCTGTATGAAGAGTAGGGTAGCCAGCAGGACTAGGGCAGTGATCATCCACCTTGTACTTGGCACTGGTGAGGCCACACCTGGAGTATTGCATTCAGTTCTGGGCCCCTCACTTTAGAAAGGATATTGAGGAGCTGGAGTGTGTGCAGCAAAGGGCAACAAGGCTCATAAGAGGTGTAGAAAACTTGTCTTGGGAGGAACAGCTGAGAGAGCTGGATTTGTTTAGCCTGGAGAAGAGGAGGCTCAAAGAAGATCTCACTGCCCTCTACAAAGACCTGAAAGGAGGTTGTAGTGAGGTGGGGGCCAGGCTCTTCTATCGTGCCTGCAGTGAGAGGACTCAGGGAAATGGCCCTAAGCTGAGACAGGGGAGATTCAGCTCAGATATTAAAAAAAATTTACCCTGCTGGGGTGGTCAGGTTTTGGAATGGGTTGCTGAGGGAGGTGGTGGAGTCACCGTCCTTGGAGGTGTTTAGGAGGTGTCTGGATCTGGTGCTGGGTGATGTGGTTTAGTGTTTTAGGGGTTACAGTGGCAGTGCTGGCTTGATGGTTGGAGTTGATGATCTTAAAGGACTCTTCCAACCTTGATGATTCTATGATCTAGGTGTAGACAGGGATACCTTTCACTGGACCAGGTTCCTCAGGGTCCCATCCAACCTGGCTTTGAACATTCCAGGGTTGGGACATCCACCATTTCTTGGTGCAGACTGTTCCAGTGCTTCACCACCCTCACAGTAAAGAATTTCTTCCTAGTATGTAATCTAAACCTACTCTCTTGCAGTTGGAACTCATTGCTTCTTGTCCTGTCCCTAACTTGTAAGTAGTCCCTCTCCATCTTTCTTGTAGGCTCCCTTTAGGAAGTGGAAGGCTGCAATAAGGTCATCCCTAAGCCCTTTCTTTTCCCACACCAACAGCCTTCTGGAGTGTTGGCAGCAAGTCAAGAGGGATGGCCCTGATGACTCCACACCTGGAGCACTGGGTCCAGTTCTGGCCTCCTCAGTACGAGACAGATATGGACCTACTGGAGCAAGTCCAGCACAGATACACAAAGATGATTAAGGCTGAGGAGTCTCTTTAATATAAACAGAGGCTGAAAGATATGGGCTGTTGAGCCAGAAGAATAGGAAGTTCAGAAGAATCTTATCAATGTTTATAAATGCCTGATGAGATAGAATGAAGAAGACGGACTGAAGCTCTTCTCCATGGTGTCCGTTGACAGGACAAGAGGCGATGGGCACAAAGTGAAACATGTGAAATTCCATTTGAACACAAGAAAACACTTGTTAGCTGTGAGGCTGGTCATACACTGGCACAGTTGCCCAGAGACATTTTGTAGTGTCTATCCTTGGACATACACAGAAACCAGCTGGAAGCAGTCCTGAATTTAACCTGTGTGAGCAGAGGGTTTGAACTAAATGATCTGAGGCAGACCCTTCCAGCCTGTGACATTCTGGGCTTTAACCTCAGCAACTCTCTGCTGTTTTGGGGGATAATGTTGATCAATTGATGCGTTATTTCTAAGTATATATAAAGCTGTTAAAAATGTCTTTTCTCACTTTCTCACTTTTTCTGTTGAAGAAGTGGATTTTCCTTTTCTGAAAATTTATTGATGAGAAATAATTTTTTTAATTTACTCTTTGTTGTTAAAATTTCTGCTTCTAAGTGCACTGTTTTCCTGAAGTATCCTTTTTGAAACCATTGGAACATTTCATTTGAGAAAATAAATCATATTTCATGGGGATGATGCTGATCTTTTTTGTGAGAAGTGACCATTTCATACATGACTGATAAGAACTTCACACTTTAAGTAGCTTGCTTTATTTTGTGACTGTTTCTTGTGCCTCTAGGTGACTGGCTTTTAAATTCACAAGAAGGTAATTTCAAATGGACATTAGTATTTCTCTTCTAACAGAGATTTGAGAACTATTATTCTCTACGTTGAGCAGAAACACTTTGTTATTTTAGAGTCATGATGTCACAAATATGATTAGTGGGAAGACTGAAAAAATTGATTTTGGGGACAAATAGTAACCAAGGATAATCATGATATTAGACACATATTCATATACCAGTTTAAAGGAAGAAGCAGAAGTTCATTACTATTTAAAAACCCTTTTTAAACAAGTAAAGGGAGCAACCCTCATGCCCAAATTGGGTCAGTGGCTGGCAGGAAGTAGTGCACCACAGTTTAGGTAAGTGGCATGAAAGCAGCAGTGGAAATAAGTAGAACCACAGAATATTGTCCATGCATGACTAATTTAATAGCCTTTAACAAAAAATGGCTAACAATGAATAGTGCATTGTTTTATTCAATCTCTCCTTACAGGTAGAATCGCTTTTTTTATATAGAAAATTACTAAATGAGGGATGAGCTTATAGATATTAATGGTTATAGTGACTCTGTGGTGCCTGTGTGCACATACAACAGCATCTTAAAGTGGAGAGGAGTGCTGCAGTGCACTCAGGAGAAACTGTACCTCTGTCCGTGGTTAAAGCACTGCTTTTCTTACTAGCATGAGTTGACAACTGGGTAAGTGGCAAAGCCAGACAAGATTCCACTCCCATGCAAAAACTAAGATGTTAGAAGTTGAAGTAAATCCCACCACCTGCTTTTCTTACAACTTGTCTGCAGGTTGCACCCAAGGCAGCAGCTCTGTGTTTCACTCCAAATGCACACTGAGTGTCCAGTAAGGCTACTGTCCTAGTCTGGCCTCTGTTGACAACAGATCACTCAAGACAGTGGCGTTATAGAAATAAGTTATGATAATGGAGCAGTGTGTATTCTTGCTCTGTGTTCTAGTGAGGTTTTTGCCTGGGTTTTCCCTTCTTTTATACATATATGTACATTTGTCATTTACAAAAGGAGGTTGTTTGATCTGGTTTTGATCTGCATGTCGATGAGTCCTAAAGCATACAGAAAGACTTAGCTGCTATGAAATAACTGGGACAGTTGCCATATAAGTTAGAGTGCAGTGAAGTAAGCATATTAATTTTGCATGATTGTGGATGTTTCGTATTAAGAACAAATAACCTTGTAGTAGTTCAAAGGGAATAAAATCATAGATTAATCAAAGCCAATGAAATTTTTTCAGCACATCAGTTGACCTCTCATTTATTTTGATCCTGTCATTAAAGTTACATAGGCATGCATCAGCTTTTGCACAGTTCTTGAATCATGTGTGCTGTTTCAATTTTGAAATAACAGCAATTAATTTCCAACTCCAAAGGTTTCTCCTTCAAGGCTAATTGAAATAAACAACTTTATTTTTCTAGGCCTTATTCCTAAATGCTCAAGTCTGTATGTCTGGCTGAATGCTTGGAGTCCATTTTTTTTTTAATGCATGAATGTTGAAGGAAATATAAAACCAGAGGGTGGAAATGATGGTTTTATTATAAGAAATCTGAGGTGGTTTGCAGTGAGCACATGTCTTTCGAGTCGTGTTACAGTAAAAACAACTCTTCAGTTAGTCAGATCACTCAGTAACCTGAATATTAGTTTCCTTTTTGTTATGTTGCTGTGTTCTTTTGGAAATGAAGGAGTAGAATCACTGTCTTTCAATATTAAATATAATGGTTATTCATGCGACAACTAAATGGACAAGTATTTAGAAAAGCAAGAAGGAGGTGCTTTCTAATTGCCAGATAGACACTCCTTGCCTTAAGGTGGCTAACATCTTAGTCACACAGATATTAATGGCAAACCTGCTTGTACTTTAGTTACAGATGTCATCCTCAGGCTAACACTTGCAGTAAGATATGTGTGCTAAAAAACCCCAAAAAACCTAACAACTGCAAGGAACTGTGTCTTAATAAGCATACTCTATCTTCACTCTGTGCATGCTGACATACATTTTACTTACATAGTATCAGCCTTTGTTGTGATGAATTTTCCATTAAATTCATGGAAGTAGAAGATAGAGTAGATGAACCATATACTATTACCTACTTCCATATGACTTGTTTGAAGTCACAGAATCATAGAGTGGTTTGGGTTTGAAGGGACCTTTAAAGGTCAGCTAGTTCAGCTCCCCTGCAATGAGCAGGAATATCTTCAGCTAGATTAAGTTGCTCAGAGTCCCATCCAACCTGATCTTGAATGTTTTGAGGGATGTGGCATCTACCACCTCTTCATCAACCTATTCCAGTGTTTTACCACCCACAGTGTAAAAAATTTATTCCTTATATTTAGCCTAAACCGGCCTCTTTAAGTTTATAATTATTAATCCTTGTTCTACCACTATTAGCCCTACTAGAAAGTCTGTTCTATGCTTCTTGTAAGCCCCCTCTGAAGTATTAAAAAGCTGCAATAAGATCTCCTTGGACCCTTTTCTTATGCAGTCTGAACATCTCTGACTCACTCGACCTTTCTTTACAAGACCTTTCCATCCTTCTGGTTACTTTTGTGACTCTCCTGCAGACCCACTACAACAGGTCCATGTCTTTCCTGTGCTGAGGACTCCAGAGCTGGACACAGTACTACAGGTGGGACCTCACCAAAGGGGAGCAGAGGGCAGAATCATTTCCCTCATCCTGCTGGCCGCACTGCTTTTGATGCAGCCCAGGTTAGGACTGGCTTTCTGGGCTGTGAGCACACATTATCTGCACATCTCCCCTAAGGCCCTATAGGAATTATAGAATCATAGAATATCCTGAGTTGGAAGGGAAACACAAGAATCATCGAAGTCCAACTCCTGACCCTGCACAGGACAGCCCCAGGAATCCCACCACCTGTCTGAGAGTGTTGCGCAAGTGCTTCTTGAGCTCTGTCAGGCTTGGTGCCATGACCACTTCCCTGGGGAGCCTCTTCCAATTCCCAGCCACCCTCTGGGTGAAGAATCTTTTTTTAATATCCAGCCTAAACCTATCCTGGCACGACTTTATGCAGTTCCCTCGGGTGCTGTCACTGGTCACCACAGAAAGAGGTCAGTGCCTGCCCCTCCTCTTCCCCTCACAAGGAAGTTGTGAACTGCAATGAGGTCTCCCCTCAGTCTCCAGACTGAACACTCCTCAACCACTTTCATACAGCTTCCCCTCAAGGCCCTTCACCATCTTCGTTGCCCTTTTTTGGACACTCTCTAGTAGCTTTAGATCCTTCTTACACTGTGGCACCCAAAACTGTACAGAGGACTTGAGGTGAGGCTCCATCAATGCAGAGTAGAGTAGGACAATCACCTCCTTTATATGCAAGCAATATGGATGAATGTGTGTTCTTGAGGTCCAGGTATATGACTAGGAGAAGTGTGATTATGCTTGGATGGGAACAAATACATTTTTTTCTTATCTTGTGCTTTGCTGAATTCTGTCTTTTTGTACTATCACTGTAGCTTGTGCACTGATGGTTCTCGAGTGGTGATTAAAAGCAGTGCTTTTCTTTTTACTTGCTTTAGAAATATCATACTATTGTGAATTGCTGTTGTGAACTTTTAAACTCAGGAATATTTCTGAATAAGTGTGATAAGGGATTAGGTAATCCTGGTCACAGAATTCTTTCCTTCACTGAAATAAATCACTTCATTTTTCAGCCTCACTGTAACTTTTTTTTTAAAAATAATGAATTGTTGTTTAAAATTCATTTTAACTATTTAATATCTCGTACTGCTCCTATTGAGCCTTTCCTTTATATTTTTGTATTTGAAATTTGACTGGATAGGTAATTTTAAGGAGAAATTAAAAAAAAAAAAATCATGTAACCAGAAAAAAACACTTTGGGAAATCTAGAAATAACAAGAGTTGGTTGCACAATGCAATTCAGAGTGCATTATCTTATCAGAAACCCATATATGACTTAAAAATGTCAACATAGTCTAGTTGTGTCATGTTGCCATTTTATTTGAACACATGAAGTTAAAGTACTAAGCTTGAAAAGCACATAAACCTCCATTTGAGTTTCATTGTTGTTCTTTGTAGTCTCAAAGTCATGAGCATGAAAATTTGTGGATTATATCCAAGTAATCTCCCCTTTAGAAATAATAAAAATAAGGTAAATATTAATGAGAAGCTGGGGTCTTCTAAGAGTGCATGTATGTATAGTGTTAAATCTGAAGTATTACTCATAACTAGATGACCACTATATGTCTCTTCCAACTGAACTGTTCTATTCTAATGGAACTGCATGCTTTCTATGTTTTTGATGCTTTCTCCTTGACTTCTGCTTTTATCACCTGCAAAGGCACCATTTATATTTAGCAAATAAAGATTTTCAGTTGTCTTGGGGATCTGGTACAAAGCTTCAAACGTGACCTCTTCCAGAGCCCACTGCAGTGTATTTGTAACATGTTTATTGTGTAATTGAATCACTCTCGTACCACAAAGCTCTGTTAATAACCAAACACAGCAACTGTACGAAAAGCCAGACAAATGCAGAGTGACCACACGATACCTGTCTAAAAGAACATGTAGTCTTTAATTTAAGACAACACACACCTAGGCACCAGGAAGCATAATAAGCAGTAAGAGATGTAATAGGTACAGAGATGATAGTGTTAGCCCAGACTAGCTCTGTTAGGACCTTTCTTACTTTCATTCAACAGTCCTATTCTCACATCCCCAAATTATGGCAGACCTCCTGAACATAATGTAGTGCTTTCCTCACACTGTGTATTAAATAAGGTTGAAAGACTAAATTAGCTTTTGGTAGAACTTCACTGTTACAGCAGAATTTGAGGTTGGAGGAACTGAATTTAGTTTTAGATATTTCGTAGTGCTGACAAGATGACATGCCTTCCTCAGCCATAGATTTTAATTGAGTTCTGGGCTTTTCTTTGCATGTTAGATAGATTTAACATAATGTAAAGTGAAGAAATTTGGGGTTATGATCTTGGTATTTCTTAATGTTAGGGAATAAAATTCAAATGCCTACCAGATTTCAAGCATTAGTTGAAACACATACTGTGTGCTTAAATTAAAGATGTAAAGTCTTTCCTTTCTGCCCACAGTCTTGTTCATCTTGAGCTACTATAGTTCCTGATGCTTAGGAAAGGGACGTATGTTTATTTTGTTGTCTTAGACCTATAATTGAAAAATGTAACTTTATCCCCTAATTAAAAAGCAACTGTCTTGGCATGCTGGCATTTAAAGCCTAAATATTTAATAATAACTGTTCTTAAGAAAACAGCCTTTTGCTGCAAATACTTAAAAGTATTTTACATCTGATTCACTTTATATTTGATTGAAACTTTAAGTAAATCCCCAAATATATTGTTATAGTAGTTCTGAGATGTGGCAAATAAAATCCCATGTGACATTTAGTAGGATTTCTTTGAGTTACAACTGAAATAAACATTTAATTGACAGCAGATCTTTTATTGTTACTTGTTATTTATGTATCCATAAATAATTAAAATTATGCATTCTCAATTAGTTGTTTTGTTTTGGCTCAATAAAGAAGCCAAAAGGGAGGACATTTTTCCTGTCCTCCCTCTTGGATTTAGTCTTTCACATGCTGTACTGAGGCTGTTTTTGTCTGAGGTCCTGAATCAATTTCCTTTTGAAGCTACTGAATTCACTACAGCCTTTTTGCAAAGGGTCACTCACTGCAGATCAGTTACACTTTTTTGTTCCACAGTTTTTCATTTAACAATCAGAACAAGAAAATGAACATGATATTTGCTTGTATCCTGCCTGTCACATCAGTATCTTCATTCACTCAGTTAATTGCTAGACAGCAAGTGCTTTCCTGTATGGCCTTGTTCTTGCCTGATGTGCAGTAGTATGGGTTAGCTCATGGCAGCTGAACTGACTTTTAAAACATTCCTGTTCTTCTCACATTTTTCATCCTCAAAAGGCACACCAGTCCTTAGGGATTGCTGATGGTGTGACTCTTTGTTTGAGACACTGGATAGAAAAATCCAAGAGTTGATCCACCTTAAAAATTAAATCTGTGAACAATTTTGTTTCTTATATAGGTAATCAATCCAGAGTAAAGTGTTAGTGTTTGCAGAGCTTGATGGATTGGTTCCCTGCATCTAATAATTCACTGCTACTATTAGTAATATTAGTATTATATTGGAAATGGCTTTTTTTGGTCCCTTTTTTCCTCATTCAGCTGATTTTGTTGCATGTTTGTTAGCAATAGGATTTGAGCTCAGGTGTCTAGTTTTAGCTGAGAAGGACAACAGCAGAGGAAATCTGTACTGCTCATGTTTGAATAGGAGAAGGTTGAATTTGATTTTGGATTCTGTTTATTATCTGTTGCAATGCAACATATGCAAAATGTTACTGTACTGATACTATTATTATTACTATGTTTCTGTGTGGTAATGGTTTTCTTCTTTTAGGTGTGAATTCTGAAAGCAGACCAGATTTCTTTTACCTGCAAAAAGCATACATGTGTATGCATGTGTCCCTCTGCAAGGCAAATCGCCAGAAAAAGAAATGCCCTTCTTTGGGTTAAAATTTTGTGGAATATTAAATTACTAGCTTCCAAAATACAGTTAGGAAAAATTTTAGGTTAAATGTCAAACGTTTGTGCTGACGGGCTAGAGACAGTCATCTGCGTTGCTTTGATGTTGGTGCTGGAAACACATTATTCATCTCATGGCCTTCATTACGGGCAGTTGCAATTTTGGTTGCAATTATTTTTACCTTGAATTTGACCAGTTGTGCTTATGATCTTGTGAATGCTGTTCAGATTGTTTATACTTCTGGTAATGTGCTGGATTCAGCCATTGCAAAGCTCTGAAAATAGTCACAACTCTGTGTTCTATCCTTACCATATGGTTTGCATTATACATGTTGTAGTTCTACTGTATTAAATTGTATCAGAAAAGTACACCTTTTGACTAAAACTCCATGTATAGTCATGGGAAATCTTGTTAGCTATAGTATATGACTTCAGTTACTGTCCAGTTTTACCTTATCAAGAAAAAAATTAATATCTTGTAGCAAACAGAATACATTAATCTCTTGCCCTTTCTTTTCATATAACTGAACACTATCTTCAGAAAGTTTTCTGTAGAGACAATGTGCTTGTTTTGGTTACCAACTTTCTATTCGGCCCTTGTGTGTTTTCATAGCCTTTATCTTTTTGTGAAGACGGAAGATAACATTTTGGAGAAGTAATTATAAAGGAATGTGGATTGACTTCATGGGTTGTGTACATCACTAGGTAAAATGCAGTCTTTTTGTCAGCTGTACATGGACACAGCAATTTTTTTTGCCTCAATGGGTTCTTGAAATTTAGAAAGGTTTGAAGGGTTGAGAATTTTTTGTTGTAAAATCTTGAGATATGTGGTAATCAAGAACAGTAGTTCTTTTACTAGAACGATGGAGGTTTTTTTACTGAAGTTTTTATTAATGGAATAAATCAATTTTAATTGAAAAATAAAAATACTATGTCACTTCGTGATTATTGCTTGCATAGCATGTTCAGAGCAGCTTTATTTATCTCTTCCATTGATTTTTAAATATAGTGGATGGGCATTTTTGTAATCCATTTAATTCCAGTGAAAAACTGAAATTTATTGAAGCGTTAGTTTGTTTTCAGACTATTTGTACGTTATGTGGTCCACAGATGTTTTTAATGTTTAAACTTTTATATTTTAATGTTCATTCCTACTTCATACATTTATCACCTTATGTAATAATAGAATCCTTTAATTTGTGTAGGACATTACATATAGAATCGTAGAATCATGGAATATTATAATTTGGACAGGGCCTACAAGGATCATCGAATCCAGCTCCTGACCCTACACAGGACAGTTGGTTAGAGCATAGTGCTAATAACACTAAGGTTGTGGGTTTGATCCCTATATGAGCCATTCACATAAGAGTTGAACTTGACAATCCTTGTGAGTCAGAGTATTCTCTGAAATCTGTGAAATCACACCATATGCCTGAGAGCATTGTCCAAATGCTTCTTGAACTCTGTCTGGCACCCTGGGGAGCCTGTTCCAGTGCCCAGCCACCCTCTGGTGGTTGGCATATATAGTCAGCATTTGCCAAATACATTTGACGTATACAGTCAGCATTTGTCTTGCTAAAACTGACTTAATAATTTGGCCTGAGCTGGTATCAGTAGTTACGGTGATAAACTGTCAGCTAGTCTCTACCTCTGTGGAGCGGGGGTCACAAGTCCTGCCTGCAAACTGCTCCCACATAGGCTCTATTCTCCACAGGTTCACAGATTCTGCCAGGAGCCTGCTCCAGCATGGGCTTTCCACGTGGTCATAGCCTCCTTTGAGCATCCAACTGCTCTGACGTGGGGTCCTCCATGGGCTGCAGATGGATCTCTGCTCCACTGTGGACCTCCACGGTCTGCAGGGGGACATCCTGCCTCACCATGGTCTTCACCACAGGCTGCAGGGGAATCTCTGCTCCAGTACCTGCAGCACCTCCTCCCACTCGTTCACTGACCTTGTTTTCTGCAGAGCTGTTGCTTTTCATATATTCTCACTCCTCTCTTCAGGCTGCTCTTGCACAGTAACTTTTACCCCTTCCTAAACCTGTTTTGTTTTTTTACAATTCTTTTTCATAGTTGTGGTTTGACTCCAACCAGCAACTAAGTACCACACAACCTCTTGCTCACCCCTGGAAGAGTAAAAGTGAAAAAACTCATGGGTTGGATCAAGACAGTTTATTAGGGAAAGCAAAAGCTGTGCATACAAGCAAAGCAAACCAAGGAATTAATTCACAATTCCCATCAGCAGGCAGGTGTTTGGCCATCTCCAGGAGCTGGGCTCCATCATGCTTAATGCTGGCTTGGGAAGACAAATACCATCACTCCAAACATTTCCCCCTTCCTCCTTCTTTCCCCCAGTTTTGTATGGTGAGCATGATACCAAATATCCCACTGGGTTGGTTGGGATCTCCTGTCTCAGCTGTCTCAACTCCTTGTGCACCTCCAACCCACTCACAGTTGGAGTGGGGTGAGGAGCAGAAAAGGCTTTGTCTCTGCATAAGCCCTGCTCAGCAATAATGAAAGTGCTCCTGAATTATTGACACTGTTTTCAGCACCAATCACAACCCCAGCCCTATACTAGCTACTGTGAAGAAGATTAACTCCATCCCAGCCAGAACCAGTACATTCATTTAATGGGAAAATGATGCTGGTAGTGCTTTATCTTCAGTAACTTGATGAGAAACAAAAATTTGCTTTTCCATCTATTTTAGCTTAAAGCTGTAGATGCTTCTTGGTTCTCTTTCTAATAACTACTCAAGAACAGGTGTCTTAAGGTCAGCTTTGTCCTTGGATAGTCTGTTATTAGGGTGATTAATGACTGCGGTTTGTTTGCCAATGACACCTGCAGAAAAGCATTTTTTTCAGGCTCTTTATCCTAGGAAATTCTTAAATGCATAAGAATGTTTCACACAGTGATTTTATTTAGACCTAACAGCTGACTTCATTATTCATTGACATATTTCTTGGCAGTTATATGGATAAACTAGGCTTGTGTTATTTTTTTCCTTCAGGCACTTCCTTTTGTTATGTACAAGTACTAGAAGGGTTTTATTTTCTTTCCTAATAATACTTAACACTTACGTAATGCCTCATAGTATTTAAAAGTGCATTAAATTTTCCTTGTTCAGCTTCCTTTAAAATAACTCCCTTTTCTACTTTTACTTCTGTTGCACTTGCATGTAGTGATAACACACACCTTCGTTCTAGTTACAATTAAGAATGAGGGGCTATTGTTTTTGATATTACGATTGATTGAGCTCCAATTTATTCAGCTCTACATACTGGCTTTTCCAGCCAAATTTCTTGCTTTGCTAGAGAATCTTCTCTTCTTTTTCACTTGCTGTGAGAAAATGGTCAAGGCCCCTGATTATTTGTGCACTCTGATATAATTCTGGCTTTGCCTTCATTACTGTTTTGTGATATGTGCTCTTACAGGCTGAACAGTGGTACACATTCATTTGTAAAGCACTGGCTGGACTGGGTATTAGTCTGCTTGTAAGCAGAGAAAAGGTGTTATAGCATTTTGTTTTCTGTGTGCAGCATAATTCTCTGTTCTTTTCTGCCATCTTGGGCAGGGGAAAATTGTAGGTGCATACTTAAGAGAAGATACCTCTTTAACACAGGTACGATTGCAAGGTTACAAGGGTGCTCAGCAGCTTAGATCATTACACCTGTGTTGAGCTTCTGGAGGAACTGAATGATGCTGAATGCTGAAGCATTTTTGACTTCCATTTCAAGTACTGCTTAGCTATTCACCCTAAAGATTGAAATGTCTGCTTCACAATATACAGAGTAGATGTGGCAAATCATATTTAGCTTTTAGGATTGTTATGAAAGACTTTAGTATTTGAGTTAAATGTTTTCATAACCTGCTGATAGCAGATATGGCATACTGCTGTGTATACCAACTGTATGAAGCATTTCGGTGTTGTTTTGACTCTTTCTTTAAAGACAATACATTTCTTTTTTCTTAATTAGGTCTTTACTTATGTGCTGACTCACCCAAAATGTCCATAGGAGAATAATGGAAGCCCCTGAATACCTTGATTTGGATGAAATAGATTTTAGTGATGACATATCGGTAAGTACAAATTTTATTTTATTTGTTCAAGTTGAGACAATCTTAGATGTCTCAGTCCTGGTGTAACAAACAAGACTTATTAGAAGCCACACTTTTTACTGTGTATATAGGAATGTTTGAATAGGTTGAAGCTAGGCTAAAATAAGATGTTTTGTAAAGGAAATCTCTGATAAGCTGGGAAGGAAAACTTGATTCCTGTCCTTCAGGTAGTAAAAGCTACTTGCAAATCATATTAATAAATTAGTTTTATTTTTGGGTTGCTTGTCTCCATTTTTTTCCTGAATGGTTTGATTTGTGTGTGCTGTAGTGTTAGCCTTAGACACGAAAATTGTAAGTTTTCCTTTTTTAATTAAACATATTTCAGTTATGAAAAAACTCCTGCTTCTCTGATTTCTGGCCTTTCCACCAGTAGCCATGTCCAAATACAGTGGGATTTTATCTGTTGGTGTGATGTAGCTACCTGGGACATGGTAGAGTACAGGAAGAGATAGAAGGACTTCCAGGGATTTGTAGGTGGCACTCATCCTTAGTGTCACGACTAAAACAACTGCAGCCGTAATGGCAAGGAAAAGTATTGTTCATCTACGTTGTTGGTGTTCTTGTGGGAAGCACTGATACAGTATAGTTGTCTATTACTCATAATACTACTCCTACTGCCAGTGTTTCTGCTTTTTGTGCAGTAGAGTTGTTTAATGTCTGATACACAATGGACTTGAATACATAAATCAAGTCTCTATAAGAGAATTTATTAATTGAATTTTCAGAGGAAAGTGTGCCACTGTCTCTTTCCACGTTTCATAGTTTCATTGTTTAATTTTTTTTTTTTTTTTTTTTTTACAAAAGACCTGGTTTTCCCTTTAGCATTTGGGACTCTTGATTCATTTTAAAACATTCCAGATGCTTTATTCACAGACAGATTCCTTTTGAAGAGGATTTTTTTTTTTTTTGGTACCTACTGTACTGTTGAATTTTTATTAAAGCAGAATATGGCAAATGCCCAAAATATTACAAGACAATGAACCAACCTTGAGTGAACACCTTATTATGGGCAACTTTCTTTTTATTGCTGTTATATACTATATTTTGTCCTGGTATCTGTTCCTATACTCAGTTTTGTAAAACTGTAAAACATAATAGATGTAACCTCTCCATGCCTCTCCCATTGTGGCTGTTGCTGCATACTGGTGGGTTAGGTTACTCACTTTTCTGCTGAACAGCTCAGGCTGCCTGCTTTAATAGCCTGTTCTTTCATTGGATGCTGAACATTAAATAAAAAACCAGCACAAATTATTGAGGTTGCAGTTTTACTCCCTGCTTTAGCAGTTAAGAGGACAAAAGATTTGTTGTCAGAATCCAGATTAAGAAGAGAATTCATGGTTTTTGTAGTGCTCTATTCATATCTTACCATATATGATTTAGAGATACCTAACCTTCGCATTTTATCATTAGCCCGTTCTGGTGAGAGCAGCTGAACAGCACCAGTGTTAGCCCTCTGGTTCTAATCCAGTGAAGAGGAGTGACTAAAAATAATGGCAGCAAGAAGTCTGTTAAAATAGTGCTCTTATAAATGTACCTGAGTTAAAAAGCTACTGTGTATAGCCCAGATCTTTGTAGTCCATTTCATCAAAAATGATCAAAATGTGATAGACATAAAAAGTAGATAGGAAGACAGGAATTTGTTTTAAAAGGCAAATAGATATATAAGTTGATTTGCAGTTTGGTTGGTTGGTTGATTGGTTTGGTTTGGTTTACTATGTTTTGGATTTTTTATGTTACTTTTGTACATGAATAAAAGGAAACTACGTTTTCCAAGATCACAGAATCATAAAATGGTTTTGGTTAGAATGGACCTTCAAAGGTCATTCATTTCCAGTCCCTGTGTAATACAAAGGGGCACCTTCCACTAAGTCAGGTTGCTCAAAGCGTCATTGTGATAGGTTGACCTTGACTGATCACTAGGTGCCCACCAAACTACTCTGTCACTCCCCTTTCATTAAAAAGATGGGGAGAAAAATATGACAAAGAACTTGTGCTTCAAGGAGAGGGACGTCACTCACCAATTACTGTCATGGATAAAAAAGGCTCATCTCGGGGATATTAATTTAATTTATTGCTAATCAAATAGCATAGGATAATGAGAAACAAGGGTAAATCTAAAAACACCTTTTCTCCACCCCTCCCTTCTTCGCAGTCTCAGCTTCATTCCTGAGTGCTCTACGTTGCCACCTCAATAAGTGCAGGGGGATAAGGGGGGATGGGGTTTGCATTCAGTTCATCACATGGTGTCTCTGCCATTCCTTTCTTCTCATACCCTTTGCCTGCAGCAGCATGGAGTGCCACCCACTGAAGACAGTCCTTTATGAACTTCTCCAGTGTGAGTCCTTCCCAGAGGCCACAGTTCTTTATGGACTGCACCAATGTGCATCCTTTTGCTGAGGTACAGGCCTTCAGGAACAGGCTGCTCTAATGTGGGTCTCACAGAGGGTCACAGTTCCTGCCAGAAAACCTGCTCCTCTGTGATCTCTCCACAGGCCTTAGTTCCTGCCAGGAGCCTACTCCAGCACTGTCTCCCCATGGGATGCAAGTTTCTTCAGAGCACATCCACCTGCTTCAGTGTGAGGTCCTCTATGTGCTGCAGACTGGGTATCTGCTCCATCATAGTCTTCTCTGTAGACTGTAGGAGAATCTCTGCTCCAGGGCCTGGAGGACTTCCTTCCCCTCCTTCTTCACTGACCTTGGTGTCTGCAGCCCTGTTTCTGTCAGATTTTCTTACTCCTCTCTCCCAGCTGCTATTGTGCAGTGTTTTTCATCCTTTCCTAAATCTGTTATCCCAGAGCTGCTACCATCATCTTTGATGGCATCAGCATTTGCCAGCAGCCAGTCCATAATGGAGTCAGTTGCTTCTGACCTACAAAGGGGCAGGCCCTCCTGTTAGTTTGCCACATAAACCAGACACTATCATGAATGATAGGCATCCACAACCTCTCTGGGCAACCTGTTGCAACTACCCTAATTATAAAAAGTGTCTTTTGGTATATCCAATCTAAACTGATGTTCTTTCATTTGCCCCTTGTCCTGTCAGTACAGGCCCTGGCAAAGAGCCTTTCTATATTTTTCTTATAAGGCTCCTTTATATATTGAAAGTCCATAAGAAGGTCTCCATGCAGCCTTCTGTTCTCCAGGATGAAGAACTCCATCTCTCTCAACTTTACTTCACAACAGAGGTGTCCAGCCCTCTGGTTCCTTTCGTGGTCACCTTCTTGACCCACCAAAGAGGTCCATGTCTTTTTTTTTTGTCCCAGGGGCACCTTAACCTGAGGCAGTACTCTAGATGCACTCTCCCAAGAATGAAGTCAAGGGGAAAGATCACCTCCTTCACTGTGCTGGCTGTACTTTCAGCACAACCCAGGAATATGATTGGCTTTCTGGTCTGCAAGTGAACATTGGCTGTTTAAGTCAAATTTTTATCCATCAACATACCCAGGTCCTTCTCTGCAGGGCTGCTGTCAATACCCAAGTCTGTATCTGTATAGATACTGGGGGTTGCCCTGACACATGTGCTGGATCTTGACTATGTTGAACCTCATGAGGTTTACTTGGACCCACACCTCAAGCCTTCCCAAGGTCACTCTGGATGGCTTCCTTCCCTCCAGCAAATCAAACACACCACTCAGCTTGGTGTTCTGTGAAGAATTCCTAAGTGTGCACTCCATCCCTTCATTTATGTCATTGATAAAGATATTAAATGGTATTGGTTGCAGTGTGCATCCTTGGGGGACACCACTCATTATTGGCTTTTGCGGGGATATTGAGCCTTTGATTGTAACTTGTTGGACATGGCCCATTTTTTGTCCAACTATCCATTAGACCATATCTCTCCAAAGTAGCGGCAAGGGTCTGTTTGGAGGCAGTGTGCCAAAGGCCTTGCAGTTCAGGTTCACGTAGATGACATCTATAGCCCTTGCCACTCCATTGTAGAAGGCCACTATGTTAGGCAGGCACAGTTTGCCCTTTGTGAAGCCGTGCTGGCTGTCTCAAATCACCTCTCTGTCATCCACACGTTTCAGTATAACTTCCAGGAGGATCTATTTCATGGTCTTACTGATCACTGAGGTATGACTGACCTGCTTGTACTTCCCAGGGCCCTTCTTTTTATCCCTGTTAAAAATGAACATGATATTCACTTTTATCCAGTCACTGGAGACTGACCGCTATGACTTTAAAAATAGGATTGAGAGTGGCTTAAGTGCTACATCTTCCAAGTCTGTGAGAGCTCTGGAGTCCAAATATGATGCTTATTTTACAAACTAAGATGGTTCTGTTTCAGATCCAAATGGTATAGTATATTTGACTGTAGTTTAGACAGCAGATTAGGTTTCTGGGGCTCTTGTTTAGAGTAAACAAAAATAATATTCTGTCTGCAGAGACATAATGCAACCTAGCTGAATATTTTTGTTTATTTCCTCATTAATAACTATTCCCAGAAAGTAAGAAAAAAAAGGATCTCTAAGTTGCATTAAATCATAGGTACATTATGAAATGTATGTTTTAAGCTTACACCTTTTTTTCCATTTCTCCTGATTTTGACTGTAAATTTATTCCTGCTTGTAGGTTTTATGCTGCTGGTATGTCTACCTCAAGGTTTCCTAATCCTTTGATTGAAATGCAGGATTTCTGTTGCACTGGAAAACTGTGCAAATTGAAACTATTTTATTTCTTTGTTTACAGAAATAATACAGGATAACCTCATCATAACCAGAGCTCCTGATGCTAGGACATTTGTAAACATTTAAAGGTTCACTGTCTAGATTATTGATCTGATCATTCAAACAGCTCTGAATGAATAAAACCCATGGCTTAGTGTTGCCAGTGTGGGACTGGGCCTAATTTAAAAGTTTGTGAAATGCAAGTTCAGTAATTGAATTCAAATATAATTAAACAGCTGTTGAATTTTCAGTGATTTTGAAACAGCTTGAAAAACTTCATGTGAATCCTCGCCTGGCAGTGAAGATGTAGACTATGTATGGTCAGGACTGTGCCCAATCTACTCCCTTCTCATTTATTCAACACGGGGCACATCCTGAGCCTGCTGTCACCCTTCGTTTGCCATAGGAAGAGCTGGATCACCCAGCACTGTGTCAGCCTGATCTCTTTCCTCTGCTTTTTTGTTGTTCTGAAGCTGCTCAAATTGACACTACTGTTGAGAAAAATCTTCCTGCAACATCAGGCCAAGTATTGTTGATTTACTTTTTCTCAGTGTAGCTTGCTACTACCAAGTAGCACTAGAGCACCATAGACTAGGAAAAAGGGTAGTGTTGCACAGTTATAAATGATTAATAAAATATATTATAAAGTTATTAATTTTAATGGGATTTTAATATTAAGGAGACAGTTTTCCACTGTAGCAAATAAAAAAGTAGACTGTTAAATAGTTTACTGTAATAATAACACCTCGAAAAAAATAACTGTAGTGAAGGAAGGTTCCTGTTTTCAGTATCTAAACGGAAACAAAGAGCTGTGCTTTTAAGAGCAGGACAGAGTCACTGGTGTCTTGATCCAGTGGAAGCAAATTATTTGAGTTTTGATACTGCAAACAGTTGGAGTTGGACATGGTCCTTCATGTGTTGAGGGTGTCATGGTTATGGTAACACGGTCTGAAGGTCACACTGTGCATCCAACTTTGCACTTTGACTCCAGTTTAGGAAATATTGAAAGTATTCTCCACAACAGAATCTGCAAAGTAACTTTTGCTTCTTAATTTACAGGGTTTTTTACTATTTTATATATGCATTTCTGTGCTCTACACATGATCGGTTATTTCTTTTTTCTAATATTTCTTGGACACAAATGAGTCTGCAAGTGGTAGACAAGTGGCACAACACAGAACAACCGTGTTAAAAATATTTTTTTTCATGTGTTGGGTTTAAAATTCGTTGCATTAAAATCTGAGAACCATATGAAATTTAAAAGGTTAACTTTTGTATTAATTTAGATTCTGTAGTGGAGTTTTTTATAATGAACAAATGTTTTGCATTATAAGGGAGGTTCCATTTTCCCCTGAATTAGCAGTGTCTGTTGGAGAAAGTTGGGAATATGGAATACTTGCTACTTCTTGTATCTTGTTTGCTCTTGGTACTGTTCTTCCATCTTACAGAGTTCTTAAGGGTTTGACTAAACACAGCAAAAGAACCCAGACTTCAAAGAGTAATAAAAAATTCCATTATGTGCATTATATTGGGAATAAGCCCTTAGTTTTGTTACTGAATTTCACCCTCACAACAACAGACTTTAGTTATATAACAAAGATCAGACTAAGCATTGACTAGCAAAGTGACCTGATGTGCTTAGCTCTTACACTGTCAGTTATGTGTTTGGGCATGGACCTTAACTCTGTCTGAGTCTAATGGTGAAATGTGAAAAGTGGTGTTTAATTTTGTGTGCAAAAAATTTTGAAATTATCAAAGAGTTGAAAGTAATTAATTTTACATGCTCTTGAATAAGCATTAAGTCTAAAATTCTGCTCTAAGAAAGGGTTGCAATCTCAACCTCTTTTGCTGTCCTTCTGTGCAACCTTGAAATTTAAGATTGAAGAAAAGCTAAAAAACATTACTAATGATTAAAACTGTAGCTAGAGTATAAGAAAAAGTAGTTCTAGTGGGAAGAGCTGGGAATGGATTGTTTTTATGATTGGGAAAGGTCCACTTTAGAGTGTAACTTTAGTTGTTTCCTGGGTCAAAAGCTGGTTCTTCACATTTTAACCACAAAATACAGAAAGCAGAAATGTAAATGTGCAGAAATCTTTTTGAGGACAGAGGTGAGTGGGAGGAAATCTGTTAATGAAATCAAACCAATATGATTAAAATGTATAATCAAATTTATAACATTGAATACATTTTTGGTGGTAAGATGAGGTAACTGAATACATTCCAGTGCAATGCTGAAACAGAAAAATATCTTTCTTCCAGGAAAGAATATGAAAAAGACAAAAAAAAAAAAAAAGATGGCTTTCTGTTTTTGAGGTTGCCTGAAAAATCGCATAGCAATGAAATACCAAAGGCCTCTTTCTAATTCAATTACAAACTGTATAATAATTTAAACTGCACCAGCTGGTCTTATGAAGCTACCATGTTCCTTGGAGACATGTTTTTTGGATTCTCTGAAGAATCTTACTGGACCAGTTCAACATTGCGTTTGAGTCTTTGTGCCGAAATAGCAAGATGTACAGCTTAACAGCTCAGGCTTTATTAAACAGCAGCTAAAGTGAAGCACAGCACATGGTGTTTGTCCATGTCTGTGTTTAACTTGTATTAATTTGTATTTAGTAGCATTTCAGGCTGTCACATCCTGGAGCACTCACAACCTTATAGAAAACTCTTTGTTTGGTGGGGTTTTGAATCACTGGGTTTACCATGGAGTACTGCTACACACTTTAATTAATAAGTTCAGTCTTGATCCTGGAAATACCTGTAAGAACTTCTTGTGGTTGAGGTTTCTCAATACCTCCCTGAATCAGATCAGCAAGAGAAAAAGTAAAGCATGGGAAGTTTTTGAGACTTAATAAAGTAACTACAGTAGTTTGAGTAACAATCTTAAACTTGCACCAGAAAAACTAATTCTGCAGTTGGTGTCATGAGCTTGACTTCAGATTATTTTGAAGTAAATTGTCAGCTGTGCATTAGAAACATGTCAAACATTGAATGACAAACTGTCAGCAAAAACCAGGACAATGTATGACTGTTTCTTTTTTGTATGGAAGGTTGTGGGTTTATATGTAGTTGTTTTACTTTACTGGTCAACAGTACACCAGCTAAAATATCTGTTTCTTTGAAAACATATGTTGTTTATGTATTCTTTAAAAAAATTTCAGTTGTGCTAATCCTAAATGCTTTTTTCTGTTTTAGTTTCTAAAATACTTGCTTTTATAGTTTGGGTTTGGTTTTTTGTTTGTTTGTTTTTTGGTTTTGTTTGGGGTTTTTTTTGTATAAGCAAAGTCATTGATCTTTCTCTCACAGATGTAATGATTTTCATTTGTTTAAGTGAAAATTCCTATAACATTTAAGCATTTGATTAAAGAAGACTTGCTGTTAAGTTACTGTATATCAGAATGTATGGATTTATAACACTCGATCATGTGTCTTTCCAAAGGTATTCCAGAAGTTTATAAGGAAAAAAATCTATTTAGTAAAATAAGTATGTCATCCCTGTTTTATTTCCCTTTCTAATGCTGAATTCAGAAAATAACTTATTGATTAATATCAGATATATTTGTCACATCAAAATAATAATGCAAGTTTGCTTTAATAAAGCCTAGGTTAGAGAAATGAACCTGTCCTCTCATATGTGTATGTTACACACATCCATCTCTGAAACCAGATCTGTACAGTGCAAATATTCTCTTTTACATACTGGTTTGTGACAACTTGAATTCTAATTTTTAAGCATGACATACGTTGCAGTGCAGTCACCATAACAGATGCACAGGTGGGCAAAGTGAGACCCATGAAGTTTGCTGTGGAGCTCAGATGTATTCTGACCTTCAATGTACCTTGCATTGTGTTGCATTCTGGTTTTGACTTAAATAATGGTCTTATGCAGGAAGGAGAAATCTGAGATACTTTGCTGTTGCTTTGAATGTCTTTTTTGTATGCTTTGAGATGGGACACAAAAGCAAGTAGGTGCTATCTACTTTTCTCATGAGAAGACCATCAGACTACCAGAAGTACCCTTGGCTGGTAGATTTTGTTAGTGTCCATGAGATTTGGACCTCTTGAAAGTCCTATGTTTTATCTTTTTAAATTATTACTTCTTTTTTTTTCTTTTTTTTTTTCAGTATTCTGTAACTTCTCTCAAGACCATCCCAGAATTATGTAGAAGGTGTGATTCACAAAATGAAGACAGATCAGGTATGATGTCCATTTCTGTCCACACATCATTTTATAGGCTTTTTTTTTTTTTTTTACTCATGTACAACTTGGCAATAATAGCTTCTTGGCAGTGTGCTTTTGTTTTGTTTTCTCTCATTTCTGTACATCTTTCTGGAAACATGACTTACTTTGTGTTTTTTTTCAACAGATGTTAGTTCATTAGAAGGAAAAAAAGTTCCAAAAAAGGATTTGGCTGTATACAGATAAATGTAGGGCTTCATCTCAGCAGCTCCAAACCACAGTATATGCAACAATTTACTTGAAAACCCGAGAAACCATTGGTGACAAGACGTAATAATGTAGGCGCCAATGAAAAAATGTTGGATATATTTATTGCCCATATGGTCACGACCAGTTTGAGGGATGATGTTTTGCCAGAGTCTGAAACTGTATCAAGGATGCTACATGATAGAATCTACTCTAAGGCATACTGTAACAGTTAAGATTAAAACTGAGTTTTTTAGTTTAATAGTGTAAACTAAATGAAGAATCATGGCATATAGATGAGAACCAGCTGGAGACCTTCTCCCTGCCCCCCTGACAAAAAGTGTATTCAGTGCTGGTTTTCACTCTGTAAATCAGATTAATTCACTTTTATTTTTCTCTTCCTGATGGAGGAGAAATGAATTGGTGAGAGGAGCATTTTTGTTGAGCTATGAAAAGTTTATTGTGCTTTCTGGTGTTTTAATTGAACTTTGTGAATGTTGTTTTGTCAAGTACTTTTATAACAGAAATGGGAGACCTTGAATTCATGGGATGATAGAAGGCTTTCAGAACTGTGCTATGCTTGGACAACTTCTATTTCTGTATTTCCTTACAGACTGTTTTAGATTTCTAATGTATGTAACTAAGTCAAACCTTTCTGATAGCTATTTCTTCTACCAGAATCATTAAAGGCCAGGTCATCACATGACACTGTTCTTGGCAATAAAGGGACGCAAAGGTCTCCTTACCACACTTCTTGCCATGTTACTGCCCATACAGGGCACAGCACTGATTGCACACACATTACTTGTTGCAAGCAAAAGCAGCGAAGAAGTGTAAAGGGAGACCACTTCGTATTCACCCCACTCAATTTACCCTATCTCACACTACCCCAATCTCCCCACATCCTGCTCCCTCCTCCCCTCCATATTCCACTCATTCTTCCCATCCTTCCCCACTGCACCTTTCCCTCCTTCCCCTGCCTCACCCCATCTCCTTTCTTCTCTCTTCTTCCTACCTTCTTACCAATTCTCCCCCTGCTTCTTCATCCATTGCACCCTCTTGTCTTCCCCTTTTGTTCTTTCTCCTTCCCTCTTCTTCCCCTCCCCTTCTTACCTCTTCTTACCACCATTCTCCCCAGTGTCTCCCCATCCTCCTGTTCTTACACAATTTCTCCACCCTATTTTCCCCCCATTCTTCTCTCATTTCTCCTACCTCCTCTTCTTCTATCTTCTTTCTCACCCACTTCTTCCCCCTTCTCACCTTTTTCTTCCCTGCCATTCTCCTTAGCATTCATCCCCTCATTCCTTCCTGCATTGCTCCTACCATTCTCCCCACTTTTCCTCCTCCCATTCTTCTTTCCCCATTCTCCCCACCATTCTCCCCACTGTTTTTCCATCTGTTCAACCTACCATTCCTCCCCCCGCATTCTTCACCCCCATTCTCCTCAGTGTTCACCCTGTCATTTTTCCCCCAATTTCCCCAGACCTTAATTTTACTTCCCCCACATTCTTCCCTCCCCAGTCTTTCCCACCATTCTTCCCCACAACTCTTTTCCTCTGTTTTTCCCTTCAGTCATTCCCCCAGTGTTTCCCCCAAGTATTTTACAATGTTCTTCCCACCATTCTCCTAGACCTTTCTTTACCCGATTCCTCTCACCATTCTCCTACCCATTATTTAGTGCCCCGCATTGTTACCCTCTTTGTTCCCCCACCCAGTATCTCCCTCATCTCTTCCAGGTCTCCCTCTTCTCTACTTTCTCACTACCAACATTCCCACCCCCCCTCTGCCTATAAGCAGCTGATCATGTGGCAGAGGAGCTTTACCTAATCTTGTCATGCAAAAGAATTAAAGCTACTCATTCACTCAACTGCTCCAAGAGAAAGCTGAACTAGAGAAGGAGAACAAGATTAGCCCCTGAGACCAATTGCACTGATTGGTCCGTTCATGAGGACGGCTTAGCTACAAAAAGAAAAGTATGTTCTTTTTTAAATTCAGGTAGTAGTCATAAAGTAAAATGCGGACTGAGAGCAAGGATGAAGTACGAGTTATGAGCTCTTCCTTTAGATTGGGGGATGCTGACACTTATTGTGTAGCTCTGTTCTTCTGTGATTGCTTCTGCAGTTGGACATTTTTTAATTATGATTTTAATTACTTCTGCATTCACTTATTTCCTTGAAAAAGGGTTGACAGATGCAAATACAGGCATTGCTAGAAGACAGTAGTAGCTCTGGCTACTACTACAGTAGTGTGCCAGTGGAAGTTAATTCACAACTTGGTTAAAAACCTTGAGTAAAAAAGAGATCTTTAGCACTGATAATAGTATTGGTCAAGTGGAAACAGTACTAAATTCTGGGTTTTCTCTCCACTTGTCAGTTTTGAGCTTTGGTGAATGGAAATAGTACTGAAATCCTTTTATTTTTACTTTGTTTAGTTACTGAGTAATCATGTAGTGCTGCACAGGAGGATGTCACTATATCTCTGTACAGACTTCAGTATCTGAAGCATCTTGAAATATCAATATCAAGAACCATATCAGTCAACATTGTGTGTTGCCTCATTTGCTGACTTTTCATAGTTGCTTTTGATGCAGTTTCTTGTCTTCCTCATATTAGAGACCATTAAAATAACTTTTTCAAATTATTGTTGGTACCTACTATTTTTGATAAATATAAACTATATCATAAATCTTTAGTATGTATGACATTCATGCTATTTTATATCTGTACTGCATTGTTAATTCAAGTAGTCACACATAGAAAAACTCAGAGGTTTTACAAAGAGCTGATCCAGTTTTCTACCTCATTGTGTAGTTTTTCCTCCTTGAACTCCCACTGTCACCTCCCTTTATTGGACAACACTGACCAGTGACGTGTATTGGTGGGATAGTCGTAGAATCATAGAATCAACCGGGTTGGAAAGGACCTTTGAGATCATCAAGTCCAACCCTTGATCCACTATCACCGTGGTTACTAGACTATGGCACTAAGTGCCACATCCAGTCTTATCTTAAAAACCTCCAGGGATGGAGAATTCTGTAAAGAATTTCTTCCTAATATCTAACCTAAACCTCCCCTGGCAGAGCTTAAGACCATAGCCTCTTGTCTTACTGATAGCTGCCTGAGAGAAGAGGCTGAACTCCACCGGGCTACAAGTCCTGTGGTTCCTTCCTCACTCTTTTTCCAGATGTGCATGAAAGTCATGCAGTCAGAACAGTCTCAATGCTCACTCAGAATCACAGAATATTTTGATTGGAAAATAACCACAAGGGTCATTTAAGTCCAACTCTTGGCCCTTCTCAGGACAAACCCAAGTATCACACCACATCTGAGAATATTGTGCAAATGCTTCTTGGATTCTGGCAGAATTGGTGCTGTAACCCCTTACCTGGGAAGCATGTTTCACTGCCCAAGAGTCCTCTGAGTGAGGACTTTTCCTAATATCCAGCCTAAACCTTCCTGAACAGAGCTTCCTGCCAGTGCCTCGGGTTCTGTCACTGTTCACCAGAGAAAAGAGATCAATGTCTCTCCCTCCTCTTCCCCTCACAAGGAAGTTGTAGACTGCAGTGAGGTCTCCCCTCAGTCTCCTCTTCTCCAGAATGAATAGACCAAGTGACCTCAGCAGCTCCTCATACAACTTCCCCTCAAGGCCCTTCACCATCCTTACTGCACTCTTTTGGGCACTCTCTAACAGCTTAATATCTTTCTTATATTGTGGTGCCCAAAACTACACACAATATTCAAGCTGAGGCTACGCCAGTGCAGAACAGAGCGGGACAATCCCCTCTCTCGACCGGCTGACGATGCTTTACCTGATGCCCCCCAGGACACTTTTGGCCCTCCTGGCTGCCAGGGCACTGCTGACTCAGATTCAACTTGCCATCGACCAGGACCCCCAGGTCCCTTTCCATGGTGCTACTCTCCAGGCTCTTATTCCCTGTCTATACACACAACCAAGGTTGCCCCATCCTCGGTGAAGAATCTGACACTTCCTTTCTTTGAACTTCTTATAGTTGATGATTGCCCAGTCCTCTAATTTGTCGAGGTCTCTGTCCAGGGCCTCTTGGTCTTCAAGGGAGTCAATAACTTCTCCCAGTTTTCTATCAGCTACAAACTTACTTCATATCTCTTCAAGTCCTGCATCCAAGTCATTTATGACACCTCGCTGTCCTTCTTGGATATAGGGAATTCTGACTCAGAAAAATTCCAAGGGATCCTTGGAGCCAAAATATGTGTGCCAGTACCCCCAGATTACAGGGTGAAAGATATATGAAATTGGCAAAAAAGTGCAGGGCAAATCACTGTTTATCTGCAATAAAGCATGATTAATTGTTTTCTCCACCATCATGCTTCAAGAGAATGATCTTTGTAGCTAGCATAATAACCACTAAGATGGACATTAGCTCACTTGATTAGAGCAAAGTGCTAAAAACACCAAGATTGTGGGTTTAAGCACTTACAGGCCATTCACTTAAAGGTTGGACTCAATTATGTGGGTCCCTTGTAATTCATAATATTCTGTGATTCTGTAATTGTTCATCTTCAAAGACAGAAAACTGAAAAATGTACTTTATAAATGGATCTAGTTAGCTCATTTTTCTGAAAGGAATTCTTAGCCAGTGTGCCCATTGATTTCTAGCATTGTTTAATATAGAATGATAAACTGAAACAGAAATAAGTCCTTTATGCTTTTGTTACTAAGCGTGGAATTGGATAAATTCTTTCTGGACAAATTTTCTAAGGCCACTTGAACAAATGGCTCAAGACATCTGTGTTCAACAAGCTTCACTGAACCATGTCATTGTTAAGTAAATTCTGTCATCTGTGATGACTTTTGGTTGCCATTAAATGGATGTTTCCAGTGAAGGCAACATACTACTCTAGATCTTTATTCACAGAATGATAAAAACAAATTCACCTTTAATGTCCAGCAGGTGTCATTCCACAATATTTCATTCCCGAAGTAACTGTCATTCACAAAATTATTCAAGAGATTAGTTTCCTATTTGAGAAAAAGAAACAAATCAGTGAACGTAAAAGTGCAGACAATTTCTGTCTCAAGCTCCTGGTAGTTTTTGAGTTGTATGAGAAAGTAAAGTAAAATTTGATTTGGAGGCAGTGTTACATGGCATCAGTTTGACAACCTGTTGTGCTCCAAATATCTCCCAGGTAAATATATCTGAAACAATACAATATTGTTTGGATTATTCCTTGGTAGAATACTGAAGAATTTTCTCTTACAATAAAACAATACTTGTGGTAACTACATATAAACTCTTTTTCTAACTCATTTTCACATTCTCCCTCTTTCTGTTTTACATATTTAGTGCCAAAATGACCTGTTCTGATTTTTCATTAGAACTTTGCTTGCTACCTTCCTTTTACGTCCATAGATAATCTGAACAAGGGTAAACCCAATTTATTAATTTCCAAATTTTCTTTGCATCTCCTATATTCTCTACTGTAGAATGACATCTTTTGTACTGTTATTCCTCAAGCCAAGATAAGAAAAATTATTCATTCCCTGAGGCTCGTAATTATGTTTGAAATACCTGGAAAAGATGCACTGTTATTTAAAGCATTAATTATTATTTTCCCTCTATTCCCTTTCTTACTTCTTTGGAGTGACTTCAAATTCCATTTATATGGGAACAAACCCTCTTTGTTCTTACCTGTGCAGGATCGTTCTTTATTTCAGGTTCTCACGCTATACAGCTTACAGTAGAGAACTCTAATATGTATTCTTGTACAAGTTATTGATATATTAAAACTATAAAACAGTGCCACCTTCAGTTAAAATTGTTAAATATGAATTCAGTTATATTAATAAAACAGCAAATAGATATTCAGAAGTGGTTTTGATTATCCATTGACTTGGGACATCCCTTCCTCTATCACTTGGAGCTCAAGCACTGCTGCCAGTATGGGGAAAACATTTGTGTTAACAACAATGAGGAGTTTTCTGAAAGTTTCCCTAGTGTAGTTAACACCTCAGCATCTGTATTCAAAATCAGAATCACAGTGCTTTAAATGGACCTGGAATTAATACAAGTCTTAATTGATTCAAGAGTCTCTGCTGAAGTCTTATCACAAGGAAGAAGCTCAGGCATTTCTTTCATATGACAGTAAAACTCTAAATGCAAAACTTTGTATAGACTTGTTGCAGGTCCCCTCCTAATATTACATGAGCAAAATGTTAAAATACTGCATTTAAAAAAATGTGGGCAGTTGTCAATGCTATTCCCCTATTTTCTTAATGAAAAACTTGTCAGTGTTATTTTCATTATACTCAGGACAATTTAAAGGTGTTTGGCACTAGATTGTAAATATCACAGAAATTGCCTGTAACACAACAGGGTAAAGTTTCATCTGTGCACGAGGTAGTCGTCATAGTTGGAGATAGTTGGAGAAAACCCAAGGAGTTACCCTGTAATACTGCAGATGCTTGTATAACAGATAAAACTCCCCCTCTCACCTCCTCATGCTCTAGACATAGAGATGATGTTGAAAAATACTCTGAAGTAAACAGATGCTTCCATTTTGAAATGTTATAAAGATCTTCTTTTAAAAAGTCCAAGGTTAATTTTGAATCTCTTAAAATAGAATCAGATAAAGTGATTAAACTGCAAGAGAAGTTGCGTCCTATTTGTCCCCTTTTCTGATTACTTGTCCCCAGTAGTTCTAGGACATCTATAAGTAAGTAAATAAGTAAATAAAACTATAAATAAACCTACAAACCTCTTGATTCACATTTTGCATTTTCTCTTCTCAAGAAGAAACAGAGCACAATATATGATGAAGAAGTACTGCAAATGTGACCTTTGCAGATTTTCATCAGACAGAGCTTTCTTTTGTGCTAAGGAAATGCTTTGAACCTCAGGTCTATCAAGTAGCAAAACGCTTCTTCACTGTTCTGGATGAAGTCTGCAATTTTTGTGTTCCTCTCTCTTTCTGCTTCAGCAACACAACAATGGCATTATCCAAATCTCTTATATTAATGAATAAAAGTTAAGGAAATAATTTTGACAACATAATTGAGAAAAAGAATTGTTGTTGTCACCTTTTAGGAGTATACCAGAAATATTATCAGATTCTGGAATCAAGCTAGCTGCTTTACATTCTCTCACCTTAAGCTCAGACCATCTTTCACTGTTGTTTAAAAAAGAATCAAACAGTATTTATTTGACCCAGACTTTTAATGGCCCCTGCCTGAGTTCATAAGTATGGAAAGATGAGCAAGAGGCTTTTCCTCTGGGGCAGCTGTTTAAAACTGCTCACATAATTCCTACTGTGCTGGTGCTTTGGAGGCCATAGGAAACACTTGCTTTTGCTTCTTCAGGGAAAAAGCATCTGAAAACAGAATGAAAGAGAATCAAACCATGCCCTGCTCCACTCTGACCTAGTGGAGTGTAAAGGAAAGCTGTACTGTAACTACCTAAGGACTGGTGCAGCCTTTACAGCACCCAAGTAGTAAATAGCACAAAGAAATACTGTGTCAACCAGTCTGGCTTTCTTTGTTCCCTACTGCTCTATGTTTAAATGCTATATACCAATCCTTTATTAAAGGCAACGTAAATCCATCATCTTAGTTAAGTGAAGAGTATGTTTTTAAGACAGTAAAAGTATTGCTAACTGTTCTTGGCATTCCAGTTTCTTTTCTGGAAAAACAGTGTTTGTAAAGAGATGTTGGAAAGAAAAACAATGAGAACTGGAAGAACCTTACTCTGCTCTAGCTTTGATGAAAGAGAAATACATGAGTTCACAGTGATCTGAGACAAATTTGTAACAAAGGTCACTGCTTCTTTTGCAGTGTCCGATTTTACAATTTTGTCATCAGTGGTTTATTGAAATGCAAGTTATTAAAGTTAAAAAGTGGAGAAAGTGAAGCAACAAAATAAATGTAAGCTTACATAAAGTGACGACAAACAAAATGTTGATGCCTTTTCCTCTGTCTAGACCCCTGTGTTGAAAGCAGTGTTTTCATAAAACTCAGACAGAATTCATTTCCATACTGAGTGCTTAATAGTTCCTGTCAGAACAAAACAGCTGGGAAACATATGGTATCCATTTCCCTGTATCACTTGGAAAAAATTTCTCATGTAAATAAAACCAACATAAAAGTGTAGGCCTTTGAACCTAGAATCTTATACAATACATAAATAAGTCAGTACAGTGCATTCTTTGTATTGGCCCACTGTTACATGCCTTTTGATTATTATTATTTTTATTTCTTCTTCGGAAATGTTTTCTTAAGAACTTCCAAAAGTATTAATGTAATTTTCAGACATCATAACTACTAAGACATACTAATCTTTCACTTCAGATATTAATGTTGCACTGAAAATGTATGTATCTGTTTCCTTAGGAAGGTGTTCATGGCAAATTGTGTGTTTTGACCACAAATTAGATCCCACTGATATACAGTTTGCACATATTATAAATCTGCTTTGTTTAAACAGTATTCCTGACTTTCAGAATGCATTAACACTTAGTGTACATTGAAAGGGGCAGAGTAACTGCCTAAAGGCTTTGGAGATTTTACTGCTGTCCCTCAACTGAAAATAAAAAAAAGAAAGAAAAGTCTTTGCCAGAGTTCCACTGATTATGGAGATCATAAATATCACCAGCTGGGACTGTGTGAAAGAGTGCAAGTTCAGTAGGATTGAGTTCAAGTTCAGTAGGATTAAGAGTTAGTTGACTTGAGCTCCCTTCCTTCTCTCAAGTTAGATTCACTGGTCAAACTCTGTATCCTGCAGTGTACTGAAGTAATTCTCTGGAAGGTCCAGAGCTATGAGGGGGTATGTGTGTGTATACAGGTTGTACATATAAGGGATGGAAAGTTTGACAGAGAAGTAGAGAGGAGAAGTGGAAAAGGAAACATCATACCTAAATAAATAGGCTTAATTTTTAGATCAGAGAATCACAAAATTATTTAGGTTGGCAGTGTCCACTTGAGATCATCTGGTCCAATGCTTAAGCAGGGCCAGCTAGAGCAAGTTAAACCCAGGAAGCCCAGGATTGTGTCCAGTTGCATTTTCAGTATCTCCAAGGATGTAGACTTCACAAAGTCTCTGGGAAACTGTGCCAGCATTTGGCTAGTCTCACAGTAAAAAAGTGTCTTCTTGTGTTCAGGTGGAATTTCATGTGTTTTACTTTTCACGTGTTTTACATTACCTCTTGTCCTGTCAGTGGGCACCGTGGAGAAAGGCCTTGCTCACGCTTCTTAAGGATGACATTCCTCCTGACCCGTCTCTTTCCCAAGCTGAACAGTCTCAGCTCTGAGTTGCTGGTGATATGAATTTCCCGTTCTTATGTGAGAAATGTATCTTACAGAGAAAACAGGCCTTAGAAATTCAATTGTTGTTACTGTTCTTAAAACAAATCCAGTGATTTTTTTCTAACTCTGTTGTTACCCTTCCAGAAGATCATCCTACTCTAATGAGCATCTCCATGCAGGGTAGAGTGTGAACTAGCACAGTTGGACAGGACTGCTGTAAATGCCACTAGGCTGTTATTCACAGAATATGTTAAGGTTGGAAAGGACCACAATGAGTCATCTAGTCCAGCCTCCCAGCTCAAACAGGGCCATCCTAGAGCATTGCACACAAAATTGTATCCAGATGATTCTCGAATCACTCCAGTGAGAGAGACTCCACAATCTCTCTGGGCAATCTGTTCCAGTGCTCAGTCATCCTCAGAGTAAAGCAGTTCTTCCTCAGAGTCAGTTGGAACTTCCTGTGCATCAGTTTCTGCCCACTGTCTCTGCCCTATTGCTTGGCACCACTGAGAAGAGCCTGGACCCGTCCTCCTGGCATCCTCCCTTCAGATAACTTTATATATTGATAAAGTTATCTCTTCTTGAGGCTGAACAGGTCCAGCTCCCTCAGCCTTTCCTTCTAGGAGAAATGCTCCAGTTCTTTAATAATCTTTGTCAGTCTCCACTGGACCTGCTTCAGGAGTTCTGTGTCTCTCTTGTGCTGAGGAGCCCAGAACTGGACACGGCACTCCAGATGTGGCCTCAGTAGGGCTGAGTAGAGGGCAGGATCACCTCTCTCAACCTGCTGGCAATGCTATTCCTACTGCACCCCAGAATACCATTAGCCCTTTTGACCACAAGCTCACATTGCTGGTTCATGGATAATTTGTGGTTGTGGTCCTCCATTACTTGATTAGAACTATTTTATTTGTAATTATTACAATGTATGTCCTGATTGAAGAAAATTTTTTTTCTAGAGTATTAAATTCTTCAGCTGTTTCGATAGAGATGCCATTAAGTCTGCTTAGATATGAATGTGGGCTGTTACCATATAATCCTTGTTTCCAGTGTTTGGCCAGGTAGATCTTTAAAGCATGCACAGCTTTATATGTGCACAGCATGCATGTATCTTTATATCATGTCACATGATAGCAGTCACTTCTAAATCAAATTCTTCTATTTCTCAAGTTTCCAGCAGCAGCTGGAACTGTGGAGTGTCAACTCTTCTCGGAAATGCACAGAAACCAACAGGAATTGCAGATGTGTGCAATAAATTCAGACCTGTAAAGAGGGTTTCCCCATTAAAGCACCAGCCAGAAAGCTCTGAGAACAATGAAAGTGATGACCAGAAGAACCAGAAGGGAGAATACCAGAAAGGCAGTGATTCTCAATCTGCACCTCCAAATGATGACCAGAGTCCTGGAGAAGGAGAGAGCCTTAAAAGCAAAACCATTGAACCTGCTGTTCTACTTGGGGAGCTGGAGCACTATGACCTGGACATGGATGAAATTTTGGATGTGCCTTATATTAAATCAAGCCAGCAACATGTTCCTTTTACAAAGATAGCTCCTGAGAAAAAACTTTTGGGTATATGTTCAACAGTGAATGGTCTTAGTGGCAAGACTTGCTCTGCAGGGAACACAGAGAGCTCGCCTGCTGGCGGGACGCAGTTCTGTGTGCTGTCTCCTGTGAAAGGCTCTCAGCTGAGGAAAACGCAGCCCACTGTCCTTGATCAGCACAAACATTCAGCAGAAGAATTAGAGCTTTCCCAGCCTTTAGTTAAGTGTAGCTTGGTCCATGAATCTGAAGCCCAAGCCAAGGGCTTCCTCGGCAGGACATTTGCTGATCCTCATGCTCACAAAACTGAGAAGACTATGCCAAACTGCCACCGGAGGACTTTCCACCTGCAGACGGCAATGGCAGAAAGCAAGCAGCTGGAGGAACTGAGTATGAACTGGAACAATGCGGGGGCCCCAGAAGAGAGGAGCGAAGAAGTGAAAAAAATTAAGAGCATCTTAAACATTGTAAAGGAAGGCCAGATATCTTTACTGGTAAGTATAATCTTTTTCATAAAAAATATAGAATAAAAGGGACCTGTGATGTGGTTTATTAAGCCAGCTAAGCTGATGAAGTGAATATTTACAACTACTGCCCTTTTTATCTTGTACACTCCTTAGAAATTGAGCATATGGGCTTCCAAACGGAAAGTCTTAATATTTACATAAAATATGCAGCAAAACCAAAATACAGGTTTTATATAAACATACCCAAGATTGCTATTTTATGCAGTACACTGAAATCATGTAGAAGGCAGACATTTTAACTAGTGAGATCACTAAAATATCTAATTGAAACCTTACTTGAGTTTTGCTTTCACAACATTTGTGGGTCACTTTGCTCAATTTTTGCTGATTTACCTCAGTTGTTATTTAGAGGTTGATGATGAGAACAGAGGGGCTTCTGTTGTATTCTGATTATTATTCAGGAGCGTTTTATGCTGTCTTGTCGCAGCATTCTCAGTCAGGAGCTTTCTCTAAAGCCTTGTTGGCCTCTGACCCATATGAAGTTTTTTTAGTAAATTCTAGTGCTGTGATCAGGCATGTCAATGGTGGTTTCCAAAGTAACTGGTTGCAAGTTAGCACAATGATGCAGAACATGTGATCTCCACACAGAACAGCTGGTGGAGGCACAGTGTATGTGTAAGAACTGTTTTTGTTAGATTTTTGTTTAGCTTCTCTGTTTACCAGTCTAGCTCAAGCACAAAGGCATGCTTTTAACAAAGAGGCAAGAACAAAGATATTCAAAACTAGACAGAGGCAGAAGAGACTATTAGATTGCTCATTAAGAACTAAAAGCAAGTTAAATTCACCCTGAAATAGGAATTGGTGGGGGGAAGAAAAAACAAACAAAAAAAAAAAAAGGTCATCATAAGTAGGTAGATGGAAGGAAAATACATGTTTTTCCAAACAGGTCAAAACCTCTGAATGAAGTAGACTCATCGAACAGTACACTGGCAAGTTTGCACAACTCTAGGAACCTAGTTATTGCTACTCCTTAACTATGTTTTTCGTCTTCTGTTTTCCTTTTGGAGTTTTTCAATCCAAATATTTTGTCTCTAAATTAAAATTGGTCGAAATAATGTCTTACGTCATGTGTAGAACTTTGGGTAAATATTCCATCTCTTTTTTTCATGGAAAGAAGCTATCATATGAAAATCTTCTATTGTGTCTTTTAACTACATTTTAAATGGTCTTTAACACAAGCTACTGCCTTTTTCAGAAATCATGGATGTTTTCTGTTTAATTACTTGTCAATATAATGCTAAAAAAAAAAAAGACAGAAATTATTAAAATGTGGATTTTTTTTCAACTACCTCATTGACTAAACTAGTGCAAGGACTTAAAGCTGTTTAAGATCTTACACCGTTGTATGACAGTGGCATGAGAAGGAGAGAAACTACACATTTAATCAAGCCAGTGAGAATCCCACCTCTCTCCTTTTCCTAATAGAAGCCAGGTTCTATATAGTGAAATGAAAACCTCTGGATTTTGACTTAGAAAAGAACTTGCCTACAGGGAAACCTCTTTGACTTCTGTCTGGGACTGTGGGGCTAAATTTATCATTTTATCCTTAGCTGTAACTAACATAACTGCTTTTTTTTTTTAACAGCCTCATTTAGCAGCAGATAATCTGGATAAGATCCATGATGAATGTGACAACAATCTGTTGCATGTAGCAGCATCAAAGGGACATGCAGAATGCCTGCAGCATCTCACTTCTTTGATGGGTGAAGACTGTTTGAACGAGCGAAACATTGAGCAACTAACTCCAGCTGGATTAGCAATAAAGGTAACAGTCTCTTTCTCTACTGTAATGAGACATAAGGTCATTTAGTTTCCTCCTGTGATGGCAGTAAGAAAGGCATCCAGCAGGATGTTATTTTTCAAGCATTTAAGTGAGAACGAGAAAAAAGCCATTGGCTGGTACTGCATAAGCAAATTAAAATGGATTACTATACAAGATGCAATATCTGATGTCTAACATTGAAAATTTATATATTATTAATATATATATTAAAATTTATATATTATTGTCAACACATATGCATTCATTTATAAGTAAGTCAACTGACTTTAAAGAGTATTTGTCACATTTTAAGCAGCTTTCATTTAATTCAGATTCAGTTATTTAGGAAGCATGGCAGTTTCTTGATTTTTTACAAATACTGGTACAATCCTGTAAAACAAGTGTGAAAAAATTTTTACAAAGCATAAAAACATCTGGAGATGACAATTCTTGGCTGTCTAGAACAATTGCATTAAAGTTGAAATGTACATGTTACAGGAATGATCTGTTAAAATCTGCAAAAATTAATGTCAAAGTTTACAGGAAAACCTATTACATAGAAAAATATGAAAATTCATTCTGTTACTATACTAAAATAAAACACAGTCATGTACAGGAAGGCTGATGATTTAATCATAGTGCTTCTGGTTTTTTAGTAAGTGAGACTGAGTGGTTGAATGTCATTCCCTTTAGCCTTGAGAATAAAGAAGGAAAGGGGTGAAATATAATACAAGAGTTTCATTTTCTTTGGGTGTTTTATTATTATTTGCTTCTTGGGAAAAATTTGGAAACTGAGAAAGTACTGGTGGATTCCAACCTACAGTTTTGCATATTTGAGGTGGTATTTCAATGATCTGGTGCAGGTTTCAGAGTTGGGTTTTTTTATTTCTCTGGATCCATATGAATAGAAAATTAGACTGATGTCTAGTTGTGCTAATGAGGTGCTCCTATATCTTGTCAGACTGAATAGTTACAGTCTGCCAATCTAAAGTCCAAATTTATAGTTGGAAATTGTTTGCTTTCTTGTTTATTTTTTTTTCAAGCTAGGTATATAATGTGTTTGTAAGCCAATAATACCTTTTGTCTTTTTCTCCAGAAGGATTGGCTTATTTAATAATTGATTCCTTTTCTTTCAATAATACTTGAGCATACTTTGACATTCACAGAAAACTGTGTAAATGTGATGGAGTTCTTCACTTAAGTGAGGCTGCTCAGGCTCAATTATTTCTAATGATGTCCTGCATGACTGGGCTTAACATGGGTCTTTACAAAGTTTTATAAGAGCCTTTAAGTAATCTGGCATAACTAAACTTTGTAGCTCTTGATCCTTACTTTCAGAGTGGTTTTCAACACTGATAAAATCTCATTTATTCTTCTTGCCATTGTAACTCCCATAATTTGGAATGTACACCTGTTTTACACAAGAGTGATGACTATCAGAATGGATGAAAACATAAACTTCCATTGAAGAGGATTTCAACAATTTACTGATGATAACATTTCCCAGAAAGGAATGAATTAATGAAAACTAATTATTTTGCTTCAGGACCTCTTTCTTAACTTTAACTATGAGCTAGAGACAGAAAATGAAGTGGTATGTTGTGGCCAACCACACTTTTATATTACAGAATCACCGAATCAGAGAATATTTGAGGTTACAAGGGACCGCTGGAGGTCACCTAATCCAACTTCCCTGCTCCTGTGTTTTGAATATATCCACAGAGACTTCATAACCTCTCTCTGGGCAACCTGTTCCAGTGCTCACTCGCCCTCACAGTAAAGATATTCCACATTGTTCGTATGGAACTTTCTGTGTTCCAGTTTCTGCCCATTACCTCTCATCTTATTGCTTGGCACCATCGAGAAGAGCCTGGCTCCATCCTCTTGGCACTGTCCTTGCAGATATTTAGAGACATTTATGAAACCCTCTCAGTTCTTTCTTCTCCTGGCTAAACAGGCCCTGCTCCCTCATCCTGTCCTCCTGTGAGAGGGGCTTCAGTCCCCTAATCACCATCTAATAATCATCATAGCCCTCCGCTGGACCCACTCCAGGAGCTTTATGTCCCTCTTGCTCTGAGGAGCCCGGAACTGGATGCAGCACTCCAGATGTGGCCTCACTAGGGCTAAGTAGAGGGGCCAGATCAGTTCCCTTGACCTGCTGGCACTGCCCTTCCTATTGCAACCCAGGATAGTATTGGCCTTCTTCACCATGAGGACACACTGCTGGCTTGTGGACAGCTTGTTGTCCACCAGGACCCCCAGGTACTTCTCTGCAGACTTGCTTTCCAGGAGATCGGCTCCCAGCCTGTGTGGTGGGGTTATTCTTCCCCAGGTGCAGGACCTGCACATGTCTTCACTGAATTTCAGAAGGTTCTGCACTGCCCATCTCTCCAACCTATCCAGGTCCTCCTGAAGGGCTACACAGCCCTCTGGGGTATCAACCCCTTCTTCTAGCTTTGTGTCATCATCGAACTTGCTGAGGAGGCATCTACCCCTTCATCCAGGTCATTGAGGGATATGTTAAACAATACTGGGCTCCAAGAGACACTGCTAGTTACATCAGAACCCCTGAGACCCACCGTGAGCCAGCTCTTAATCCACCTCACCATCCACTCATCCGTGTGCTTTCTGAGTTTGCCAATGAGGATGTTGTGAGAGACAGTGTCAAAAGCCTTGCTGAAGTTGAGGTCAATAATATCCACTGCCCTCCCCTCCTCTGTCCAGCCAGTTGTCCCATTGTAGAAGACAATCAGGTGGTCAAGCATGATTTCCCTTTAGTGAATCCATGCTGACTACTTCTGATCAATTTTTTGTCTTTCACATGCCTGGAGATGGCCTCCAGTATGAATCATTCTATCACCTTACCAGGGATTGAGGTGAGGCTGACTGGGCGGTAGTACCCTGGGTCCTCCTTCTTGCCCTTTTTGATGCCTGGGTGACATCTGGTTTCTTACAGTCCTAGGGCACCTCTCCTGATCTCCACAACTTTTCAGATTATCACTATGGTGTCCGCCAGCTTCCTCAGCACTTGTAGGTGCATCCTGTCAGGGCCCATGAACTTGTGGATGTCAAGTTTGATACTGATAGTTTATTTTAACCAGCTCTGGAGAAATCCTTTCTACATTAGCAAAATTGTCTTAATTTAGCAGGTACTTAGTTTTATTAATTCTTTAATTTTAAAAATACAAAAATGTTTTAGTTGTGATACAAAGGAGAACAAAATAAAAAAATTATTAGTTGTTCGTATTTACTAATGTTTGAACCCAGATATGAGGAGAAGAATTTTTCTAATCTAATAAAAAGAATATAAGCAGCTTCATAGTTTTACTTCATTATTGAAATTGAGACAAATAGAGAAAAGTGAATAAAATAAAATGGTGTGTACTTTTGTATTTATGTACATACATTACATATGAAGGAATAAGACAAATATAAAATTAATTTTATTTCAATATTTTTCCATATAATTTTATATAGATGAAAGCTTGCTACATTCATTTCTGTGCTTTTATAAAATAAAACTGAAACTTGAAATGGATATTTATTTCTTTCTGTTTATTGCTTTATCTATTTTATGCACACAAACCCCTTTTTTCTGTTATGTATGTTGACCTCTGTGATGTTTTGACTGAGCAATTGAAATATTTGTCTCAGTTATAAAGAATATAAAACCTTTATGAACATGTGAGCTGAAAAACTTCAGTAAGAGCAGGCCGAAACATAGGTTGTTGCAAACTGCATTTGCCAACATACCATTGCTGAAAAGGGGCTGCAGGAAGAGCAGCTGAACAAACTCTTGCCTTTACACTGGGCTGCAAGCATGCTGTGAAGAAAATGTTAATCTGTTTCCACAGTATCTACATCCTATTTCATAGTAACTTGCGGTCTACTGGGAGTGTGCATAGCACCTTGAGAACCTTGAGATGAGGCTGTAAAAGGTGTTCAGGTGAAGAACCATATCTCTAATTTGTGTTTGTAGGGTGCCTGTTGGGCAGAGGTCCTAATCCATGACGTTTAGGCATTCAGCCACAGAATATGTAAGAATAATGTGAGGCATGCATTTAATTGGTGTTCAATGAAAATTTAAGTTTCTAGGTAGACTCTTCATTCTGCTTCAGCAAATAATCTCATTTCATCATTGAACCTTGCTGTACCAGTGATGGAAACAGAACTATAGTTTCTCTCTGAACAATCTGAGAGTAGGTACAGATTGTGGTACCACAATCCTATTTGACTGACACTTTCACATTGCCCCTTTCACTGTAGTCAACTGCCAAACTATAATTGGTCTTGGACAGCAAGATCAAAGTTTGTAACATAAAAGCAGACAAAAGAACACATTTTTAAGAGAACTGGAAATTCATAACTTTTTAAAAAATTTTGATAAGCTTTTCCCTGTTTAGTAGAAGTGTTTAGAATGGAAACAGGTGGCATTGAAATTTTTTTTTTACTTGTTTAGAATGGTCAACTGGAGTGTGTTCGATGGATGGTGAGTGAAACAGAAGCTATTGCAGAACTCAGTTGCTCAAAAGACCACCCAAGCCTTATTCATTATGCAGGTTGCTATGGCCAGGTATGACTTTCATTTACTTTTCCAAAGATGCTCATATAAGAATTTCAATTTAAAATGTATATAATTTTGTGACTTTTAATTACAGGTGTTATGAATTAGTTCAAATATAGCAAAATCTTTCCCCACTTAATCTGTGTAAATTTTTTTACAGTGTTTTCCCTCTTAAGTTTTTTGTTTGTTTGTTTGTGTGTTTTGTTTTAGCTTTGACTAATGGCTAATTGACTAATGGGAGAAGTTTAACTGGCGTATCATGCCAACCAAGAACATCTAGGGAGATTAGCTCTCCTGATGCCCAGAGGACTTATAGGACACATCAGAAAAGCAACAAATATATTGAGATAGTTCATTCTATCTTTCCAGGAGAGACTGTTCTGAAAAAAATTTTGCAAATTATGATAATTTAAGGATTCACCATATTAGTAGTGAAATATGGTGAAACTTGAACATCACCAGTCTAGCTCTAGACACTTCTATTGAGAATTACATATATAAAAATGTTGTAAATCAATCCTGTGTCACACCTAACTTCTCTATAAATATAATAATGAGAAACCACTGAAATACAACATTCTAGTACTTTGCTAACATCTGTGCCACCTAATTATACTACATTCTCTTTCCACAAAGTCTGTTTTTTCCTAAGTAGACCTTGCAATAACCCCTCTTCAAAGGACCTTCTCCAGGATCCACTGTGCAAGGAATAATGATTGATTATTCTTCTCCCATCTCTTTGGGAGATGGACAACTTTGTCTCAGAGTTTCTTCAACAGATATTGAAGATAAATCATAAAATCACGAAATAGTAGTTATTAGAAGGGACCTTAAAAATCATTTGATTCCAACACTCCTGTCATGGGCAGGGACTCTAAATCCCACTGTTTTTGTTCTAATGCTTTTTACTCTTGTTGAGAGAGAACAAGCAAAATACAACCACTAAGAAAATCATTCTTTCCTGTGCAAGTGTGGCTGCCTCAGTCAATGCCATAAAATTATTGTGGCTATTTCTGCTGTTAACTGCTCCTCTCCAAGCACAAATTTACTGTAGGGGAAAGGAAGGAGAAGAGACAGGTTTATAAGGCTATGGAATTGGAAGTCTACCCTTTCTCCTGCTGTTTCCATAAGCACACAGACTCCCTCGTTTTCATGCTGTGCAAAGTCTTCCTTTGCCTTTTCTCCACTCACCTACTATGAAGATGTTACTGGTACAAGTTACGACTCTGCCAGATATACAGATTGATGGTGTCCTGCGTTCCATAGCACATGTGGCCTCTAAACACAGCACTGAATATAGGGAAGCTGTGAGCCAGATCAGAACTGATTCAAGAAAAGCATGCTTGCTACTGGGAAGAAAAAGTTAGAAAGAGAAAGTTGCATGTATACTTAAATTCATATCTGTCTACTGCCAGAAACAGATCTGACACAGTTTATCTAGATTCCTTTCAGAGCAGAACGGAAGCTCTACTGGTTGAGAAACATCAGCTACAGTCAACCACCAATGAAATTTGAAAAGGTGACATATAAATTGCTGCCAAATTTTCTTAGTTAACTGAATGCCAAAGAAAGTTCACATGTAATGTCAGCTATCTTTTTTTTTCATATTCCATAAACAATCCACAAACATGAGGGAATGCTGAGGCTGAAGGAATGCCAGAATATATTACCAAATTGTGTTAAGAAAAGAAAAACTTTAAGAAATTTAAATGCTTAGTTGGCACTGTCCTCGAAGCTTTAATTTATTTTACCATTACTTACACAGGAGATAATCCATGTAAACACTGGTCTTGGCAGAGTTACAAGAATAATATTTTTACAAGGGAGACCTGCTATTGAATCATTTTCTAAAAGAGTTAGTCCATCCATTGTTTCCTGAGGCATTTTAGACGCACCACATTTTCTTCAACAATTATGATTTAGAATGGGCAGCAAAACAGAGTTCATAGCAGAGCTTCTATGTTAAAGGTCATCAAACCACAGTCATGGCCTGATTCCAAAGACATGTCAGCAGTATTATATTTTTACAGTAAGAGAGGGACTACATAAGTCAATCTGATGGAAGAGCACAAAGCTTAAAGTCAACATGTAGCCTGGTCAGCACACCTCTTAGCAAGGGTTTCTTTAAGCATGAGATTATGCCAGAAGAAACCATGATTATTGACAGGCCTCTTCATCTGGGCATAGGTCATGAGTACACAGCATACCAGCTGTGCCTGGCACAATCACTGTGTCAAAGGTGCAGTCCTAGGTGCATATTGTCCTAGTTCTGTCTAAGAGCTTCACAGGGCTCTAATTTCTTTCCAACAGGGGTCTTGTGATGGTATGGACTGCAAAGCTGAGAGGCAGAGGGTGGGAAATGCCAAAGGTTTGTGGCTTCTGAGCTCCAGAGAGTCTAGGGGGACACTGGGGAAACAGCCTAAAGCGTGACTGAGGACCTACAAGGGATCCCATGCACAACTTGATGCTGATACAGTGCTGGAGAACACAGTGGAAGGCAGTGTATGACATTCAGATATACAGATGCCTAACAAAACACCTTATTTTACACTTCAAGATGTTTGCCTGCCTGTCTAATGTCATTTTTTCAAGGGTAATGTGTTGTTTTCACTGACTCTTACTCTTCTGCTGTAAAGGGTTACTGGAAGGACAACTTATTTAATTAAGATCAAGTGGTGGGACTAAGGTAGCTGTAGAGTCAGTACTCCTCACCACACTCATCCTTACCTGGGTAGACCATGTAACGATTTAAATGGTCTTTGTTAGTTGTACTTTCTTCTCCAAAAGCCAGCTGGTGAAACCAAAGTCTGCAGCCTGTCCCAAATTTTCCCAGAATATTTTTATAGGCATGTTTGAATTATTGTAGGTCTAGAATATGCCAGAGGGATGTTAGTGACTGCTACAATGTAAGACCATTGTAGGTTTTAAAAATACCAGGTATACTGAATAATTCATAAGTATTTATCAATTACTGTTAAATAACAAAAAAGTTATTATTTTCCGTTGTCTTCATCTCAATAATTTTCTTATTATCCTTCATTTTGTCTGAATAAATTGCATTGATGATTATGAACCTACTCCAGGGAATATTTTTCTTGCAACTGGAGGGTTAATAAAGTGATATGTGGTGTATTTTGATGTAAGATGTTTTCATTTTCCCTAGTTATATGTGACAAAAATATTTGCTTTCTTGGGGTTTTTTGGTCAAGGATAAATTTGTTAAAAAATGTGCTCATTTGAGAGAAACACAAACAGTTGGAAAAGGACTATGGCTTTGTGCCTGTGATCCCTTGATGCACAGATAGTTGTAAATACAGATGATTCAATATAGCCATCCAGGGACTTGATTTCCGCGTTGACAAGTTAAATTAATAGAAAACATCCATTGCTCCATGCTGATTGTGATTGTAAAATTACAAAACATGCTTGACATTCTGGTCCCTGTTACGTTCCAAAGATATATATGATTTCAAAGCTATAGTTGTCTTCCAATTCTGCAGAGGAGTTTTGCTAAAATATTTTTCTTTTAATTATTAAAACATAAGGGCAATTTACAGGAGTAGTATAATCCTTCTTTGTTGCTGGCCAACACCACTGGCATATTAAGAAACTGCTCAAGAATATTTTTAAAGGGATACGTGATCATAAGTCATCTCTCCATACTGGCTGTCAGCTGTATTGGGCATTAAGTCAAGGAGAAGTAAATATACCTGTGCATTTACCCTATAATGAAAACAAAATTGCTGTTAAAATGAAGATATGAGGAAAATACTTGTCACACAGACTAACCCTCTGAAATAGTAAGCAGAAATCCATGTGCTTGAATGGACAGAATCATTTGGAGTAGCCCTGGAAGAGTCTAACAATTCCTTCTCTTTTCATTGAGATTAAAATTTCTGTGGTACTTTTATACAAAAAAACCTGGTTTATACCCCGCCTTTCTAGGATTTTCTTTCCTCATTTTTATTCTTTCTCTTTTCTGCCTGTTTCCTGCTCAGTCCTCTGCATGCTTTCAATAGTGTTTTATTTAGACACACTTTGTTTTTATAGGCCCACATATCTAACTGTGGGTGATTAAGTACTTACGTGTTACTGAAGCTACTGAGGTGCTGCAGGTTAAGTCTGCACTTGCCTCAACAACACTGGAATCCGTTCACCCCTTTTTGATCTACAGCTTCTGTCAGTATTATACATGATTGACATCAATGGAAAATACTAAAAAATACATGTTTACTCAAAAAATTTTTAATCTAGGAAGTAATTTTTTCTTTTCAGCTATTCAGAAGCAAAAACTGGGAATGAAACTGTAGTCAACTATCCTTTAGTGGACCTCACTTTTCTACATAATCTATAGATTTATTCTAGATTTTCAATATGGTTCATATTCAGTAAGGCAAAATGAAATTTCATCTGGAGAGGCATGGAAAGTTCCTAGAGAGAAGAAATTTTTTCGAAATAAACCTACTGGGGAAAATAAGATATGAAATAAGCTTAATGCAGTTTTATAAATGATCCATTTTTAGAACAGGATACCCAGATAAATGTGTGTTACACCTAACACACACACACACAAAAAAAGTGTTGTTTGTACAAAATTAAGTTTGTATCTCAGTTTTGACTTCCCGACTTTCACTTGCAAGGTTTTGAGTCCAAGTCTCACCATCCTTCCCAACATGCAGGACACATAAATGGCCCATTATTCAGTATACTGAGAGTCTAGGATAGCAAGATTTCCTGGGTTTAGTTGTGTTGCTTCTCCTCTAGCACAACCACCCAGAGCTGGGAAGTGGCTAGAGATCTGAAGAATGCAACTGCTCAGGTCTATGAGCTAAGCATGCTCCTGTTTTAATTTTCCAAAGAGGCTTGTGAACTTTGACCAAATTTCACAAGCTGATTTTCAGATTCACATGTGATTTATTCTGCCCCATATTCTGTCACCAACACAGAGGCAGGCATGCTCTTTATGTGCAGTTTCTCAGAATGTGTTACAGTACTCATGTTTTTCCTGTTACATCTTTTTATAAAATAAAGTATTTCAACTTATTTCCCTGGGGGAAAAAACCCACCAACAAAAAAAAACAAATGAGAGACCCATGATACACTAAGTCCTACAAAGTTAAGAGACACTGAAAGCAAGGAATTATTGGATAGTAATTGTAACAGATAGCAGTACCAATATTGCTCTAGTATATAATTTAGCATTCCATTATTTCTTATTTTTGTGGCATTTCTTTCCCCCTTCCCCTAGGAGAAAATCCTTCTATGGCTTCTTCAGTTTATGCAAGAACAAGGGATTTCACTGGATGAAGTTGACCAGGATGGAAATACTGCTGTTCACATAGCTGCTCAACATGGCTATCTAGGATGCATACAGGTAGAGTGAGAGTTATATCAAACACCTCTAAATAACAAGCTTGAATGACAACAACCAAAAATTATTATGGAAGATCTAAATGGGAATTTATATTTGTATATTAAAATATAGAAGGAGGAATTTTAGACCAGTAGGAGTCAGACTGAAATACTGAAATGTTCCAAGTTTTTGATTCTATTCTCAGTTATACTGTTGCAAGTCTAAAGTAAATGTTGTAGAGCAAGACAAAAACATGATCATATTGTTTATACAAAAGCATCTAGTGTGTATGGTTTTGTGTTACAAATGGTAGACGGTGCAGGTATGCATACTCTTCTTATTGTTCTGATATTTTCCTTGTTTCTTTTCTCACTGAGTAGTTGTAGCTCTGGAGCCCCTGGTGGTCTAGTGGTAAGGGCACGGTGCTGTCACCGCCGAGGCCCGGGTTCGATTCCCGGTCAGGGCCACTCCCGGGCAGGTGGAGCTCATTAACCCTTAAAGCAATCCATCTACGTCCTAAGGACCTCGCTGCCACCGTCCAAGCTCGCTTGGCCCCGGCAGATGAACCTTAGGATTAAAGGGTGGGCTCAGTTCCGCGCACACTGTGTCTCACCTAAAAAATCCAATGCGCAGGCCGGAAGGTGTAAAGACCTTCCCTGGATCTTCGCTTCGCTATGCTTAGGAGAAGCATAACAGAAAAGTTTGTTGAAGGATTTATACCTTGAGTAAACCATCCTTTTCAGATTTGTCATCTTTGAATGAATCTGTGCTAAACAATGCAGAGTAATGCTAACTTCTAACTAATTCTCAGGGAATCATCTTGGCCACTGAAAGCAATATAGTTCTGTTTTGTAGAGGTGCTAAAAGTGGTAATTTATCGGCTGAAAAGGCTTACATATCTGCAATACTTCTCAGAGCCAGGTCTGAATAAACCAGTTTAGTTACCTCTGTCCAGTACCCATGTTCAATGCAGACGTACCAAAAAAGTCTTAGGGTTGTATTGGATGTCTAGGTCATAGAATCATAGAACCATAAAATCAGTAAGATTGGAAAAGACCTTTGAGATCCTCAGGTCCAATCTTTGAACTGGCACCACCACCATATTCACCATTAAACCATGTGTTCAGGTGCCATATCTACACAGTTTTGGAACACTGCTAGGGATGGTGGCTCCGCCACTTCCCTGAACAGCCTGTTCCAATGCTTAACAACCCGTTTTGTAGATTTTTTTTTTTCCTAGTATCCAATCTAAACTGCCCCTGGTGCAACTTGTGGCAATTTTTTCTTGTCCTGTTACTTGTTACCTGGGAGAGGAGGCCAACCCCCATCTCACAGCAACCACCTTTTAGGTAGTTGTAAAGAGTGATAGGGCCTCTGCTCAGTCTCCTTTTCTCCAGGCTAAACAACCTCAGCTCCCTCAGATGCTCCTCATGAGACTTTCACAGCTCTGTTCCCCTTCTCTGGACTCATTCCAGCATGTCAATGTCTTTCTTGTAGTGAAAGGCCCAAAACTGAACACAGTATTTAAGGTGCAGCCTCACCAGTGCCAAGTACAAAGGGACCATCACTACCCCAGTTGTGCTGGCCACAGACTGTGTTGCCGATACAAGCCAGGATGCCATTGGCCTTTTTGGCCTCCTGGACACACTACTGGCTCATGTTCAGAGGGCTATCAACCAGTACCCTAAGCAGCTTTCCAGACACTCTGCTCCAGTCCTGTCACACTGCATGGGTTTGTTGTGGCCCAAGCGCAGAACCTGACATTTGGCCTTGTTGAATATCATACAGCTGGCCTCAGCTCATCAATCCAACCTGTCCAGACCCCTCTGCAGAGCATTCTGCCCTCAAAAAGATCAACACTCCCGCCCAACTTGGTGTCATCTGTGAGCTTACTTAAGGTGCACTCAATCCCCTTGTCCCTGTTGTCAGTTATATGAAACACGACTGGCCCCAATACTGAGCCCTGAGGAGCCCCACTGGTGACCAGTTACCAACTGGTAAGTGGTGTTAACTCCATTCACTACCATGCTCAGGGCTCTGCCTTCCAGCCAGTTTTTCACCCAGTGAACAGTACACACAGGAAACCAGTTTCTCCAGGAGAATACTCTAGAAAAGAGTGTCAAATGTTTTATTGAAGTCTGGGTAGATGACATGCGCAACCTTTTACTCATCGCTTTGTCATAGAAGGAGATCAGGTTGGTCAAGCAGGACCTGCCTTTCATACACTCATATTGACTGGGCAGCATCTCGTGGTTGTCCTGTGCTTGTTGCATGATGACAGTCAAGATAATTTGCTCTGTGAACTTCCCTGACACTGAGGTCATGTGACAGGCCTATTGTTCCCTGGATTCTGTTTCCCACCCTTCTTATAGATGGGTGCCACACTTGGCAACTTCCAGTCATATGGACCTCCCTGGCTGATCAGAACTGCCTGTAAATGATTGAAGCTGAAGCAACTTAACTTTGTGTTGAATTGCAGACATACTCCCTGTCCATCAAATTTGCTAGAGCCACTAGTCACAAGAGTACATTTCAGTATTTATGTTGTGGCCACTTTGAGCGAAAACTGTTTGGAGAAGAAATAATAATATAATTATTCCAGGAAATTGCAGAAAGGTATTTGATAAACAAATTAGTCACTGGAGAAGAACAAATAAAAGAGTAAATAACCACTTGGCAGAAAGGAAAAAAAATAAAAATTACAGTTCTCTCCCACATTAGGGAGGAGGATGTGTCTAAAAAGGAGCAGTAATTCTCAGAGTCAAAAGATTCAAATATATATCAGTAAACATGCTAGTCCTGTTACCACATATGAACTGATCCACATAACCTTTTAGGCCACTGCAAGTACAGAAGATTTATGTTAATCCAACCCAAGAAGAAATACAGGCAGTCTGTAATAACCTGCAGAGATGATGATGATGATGATTGTGAATATTATTATTAATGATAATAATAATAATAATTGTTTATACAACAACAATAATAATAATAATAATAATATAGCAATCTATTTATATATCTGGACACAGGGAAGACATAACTCCATAAAAGCCAGTTTGAGAGTCTCACATAATAAAAAAAGAAAAACAGGTGATAGTTGAGCTAAATTAATAGACTTGAAAAGAAGGCAGTCAAATAGATTTGGAGGACACGAGAATCTCTACATTCTTCTCATTGAGGGAATATGTCATTTTTTGGGTTTTTTTTTTAAAGATGGGAGGAATAGATACTTTAGAAACTCATATGAGAGTAACATAAATAAATCATCACATCCATTCTGCATCTAGTGTTTTTACTATTGTATTGTAGACAATTACGATGATCAGATGGGAAAAAATGGATAGAAGAAATGTTTACGATTTACTAGCAGGGAGCACCATTGTGGTAGAGGGTTTGCTTAGGGATGCTATATACTGTATGTTTAGGGTTTCTATCTCAACAGTTCCTCATTGAGATGTACAATGCATTTGAAGAAGTGAGCACAGATGATTTTGAACAGAGTGGTGACATCTACAGGCTGTTCTCAAGAATAAAAATAAACCAGAAAGGGAATAACCCTGCTTTCTCTGTGAGGAATGAACCTTAATAAATGGCTTAGAATTCTTAGGATTATTGTATTTTAGATAAATATACAAATTAGCAAGTGCTTTGTGTTGAAGCCATGAGCAATAAGTCGTGAAAATATTTAATGACTATAAACATACACAATGTTAGTAATGTCAATTCACTAACACCTCACAGTCTTCAGTGTAGTTATTTTGTGGTACTGTGAAACAAAATAACCCCTCTGCTCAATAAGCTTATACTCTAATTTAAAACAATGTACAGTGAATAATCTGATAAGAAGAAAAATGTCAAAGAGGAAACAAGGAAATTATAAGCAGCAGCATAACAATGGAGAGTCACAGCTGTCAGTGATTCCCTGGACCTCTCATTTGCTGTGTTTATGAACAAATGACACTGCTGTCATATTTCTAACTATAAGATTACTTTCTGCAAGGTCATAACTCTCCCTTCTTTATTTTCTTTCGTGATAAATTAAACCCATGAGATAACAGTGCAAGAGTGTTCATAACTTTCCTTTCTGTGTAGTTTTAGCAGACTAGGCAGACCAGCATTCCTCTTTCTCAGGTCTCTCTGCCTGCTATTTGTGATCAACAAGGTCTCTCTAATCATCAGCGGCTTACCAGCTCTGCTTGGATAACTCAAGCAAGAGCTCAGCTCTTCTGCATGTACATGTGTTAGGTTAATAAGCTGTAATTTCTGGGTGTATTACGGCATTGCTCAGAAAGTGCTATGATCATTGTTTGTCAGAGCATTGCTGAGAACATTTAGGTCCTTATCTGTGTACTCCAGTAATGCAAATAGTGTGTAACACTGATAATCACAAACATATTATAAAGAATGAAGACTTGATCTCAATTCTTGCTTCAGTTAATGTGTTTCTTGAGTCAGCCTGACAGCATTCTTATGCTCTTAGAACACTCTGTATTCAAGTCCCAGAGTAACTAAAATGTCATGCTCACAACCTGGATGATTCTCCAGCAGAAAGCTCGGTTTTTCTGATAGTCCTGTGAGTAACACAGGAATATACATCAGAATATAAGCCATAATTTTTCTTACAGACTGAAAGCTGACACAAATTTCAGTACATCTTCAAGAGAAAATAGGGATTAGCCAAGCAAGTGCAAAGCAAGGAGACTTCTTTCATCATTAGGAAACCAAAACTCCAACCAGACTGATAAAATCATTGTACAGATCTTTTTCTGCAATAAGAAGTTTGTACCTCTCTGACCTAAAGTGTCTGCCCTTCCTTTCATATCCAAACATTACTTAGCTAAGGAACCAGGACACTGAGACTGCTCTACTGAGTGTTTTGAATATAGAGATTCTGCTGTGGTAAGGAACTGAGAGGTAAACCACAAAAGGAGTCAGCAAATACTGAAGCAGTGACATTCCCAAAAGATTTTAAGGGTGTAAACCATTACACTCATCACCACCCTCTATAAACTGACTGGCACACTGCTCTGGACCCTGATGTTATCTAGAACAGATGTGCTTTGAATTGCTCTTGCCTGTGTCTTCTTTTCTAGATCGACCATGTGTAAAGTTATCCCAGTGTTATGTCATGCATAGATAGGTGCATCTGAAAAAGTTTATTACTGTGGTGCAGGCGAGAATTAATACGTGACCAAATGAAAGTCCTCTGTTTTCATTTGATGATCCCACTTGCTGTATGAATGCTACAAGTAGTGCTATGCTGTGCAAACAAATGAGCAGAAAACAAATTATTGAGTAGAACTGTTAAGGGGAGAGGGAGAAATTATATAATATTTTTATAGCTCTTCTGAACCACAGCTCACTTCTTCTATGTTATTGTTGCACATAAGGGGTAGATTTTAGTTCTATATGGTTTGAGTTCAAGCTGAACACAGACTTGTTAGTGACTGAATTTTAAAAATTACTGGCTCAGACTAACATTTTCAGGCATTTTATTCAGGAGTGCTTTGCGTCCAGCCATTCTTGTGGTGATCAGAAGTCACAGCAAAGACTTACACTTACAGACTTCTCTGTTCCCTGTTATGTTTTTACAGACATTGGTTGAATATGGAGCAAATGTCACCATGCAAAACCACGTGGGAGAGAAACCCTCACAAAGTGCTGAGCGACACGGGCACACCATGTGCTCCCGCTACTTAGTAGTTGTGGAGACTTGTATGTCATTGGCCTCTCAGGTTGTCAAGCTAACTAAGCAGCTGAAAGAGTAAGTGTTTCATTGTTAGCAGAGCGATTGGTCTTAAAACTACGCTACTTCAATTTATTTGCAGTGTCTACCTTCTGCTTCGTATATATGACATTTTCAAGTCATATTTCTACCTTATTTCTCTACTCTTTCCTACTCTCAAGTATTTGCCCTTACACCTTTAGCAGCTCAATTTTTCAGCTGTTCTCTTTGTGGCGGTTTGCTGTGAACATAGATAAAAGGAGTGTAAAATGAATAGGGTACGTATGAAGCAATCCAATCCCTTTCCCCTTGCATACCTTGGGATCAAATCATTACTGGTCATGGTTACTGTTCACATGGCATGCTTTTATATACAGGGAGTGGATTTTCCCACTTACAGTGCTGGGTGTTGATGCTGGGAGAAATAGTAGAAATAGTAGTTAGAGGAGGGTTTTTGGACTTGGAAGGTCACCAAAGCCCACAATGGCTATTAGGGGAATATCTTCTGTTCTGTTTCTTCTTCATATGAACTGGTTTTAATATTTTTGTACGGCTTTTATTAAACTTTCTTTAAAGGACCTGTTATTTTGAAACACAAATTTTTGCAATTACTTGCTTTAATTTTTGGTGATGTTACTATGACTTACCATGTCAATAGGCTCATAAGACTCTTAGAAACCATCAAGACTGGTCTAATGTTGTTCCAGTTTAGGTGTGTGATCAAGACCTTGTCAGCTATCACAGTCCATGAAAATGACTTCTGATAATCCCATGTTCAGAGCAGACCATACAATTTTATGCAAGCAGCATTTAGCTAACTGTACTGGGTATAAATTATAATATTCTGCTAGGAGGGGAACTGTAGGGTGGCCTCTGAGAACAGGTGAGGACCTACTCTTTGCTGGACACAGGTCTCTGCAACGAGTCCACTGCAGGACACAGCTCTGACCATTGATCAATCTTGAACCACCTCTGTGAAAATATATTTAAAAAAGGGCAGAAAATGCCACAGAGGAGAGAACAGAAGAATGATAAACAGAGGGAACACCAAGGTCAGAGTAGCTGAAGGTGTACTGTGTGGGAGAGGACACATCCCCAAAGGGACTGTGGTCCACAGAGTTCCATGGTAGAACAGGGACATCCCTTGAAAGGACTATAACCCCACACCAGAGCTGGCGATTTCCTGAATGGACTGCAACCTGTCAAGGACCCACACCAGAGCACAGGGAAAAGTGGACAAAAACAGAGCAGCACTGAAAAACTGCTACACATGAACCCTGACCTGTGCTGCAAGCTGGCTCACTGAAAAGACTGGGTGTAACCTGCAGCAATGACAAGAGAGGTGCCTGGAGCAAAGCCTGAGAAGTGGGGAGAATTGAATCTAGAAGTACAGATAAATTTGAGCTTACAGAAGGGGAGGATAGATGTCTGTCCTTTTTTATTTCCCCAAACCCGAACCAATAATGAAATATTTATGCTAATTGAGAATGAATTAAGTTAAATTCCCCAAGTCGAGTCTGTTTTTCCCATGACAGTAGCTGGTAAGTGATCTCCCTGTCTTTACCTTGGTGTTTTCTCTCTGCTGTATCTTCATTCTTCTATTACATTTATGCTGTCAAAAATACAAACAAACAGTAAACTGAGGATTATTATAATTTTCAGTTTTCATAATTTCACACTCTGACACTGTTCCCTGGGTATTTCAAAGTACCTATAAGTTGGTTTGTTTGCTGAAAAATACAATCAGATACCATAAAGGAAAAAAAAATAGAATCCTGAGTAGACTGCATTAGCATCTGACTCAATATATAATGAAACTTATTTTCACTATTGCTCAGCAGAAAAAAATACCCCACGCATCAGGAGGTAGAAATGGCAACCACAGAGCCTCCATGTTTCAGTTCTCTTCAGTCTTCATTCAGTACTTGATATAAGTGTTACCTCTCATATAGAAGAGAAAGACTTGTTATGTCAGTCAGCAGGCTGCTTACCCCACAGAAATAGTCAAGTTGTGACTTTCATGACAAAAGTATTAACACTTTTCCAAGTCTCCCCACTGTCATCTCATAGATTACATCCATAGGAAGTAATTTAAATGATTCTTGTCTGGTCCCTGATGGGTTTCCTTGCTTGGAATTAAATCTGCTTCCCTTCATCAGTCTGTTTTTCAGGATTCAGATTAGTTCCAGTAAATGCAGCAGCAGCCTTTTCTTCCTCTTCTACAGAGAGATGTAGGTCTCTTGTGCAACCCTGTTGCAATTTACTGAGGCAGTGAAATATTCTATTTTCTGCTTGAAAGAGCAGCTTCTGCATGGCTATTTGGGCTGCAGGCCCCAGGCCACAAGTGGTTTTGATAGAAGCAATGGAGCATGTTCAGATGCTCATGCTCAGGAGGCAGAGAGGATGATGGAAGAAGACTCTAACCCTCCCCATCCTTCTTAATAATCCAAGGATGGTACAAAGTACCTGCCTGCAATAGCTTCTCAAGGGGACATCTAGCATAGCATGAGAATCTGTTGGCTGCAGCACCTCTGAAGATCCTAAAAACATAAGATGGCAACAGATAGAAGTCCATTTTACAGTCTAAGTCACTTCAATTGGCTGTTATGTAGGAATAGTTCCAACTTGGGCAGTTGGAACTGGATTTCCTGTATTTTCTCCACTACTTTTGCAAGTGTCAATGAACACTGTTCTAGAGACAGAAGAGGTATGATTGTAGCATGATGGATTACCTGAGCAATCACTGAAAGCCCTTATGTACTTTTCAGCCTTTCCTCAGTTGCTGTAAACATGAGCTGACCATGGGAGACGCTGAAGGGCCTGTAGGGGAAGCCATAGGACAAGCAGCTGAGGTCACTTGGTCTGTTCAGCCTGGAGAAGAGGAGACTGAGGGGAGACCCTGTTGCAGTCTACAACTTCCTTGTGAGGGGAAGAGGAGGGGCAGGCACTGATCTCTTCTCCATGGTGACAGGACCCATGGGGATGGCTTGAAGTTGTGTCAGGGGAGGTTTAGGTTGGATATTAGAAAGAGGATCCTCACCCAGAGAGTGGTTGGGCACTGGAACAGGCTGCCCAGGGAAGTGGTCACAGCACCAAGCCTGACAGAGGTCAAGACGCATTTGGATGACACTCTCAGGCACGTGACGTGATTCTTGTGGGTTGGACTCAGTGATCCTTGTGGGTCCCTTTCAACTTGGCATATTCTGGGATTCTGTGATTTCCTGATTCTAAGTGGGTCATTAATAAGGCATAAAAGTCTCTCTCTGATAACACAATGTCTTCAACCACAGGAAGACTGGAATGGTTGATATTGAGCTAGAAGAAAAGCAACAAAAAAGCTGTCTTAGGCAAGCACCTATCAAGACCTATCTTCAAAGGTCTTAACCCAAAGAAGGACATACCATCTTGCATACTCTTTTTATGAGTTCTTCCAGTCATGAAGGCAACACAGAGCAATTCTGGAGAAAAGGTTTTCCAATGCATCACACTATTTGAAGCCATTCCTGAAAGAAAGGCACAAAACAAAAACAATAAAATCACATTTGTCCAGAATCTTCACATCTTTCAGCTATTTGAACCAAAGCAGCTCAACTCACAAATACAGAGGAGTAAAACAAAATGTTCTGAGCTGGGTTTAAGTATCCATTCAGAGAGAAAAGCCTTTTTTTATTTTATTTTATTTTTTAATTTAAAAAAGAAAAGAAGGAAATAAGCAGTTACTAGTAATGTTCCATCAGATCTTCAAAAGAGGATTAACTGAAGGTTTTCCCCAACAGAGGGAAAGAACCAAGCAATTCTTTCCATAGGTATAAAGGAATGTGGCCCACAAAATCCTGCTGTTACTGGCTTGAAAATGCAAGCTTTGCTTTCCATCTCTTCATAATTGCAGAAGTTTGGTCAGTGCAGTGTGGCCTTCTGAACTAAAAAAAATACTTAGGACAGTCACAAAAGTTTCTCAGAGACTGTACTAAATAGTCTGCTTTCATTTTACTTCCTGAAGTCTCCATAGGTCTTAGAGTCTTATTTATTCCCTCACTGATTTTATCTACCTAAAAAAATCCTTAGTTGCAAGTGTGAAAAATTCCTACGTACAGTATGACTTTTACTGTTTGGGCTTTTCTGGTCTGTAGAGACCATGTCAAAATTAATGACATAAAATGCATGCTTCCATGGACTTATTTTACATTGCTGCTTGCTGATGGACCTGCATTCTGAAATGGTTGCACTGTCCCACATTTATGGACTTGGATGTGTATATCAGTTTAAGAATGAGACACAGATTCTTTTGATACACTATCAAGCCAAAATCTATGGCAAGGCAAAGATCAAAGCAAACCAGGAGTCAAAAAATGAAGTTGAGAAAGTAATTTAATATGTTCTGTTGCTATCACTTTTCTGTGTTCTGTAAAAGAAATCCATGGTTTTCCTGGAATTTCACAGGAATAGGTATAAAAATAGCTATTTTTTTTTTGGTTTGGTTTGGTTTGTTGGTTTGGGGTTTTTTTTGGGTGGGTGGTCCTTTTTTTTTTTTTTTTTTTTTTTTTGTAGTGGTGTATGCAAGTTGCTGGGTTTTTGGTTGGTATGGGGGGTTTTTTGTGGTATTGTGTGTTATACAGACGTATGGTAAGAAATGCAATGTAAACTTTAGAATGTTCATCTTTTTTACCTAGTTAAGCCATTTTATTTTCTGCTTTGTATGGTGGTCATTCTTGTGTTATTTGAAAAAAATGGAGAAATAAGAAAGCATATTATGGAAGGTAATTCAGGAGCTCCCAATGCATCAGCCTATTCCCTGTTGAGTTACTGAGCTTCCTGATTTCATTAGAAGGTAATTGGGCTACACAGCTTTCTAAGTAGACACAGAAGAGTCCTTACATATTACTCACTGGGAACATTGTCTAAGGGAAGACCCAGAATTTGTCCATTAAGTACAATAAAGTAAGTAGACTCTCTGACCCCGAAAACTACAGTGATCTTGTCTCCTAAATCAGTCTGGTTTTAATACTTTGCAGTGTTGCTATTCCCAGAAGCTGTGATCCCTTGTTCCCAATGTTATCTTAGATGTATATGTGTATGTTATATATCTTTAGGGTTAGTGCTGGCAAGATGTGTTGGTTTCTGTGAGTTCAACTAACTAGCTTAACTGTGAAAATGGAGGAAACTTCAATTCTTTTAAAATTGAAATGTTTAAGTGGAATGAGAACATTACCTCAGGAGACGACATGTCAGAGATTTCCACTAAAGCTAAAAACATTGAAAACTGTTAGCTGTATTATTTAGGTATTTCAAAAAACAAATTAAAAGAAGGATAAAAGACAAAAAAACAGAGAAATTGCATCACAACCTAATTTCAAATAAAAATTTCCCTGGTTCTTAAAAGAGAGTATCTCGGGATCTGCAATATAAGCCAATGTTGACAGATGGTAGGAGTAATCTTAAAATAGTCTAAGGAAGTGTGTAGGCTAGAAGAAGGAAGATGGAAAGTTAAAGGAAGAAAGGATCTACATGAACCATGGCTGTATTGTAAAATGTGGTGGCAAGGCAGTATGTCAAGATCATACCTTTATTTCTGAAACACTTTTCAAATTCACTTTGATATATTAAAAGTAAAACATTTGTTTTCTGCCAGCCCTGCAAGTACAACCTTTAGTTTAAAAAGTCATCTGGATTCTTTCTGGCTTTGACGTTGCCAGTTATAAAGATTTCATTTGGAACTCAGATAAATCTTTCGCTGATGGCATGTAAGCTAAGAAAGTGTCCAGCTCACTGTTTGAGAACTGTCTTAGTTCTGCATATCCAACAAGAATTAAAGTACTAAAAACATATTACTCATACAGCAAGAGAAGCAAAGCCTGGGAGAAACAGATAAAAAATCATTTTCCTGTGGTCATTTGATCAGGACCAGGGAATAAAACACAATATAACAATTCTGTTTCAGGTTAAAGATTGCATATGTACAGTTATAAAAAGCTTTGTTTTCCAGTAGTTCCCAATAATTCTGTCTGTGCAGTGTTTAGAGGCACTGGAAATTTCAGGTCACTAAACAAGATTGAATGTTATATGTGGTGGTCAACAAGGTGAAGGGGTGTTTTGATGTTAGAATGGAAAGTCTGAATTGTATGGGAACAGGGAAAAGGAGAAGACCTTTGTGTGGCAAATTGTTCTATTCCATCATTCTTGTAAAACTATTTGAGGAAAACAATTTCAGGATTTGTAGGTTATATTTTTCAACCGAGTCCTTCCTATGGAAATAAGTACGTTGCAGGACAACACATATCATGATTGCACATGATAAATATTAAATTTTGTTTCTAGAATGGGTATCATTCTTATATTGCTAACAATTTTTAGGTACTATTACAATTTTTGAAGTGTTGGTTTCTAAAGTTATTTACAAAACAATCACAACACCACACTGAAAGTGATAAACTGCATTAGGTATAACATTAGTGGGTGCTATAAGATGGGTGCAGAACACAAGCAGGAGCTTTGGTAAGGTTGGGCGGCAAGCAGATGTGGCACAGAGGTCATACCTAGCTCCATCCTGCAGCTGAAGATTGGACCAGTCCTTGGACCAGTGGGCAAAGTCTCCTCTCTGAGTTTGTTTGCAGATAGAAGAGGAAAGAGCAATTGTTTGAGCTAATGCTTAGCTCAGTAAAAGCCATCCACCAAACATAGGAAGTAACTGTTTAATCTGTCCATTTCTATTCCTTCCTACAAACAAGTAAGAACCAAAGTGCCCTAAGTTTGCTCTGCCAGATCTTTGTGTCTGAGTCACTCAGTTCCAATTCTCTGCTGCTTATGATCACACACTTTCTCTTATATAAAGTATAATAAATAATCTGACAAGTAGGGTTGTCTCAGTTGTTCTTGTGCAGTGATTACAAAATGCCAACAGAGACTCAGGAAAAAAAGTACAAACTCTGTATGTTCTTATTTATGAGTTCTCTATTTACTTACTACATAAAGTACACATAAAGAGGACTTCTTTAATACAAAGTGGAAAGGATATTATCTGTTACCCTGCAGCTTACTAATGCAGACAGTTTTACAATATGAGGTAAACAGTCTTAAATTTTCTTGCAGGCAGACGGTGGAACGTGTGACATTACAGAACCAACTCCAGCAGCTTTTAGAAGCCCAGCGGTTGGAGGGCAAGTCACTGCCTACATCCCCAAGGTAAGGTGGGACAATTGTGCTGCAGTCTGGATTTTCCTTTTATATCAGTTATCAGGAGAAGCTGTGGTGTTGCTAAGTAGTAGATGTGTTCTGTAAAGAAAATGTGGGGGTTTTACCTCATGGGCTCGAAGCTGAGCTTCTAGAATTTGACAGTGTGTAATGTTGGTAAATATTGGAATTTTTGAGTATGAACTAAATAGCCCCTGTTTCCCAACAGAGTGAAAAACCAGTTTTACAGTGAAATATGCTATATTTTGAATTAGATAAATAGCAGAGGATCCTGGAAATCTGTAGAAAAGTTGTGAAGTTTGACCTTGCGGTGATCCGCTGTACATTACTGGTAGGAGTAAGTTATAAAACCAGTTACCAACAAATCTTGCTTTCAGAGTAATAAGGCTCCTTACACTCATTAAATCTTTTACCTGCAGTAGCTTGAATAAAAAGTCAAAACTCTAGAGATTTTATGTGTTGCTTACATATCATGTCAGAAGTTGCAGAAAGAAACTCAAATTAAGTTTCAAACATTAAAGACGAGGAAGGTGAAGACAGAGGACTGGATCTCTGACAGTGTGATATGTGGAAGTCAAGCAAGCACAGCTTCTCTCTCACAGCAATCCAGAGATGACTTTGAAAAGAATTAAGTAACTCACATGCGATAGAACTCAGTTTATCATTACCTTCTAATCCATTTTCCTCTCTGGAAGGCATACACAGTGCTTCTCCTTGCTTCGGAGTTGTTAGGGAGCTACATCTGTGTTTAAGTCTAAAGCCAGAATAAAAGCTTCTGCAGGCATTGGTGATCAAAGCTTTGGGTCATCAAGTATATGAACTCATAGGATGAGTGACTGCTTTTTGTCAATTCTCACAGAATCTCAAGCATTTTTCCGTACAAATGCTCCACATCCCTGGATTTCATGTGTTACTGTTTCAGGCAAGTGCAGATAGTTACAATAGTAGATAACAAAGACATTGGGATTAGAGGTGCATTTGTGTAAAGGAACTTCAACTAGAAAAGGACTGTAAACTCTGAACTGCTGAAGTAGAAAACCACACTGGAAAGAGGGGATTTTGTCCTTTTTTTAGGAATCTTTGTCTTCCCTGTCTACCAGCTCAATAGGTACAATGGGACCAAAGGTTTTCTTCCAGCTTGTTTGGTTTCTGTGATTTTTGCTGACTGGTCTTTCCAAGTGGTCTCACATCTGAGTAGTGATGAACACCAGGACTGTTTTACTCTCACTGTCAGATAAGATCAGGTGAGAGCAGATTTCTCAGCATTCACTATTCCTGTAAAAGGGTAGGTTTCAATATTATTTTAGTTAAATGAACAAGTCTGAAAATTGTACTCTATTTATTTTATTTCATAGTTGGCTACTATTCTTCCTTACAGTTAGAACACACTTGTGGATATTATCGTCATCCAAGGAGTCAGTAGCAGATCCTTTTTCTAGGAATGTCTACTATAGATAAATGCATATTCTTTAGTGTCTGTGCTTTTTTTTTCCTTTGTTAACCAAAACAAAGGGAATTGAAAATTATGTGGCTAGTACAGGCATGTGAATTTTTTACATTGTGAGAACTATGGACTCAACAGGGCAGAAGCTGCTTGCCTGCCTCACACTAACTTTAATTTGGTCATCTTGTCCTTGCTTAGCAGAAAATTGGTTTAAAATAAGAATGTATATAAGTATTATGAACTCTAGCACATGTCACAGGGAAAGAAAAGTCTCTGTAACTTACATGCTTTGCAAACTGGGCTTATTTGAAATTGCTGTTTCCTTGCTATAAGATATTTGGAGTTTTAAATTTAATTTATTATTCTAACAGTGTTGAAGTACATTCTTCTCACCTTTCTCTTGCTTTTTAGTATTTTGTATCTGAAAAGGGTTTGAGTGCAAATGGCTCTGACTTTTTATGAGGTCTTATATGGCTATTAGTACCAGATGGAGTGTAGGTATATGAGATCATTGCAATGCGGAGGTTTCTTTGCCTTCTAAAACATGGTAACTCCAACAAAAAGGAAACTAGTTTCTCTAGAGTTTTCCTCATAAAATTGTATTTGGTATTTAAATAACCATTCTAAGTTTTGATTTTAAGGAGTTTTATTTGTAAGAGAAAGTGAAGGTCCTCAGATCCTGAATAGGAGTGGAAACAGGGTTACATCCTTCTTTATGTAATCTTTGCTGTGGCATCCTAGTAATAAATTCCATGTGAGTAGCGATGAGGAGGATAAGTAACAAGAAGCTGAGACAGACATATACACTGGAAATGGCAGTTTCACATTTTAAATGTGCATTAATTTCGCTGTGGTGTTTCCTCTTTTTTTTTTCTTTAAGCTTACCATCATCTCCTGCTTCTGGCAAACCCCCATGGAAACCAACTGAAGCAGATGAATTGTCTCCACCAAAAAGTAAATTGAACACCCAAGATGGGATTCAGATTCTTGGCAGCTTGGGAACTTCTAGTCGAGCTCGAGCCAAGATAAAAGATGAGGACTCAGATAAAATCTTGCGCCAGTTGTTGGGGAAGGAAATCTCTGAAAATGTCTGTATGCAGGAAAAGCTGACTTTGGAATTTCAGGACGCTTATGCATCCTCCAAGAACGTGAAGAAGATTTTGCCAGAGAAAAGGGAGTTGAAGTTAGCCCGACTGAGGCAGCTGATGCAACGGTCTCTCAGCGAGTCTGATACAGATTCAGCCAATTCTGAGGACCACAAGAACACCCCTGTGAAAAGAACTGACAAACCAAGGCCTCAGCCTATAGTGGAGAGTGTTGAGACCACAGAGAGTTTGAACCTGATGCTTAAGAAACACACTTCTGCGGCAGGACGCCGCTTCCCCTTTGGCATCAGGGTCTCTAAGTCTGTGGATGGCCACAGTCCTTCCCCTACTTCAGAGAGCAGTGATCCGGATAATGAAGCCCCATATCAGTCTGGTACGGTGCCTCAGAACCAGTTTTGTGGAGACAACTCTCCATCCAGCTCGGATACTGCTCAAAAGGTTGCCACAAGCCCTAAGAGTGCTCTTAAGTCTCCGTCTTCAAAGCGCAGGACGTCACAGAATTTGAAGCTTCGTGTAACTTTCGAGGAGCCTGTGGTGCAGGTGGAGCTAGCAGAGTCAGAACTAAATGAGGAAAAGGATAAAGACCAGAGCAAAGGACTCATGCGGGCTCCAACCAGCTCTGGGGAGCATGTAGGGGATCAGCTGAAAAGGCCTTTTGGAACCTTTCGATCCATAATGGAGACGCTGAGTGGCAACCAAAATAACAATAACAACTGTCAAACAGCAAACCAGGTCAAAACCTCATCGACGCTGCCTTTTACCTCATTAGGAAGGAAGACAACAGACAGCAAGGGAAATCCAGCAGTTCTTTCAAAAGGAAGAAACAAGCCAGTGAGTGTGCTGAAAGAAGGAAGGGCCTTTTTTTTCTAATCTCTTTAAGTAATGAATAAATTTGACAGCTTCTTCCTCTTGCCTTTTTATAGTAAAAGGATGCATATAAGTACTTTATTGTATTTGACCTGTAGAAATCCCATCCACTTTTTAATTTTGGAAGGCTTTTCTAAGGAGTGACAGGTGTTGCTTGTGTATAGAGTCTGTACTCTTAGGGCATGTGGTTCAAAGGTTCTGTGTTGAAAGCTTTCTACAGAAACGTGATTCACATGGAAATGATATTTGATATTGCACTGAGTGACAAAACTTACAATGAGAATGTCGCTCTTGAAACCATGGGATATTGGAAGAGTAAATAACTCAAGGACTACCCCTGTCCTGTCCTATAGCCAAGACTTGATGAGAAATGTAACCAGGAAAAATTACAGAGTTGGTCCTTCTGGTTTCTGTGGGAGCTACAGTATTATTTGCAAACCTTCTCCTCATAGCCCAGTGTCTTTTTGAGTCAGAGCATACAGTTGGTCTGTAGCAAACTGTACTGGATCCATATCATCCCCTCTTTGCAGTTAACAATGTCCTTTCTGGGATCACAACAGAAAGAAGAGTGTCTGCATTTAAGGGACTGTCCCTCTTGTTTAAAGGAAGGAGAAAATACTTTGAACAAATGTATCTTCCAAGACAATGAAATATTGAATGAAAGAGACAGAGGAAGGAAATACTGTGGGCACCGTGTTTGTAGAGGGGAGAGAAGTGTGAGCTTCTGGAGATAAAATACAGTTGAGAGGGAATGGTAGATGATTTAATTCTCTGTGGAAGTCACGCTGGGAGGGAAGGGGTGGATGGAAAGACATGAGGTGGAAGAATAAATTCAAGATGAAAAAATAAGCTTAAAGCAGGCCAATAGCAGGAGGAGAAGGATTAGTGAATTATATACTGTAAAAAGTGTGAAAAGGTAATGGGAGAAAAACACAGGAAAATCTTAGGCAAAGAGGAGGCAAAATGGGTATGGAAAAGAAACAGTGGAAAGAGAGAACTGGGAAACAGTGAGCAGTCCATGTTAGTGGGTGCTGCTAGAACAGTAGTGTATAGCATACTGTAAAATGAAATTAAATGAAATTAAATTAAAAATTCAAAGGAGAGGTAGCAGGCTAAATTGAAGTGGGACTCAATTTCTTAAAGTTTACTCAGAATCACAATATGAAGTACTGGTCTGAGTCTTTGAAGACATGCAGCATCTGCTTGAACAGCCAGTTTAATATGGAAGTATTTGTATAACACAATGACTTCTTTTTTCAAGTGAGTGCTTCAGATTACATAGTGATAAAGGAAAAGAGAGTCTATCTTCAAAGATGTTCTGGTAGATTGTAAGGTCATGAGCAGTTTTCATAGGTCCCTAAGAAATTTAAAGAATTGTATGAGGTAATTCTAACAGGATTGATGCTTGCATTGTGAAATGCTTGTTGTCTGTGAAAAGGCCGTGTTTGCATGTCACTCTTGTCAACATCAAAACTGTGGAAAGAATAAATTTTCATACCAACCCAAAGGTCCACAGCACACATCTCAAAGAGGTAACAGATTCAGACATAAAAAGAAATCTGTTGAAGTGTTGTTGTGGCTATCTGACTGCATGTTTAGTAGATTTCCTTGTAATGCATGTGGTGAGCACAGTGCATGCTTTTAACTGATATGATGTTGTACTTCCTTAGGATCCATTCTTCAGCTTCACCAGTCTTTCCTCTAGCACATTGAATGAAGAACTTCTGTGTAACTGTGCTTGGTATGTGCTTATGCATGGTAATGTTTAGCATCTCTGTTGCTTTGTTTTCTCAATTTGTGTTTGCTAACTATTTGTAACTGAAACACTGGAATCTATTGACTCACAAGAAGGGAAATAGATGAACATCTATAATTCCTGGAAAAGCAGAAATTTATGATGAATTTCTGCTGATGTCACCATTGAACTGGCTACAGGATTTCAGTTCCAAGCAAGTACAGAAAGTATTCATAGTCATAAATCCACCAGGGTGTATAACAGACTTTGGCTGATTATTCTGCCTCTGTTGAACGAAAGTCAAGAACCAGATGAGAATGGAAATTAAATTTCCTCTCATGAGGAGAGCAAAAAAGACCACAGTTCATCTCTAAATAGAGTACAGAGAACATGAGAGTGCTCTAGTTTAAATAGTAGTGTTTCAAGTAGTGCTCTTTTATTTTCACACATTTTTCTTACTCTCCCTTAGATTTTGAACTTAAATCTATTTTTTAAAAATCTGATTAACTATGACTACGTTCAAACTCCTTAATTTGGACTATTCAGGCAGATAGAGATCAGTCCCTTAATGTCCGTAAAGACATGTTGGGAAAAGAGCATTTAAGCCATTAGAGAGTGTCTAAATGAGGGCAGCAAAATGGGTGAAGGGCCTTGAGGGGAAGCTGTATGAGGAGCTGCTGAGGTCACTTGGTCTGTTCAGCCTGGAGCAGATTGAAGGGAGACCTCATTGCAGTCTAAACTTTCCTTGTGAGGGGAAGAGGAGGGGCAGGCACTGATCTCATCTCTGTGGTGACCAGTGACCAGACACAAGGGAATGGCCTGAAGTTGTGTCAGGGGAGGTTTAGGTTGGATATTAGAAAAAGGTGCTTCACCAAGAGGGTGGTTGGGCACTGGGACAGGCTGACAGAGTTCAAAAAGTATTCGGACAACGCTCTCAGGCACATGGTGTGACTCTTGGGGATAGTCCTGTGCAGGGCCAGGAGTTGGACTTGATGATCGTAGTGGGTCCCGTCTAACTTGACATATTCTGTGATTCTATAAAAATGTTTATTTTTTAAGCAAATGCTTTCTAAAAATTGCCTACCATTTTTACTCAACTCTTAACACTCACAAATTCCTTTTTCTTTTTCTGTTAAACTAAAATGTGAAGTTAGTCTAATGTTAGTCATTGTGCAGTTCAGGAGCCTAAATTACTTTCAGGTTAGTATTTTCTAAATATCTAATGCATTTAATTTTTTGTTCACTTATTTGCTATTGCCAGGACCTTCCCATACTTGAAAATTGAATTTCTGTAATGGAAATGGACGTTTTGTTCTGAAGTCATTGGCACAGCATATGTGAAACCAGAAACAGAACTGTAAGATTTCCAAGAGGTTTCATTCTCTCAAGAAAACAAAGAAGGAAACTCCTGTGCAGAAAACTTCACAGCAGTAGTTTGAGGGAGCATGAGTGGTCAGCCTCCAGTCAAAACATCCAGCTGCCTGTCCAGACCATAGAGTAATACAAAACCATTAAGTTCATCCTTATATTGGAGCCATCTCCCAGATGTAGCCAGTTGCTGTAATTTGGCCTTGCCTTGTGTAACTGCTCTTGTGTGAGAAATCCCTGACAACATGATATTTCCCAGAAACAGTGAGAGATAGGGTGGGTCTGGCTGCCACTGCAGAGGTGTGAAGTCATTTACTGGGAGGGTGATGGCTGGGCCTGAGCTCCTGGTTGCCCCTCCAGGCACAGATGGTCCACGCACCGTGTCCTGAAGTTGCCCCCATGGCAGTGGACACATGGATAACCAGAGAGCAGAAAACAAGGAGCAGAGTGCATGAGGGACACAGCTTGAGGAGACTGTTATGGTACCCACAAATTAGGACAGAAGTGGGGAAATTGCATGCCAGAGTCTGTGTCATGAGATCTGCAAAAATCACATAAGAATGGAGGTTTTATTGGACTTTTCAGAAATCAGAACACAGACCCAAAGAGCTTCTAATCCAGCCTTTGTGATGTCTTTTAGCATCTCCTGTGATTTTTGAATGGGAAAAATGAGTGCCTGTTGTTAGTCCACTGCATGATGCCCAGTAGCTGTGAAATTTATGAAATAAAAGAATGTCACCATGGTGTGCACTACAAACCCCTGGACACTGTCTGAATTTCCCCTGGATGGCCTGGGGAGACTATTTAATTACCATTTCAAAACTATTTTGAAAAAAACAACTTCCTGGAAAAGAGTATAATCTTTGGTGTTTTAAACCTTTATAGATTGTTATATTGGGGAATTATATTGCTGGATGCAGTTGCAAACCCTCTGGACCCTTCTACAGGGAATTTTATTAGCATTTTCTGAACTATGAAGTCATACAAAATCTACCTTCAGAGAGAGGAAATTCCTGTCCACCAGTTTCCAGTTTCTTTTTCTTCAGCTTCTGTGTATTTAATTTGGTTCTGGTGTTTTGTTTTGTTTTAATTTTCACTCAGAATACTTAAATGCATCAAGGCTCTGTAGTTTGTTTTTTCAAATTGATCACAGCTTAATAGTAGAGGACTGTGCTAGAATTTTCAGTGGCCTTTCTAAATTTGGTGCACCCTGTTTTTCTGAAAGCCTTGGAGAAAATTTCAGATGTGCAGGATGGTTTGGGATAATTTTTCCCCTTTTGGAAGGATTAGCTAGTTTTTGGCAAGTTACAACTCCAAGAAAATACTTGTAGGGTTTTTTCCATCTTACATGTATGCCAGTGAACAGCTCTTTCCCACACTTTAAATTATCTAAGATCTGCATTACATTAAAGTAAGCTCTAACTCACCATATCAATGCAAACTTCTGTATTTGCTGCAGCTATCAACAGCAAAAATTGCTTCATACATTGGGGCAATCAGCAGAATCCACTGTCAGATTTCTGTCGAATAGTTTAGAAACTGGGAATGTTTCTAAAATGGTAAGTGGATCTAACCTAACAAATATCCCACTGCCAGAGCTAGTGCTAGAGAAATTACAACTTCAAATATATACTCCCGAAAAAGAATGCTTATCTGTATGTCAAATAAAATAGTACCAATTCAAACTAGTACAATTTAACATCAATATGATAGTAATTTAAGCCTTGTCTCAGACAACTTCCATTTGTTCTGTTGTGAACTGCTATGATCATGCATCACTGCTTGCTGCATGAGGGGATTTTTAGTATTGCTGGATTATATAGACACCAGAAGATGTTAGAAATTTAATTAGGAATTTGGTTACTAATTAGTAATTCCAGTAATATATTTTTGCCAGGTCAGGAGGCGCAGTATTGTTGCCTAGAGACATCTGCATTAGCTAAAAATGATGCTCTTTGAGGTCACATTGCAACTGTAGAGCTACAAACTGGGGTCTTTGGAGTGCCTTGTGGGCCTCTACATAGGGGACTCACCCAGAGGGACTTTCAGCATGCAAGTCTAAGCTCGTGCAGTAGTTAATTAATAACCCTAAACATACTGTTCATAGCAGCAAGGAATGTTGATTGCCAAAAAGTAGATATGGCAAAAAGTTAAGTGATCCTCTTTTACCTCAATCTCATTCCTACAAACTCTGCCTCCCCAGGCTCAGTTTTGTGTCTTTTGCTCTTGCCTTGGGTATGTGACAATAGTAATTTAGATGAATGAAGGAGATTTTAAAATAAAATGATCCCTGATGCCCTCTTACCTCTTATAAGGACCCACAACTGTGATCCATGAGAAAGTCAACTTCTGTTAAATCCTGAAGTAACCACAAGGTTATCTAACCATCCTATCCTTGTGGATATCCCACATCCTTGTGGATGTTTGGTTCTTTGTGATGATTGCAGACTGAAATAAATCTATTCTGGTTTATAAGAATCAGGCTCAAAATATGTGAGTTTAAAACAAAGTTTTTTGTACGTATAATCTTGCCTTGACTGTAGTATCTCTCCTTTGCAGCAGCAAACCACGTAGTCGTTATTGTATTGTAAGAGTTTTGCTATCTTTCTGTTCAGTAGTATAACTAAAAGTGAGGGTTTTAACTGGTTTGCAAGTTGCTGTGGACTGGATGCTTAGTCAACAATTAGCTGGAAGGTTAATTGAAGAGAGGGGGAACATACTGGGAATTCAGAACAGGGACACAACAAAGGAGCTGATGAAAACGAGTGTTACAAATATGTAGTTATTAATTTTTTCACCTTAATTGACAAAATATCATTTGAATCCCATGCACAATAGATAGATTTTTAATTTTTTTTTTTTTTAATTTAAGTTTACCTAGTGGGGAAATGAAAACATGCTATGGAGAAATTATCCTCAGCTGTGCATCTAATAAAATCTTAATGACTTGAATTGACTTTTTACATAAATTACAATGTAAAAACAGATATAGGCTCATGTCAGAAAGTTAATTACTGCTTTCCATTTTTCCTGTGGTGTTTGCCTCCACCTTCTACCTAAAGCTGCTGAAAGGGTTCATTTCTCTCTGATGGTTATTAATGGGGACAAGATGATTCCATTACAGGCAGAGTCAGAAACCAATAGGATACGTTTGGTGTTTATTGTAGTGGATCTGTTTATCACTGTGATACTTTCCACTAAAGGGCAAGGAATTTTTTGGTGTTCTGTTCATTATTACTAGGACATTACAACAGCACACTAATTAATACTATGACTGAAAAAGCTTCTCATCATCCCATTGGTTTCCAGATTTGATTTCAGAAAGAAAACTACAACTCAGTAGAAATACACAGTATTTAAAAGTATTTTGTTTAGTACCTGTCTAGAAAAATGTCTCTCTCAGAGGGAAGATAAATTCAGACTCCAGTACATGCAAATGGAATAAAACAGAGTAAATAAGCACAATGCAAATACCTTGATATTGTTAGTGTTACCATGAATAATTTTCTTTTTTTTTCCAGGCATGATGACATCAACTGGAACAGCCAGAAATCTGTCAGTCAAAAGAGTACTGAAGAGCCAGAGCTGCAGGAATTCTTCCTCTAAACCGCATCATAATGTCTTATTTCATCTGAAATACCTGAAATATAGCCTTTGAAACACTAATATGAGACATACCCCTCACCAGCAAAACAGCAGCTGTTAGGATGCCTTAATTTGTAGCAGTTAGACCATAAACAAATCTTTTTTATGATATGTGTATATGTAACTTTTTTGTAAGCTGTGCTGTGTAAAGGCATGGGTGATTTGGCAACAGTAATTTGAAAATTGTTGTGACACAGGCAACCTCCAAAATGTTTGTTGGGCCATAGAACACATTTTGTACTTTGTGTCTTGCATGGATATATTGCATATACCTTTATTTCCCTTTTTCAATGGCATATACTGTCAAAGTTTCAGCCAGGACTCTGCCTGTGCAGCTCCTCAGTGAGACCAAGGCAAAAGCATTGATTTTTTTTTTTTTTGAGTATAATTGTCTGTTGTTATTTCTATTTTTTGTAAAAACAAAATAAAGATGGTGTTAATAGGACACAATGAGCCCACCTACTTTTCATACTTCATTTCCTCTTTTGAACTTTAAGTTTTTTATTGTTCTTTTTGGTGTTCACTTGATAATTAGACAACATCCAGTACCAGTATTTCAGTTCAGTCAATCGAGTCAAGAATTGCTTTAATGTTTAGTGGTCTTTTATCAGCTTGAAAAGGTGTAGAAATAAAAAGAAAGTATAAATGCAATTTTAAGTTACCAAGTACTATTACTTGCCAAACACAAACAATGTACTCAGCTTTGTTCAAATGACTGAATAATCTCATGAAACTCTAGTCCACATTCTCTCAAAGCTGTCATGATCCTTTTATTGACTGTTCTGTGAACTTTTCAGAGAAAATGAATGATTTCACCTTGTTTCTGATAAACTATGAGTGGATTCTTCAAATGTGTCATGCAACATACCATCCAAAGCAGAGTACTATACTAGGCAATCTTTACTTGCCACATTTATTTATATCAAATATGTGTGTATATGTTTGCTTTATTTTGATTATATTGATTTATTTCCATTTGAAGACTGCTGTGATTTGCTGAGAGAGATCCAAATACATGGGGATTTGTTTTACTAACTGTTCTAATAGAACGTAGGGAAGTCAAAAGAAGCTTGCCAAAGAAATTTTGTATTTGTCAAAAAGACAGTGATAGAATCATGGTTAAGGTTGGAAGGGACCTTTAAAGATCATTGAGTTCCAACCTCCCTGCAGTGGGTAGGGGCATAAAAAGTTATGATATTATGAAAATTAAATTCCTGCAGTTGCAGAACTAGTAACTAAAAAATGTGGACAGATTAGGATTTTGATTAAATACAATGGAATTGCTTTCTATGCAGTTTCTTGTGCCTCTTTTTTTGCGGTGTTTGTTTCTGGTCAGTGAGGAGAGAGAAACTTCCTGAATGTGATTCATTCTACCTATTAGAGATATCTCATTTACCAAGAGTACCATCTAGTCCCTTCCTACTTACTACAGAGAAGTGAGATAGTAAAGCTCTTGAAGAGCTGTAGTAAGTACTTGGATGCCTTTAACTAAGTGAGTTATATGTCTTCCTCTGTGTCAGAGTGATGTCGCATTTGGCCATACAGCTGCCGTGGACCAAGATGACAGAACGCCCCAGGCACCCTGTTTATAGGCTTTGGGTAAGCACAGAGTACTACTGGATAAAATGGGACCAGTTGAGACATCAGGAAAAAAAAAAAAAAAAAACCCACACCAAACCAAACAAAAACCAAAACAAACAAAAAATGCCTACACACATCAAAAAAAGAACAAAAAACAAAAACAAAAACAAAAAACAAAACAACAACAACAAAAACCCCAAAAACAACAACAAAATCAACAAAAAACCCACCCAAAACAAAAACAACCCACACAACTAGAAATAAAATTAATGTACTTACAGAAATGAAATTCAGAAATTCTTTCCACAGTTCTTATCTGTCACTTGGCAACACTGATTTTTGAGCTAAAGTGATAAACCTAGCACTCTAGCTGACCTGAACTGTGTTGTTTAAAGAAACAACCAAACCTCCAAAAATATCTGTGAAAGGAAAAGCAATACCTTTAACGGGGCCTCCTGTCGTCTCTGTGCATAAAAAAAAATCTGAATGCAAAATGAGAAGAGACACATGTGCTGCAATTGCCAGCGTGCTGAAAGAGAACTAAAAAGGAAAGATTCTGTGTCTGGTAGATGGGCTTAAAACAAACAGGCAATTTGCATTTTTGAGAGTGTGCAGGGAGCTGACTGTGGTCAATGCGAATTGAATGGCAGAAGAAGCAGTCCTGCTAAATGATCCTGACAGACTGGAGATGTGTAAAGTCTGCCACAGTATCTATAGTATCTATCTGAAGGAGGGGATAAGAATGAATTTCAGTGAAGGGATTTGAAACAGACCAGGATGTAAGTATTGTCAAGTCCTGGAAGAAAGAAATGGCCTGTTCTGGAGACTGAGGATTTAAAAGTTAACTGCTCTCTGCAATGTAGCAATTTCTAGAGTATATCCTCGTGCAGCACATGAAGAATCAAATTATGCAAGTATCCTAGGGCAATAGAGATTGCTACTTGGGGTTACCAGAAAATGCTTGGGGTGTGTGGTTAGAGATATCCATGACTCCTGAACATTGTGACAGAAAGCTGATTTGGGGTAGCTGTGCAGAAGAGAGACCAACTAGATGTAAGCATGAAAAGTGGTGTCTGGAAGGTTTAAGGTGAGGTCATGCTGATTTTATTATTCCTAATTTGCAGTTTCTTTCCTACCTAGGGCCCCAAAGCCTGCACATGGTACACTCTGATGTCATGCCTATTACAGAAATGCTGATTCTGTGATCCTCAGCTGGCTGATGCGTGTTCACTCTGCATATTTGTGTCCTTAGTAGGTATGGAATGCAGGTGCCATAACTCTTTCTGTTTAGTTTGTGATCCTCCAGGCATATCCCTACTGGCACGAATCTAAGTCAGGTTTCTGTCAGCAAAGCATAAGCATTTCCCAGAGGCAGAAGAGATGATTAGGGAATTCCCAGCAAATGTCTTCAGAAATATCAGTTAGCCAAAGTTTTTAACAGGAACACAAACCCCTTATGATTACAGCTCTTGCAGAAAAGGTCCTTGTCTGTCCACTTAGAAATTTTTGATCAAAGAAGGCAGTGATTTACCAGTGAACCAATGTGTGTCCTAATAAAATTGTATCTGTGGATACCACAAGTTCAATGACTAACTGTTCATGTTCTGTCACTGCACAAAAATGTGAGAATAAGAACACCTCTCTGTGTTTGTCCTGCAGTTCTATACCAAAGGTCATAAACAGGGTGCCAGAGAGCAGTAGTGAGTTCCCAAGTTCAGGTAATCTCTAACTCTCCTTTTTGAAGAATGAAAATAATTTAGTAAGAGCCTTGGGTTTTTTTGTGACTGACCAATTTATTTGTTTCTGGTACTTGAGGCAGGCAGCAAGCATCAAAACTGCAAAAAAGGTGCTTTATTTCATCCTCAGAATGGTGGGCTATGCTTTGTCCAGCATTAGTAGGGCAGCGTTTTAGTAATATTTCATTTATTTGCCTTTTAGTCTCCATATTAGAGAGTGAAGACACTGGTTTACTAATTTAATAATTAATAAAATAACTACAATCAGCATAGTTGATGTGGGAAGGAGATGAAAGAGACAAGTTAGAGAAACATTCATTTCACTGTAACTGTCATTCAGAAACCTTTTTGTAACATCAAGCTGACATAAGATCAATGGCATAACAAAATATGATTCACATCATAACAGTAAAAAAACACTTTAACATCCACTTATTTGTAACAAAATGGTAACTGTCTCAGAAACATGTTCTCTGAGAGCTGATTTATTGTATGTTTCATCACCTACCATCACAAGCAGTGTCAGAATAGGGTCACTCAACATAGTTAAAAGTTAAAATGTCAGCACATCACACGCTGTGTATGAACTAAGGGATTAGTGAACAGATTTTATGATAAGACAACTTTTGTCTGCAGGTAGACTAAGATTTACCTCCTCATACCCTTGAAATATTTCTTAGCCTTTAAAAAACCCATTTGGTGAGAAATCAACAGAAAGATTTGTGAAAAATACAGTTCCTGTATCAGAGCCCTGCATCAAACTGCAAGGCTTAATTATCTGTCATTAAATAGCTTTTAATGACATAATAAGAATAATTTCTCAAATTATATTTCATTTCCTATTTAGGAATGTCTTTCAAACTGTACATCAGCTGTGCTCATGTATAGCTTGTTACATACTTACCTTTTTGTATAACCTTGTTTCTCTGTTTATAAATGCATTTCGAAGTAGCAATTAAGTACATGATTGTGCAGGAGAAGTCCAGCACATGCACTGTAAACAAAATATCTTTCAGACACTGAACTATGCTGAGTCTAAGTTGCCCAAACGTAAAAGTCCAAGCACTGCATAACCTGCAGTTCATCCTCTGTCTCTGCACATTATCACTGCCCTATCACTTTCTTGCATACAGCAGACATACTTCACACTGTTTGTACCCATCTTTTCTTCATTATGTTGACCACTCAATATGTAGCTTTGACCCAAGTATCAGAGACTTCAGCCAGGAGAAATCAGGTAGTTTATTAATGTGCCACACAACCTCTTCCAAATAAAGGGGCTACATACACAGCGTCATCCACCCAGTCCTCCTTGAACACATTTAATAATGCATCACCAGTTTTCCAGATACTCCAGATTTTGTAACATGGGCTGCTTTTGTTTAACATATATGGTCAGCTATAAATAATAGCTCAAGCCATCTGTTTCCTGAAGAACATGTTACTCTTCAACATCTGCAGAGTCACTTCCTTTCCTACTCAAACTTCTAGGTGTTTTCCCAGTGTGCTTACTGGCAAACAGTGTACAGGAGGAAGGAAAATAATTATTCAGGGTATATTTGGAAAACTGATAAGAAATCCTGGCTCTGTTAGAACAGAGAGCTAGCTTCTTATCTCTTTTGCCAGTTGGAAATACTGCTCCGAGAAAAGAAAATAAAATCATGTGGGTCTGGAAGTGAAGAGGAAAGGCCTGAAAGGAGTTTGCCCTCTTTCCTGTGTAGACATGAACATAAACTTACATGTAGATGGTGTATAGATATGTGTAGAATCTGGAAAAAGTGCGGTATAGAGACCAATTCAGGGGTTTTTCAGTTAAGAGAGCTGTGGCCTGGCCATATATTTATGTGTCTGTGTATGCGTGCAGATGGTAAAGATAAGACAACTGTCTTTACAGGACACAGCTAAAAAGGAGAATGGGGATAAATGCCTCCCTTTTTTGCTCTGCACGTTGCTTGCTGTGGGTAGAACAAGAGGCAGTGAATACAGAGCTGTAGCAAAGGGGTAGAGGTTATGTTTTAGCAGAACTTTCCACAAGTAATGATAGCACTGGAAACAATAGCTGGGGGAAGATGTGAGAGCCATAATTGGAGCATTTTAAGAACAGGTTGGCAAAACAACTGTCAGAAATTACATGCTAGCAGCAACCATGAGAAATGCCACGAGGCAGGCAGTTGGACTTGGATAACCTCCTGAGATCCCTTTGAGGTAATTCTCTTTTAATGGGTCTGTGATTCAATTGCGACAGAATCAGCTTAAGAGGGAAAACAGTGAGGTCTTAACACATTGTGGCTTTTATAATATTGTCAAGTCAACCAACATTCTGCCAGAGGTCCATGATATGGCATTTTTTATCTGAGAACACTGATCAAATAATATCCATGTACAGGTTTGCTAAGGAATCAAATAGGTGGCTTAACTTCAGGTTTCCTTGAAAATGTCTACCCAAATTATGACAGCTTCTAAAATATACTTCAGTTCTTTTTGAAAAACAGATAAAATCATTTTGTTCAGTGCAATGTTATTTTTCACTAGGCGTGAGGTATCAGAGCTATAAGCAAAGGTTTGTTTACAGGATTCTCAGTCTTCACTACACATGCAGTAGTGAGAGAAGAGACAGTGAGAAGAGAAGCCACAGTGTGCCCTGGTGGCTGAGGAGGCCAGTGGCATCCTGGGCTGCATCAGGAACAGCATTCCTAGTAGGTTGAGGGAGGTGATCCTGCCACTGCTCTGCTCTGATAAGGCCTGACCCGGAGTGCTGTGGGTCCTCTGGACAAGAAACATGGAGCTCCTCAGGCAAGTCTAGTTAAGGGCTACAAAGGGGAACTGAAGCTCCTTTCTTATGAGGAAAGGCTGAGGGAGCTGATGAGATGACTGAGAGGGACTCTTATCAATGTCTGTCAGTATCTGAAGGCAGGGTGTCAGGAGGATGGAGGCAGGCTCTTCTCAGTAGTGCCAAGCAATAGGATAAGAGATGACAGGCAGAAACTGGAACACAGGAAGTTCTCTTGGAGCGATGTGGAATATCTTTACTGTGACGGTGACTGAGCACTGGAACAGGCTGCTCAGAGAGGTTGTGAAGTCTCCTTCATGGATATATTCCAAACACACCTGGACACAATCCTCAGTAATGTGCTCTAAGGATCACTGTTTGAGCAGGGATGTTGGACTAGGTGACTTCCAGTGATTCCTTCCAGCCTTAAACAAACCTTGTCTGATTCTGTGATTCTGTGATTGCTGACTCAGGGCAGCTGAACAGTCCAGCTTTAATTAAAAGGAAGGATCTTGAGCAGTAATTAAAGGTGCCCTTTTTGGTGAAGAGAAGTTACCACTGCCCAATGGCAATCCTAGGAGTGATCCTGTGCTGTACTTAGCATTCAGTTCGCTTTCTTGATGCTCAAATGTGAATTCTGTCTTTCCCTTGCTGGAGATAGGCATAAAAAAGCATCTTACAGATATCAACAAGATAAAGGTGGCTTCTCCTAACCACACAGGAAGAACTTACCTTTGTCATTCCAGTGATAAAGGCTGGGTTCTTTGGCATGAAGATTTACATTCCAAAACCATGGTTGAGGCACCTGCATTTGCATGAACTGCTTTCTGAGACAATTAAAAACTCTTTGAGCATTCCTTACAGATGATGTTACAGATCAAAATTATACTTTGATCTCATAAAATCGTAACACAAGAAAGAAATATCCTCAAAATCAATTGCCTATAATTTCTTGATTACCTGGGAACACATTTGCAGGAGATAATTTTAAATATATTGCTTTAAAAAAGAGCACTGCTGTGTGCAAAGTGTTGACTGTTCTCACCTAAAGTCACTTGGATGTCTGACTGTCTTAATTGTGTTTGCCTGATGTGTTCCTGGGCTTGCTTTCCCAAGTCACTTTTCTGAAGCTGTTTTCCCTCTGTAGTATGAAATAGTTGAAAAACAGTCAACCATATTCACAAGCAACTCTAATTCTGTGATGGAAAATTGCCATCCAGTGACATCCATTGTCAGGACTGGATATAATTTTTGACTGTTTTCAGTAGAATTGTACTGTGTCTTCACCAAACCTGATGGTCCTGAAGGCAAGTGCTTTAAAGTATACTTCAAAGCATTAAAAGAAATTATGAACTAAGATTATTTACATGAAATCCCATTCCACACTGAAAGCTTTTGCTATCTTCATAGGAACAAGCTAAGCAAATGGTGAAACAGAATCTGCAGGAAAAGAAACAAGGAGAAAACCCTTTCTATGCTGTAGCAATTAAAAAAAAACAACAGTAGGCATTCTTGTAGTTTGCTTTTTATTATACTTTTACAACAAACATAAAATAGGCACGTATTTCATTTGAGTGTTAAATGCATCTGTATGTTCCAATTTATTTTGAGGTTTTACCTATGAAAATCCACTACTGGAAAAGCAGTGAACTTGCTCTTTTGGAATTTCTGGTTTCCTTGAGTAAAAAAATTTGCCACATGACAAGTAGGCATCTATAGGGAGCTATTATTCATCGCTTCCCAGCCTTTCTCAACAGAAAGACAGGAGGTATTTGTACTTCAACATAAAATTTTTAGAGTCTGTGTGTTTAACATGTCTATTATCTGTTCTGAAGAGCCTTTAAAAAAGGACCAGATCACATCCAGCAGAGAATAAGGGGAAGAATATTGTTGATTAAAACCAAAGCAGCTAAGCCACTGGAGATTTTCATTGCTATCTCTTAGAGAAGTTCCTGACAGTCAAGAGGCCACTTCATGCTTCTTCTGTAACTGCACCTTTTAAAGCTGTTGGAAGTCACCATCTTTAGGACTTTTAAGTCGAGTATGAAATAGAATTAATTTATTATGAAAGTAAAGAGAGTAGAGGATTCCAGAAAAAGGAGAAATCCATTTCTAATGGAGAATGATTTTTCACTTCTACCCTTGTCCTTGAGATATGTGAATGGATGTGGATAGATAGATATTCTTTTATATGTATATGTAAATGTATAAGTATATATAAGTACAATATAAGATATCACACAGGTATGAGATATAACTTTGCAGCTACTTGTTAAATTAACAGATATTGTCTGGTATTTTGTGCTCCTGATATGTATTTATGGAGCAGAACAGAAGTCAGTCAAACATTACCTATTCAGAATAATGGTAATTTCGAAGCACTGAAAGTACAACGTGAAGGCACTAGGGAGTTATTTAAGAAATATTTCACATAAAAACATTTTAGGAGCTAAAATTTTCCTAATGATATATTTAGAACTTGATTCAACATAGTTTGGAAAGATTTTACAGACTACTTACTTTAGAAGATAAGTTCAAACTGTGTGCATTGAAATGCAATTTGAATCTCACTGACTGCAAAATCATGAATCAGTAGTATGATCATCCAATTAGGAACTATGCTGAAAGTATTACTGTCTGTTTTCCAGATAGGTTTTTTTGTGCCACTTTAAGTGCAGCATGCTGCAGGTTTTAAAGCACAGGTCTTTAATGTAGTCTTTAGCTTCTGGCACTAATGTATTACAGGAACATTTTTCATCCAACTGTTTGCAGTATTGCAGAGTGTAAGCTGTTAAACTATAAGATATGGGGATGAGAATGCAAATATTTTTTGCATACAATCATTTGGATTTTGAGTGGCAATTGAAGGGTAGCCTACGTGTGGAGCACAAGTGACACAGAGAAGCAGTGACAGACAAATCATGGCATCATGGAGATGCTCACTGCCATGTGGCCTTGTTGATCACCAGAGGGAGACAGAGCGTGTAACATTTCAGGGTAGTGCTGAAAGTGCTCAGGGTGAGGGTAGCACAAAATTGTTCAAGTTTCCAAGACAGTGACAGATATGTGTAATAATGAGACTTCTTTGTTCTGACGCTGCTTTACTCTGTTTTCGTTAGGGTGGACATGCACATGAGAGCAGAGAGATGAGTAACTTCATACTAGCAGAGGACAAAATACTCCTAAATAAAAGCAGACTCACTAGCCATCTTTTTTTTATTATTATTTAAGTTAATGAAATATATAAACACAAACAGTTTGACAAAATCAACACAGAAGCATGTGTGTGTGTGCTTTTACGGGTGCAGCCTTTTTGAGAGAGAATCAAAAGTGTGTTTGAGACCCCATCCTCAAGCCAGACAGAACCTGTGTTGCTTCAAAGGCTGTGTCTTTTAATTATCCTAACAAGGATAATTAATTGTTTGAAAACTTCTTAATGATGATGTAAATTTTGGTGGTGACAACACTAGGAGTAAAAGTACATTCTCTTTTATAACCACAGTGCTTTTAATTAAACTGTGTTACAACATGGCTGAAAAGACAACAGAGATCATCTCTGCCTGGGCATCAGAGCCTGACACCTTCAAATCAGTGAGACCAGCCTGTGGATGATGAACTCAAGCCTTTACTGTTTCATCAGCCAAAATAATGATTTAGAAGTCTACAGTGACCGTAGAAATGACTGTTGGAAAAAAAACCTAGCAGCCAAAAATCATGGTACTGCTCTAGGCAATAGACCTACAGGTCTCAGAGGCCTCATAATTACCTGGTTGAGATGGCTTCTCACAGGTCCCACAGCTAATCAACTTCCTCTGCTCTCAAGAACTTGCATTTGCCTATCTGGCTAAATGACTTTGTTCTGCTTTCTATCTTATTTTATTGATAGGAAAGGAAAAACTGGCAACTTAATGATTTGCAGGTAGTCAGGCTGTCAGACAGTTTTTCCCTGAAAACTCATTCAGTGTCATTTCCCTGACATGTCTTGGAGCAGAACCATTTTGTAATGGTCAGGATAATGTGAACTCTCAAGTACTCTGTATTCCAAAACACACACAGAAAATCTATCATTTCTTCTGTGTAAAACCCTTGATTGCAGGAGGAATGGATCACTTACACAGCACTCATTTTAAGTTACAAAGTACGTACAGCTTTCATGTATTCAAACACAGTGACATGAACAATTAATTAAAGTGTACTGGAGAAGAAACAAAGACACAGCAGCTCCCAAAGCATGGCAAGGCAAATAAAACTTCTGTTAATCAGGTGGCTCATTTTGTTCTGTTCAAAATAGCACCTTCGTGTATGGTTCTGGCTTTGGTTCATTTTGGCTATTTGCAACCGTTTTAAATTTAGTGTGGAAAAACTGTCCCATATACCAGTTCTATGAACAACTTCTTTGGTAGCACTGAAATAAAACCATTCTTGGACTGGTCAGGTCAACAGGATTACCTGGTTGTTAATTGCTTGGGTTTGGCTTTATTGAAAGTTTTTCACATTTAAGAGTAAGTTTAAACAGATAAGCAGATACATACTTTTCTTCTCGTATTCTGTTTCCTCTCAGATTTGCAAAGTTTGTGCTGGTTCTCATGTGAATTCTGGACAGTGGGTAAAGTAAATAAGCCATATATGTTTCTACAAGTAGGACTCCCATTCACTTGAATATTACCTGAACTTCTCTGCTTCATATTGAATATTACCTGAACTGGAACTTTCTCTGCTAGTGCAACATGGTTTGCTTCAGGAAATCTCTCTGTTAGCACAAACAGAAACTTAAAACAGGGCAAAAAGTTTTTCAAGAAGGCAAAAGCCTAACATTATATATGTTTGAGCACTCATTTTAAGATCACTTGAGAAAATATACACTACTATTGTTTTTATTTCATCATGTCTTTTCCTCCTTTATTTAATCATTTACACTGTATCCATCATGATAAATTTAGCCATCTGTTCTATGTCACAAATATTCCTTCTAATGAATTTCCTTGGGAATTTTGTCATTAATTTTCAGCTATACTGGGAATTTTCCCCAGTGTTTACAATTAAGTAATGTCTTTCATCTCCAGAGATCCTCAGAGTTTCTCACATGCTGCTCTGCCCTGAGTCATTCTTAGTTCTTCAAAGAATTTGGCTCCAGTGATGGGATTTAGGTTTTAGTTCAGCACATGCAGTGTGGAGAGTGAATATATAGTGTTTTTATACCAAAAACAAACACATTTTGTGTGAGTGCTTAAGTCTGAACATGCACAAAGACAGGTTGTGTGTCTTAAAGAGCGATTGTTTCATTTACTGGCAGAGCATAACACGGGAGAGTCTGACTGGAGGCAACGGAAATATTAACTATTTTGGCACAAAAGTCAGGAAGATAGTTGAGATCCAAAGAAGCAATTCGATGCTTTCTCACCATCTGCAAAAAGATTTTTCTCATTTGGTTGGTACAGGAAGCTACAGACCCTGAGTGAGCTCATGCTTGTGTCTGTCTCATAGAGCTTCCTGCTGCAGTTGCTGGAAAGCCCATTTTCTCTCTTAGCAGTTTCACACAACTTTTTGCTAAAGGAAGGACCATGACAGAAGGAAGGTGAAACACATAAGTCTTTCCTATGAAAGGCCATCTTCTGAAAACTAGTTTTATTCTTTTTATTTAGTCGTTTGACTTAAAAAAATAAGTTACAATTCAGTAGTAATTGGAAAGTACTAATAACCTTTCTTCAATATCCACAGTTCTTGTTGGAATCTAAACCTCACTAGCCACTAATAGCTACTAATATACTAACTCTATTTTACTTTTTTCTGTGTTCTTTTGCCTTTCTTCTTCTAGAGAGAAGAAAGGGTTAAGTCCACATCCTCACAGAGGAGTAATAGTTCTCCCCAAAAGACAAGTCACAACCAAACTATTTAATTGTAAACGTCTCACTGAAGAATTGGTACACGAATGAGACATGACTTCATCCTTTAACCTACATGCTTCATTGGTCTAGGGAACCCTGGTGGGTTTGGCCCATTTTAGTCATAGTTGTCATGGGAGATCCTTAATGACTTAGTAAGGTAGCTTAAAAAATCTCCATACAGAATCCAGCATATGGTATATTTATTGGCAAACGTTAATCCCCCTAGGAACAAGTTCTGTAGTAACAAATGATGAATTATGTGGCTTCATAAGCACTCATGTCATCAAATACACCACTGACCTTTTTACATTTTCAGGGGGATTTCTGCTGTGTGCAGTTTCTCTAGTTTGGAAGTAAAGCAGTTTAACACCATGTCCTGAAGGAAACAGATAATCAATAATTTCAGTTTGGGTTACTGTAAAAGGTGAATGAGACCTGTATATTTGTTGGGTAAGTAAGCAATCCAGTGATTAGTGAAGCTTAAACCAGGCCTAACAGAGAACACAAATACTCATAGTACAGGGACTAAAAGTAGAGGACAGCGGAGTGGACACAAAGTAGACTTTCTTGACAGGAAAGATGTAGGTCAAATAAGTCTTACAGTGCCAGAGTAAAAAAAAAAAAAAAAACAGTCCAGTGAATAAGTCTGTTATGAATTTTAACAAAAGATGGTTACAAGGTAGCCTGCAGTCAGCAACCAAGAGGTTGAACTTCCATTTCGGTTAGTCTGAGAGATTATCTAAATCTCTTGCCTAGATCCCGTGATTATAATTTTGGTAATGGGCTTGTTTGGACATGGAAACTCTAGGAAATATATTGACAACTGGAGAACAGCTGCCTGAAACTACTGGACTGAGAAAGGCAGCAGAGAAGATCAGGATGCAGTCATGTCTGACTATTCTGGTGATTTGAGACTAATCTGCCCACAGGAACAACGTTTGAACCATCAATTCATCAATTCAGCTCTGAAACCAGAGCACCATTTCCAGCAGAATGATTTTCCAAAACTAACATTTTATGATCTGATAGAAAAAATCAGTTATTACCACATGTATATAACATGCACAACTCTGTGTGTACAGTGTACAATCAGTGCTGTACACAGGTACCCCCAACTGTACTACAGACAGAGCTGCAACAAGGAATGCTTGCTTTATCTTGCTGACTATAGACCATGTTAAATTCAAAACTAAACTCTTTGTTGAGCCAGCTGATGAATTTGTGTTCTTCTGTCCTTTCCTTAATCACTGCTGTACTCAGTTAGAGCTGGTATTAGGCCAGGCAGCCCACATGGGAGAAGTTGAACGTATGTTTCACAAGGTGCATCTGCTGCCAAGAGAAACAACCGAATCCATAGCTGCAGAGGTAATGCAGTTATTTTGGGTCCTGGTTTCTCCTAGTGCTCTGCCCAACAGCTGAGATGAACTAACAGAACAGAGTGTTGCAATGCATGTATCCAGCTGTGGACAGACAGGTAGCTGTTGGAGACACCTTTTATCCTTGTGGCTGAATATGTACATGCATGTAGGTGAACATGTAGCTAAGTTCTCTTGATTGTAATTCACTTGTGTGGTGGATGTCAGCACAATTCAGAGGAACAGCTAACATTAATTTACCACTCCTTGCACTACATAACCCTAAAATCAGTGCTAAAAACTGTTCAGTGAGTAGTCAGAGGGGAAGGGTGAGTGTTGGTTGGACTGCCACCACTGTTTCTTTCTTTTAGTGTATGTCTTACGGATCATTTCTCTTGTCTGGGATGGGCTATACTTCACTACAGAAGCTGAACAAGTTTGCAGGTGAAGCTGAGATAGAAGTGTCATCTTCATCATGTTAGTGAAGACTGACCATAACCACAGAAAAACATCCAGAAAGCTGGGTGCTTGCGGAGCTCCTCTCCTATCGTATTCTTCAGGCTGCCCATATACATACACAGGAACTGTTCACCAAGGACCTGTCTACCACCTCTCTTATCCCTGCTGCTCACCCAAGGGACCCAAGATAAGAAGATGCTTTGTCAGCATCACAGAAACAATTCTTGAAGTACCACTCACCTCAGAAGTATGAGGCAAACCACACTAGAACAGCACAGGCACTCTGGAAAGCAGTAATTTAACCAGACTGAATTGCTTGGGGCTGGGTTTGCCAGGAGAATTTTTGGGCAATGAGAACATTTATACACCCTGGGCCTGGGCTGCCTTCTCCATCCCATCATGACTTATGGTCCTAATTGATTGGAACTGCCAAGCCTGGCTGCCAAGCAGAATATTTTTACAATCCTGGTTCTATTTATGACAAATACAAAACTTGGTGTCAGGAAATAAAGTGCAAAGCAGAACTGCAGGAAAAGAAAGAAATTGGCTGAGAGGACTGTGAAATGATGAACAAGGCACTGAGGGGTGGTACCACATAGGAATACCTGTGCCTGGTGCAGGGGAGTGCTGAGAGCACTTCTAGAAACATACCTATACAGGTCTCTGAAACAGCATTTGGCAGGATGTTTTATTTTGAAATATACACTGGCCTCTGCTGGAGATGCTCTTGCTTTTCTGCTTTCAGTCTTTTTTAGAGACTAATGACACCCAAATGTCAGAGTTTTGTCAGAGTACATTAAAACGTATAACCAAACCTGTTACAAAATGACATTCACAGAATATCTCAGTAGGAACAGACAGTTTTTATTTCTATGACAGAAAAAAACCACCACATTTTGGAAAAGACCATTTCTCTCTCAGGCCAGGTAGAGGAAAAGACAGTGTCCTGGTTTGATTTCTTCTACCAGTCAGAAGAATCAGTTCATGTCCACTTGTTACAGAGGAATCAGCTTGGAGGACCATGGTGTTCATAATGCTATTTTTTACATTAGCACATGACAACCAAGCATTTACTACAACTGATCCAGTCTAAAACACCTTTCCTCTTTCACTGCTACTTAAAAGAAACACAGAAGTAGTAACAATTCTGTCACAGCAGCGCCTCAGCTCTGCTACTGCTTGTGCACTGACTGCAAGCCTTCACAAGCTTGTTTGTCATATCTTTAGTCAGGTGAGGCTGTTCTTCCACTTGCTGTACTTTTATGAATACATCAAGCTTAAATTAAACACTTGCTAAAACCCAGAGAACACCTCGAGTAGACCTTAGGAGACAGAAAGGTGAGGAGGGTATTCTGTAATGTGATGGTTTTTACTTTGAGTTTGGATTAACTCTACTTTTGCTCTTTTGTTGTTTGGAATGATGAACTTCTGTTTCCCATCAGTCTGTGAGCTCAACCCTTTCCTATAGCAGACGATCTGCAGCTGCCAATCAGGCTGATAGATGAAAGAGTAAAAGTGAGAAGTGGATGCATTTCCAATACTTGGTAAGAGTTTATCTGAACTCTTATACTGTTTTCTGTGGTTTTCTTGACTACAGCCATGAGCAGTGAGACACCCAGGCAGACACTGGAAGAAGATAAACTTGTCAAAAGGCAGTAACAAAGCAAGGAGGTTCAATAAGAAGCTGTTTTACCCTCTGAGTAAATACAGCTGCAATCACAGCACTTGAGGCAGACTGCCCCAGAATTGCTTTATTGTAGTAAGATCAGTGCTCCTTCTTGTGCACGAAGTGGGTGACCTGATCTTTTATGTGATCCACCAGGAGTGTTTCCTAAGCATAAGTGCCACACAGTCATTCGTCACTGTAGGGATGAGAAGATGACTGCTGAGTTCTGCCCTTCTGTCTGACTCCAGTAACGAAAATTGATTGTGTATTGATTGCATGGTATATTGGCTTACTGATAACATCATAAATAAGGACGGTAAATCTGCCCACTTTTTCACAGCTAAGATAAGGGACTGCCTACACCCGAAGAGTGTCGTACCATGTTTTCCCATCCAGGCATTCGTAGCAGCAGGGGGAAGAAAAATGCCCAGTTATCTGATGTGATAGAGCACCAGACTGGGGCACGGCCAGGCAGAGAAAATAGCCTGTGATGTGATCTAATCAGCCCTTTCTTCTCACTCAGCCACGCGGGAAAGAAGAGACGTCAAACCTTACGGCAGCCCTCCAGCAGGTGATAGGCGAGGCTTTAGAGCCCATCCCGCCGGCCGCGCGCAGGAGCGCTGTTTTCCCTGGAAACTTTTCCTCGAGGAAGGCAGCAGAGGGGGCCCTCGTCCCGCGGTGAGAGGCGGCGCGACGCCTGGGGCCGGAGTGAGAGCGGGGCAGGTGGCTGGCAGGGATGTCTCCATCTCATGGGAAGCGTTCTGCACCCCCTGAGACGCAGGAGGGGTCCGGAAACCCGCCCGCCGGCCGGCCGGGATGCGCTGGCCCCGCACCCTTCTCCCTCTCCGGCTGCTTTTGCCGTCCGCCAGTGGGGAGGGAGCGAAGCGGAGGAAGGAAATAAAATTTGCCAAGTTCTGCCCCTGAGTTAAAGGGTGCGCTGGACCGTTCCTGTGCCGTGCTCGCCCTCTGAAAAACTAAAGTTAGCAACCCAGGGGACGCCTTACTTGGGCAGCTGTGTCCTTTTCCTGCTCCCTGCCTCAATCCTCCTTCCACCAGCAGCAGGCAACCCGAGAAAATGCCTTGCCCCAACACGCCCTGGTGACTAGTACAAGCACATCTGATATTTTTGCTCCATTTATCAGGGAACAGTCTGGTCTTGCATGTTTTCGGTATGGGTAGGTCTTGAAGTGAATTCCAGTGAGATTTAGTTGCTTTCTCTGTATTCAGGAAAACCAGCCTGGGTTGGTCATTCCCTGGGTGTCAGTCCCTCAATCCTGTCTGTTTTTTCAAGAAAGGAATGTACAACAGCACTTGTTTGCAACCGTCATGAACCAAGAGTCTGAAATGAAGACACTCCAGAATATTTGCCCTTTGATTATCAAGTGTACTGGATGAAAATGGTAAAAAAAGATACAAAATGAGTTTTCACCAACAGGGCAGCATTTTTTTAATCACACATAGAATCAAAGGAAAGGTAATGAAAAATTGATTTAGCGCTCATCACCAGAATTAATTTTATCTGTGGGTCTGAGTCAACAGCAGAGCATTAATGCCAGTGGGACAGTGCACAGAAGTATTCAAGGGAACTTCATTTCAATACCATGTCATAAAGTCATCATCATCATCATGGCTAGGCTTCGCGAACGAAGATTTGAAAGGGTTCTACCCACGCTTGCTACAAGCGCGCTGATGGCTAAAAAGGTTCGTCCCTCACCTGTCGCTGCAGGACTTTACAAGTGTGGGTATAACCCTCGAGCCTGCGCAGTGGATTTTTTAGGTGAGGCTCAGCTTGCGCAGAACTGATCCCACCCTTTACTCCTGAGGTTCATCTGCCAGGGCCTAGCAAGCTTGGACGGTGACAGTGAGGTCCTCAGGGCGTAGGTTTGATTAGAGTATCCTTCTCTTGGATGGATGGCCTTACAGGGCTAAACGAGCTCCATCTGCCCGGGTTTGAAATTAGAGTTGTCCTTCTCCTAGGATGACTGCCGGAAGGCTAGTGAGCTCATCCTGCCCACGGACACATTTGACCTTTCAGTTTTGACCTGTCTGGCATGGGAGACCCTACCGGAGGCATATGCCACCGCCAGCACAGCTCGCAACCTCATAAGGGCATCATGTCATAAAGTACAACCATGATTACAGCTATCACTGCAGAACAGTTTGCTTTAGTAATTACTATTTCATAAGGTTTCATGTTTCTGTGGAAATAAAAAAGAGTTTTTATGCGTCTTTCATACTTGTCCCATTTGTATTTAATAAGCAAGAACTATTTACCTCGGCATAAAGTACAATCAGTTCCTGCTGCAACAGCCTTATGATTCAAGACAAGACAGAAATAGAAAGGAAAGAAACGTTTTCTTGTGATGTTTAGCCTTTCCCTGGGTTTCTACCTTGTCAGAGGATGCAGCAAGGCCGCAGTGCCTAGCACCATGGAAAAGAATGTAAATAAGAGGTGAACATCCAATCATATGTGAAGGCTAGTGGAAAACTATAGATAATAAAGCTAAGAATAGTGTTAGTATATAAGATTCTACAGGAGGCGGTGTGAGTGCAGCTGTGTGAAGAACAAGATGTAATATTCTGGATGAAGCGAATAAAAGCTGAATTTAGGCCATCATCATAGAATGCCCAGTTTTATTTACTTGGTCGTCCTCACAAACAACGACACTACCTAGTCCAGCTGCCTCACTTTTAGGGGCTGTCTTCAGGTGTAATGTGTTGTGTTTGATTCCTCAAATGAGCCAAAACTTTTGGGATGGCCTGGAAAATAATTTGTGTGGAAATTGTAAAGCACTTCTTTTATTACCTTTTTTTAAAGTGTCTGGATAACAAATAGACTGCAAGGGGAAAAAAGAGCCAAAAGCACCATGATATACATAATCCTATTTTATTATCAGTTTTATATAAAGGAGTTAATATGGTTTTTCATACTTTTGACATAGTCATCTGATCATTTAAAACTATGTATAGCATGCATTTCTGAAGTATTCTTTTTCTACGGGAAAGTTTACAAGAAATGTCAAAGGTATTGTACAGTTGATCTTCATGGAATACAACTTTCCAAGTAGAAGAGAAATATCTGTATATTTTTAAAATAATTTCTTGTGTGATTGATTTTGTCATCTTGCTCCTTGGAGGATCTGAAAGGTTTGTTTTCTTTGCCAAAACAAGGGAGGACAGAGAGAATGATGCACTAATGGTTCAAATGGGGTTCTCAAACCGTCAAAACTGTCCTTCTGTCAACACAATCTCCTTTGGATCAACAGTGAGAAGCCACAGGAAGTTACTAGCTTTTAATGACTGGTAGGCAGGTAAAAGTGAAGAAAAATACAAATCAAGAATTTGAAATCAAAGTTACCTATCTTCTCCAGAGCTATGCAGCAAATCCATCTCTGGGAAGGGATTACAAGGTAGCATCAAGCTGAACTTGCTTAGGACCAGCTGGGGCATGAGTCTACTGCACCTCACAGTACAGCATGGATATCCAGCTGCCAGTGGATAGCCAAAAAACACAAGGAGGCTGGGGCTCGGGCTGGCAATTATCACCAAATAATGCTGAACATTGAACATGTTTCTGCTGACTTTCCTTCTCAAACTCTCATTGAAACCAGTCAATTCTTCTAATGCTTATTTGAGTAAGGAAGCAAAGCACTGTTTCTCTGTATTTTCTGATGAAAGAACAGTGGCAGAGTAGTTATGTGAATCTCACAGCCTTGATACATCCCATCAGCTGTGTCCCTTCTCCCAGATCAGTGCTCAGTGCTGTACCAGGGTGTCCCTTTTGTCACTTTCTCATGGCACTGAGCACTAGAGATGTTGTGGCTCTGTTACTCTGAGTATCTACCAGGAAACAACTAAACCCTCTTTGATAGTTAACTTGTCATCTATATAATTGTGCTCTGGAGTTTTTACTTTTCAGTGGATCCTGGTTTTACAGTAAGTCCTATGCGTGGAGGGGGAGGGAAGGAATTTGGAATAATAAATAAGCATGAATTACCGTGTGTGAATAATTACCTGAGATATGATCTTTCACAGTATTCAGGAAAACCATCTTTTTCCAGCTTGCAGTATGCTACTGAAATGCTGCTGCTACCTGATACTATTTCTTGTCCATCTTGACTAAAAAGGTAGTATTTGATTTCAAAATAGCACATTTTTTATTTTAAATGGAATATAAAAAAATTGATTTTAAGCCCTAATTGCATACATGTCAAATAACATGTCACATTTAAAGGCTGTCGTGGGAGCCAACCAGTGTAATTGTATATGGACAGTGTTATCTAATTTACCCTGCTTTGTATGATTTACTGGTATGTTTTGCTGTGGGTTGCATTATTTAGTTGTTTGATAATCTCTTTTCTTTCTGTTGTGATTTATGATATGGTATTTCTGCTTGTTTTATACCAGTGTGTTATTTTGTCAATCAAAATCTCTTTGTGCAACAGCAATATACAAAAAAGATAGTGGAGAACAACCCATATAGTGTATCTAATGCTTGCTCTAAGCAGATTATTTATGGCAAAATATATCAGAGGAACCAATTTGCAAAGCAATGGTCGGTTATAAGTAAAGAACAAATGCTGCAATCAGCACTCTCTGGGTTTGCTTGTGTATGTTTTGTGGGCTTGTACAGTTGTCTCAATGATTAATGGGGACAAAATTAAAACTCTTTTTTCACTCTTGAGCCTTTGTACTTTTCCCTTCTCTTTCCTGATGGTGGAGTCATATCCTCTGTCTTTGGAACATCATATCTGCTCCCCACCTTCCTAACCTTTTCTGGGACCAGGCACAGAAACAGTACAGGGCCTGGCTATTGCCTTTCCCCACTACACAGACTGCTGCTGAGGAATGGGGAGGTACAGAGGTTGTTGTCTGATTTGGTGGCTATGTGCCCCTGATTCACAACTGATGAACAAAAAGGGGGTGGAATATATCCTAAGCAGACAAGGCTGTGTGTTCACGGCTTTATGTATGCATACCAAAGACAAGATGTAGAAAGCACATTAAGTGCGGTCCTTAATATCTCCTAATGAGATGAGAATGTTAGTGGTTCATTTGATTGCTTTCTACATGATTATCAAACTCTTCAGTTCATAATACGTAGTTTTACAAGCTCTTTCACTGATCGTTTACTGAGTTCTTTATTTATGAGAAGCAAAATAGAATTTGCTGAAATGAAACAAAATAAAATATGACCTCTCCAGAAAACACAGCAATGGAGTAACAGCAATACCAATATTATCATATAAAATAGAAAGAACAGTCTGTAAGTGCACCCCTAATGCTTAAAAGAAAATTTCATCTAAAGTGTTTTCCATTTTATTAGAACCAATTCTGCTAAGGCAGGTACTCTTTCAGATAATCAACTTGAGTACCAAGCAGTTGAATCATGATGTATAGTACATGCAATTAGCTCTCTTAGATTACTACAGAGGGAATAAACACAGTGTTAAATTGGTGGTGTTCAGTTTTGGATCTGTATGAATTCATGATAGCAAAAATCAAACGGTCTTCTGTAGACTCAAATTCACCTATGACATTAATTCACCAGCTTAAGCATTAAATCTCTCACTATGACCGCAGTTATTTATTATACATATGATTCAGATGTCAGCATAGTATAATCAGGACTTTAGATGGTTATAAAGAAAACAAAAGTAAATAATTTCTATCAACAAGGAGCAAACGGGTGTCTGAAGTAACTTGGGAATCTGGAGCGTTTTGTTAATTTTAAAGGGATTTGGAGAGAATGTAAAAGAGTGCAATATTGCATGAGGTGTACTTGTACCTTTAATACATCTCACATATTAGTCATGGAGAAAAAGTGAAACTATTTTTAGAAAGAAACCTTGCCAGAGAAAAGGGAGCATGAGAAAGTGCAGTTCCCACCCCAGCTGCGAACTGGTATTTCCGGGTTAAGTGACCAGAAGCCTTTATGGCCCTTCTCAGAATTACAGGTTTACATGCTTTCTTTCTCTGTCTTTATCTCTGCATTCACAGGCTCAATGGATGCTAGGTGTTTAACCAAAAGATGGCAATTTATTCACTTGAAACAAGAAAACATGCCAAATCTGGTTGACTTTTAAATTTATAACATAAACAAAAGCAGGAGAGAAAAGCAATTAATATAATTCTTTAGCATCAAAGCTGCTGCTGAGAAAAATTCAGGAGTATCCTTATTTTAATAAAATATCTAGAAAGACAAAAAGCACTTTTAAGGAAATGAGGAGATAAATGTTCTGGTTTAGGCGGAGGAAATAAACAGGTACAGTATTTTGTTACCTTTCCAACAAAATGCAAAAATTCAAAAAATTAACTGTGGAGGCCGTGTTCAGAGCGTATATAAACTAAAGGCTTTCCTTTAATCCCTTACTAATCCCTTACTTATCTCTCTTACTGTACATGCATTGTTAGCAAAGATACAAACAGAGCAAAAACATGCAGGCACTCTAAAGAAGTTAAATTCCAATATTTCAAGTACAAAATGCAGAATACTCACCACTGACCATGGCATAAATTGTAAGATTTGTAAAACATTCTCACAGTAGTCAGTAGCTCATATATTTCTGAATTATTGAACCACTTCTTATTTTTTTATTATGATAGATACAAGAGATTTGTAAAGATAATGGAATGATCACCTTTGAATTATACCAGTGTACTAAATTCTCATTATAATTTGGGAGTAAATAACAGGAATGTAATTTAACTTTTATATTTTTACGTGTATTTTATGAGAGAAATTAATTTTAAATATTTATCTTTTGTTAGAAAAATACTTCTAGTAGAAGAAGAAGTTGGTCCCTAAGTGATAGTCCAGTCCTTTTTTAAAATTTAGTTCAAGATGAAGGTTGCTGGAAATAATATAAATTATTGACAATGAATGCAGTGCTTATATCTGAAGAACAGACTATTCTTGGTGATAATGAATTTGGTATTTGAATGTTCCAGAGACCTGCAAGATTTTCTTAAAGGATACAATGCAACTGGAATCATCAATCTGCTGTGTTTCAGACAATTTGAAAGAGATATGTCTACAAAACTAAAGGACAGTTTAGCTTAAACCTGGGATTTGTTTTGTTTTACGAATTACTTCAATCATCTTGATTTTAAAATTAAAGGGAAAAATTTTTGCAGCTGTGACTTATATACTCAAGTGTTGTTAATTCCACATCCTTTACTTCACATTTTAATGGCTAAATGTGAAGGATTATCAAGTCATGGAGTACAAGCGTGTCTGTGACTATATTATTTAATGTTCAATATTTTTCTGAAAACTGTACACCACTGTTCATTGTGTGTATGATAGTGTTGCTGGAGGAGGTATAAAGCAAAGTTACAGATAAAATAAACAAACAAAAAAAGCAAACAAAAAACCCCAACCAAAACAACCCCAGCTCTTTAGAGACTGGATAAATAGTAAGAAGCATGTTTAATACAACTAATTTACAGATGAATGTGGTGCCAAGCTAGAATACATTAACAAGGTAAGGCTGCAGGGTCTCTAGGTAAGATAATATATTGCTTTCATTAAAAAGCAATCTGCATGGACCATATCCACTAACACTGGAAACTCTGCAGCTGTCACCTTTATCAGGGGAACAAGAGCAAGCCACTACATTTTAATCACTGGAGTTTGTCAGGAACGAAAAACAGCCAGCTTCCCACAAATCAACAGACATGTATCCTGATAAGGAGAGTGAATTGGAAAAGGACAGCTACACCCCACACTACACCACCTATTCTGGAGTGATCAAAGCACTGTAATTGTAGCAGATAAATCTACTGAATTAGGCTCTGGGATGAAACACCCGTCTTTTTACAAAACAAACCACATGTTTACTTGAGTCATCTGTGACATATTTCACTTTTTAGTTTGAGTATTCCCAGTAGTTGTCACAAAGACAACAGGAAAGAAGAATAGGGGTACTTGCTTCCAAAATCCAGTGGTATTTTTTCCAAAATCTCTTTCCTGATCTTTACACAATAATATAATATCTGCACTTCTATTACTGAGGTATTCTTTTGCATAGCTCAGCCAATAAAAGTAAACATTTGTTTGTTAATACTTGTAACCTTTGACTTTGTCATATCTGATATACATGAGAGCGAACACTATTTTTCTATGGTAGATAATTATTCTTCAAAGAGAAAGTACTAATCAATTAAAAAAAATTGAAAGGGTCAATGCTTGGGACAAGAAGACTTGAAGAATACATATGATAAGTGTAAAATTTTAACCTCTATTGCACTCATAGTTATATGACAGCTATATTACAGGCAATGATAACACATCTGGCCCCTATAATGGATAATATAACAAGGATTTCCTGTAATAAAAGAAGTATTTACTAAAAATTGTCATGGAAAATTATTTTGTCCAAAGGAAATAAGGAAATCTTTGCTTGTTTGTGGACAGACTATAGCTTTTAAGGCAGGGAGGGACTGAAAGACCAGAATTTATTTTTTTTCATATGAACCAGGACAGTAAAAGAAAATCGGGGTTTTTAGGGAGAGGCATTTTCATTTTCAAGAGCTTGGGAGTAGTGACTAAAATCAGTTTAATGTGACAGAGGGGTCTTTTAAAAAGGAGTAATTCTAATAATGTACATACAAATCTTGTTAGGAATGAAATATATTTGTTTCATAGGATTTACAGTTCTGAACTCCCCACTAATGTACTAAATTGGGTAAGATTAGCCCGTTTTCATGATTTGGTACAATCCTTCCTGGCAATCTAGGTGAGAGGGCTTAGCTAGACCGTTTATTACCATTTGTACCTGCAGTTTGAGTTCTTAATTGGCAGTAAGAGGGGTGTAAAGTAACTATTAACTTAGTAGTAAGGTACCAACACAAGTACTAATCATGAGAAGTACAATGCACCACTGAGATCTATTATTTTCTGCCCATGCTACGTCTTCTCATTTATAGTATTTCAAAACTTTCTAACATTCAGAAAATATTTTAAATAAATCAATTAAATATGAGTCATTAGAACCCTTCCAGGCCGTTTAATGAATGAGATCCATGCTCCCACTGCATATTTACACACAGTTAACAGTCATCAAATGTCAAAGCCCCAGATCTCAGAAATTAATTTGAGTTCATAACTAGGAAAGTTACTGTTAGACTGTCCTGAGAGCTAAGCCTCAGAGAAATCATCCTGTGGTGTATGCTCCATGAGGACACAGATCCCATCTACAGCAATTAAGAAGGCATGTCAAGAAGGCAGGCACCAACAGATACAGATAGGCCACCACAGAGAATCAAAAAAGTGCCTGAGCAGTTGTGCAGGACACACATCCAAGCCTCCATCAGAACTCTTGGACATTGGCAGTCTAATTTCCATAGGCACTCTCACAAGCCTAAGGGTTTTGTAGCTGTGTGGCTTGCTTCTTTCCCGCCATACCCCTTTGCCAGCTTACATGATTACATCAGTGCAATAAACCAGAGTTCACAGGACTGTCCACCATATCTTTTTGCTGCTTGTAGACCTGGCTGGCTATCCATGAGAACAGCATGAGATGATTACAGCACTCACATGTTAAGCAGGTAGCTAAGAAAACCAGCCCCTGTCACTTTCTCTGTTGTGGTTTTTGTTCATGCTAAAAGCTGTGGTGTCCAAGTATCACCCCCCAAGCACTCACACACACAGAAAAAGTTACGTGTATGAACATTTTTCCTGCATGTTCAACTGCTCTGTAGAATGAATCCACAAACACATGATTTTTCCATGTTTACATTGAGAGTTTTTATTTAACTATCACAGTGGTTATATTTGTCTTACTGTTACAGAGATGGAGACATCAGGACCTGTTGCGATGGATGCAGGAAGCTCACTAGAGAGGAAAGATGTACCTACCTCTGTTTTCAGGCAGTTTAATTCTACAATTGATCTCAAAGTATAAAAGAAATGTTGCTAAACATTTCTGGAAAATAATAGGGAATTGTGTTTGCATTTTTTAAGCTCTCCATGTATTTAAGAAGAGAGAACCCCAGGCTGGATTTTTTTTGTATGCTTGAATGTATTGGTTAGCTGAAGACCAGAAAACCAAACATGAAATCCATTTATTCTGATGTTTCACCTCTCAAAATCAATTGTTTTTATCTCTTCTGCATTTCAATAGCCCGTCCAAAGGTAAAATAATATCCAGAATGGCATGAGAATCAGACATTTCTTTTTGGTTATCATTTGCTTCTGGAATAAAAATTTGGGTAATTTGTCATTTGGAGAGTTACTGAAATAAAATCACCAACATTCTGTCAACACCATCAAGAAAACCCCATTGTCTCTCTGTTTTCTTGTACTTTACAAGTGAAGATCTGAGTATTTCATGTTGATTGCTTGATTGGCTGCATTGGGACTCTTTAAAAATACTAAAAAATCAACAGTCTGGTACAAATCAAACGTGGGCTTCTATCAATCATGAGCCTGGGGTATTATCTGAGGTTTTTACCCAGAAACGTGTCATTAAAAGTTGCAGAAATTAATTGGTGCCATTGGCTGTAATGGCCTTTCCTGACACAGTTTCTCAAATGTAAAAAAAATTACGGATAAGGCAAATTCCTCATGGGATTTTTATAGATGTCTGCTTTGTTCTGTTATTGTTTATTGCAAATGTTATTACTGTGATCTATTGCCCCATCATGCTTTGTCTATATTGCTTATACCATTTTGCAGCTTGCAATACAACTGAGGGTTTCTGTCACTGACCAAGATAGCATTTATTTTTAAACTCTATGTTTTATATATTCCTATAGTGATCTCTAGGTGTTAATTTTGTGTGTTTAAAATTTCATACTCAAACAGATCTTGTTCTGATTGATTAAATGTTGCCAATGATCTGCCTAGAAGTATTGCGAATGTTTTCTCAGTATGTGCATCTTCTGTTAGTTTAATTGCTGTACAAAGCTGCAGAAGTTACTACTTTATTAGAATTGTTCCTTTTTGCTTATCTATGAAGCAGGTCTGTTACACAACAGTTTTCAATCCCTTCCTTTTAAAATTTATTACTTATAAGACTATCCTCTTAATTGCAAGTTAGCTTATCCTGAGAGCTAACCTTCCAGAAAGGTAAATATTTTAGGAGCAGAAAACTAAGTAATGCAGCCTACGCCTCACAGCAGTACAAAAATAGTAGTAAATGAGTTCTCCAAAATTAGGCTTGAGATTCACAAAAGATTTCATATTTAATACCAGTAGGTCATCTTAATATCATCACTGAAGTCAGATTATGCAATTATCCTGCATGGCATTTTCCATACTAGGGCTTGAATATTCTGCTTATAGGCGTTTGGGATTTTAAGTCTGCCTTAAAACAAACAAAAAAACAAACAAACAAACAAAACAACCCGCAACAGCAACAATTGGCTGTGAATTAAACTTTAAAGTATATTTTTCTTCATTAAACCTCCTCAGAATATACTGTGTATAATTTATTAGGCCTTTAAGTTAACCTGTTCAGTTTTCTGTAAAATGCAATAGGTTGTGTGTGACATGCTCTGGCAATATAACCAAAACCTAGCAAACAGGGGCAAAGAGGAAAACTTATATTACAATCTCAGCAAAATAGGGGTGTTTTTTCTCCCTAGGCTTCAGGTTTATTATCTACATGTGGGAAATAATGCAAAAGGATCACCCGACCAGCCTTTATTCTCTAAAACAGTGATATTTAGCCTGTCATCTTTCTGTTTTAATCAGTTTCTGCTGTGCACATTAATAGTCTGTCTTCTGCCCATACATTTTGATTTTGCCTGGTGCTACAATGTCACTGCTCTGTCTAGTTCTGATAATGTGGTGTGCAGACTCCAAACACATGCTTTATCTCTTTGTCACTGTCAGTTTGGTTTTGATTGGATAGTTTCAGAGCTGTGCTTCAGTTTTGAATTGATTATCCTGTGCTAAAGTTGTAAATCCTTGCAGAGCCCCAGCAAGAGTTCATTGAAAACAGAAACAATGGGCTGTGTAATCTCAAGGGACCAGTAACAGAAACACAGTTTTTGTGGTGTGCCTTCACTTGCCACTGACAGCCTTTTTCTAGAGTAGGTCTTTGGTGGCCTGTTTAACATGACATTATAATTGCATTCTGATTGCAACAGTCAAATATCCCTGCAGCAAAACTATGACCACTGTTATTCAGACTTTTGGTGTCACTCTCAGGAAAATAAAGTCTGCATTTTAATAACTCTACAGGTTGTTAATATAGCCTTTCTCACAAAGGCAGTTCCTGCAGGGCAGCATTGTTAAACTGGAGAGGTTGATAAGTCACATTCTGTGAATCTCAGATCAATGGGAAAGGATTTCTCTACCCTTCTTTGGTGATTTCCAAGTCCATCACTTTACCATCTTTGTTTCTTCATGTTTATTGTTTCAACCTCATCTCTCCACTGTGGGTCAGACATCCCATATAATTTTATGGCCCTCACTGGGGACTGCTGAGAACAGCTGTATGTTTGGTGTCACATAGGATCTTCAAGAGACCACATCAAAGGGGTCTGAGCTGGAGCTCCCAGTGACATTGTTCCCATCTGGAATTATGATTTTTAGGACCACAAACACCACTGTCCATTTAGATAGGTGGCACAACTTGTAGCACAACATCCTTTACCATTAAGCTGCAAGGGTACATGATATTTCTATGCTACCTGGAAGTTAAAGCAGTGCTTAAGAAAAGAGACCTTACCTGTTCTTGTCTGATCATCTTCCAACTCCTCATGATTTTTCAGGTACTCACTGTGAGTATGATGCTGAAACCATTCATCAAAAGTGTGACACAGTATATCAAGTAATATGGCATTTCCAGCAAGAGCTGTAAGTAGGCAGACACTTCTTTTAAATCAACTAAAATAACAATTCATCATACAATTGAAATTATTGTTTTGTAAAGTTGTGATCTATTCTTAAATATCTCACTAAAAGGCTGCATTTGCCAGATTGTTTTCAACACTCAGTTTAATCCTCTGTAATTCACACCCAGAAAGCTAAAATGATGTCTGAGGTCTCATGATCACTATTTGACTTTGTACTGAAAATAGAAATGAACAGCATGTCAAGTGCCTTCTTGTATTTGTTAAATTTTGCTGTAGGAGGAATGCTTGGACAGTATTTTGTTTCTTCTTTCTCATTCAGATAAACTTGTACAAAGGTACTCAGAAGCAGTCAGAAAGTTTCTGGGGGCCCACGTGAACTACCCATACCTAGCGTACTCCCTTGGCAGACAACTATCAAGGTGAGATCCTGAGGACATGTGAGGACTAATCCAGAGAGGGTGGACAGCTGTCTGCTACAGTATTTCTTCTGTGCTGTATTACTTTCCTGTGCCTTTCGAGGTAAGGAGACAGGATGCCCTTACCTCTCTTTCCCCCAGGAGCTGATCAAAGGATGTATGAGATGGATACAAGGACACCAGCTTGCTGGAGCTCAGCTGTTTGCTCCACTTTCCACCAGCTTTCAGTAACAGCAACCAACAGGTCTCAGACTGGTATTTCCTAATTATACTCTATGTATTGCTCTTCTGACAGCCATCCTTACAAAGAAGAGCTATAAAAATCAGCTTGTCAATGTGCTCTGGGAGTGGAGTTAGATTTTCTTAGAGAATATTGTTCTGATTTATTGAACCTGCTGATCACTTGACAAAGTTAACAGAGAGAAACATTTCTTTTATCCTGTCATCCATGTAGCCAGGCTATGAGCCTCCGTGTAAAGGCTCTGCGAGACACACAAAAACAGAATGTTGTACTTCCACTAGTGTTGAGGTGATGTGGAGAGGACCTGCTTCCAATTTCTCTCTGATGTAGTTATACTGTTCCCAGAGTGTAGTTAGGTCCTTTCAAGCCCTGAAACAACAGAATCCAGTCCAGACCAACTATTTCTCAGAAATGAGCGTGGGTTTGATCCTTAGTTTGTGTAAACTGGCACAGCTGCAAGTTGCTTTAGTAAGGAACTATGGCAATTTGAAACATTTCAGAGGCTGGCTCACCAAGCAGAGCAATGAAAAAAGAGACATGGAGCATTAAAAATATGTTGATAATACTGTCTGATATAAATATATATATATAAATATATATATACACACACACATATATTCTGTGGGCTTGTCTTTAATCTTTAAAATTTACATAATTTGCTGACTGTGAGACAGAATATTAAGTGTTTTTGATATATTTTCAAACATCAGGCACAAAGTCATGCTCCTTTAGAGGTCTTTTGGCTGTTTGTGCTTTTTTGATGTTTGTACCATCATGCAGACCTGATAAGTAGATGAATGACCATGATAAATGTGTATAATGAGAAAGTGATAAGAATTGTAGCATCTGACATGAGTTATGTCTCTGTTGTCCAGAAACGGAGATGTTCTACTTTTATCTTTACTTTCTAATTTCTTAATTAGGAAGAAAGCATATTTTCCACCCAGTACATAAATATTTGGCAAGGATGCTGTCTAATAACAAGGTATCTCAGCCAATAACCTTATTATAGATGCTGCTGTACTTTTTTTGCTTAAAAATGTCTCTCTTCCCTGTGGAGCATGAGCAATAGGATTAAGGTTTATACAGTGATATATAACAAAAATTTCTAGACATAAAATCTGATGGGATTCTGATGATTAGGAGGAAAAAATAAAAGAGTGATTAGGGCCCAATCCAGCAAGAATTTGAAAATACATGCTCATTTTCTCACATATATGGTCTCAGTTGCTGGGATTAGTTTTATGAGTAATGACACACACATGTATTTTGAAAAAACCTAGCTATTGAGATCAGATTCTAATCTGAGATGCCCAGAAAATCTGGATCTTGGAGACCTTATAAGGGCAAAATTCCCTCTAATGAGATTTCTCCCATTGATAGGACTTTTGCTTTAGAAAAACAACCAAAATGTAGCCACTGAAATAGTCCTCTAAAATTGAGCCACTGCTTATTGTTGGAGAATTAGAGCTGTGGATTTTTTAAGCAAGTGTAGTCTGCAATAAGGGACTTAACTTCACAGAAATTAAATAAATTGTCTGAATTAACTTATACCAGGGACACTTTCAACCCAGTGATTGTTTATTGTCTTATTCCTCTGCTCTGCAAAGATTCACACATTTGCATGCTTTTTGATGCCAAACACTTCCACTGAAAAAGGATATACATTTGTGGAACAGAGCTTAATGGGCTGAACCTACTTCTCCCAAAGTGAGTGGCAAAACTGTTCGAGTGAGAGGAAGACAAGATTAAGAGCAACAAAACTATACCAAGTTAAAAAATACTGCATGACATGAGCAGAAAAATTATACTGGCTTCAAAAGCATAGAGAGAGAAATTGAAATTAATTTCTTTTGATCATACACTGCGCAGCTGTTGTAATATAATATTTTATTCTGCATTTAATTATTTGCATTACTTCTCTGTAATAATATGAATTACTTATGTTTAAGAGCTACCTAGGAAACTGCAAAAGTATATAATGCATATGTTTTTGTTTTACTTGCATCAAAAGGAAAAGTTTATAAAAAATCAGCACTGCTATGTGTAACGAAGAGTAGAGAAACATTTTGTGGAGGGTGTTTATTTAGATTTTCTTGGTCTCCTTTCAAGGCAAGATTTGTTTACTAGAGGCATTACAATTTAGTGAGACAAATTAGGCTAAACTTTTTATCTCTGGTGGTTTGCACATGCACTGATTAAACTAGTATTTCTTCTAAAGATTGCCTAGGAAGATAAATGAACAAGAGGAGCAATTAGAGTAAGGAAAAACTAAAGATTGGCTGACATGATTTAAGTTTACCTCTAAGGCAGTTTGTCATTTTGTCTCTATAATCTCTATCAGAATTGACTAAGACCGTAAACATAAATCATTATACTAATTTATTTCACCAAACTGTGGTCTGGGAGAAGAAGATTTCATTTTTTTTAACAGACTTTGGGGGATTCAAGCATTTTCAGAACTTTTTTAATGTAGTCTAAAAACAAACCAGACTAAAGAACCATCGATTAGTATTTCAGCTTCTTTAAAATCTGATTTTTTTGGTGTTAAGCCAAGAAATGTTCCTGTTACTATTGCTAAAGTATCTATTAAGAATTCAGAATATATGAGCATGGATTTGGTTTTTTAAGTGACTGTATAAAGCTTAATGCCTGACAAAACATAGTGCAAGGCCATCAGTTAATGCTTCACACTAGATGAGTTAATAAGCAGCCTTCTCTCCTGAGATGCATCAGAACGAAGTCTGTAGGACCATGGAATACCTTTGTGTGAGGAAAGCCAGCAGATATCTGAGGACATCCTGTAGTATAAATCTCCATGGGCTGTCACAAGACCTGTTATAAACTCTCCAAAAATAGAGCCCTGTATATCTTCATTAGGAACTGTGCTAACAACAGTGTCCAACTGCAATTTTATTCAGATGGCACAGTAAAGCACGGATTACATTATGTTGCTCTTCTCAAGTAAAGTATTCCTTATCAGTGATTTTAAGGAATGGATATTCCAATGCTATTTAGACATTTATGTCCTGCTGACTTGCCTGTTTGTGAGTGGTGTCATTCTGTTCAGTGGAGCTGCTTGTATGGGGGGTGACAGCAGGGTCGCTACCTCAATCGCTCCCCCAAAGGAAATCCCATCAGAGATTTTGCCTCCCTCATGCCCACACTTCCACAGACCCCTGATGGCAGAGGCTGTGCACTGCCTAATTTCGCCACCAGACAACCCTACCAAAACCAAAGCAAATGAAAAGTCCTTTCTGACAGCTAGAGGAAATGAAATTGAGGAGAGGGAACATGTCTACAGATCTTAGAGGGCAGTCTGCAGCTAAGTCCGGTTAAGCATATTCTAAATATTCTGAAAACATTTCTAAACCTGGGCTAGGGGTAGCACTTTCCCACTAAATCTTAATTTAAAAATAGCTAATTTCAGGATGATCAGAACTTCAGTAGTCTGATTTCCTATGGGTATGTACCTCCTGGTTGATTTACTTAGTAGTTCAAGAAGTAAAGTGTCTGGCATAGCCATTACCTTTGTCAGATTATTTATAGTCTCTATGCCCTGTCTTGACGTCTGTTTTCATGAAACCCTAAGGAGTTTAACTCTCTTTCAGACCACCTGCCCTGCAACTCCCATAACTCTGTGTAATCAAGGGTTCAAATGCTGTTATGGGGTACTACAGGTGAACCTGATATATTTACGGGGCATGATTCCATAAGATGTAGGAAAAGCCAAATGACTAAACCCCCATTCTTTCTTGAATATGTATTTCTAGACCAGAGTTTTTGCTAATTAGTTGTTCACACAACTCAGAACACAAAAAAACCCCTTTGGCTCAGTCAAATTTCCATAGAATACAATAGCACCACGGGAGTTCTTATAATTTTTTTTCAATTTGATTTTCATATACTGTTTCTTAAAAAAACATGCTTCAAGAGGGTAGGTGAGTTTCTTCACACACACACACACACACACACACACACACACACTGCTGTGATAGTTGAGACTGGCTATTAGGGCTGGAACAGTAACTTCCATAATTAATGGCAATGTGTGGGAACAAGAAACCACTCATGCCCAAAAATGTCAAAGACTTCTAAACTTTGAAATTTTTATAAAGTTAAGATAAGCATTAATGATGTAATTAACCAAGATTAGCACCATTGCTGGCTGGGCCCTGAAGAAAAAGAGTAGCAAGGAGTAGATATTTCAGAACTCTCTATGTGCTTCGATTAGGTTGAGCTAAAGCCAGTAAAATTCCTTCTTAGCTATAAACTCATTCAACAGAGGGGAAAGAGGCAAATAGTGCAAAGTCTTCTGCCTGAAAGGCACGTTGAGAAAGCTCTCATCCCAGCTTTGAACTCCAGAGGGCAATAGCCCACAGCACGACGGGTATGTAGGTGTTCATTAAAAAAAAAAAAAAAGGTATTTCCAATAGCTGCCTTGATACTTCCAGCAGGAACATGCAGCCAGGGCTGCCAGAAGACCAGCTGGTAATAGAGTATGGGTCTATTTTGAAAAAAAAAAAAAAAAAGTGCTGAAAAGAGTCTGAAAAGAGTTAAATGTGAGTTCAGTGGCAGGCTAGAGGACAAGCAGAATAGAATATAATTGAGGAGAAGATAGGTTGTGAAAGCAGGCCAGAAAGGTCGTGTAATTTGGATAAGTCTTCATGGGTGTTTACTAACAGCTTTAAGGTAAGTAAGGCAAGTGTATAAAAACGTATGACCATTCTGATTTTAGTTTAAAAAAAATCACACTTCTCACATTTTAGGAAGACAGGAATTCTTGCAAGCATAATCCAAGCTGCAAACATCCTTGCACAGCTTTGATAATGCAACATAGTGTTTGACTCTGACCTCAGAACAAAAATATCTATTCAATTCTTTAATATTATCATTGTTTTTTGAAATATGCACTTGCTAGGGCGTATGTTTTTCAAGTAAAGCGCTCCCACTCTGGCTATCACTGGTAATATCAGAAAGCACTCCCAAGCTTCTCTCAGAAGGTCAGTGCTACAGTGGATCTGGCTACTACCTGGAGCCCATGAGTTGTTTTAATCCCTCACCAAGATGTTTGCTGCCCACCCTGTCCCTGCTGGCACTGTACCTCTTCTCCCATTACACAGAGCAGGTTTCCTTGTCCTGCTCCAACCCTGAGCAGAGGTAACTTCATCTGATACTGTTATAAGTTTAATCACAGGATCAGCAAAGCAAAACAGGCTGCAAACAAAACTTGAATAGACAGAAGGCAGAGTTGGAGGGGAGGGAAGAAGGGGTGGGAAGGAAACTGAAGCTGTCTATTTGTCTGTCACTGTTTTGTGTTTGATGTTACATGCTGGCACCACTTCTCTCCCTGAGGTCAAGGAAAAGCCACATCTGCCTGCCTAGGTTTTTCTGGGGAAGAAAAGTTTGTAAGAAGCAGTAGAAGAGTAATCAGCCACCCATCTAGTATTCAAAGAGGTGAGAGATGAAAAATTACTTCACTATACACAGATAGATCTAAATATATGGGGTTTTTTAATTGTCCCCAAATTGATATTATGACCAAATGCTCCTGTTCCTGTAGCTATTTGTTCATGTTGTAAAAATAACTGGCTACTGGGCTATTTCTGGGCTTTCCTTCCCACACTAGTTTTCAAAGTGGACACTATATTGCTCCATTTTGTTGTAGTTTTACAGGGGTGCTATGGGTATAAGACCTTTTACCTACCATTAACATAAATAACATCATCACAGCTGCTCAATGAACACTTTGAGGCTGTCTGCTTCAGGTTGTGTACAAATAAATCTGATACAAGTCCAGGTTTGGAGGTTTTTTCCCTTTAGTTGGGTTTAGTTTTGCATTCTTTTAAAAACATTTAAACTTTAGTGTTTCCTTTATTGAACCACTAACTGGAGCAACAGGACATGTTTCCTTACTAATAAGAACAAAATTTAAGATATGATTATTTACATGATATAAAGGGACATTGAGTGAGGGGATCATATCCAAGATGGAAGTGAAACTCAAATTTACATTTAACTCTTTGAGTTCAATGGGAGTTTTAATTAGAGGAAACAAATAATCTCTGTCTGACTGTTGCGTAGGCTCTGGTTTATAAATGCACAAGTCAGGCAGGGTTTATAAGAAAACATTACAGGTTCATAACTAGCAACTTATAGGTAAGATCCAAGCAACTTACTCTTCCAAAGTTCAATGCCATTATTCAGTAACTGATTTTGTGAAGAAGATGAAACAAAGCTGGCTGGACTTTTATTAAAAGATCTGATATCGTCTAACATGAAAAATCATCAGTTAAGGTAGAGATTAGCATAACAACTGTAAAACATAACAACTATTGCAAATGTGAAATTGGCTAAAGATGAGGCGGTAGCAGTTTTGTTTTGAACAGGGGATTAAACACCTGTTCTAAGGTTACAATTGGAGTTTGTGAAAAGACACTATGGGTAGCAATATTACTTAGTAGCCTTTGCAGTTTTCCAAGGTGTAGAGTGGAGAGGAACTGTCAGCTGAAGGGGATCTGAGTGTCCCACAGGAGCAAACAAATAACAGTGAGGATTAGAGTAACAGAAAAAAAAAAAGGAAACTTCATCATAAAAATAATCAGGTTCATAATGTTGGTACTGGTAAAAAACTCTGCTTCAGAGTGAGAGGCTTTGTACTTGGAAATGAAAGAGGGAGAGAAACAGCAATAATCATGGTTTGCAATGTAGTCCTCAGTTATGGACAAGAAGAAAAAGCAATGATGATATAATAGAACAGAAATAATGTGCAGCAACATTGCACAAAAACTTGCTTAGACTTCATGAGGACGTACACAGTATAGAAAATTTTAGTGTCTTTTAAAGATAAATGAAGTCTGCAGGTGATGAGAAAGATGTTCAGATAAAACGAGTAGATTGCAAAGTTATTCTGCTCTACTCATCTCCCTTCAATGTGTCTTTAAGGTGAAGGGAATTCCTATGTTCTTTTGACTCATTCTGATGTTATAGCAGGTGACTCTTTTTATGTGAATTTGTGATTGTCATCAAGTCTTTCACAGCCCAGTTCCACTAGTATCTTCTCTCTCAATGTGGGTAAGAAGTGCCTTCTTGCTTTTGCCAGACTGGTTCTAATTGTTCTGCTTATAAGCTTAGAGTCTATAATGTTTCCCATGTGCCATGCTAATATCAGTTGTACAATGAACCTTGATGTTAAATTAATGTTCTTATGTTATATGAGAAGATAGCTTCTGTTTAGGAGTAGGTGTGTTGCAGATACCTTTGAATCAAAACAGAAGGTGACAAGTTAAGAAGGTAGCACCATATTACAGTCGTCCCATGGTGTGACCAGCGTGTAGTGTAGTGTGTGTGGGTTTTATTTCATGTGCAAGACATCTTTTCCATAGATTTCAAATCCTGTATAAGGTCAGATAGATTAAAAAAAAATCACACTGAAGCAGTAACTCACATGAAAATGTCTTTACCTTACTGAGCAACTTTGGTAGTTAAATAAAAAAACCCCAAACACATAAAAGTTACACTTCAGTTTTACTAGAATATACAATTAAAGCTGCTCTGTGTTATCAGCATTTCAGTTTCTACTGATGTATATAATTTGCTGACACACGTGAAGGCAATATTTTTGTTCCTAGAACAAGCTTTCACAGAATCACAGAATCACAAGATATGCCAAGTTGGAAGGGACCCACAGGGATCATTGAGCCAACTCCTGGCACAGGACCATCCCCAAGAATCACACCCTGTGCCTGAGAGTATTGTCCAAATGCCTCTTGAACTCTGTCAGGCTTGGTGCTGTGATCTTTTGTCTATAGTGAAAACATATTTTACCCCTTAATGCCAGAAAAGCATTACTTTTCTGTAAGGGCTGATACTTTCAGAGTGTTGATGGTAGGCCAATCATACACTGCATCTTATGCCTTGAAAGAGCATCTCCTCTGCTGGCCACAGAACTCCTGCATCTCTAACACAGCTTCTATTGTTTCCACATAGGGTCAATGTGAAAGAATTGCAGGAAAAGTAAGAAGAGGTTGTTATTTAAGATGTAATCAACCCCTCCTATACCAAAACCAGAAATGAGCTGTGTGTATTCCTTTTATTTGTTTTTCTAGGCATGGTTTATCAGGGTACCGTACTGCACAAGTCCGCTCAAGTATATTTTATTTAAATACATCTTTCGAGCTGGGAGAAAAGGTATGAGAGACAAAACACGTGATTGCTAACACGAGCTCATACAACTTTCAAAATGCGACGTGGCAGGCATCTCTTCACACTCTGGGCAAATGGCACATGGTACCAGGAGACATTAGGTTTTTAAAAGTGAAGTTAAACTGATAAATTAGACCTCATTTATTGAACAGCAGTTACAGCCAATTGCCCAGGGAGTCATTTGACACCTTTGAAGACCCTGCTAACTTAATTGGTGATAGTTTGGGGGCTGAAGGAAACATTTAAGCCTGTAGCAGCAGGACACCGTGCAGCATGAAAATGGAGAAGACAGGCATTCTCACTGACAAGGGGAGTCATATATAGATTTTTGTGTCCATTGTTTTTGCTTATTTGTGTGTGTGCTTTACTCAGTCAATCAAATATAATTGACACCACTGGGTTCTGTTGTTTTGTGGATGACAGGAGCTAATGCAAGGGAAAAAAAGCTGGGAGTAAACTTCCCTCTGAAAGGCTGTGTAAAGGTTTTTCCACTGGGCTTGTGACATTTTTTGCTCAATTGTATTAATTGATGTAGTGACAAGGCAGTTGGAAAGATGATGGATACTGATCACTACTTTTTTTTTTTTTTTTTAAGTATCAGGGCATTAACATAAACTCTGCCTTTGTGTAAGCACTAGGAATGTAACCAGTAAAAATGTAAGATGAAGATTTAAGCACCTGCAGACCAGGTTTATAGAACTCACAGTCACAGCTGGATATTACTAGAGACTGAGAAAAGGATGCTACTTTGGGACAGGCTTTTGCTCAGGACAGCCATGTTCCTGCCTTGATGTTTCTGTTCCCTTTTTTTCCGTTGTATTGGAACCTTCAAGATTTACCTTTTCCTTACATCTGTTCAAGGGGTATATTTAATTAAAATTAAAATGGTTCTTCCTTAAATATCTCCAGACTCAGGTTGGAAACCTAAGTGCCTGCCTGAGGTGGTAGAAAAGGTCAGGTTTCCACAGCTAGTCACCACAGCTAGATTCTGGTTTCCAGCTCTGCACAGAATACAAGTGTAGGTGGTCCCTGGATTCAAAGTGCCACGTAGTAACTATCCTGTGCCTTGCTGGGGGAGTTCTGGCAAAATCACACATACATTTATTATTCTGCCTCAAAGCTTTCCACAGAGGACACTATAGTTCCAGCATGAAGGAGATACCCCCGCGCGCATGTGACTGAGTGCAGAGACAACAAAAGTGTGGTAACAGAAGCATAGCTTTGCCTTTGAAGGCAGATGCTTGATCTGAGTTAACACAGACATCAAAGTCAATTTCCTGAAGGACATCAGCTCTGGAGTAGTTTCATTAAGTAAACTGCATAATCATAATCACATTTGAGAAGATGAGAAGATTCCTGCTCATGTGGGAACTTGTAAAATGCTGAGCGAGCAAAAACTCAATATCTTGAAAGAAGGCATGAAAGTTAAAAAATTCTTCTGATTAAAGAGAAACTGCTTGATGATACATTCAATTTTGATGTCAAGTTCATATAAAAATATTCAAATTCCATTAATATCAATAAACTTTCAGTCACACCCCTGTAATTTTTGAGAATGTAAAACATATCCTCCATATTCATGTGGAGTATGACACAAAAGGGTGATTTGCTGGGGACAACATACACAGCAAACTGCTGAATCACATCTGAGACACAGTTCTTCGTATTTTAGGAATTATTCTTGTAATTTAGGAGGTACCTTCTAAAATGTGTAAAAAGCCTTTTTCTGCCACCAGAGAAAGCACCACATAGCGGAAACTGGGGAACTGTGGATTTTTTGCAAGATGCCATGAAACTGGTGACCTGTGCTACGAACTCCGCTGTAAGTCCACCAACACAGGTCTGTCAAAGATGAGGACCTACAGAGAAAGGATGATTTGGTCATGCACCAGTGAAATTAAGGTTTAGAAAAATTTCTATTATCACTAATTTTTCCCCTTTACATCACTTCCAGATAATTCAGGAAACACTGGTGTCACACTGGAGATGACCTTAAAATTAGTCCTTCAGCAGTTTGATCACAATATATGTATTGATTTATGTTTCTGTTTTGTGTTGTGTGTCATTATATGAAGTAGAAGCATGGCTTGGAATCACTGGAAAAATCTGTCAGTTAATGTTTTATTCCATTTCAGGAGGAGATTTTTAGCCTGTATAGCCCTCATAGGAACAGAGAGGTAGTTATTTTCAGACATTCCCGAAACTGAAATTACTCCACAGTCTTCTTACAAACAGTGTGAAACAAATGTGTAGAGGTTTCTCCCTGCAGATGTGTTGGGGTTCTTTTCTCATTAATTCTCCCAATGTAATTATTTGCAGCATGCAAAACATTGGCAACAATGTGTGAGCTGTAGCCAACATACTTTCTGTGTTTCATTATGACATTGGAATACTCCTCTGTGCTAGGAAGATAGAATTCAGTAGAGCTTGGGAAATGTGGCTCTAGAATCTGCTATGTCTTCACAGTGGAATGGATTCTATTTTCAGTCAAAACCCGAGAAAGCAGAAAAGGCAATTAGCTGTATTTCTTCTTGAGGTAGTGAACTTCTTAACTTCATTATGACAATTTTTTCAGTTATTCTTGCTTGTCTGCAGGGTAATTAGTTAAGTCCATAAGAAAAATGACAAGTAGAAATTATTATACTAAAAATTGTAAGGAAGATGGAATTAATTCAAAGCAAAGCATTTCCTAAAGTATTCCATAAGCTGTCATTTGTGGAAACTGTGAAACCATTAGGAAAGCTCACTAATGCATAGCACAGCTCATCATCATTCAATTCACTACACATTGAAAAAAATCTATGCATTGTTATTATATTTATTATTCTTCTTGATGTATACTGATTGCTTCACAGAAGACATGAAAAAATATGCCATTTATTCATGGGCTTTTCAGTATGTGCTTTAGCCGTATCTTAATAATAGTGAGGAAAATAGAGGCTGCAGTGTATGTATTCCAGTATAAAAAACCCCCATGTGTGATTCCTCATGGCAGTATTGAGGAATGAAGTCTCACGCTGCAGTCGGTTCCTTCATGCTTAATCATAGATGTTATAGTTTCTGATCAACAACATTTTTTTTATCTCCAAACCATCATTTGCATACTCCTTGATAGTATCTTTTGGATGCATATAGTAAGTATGTCAAACTAATGTGTAGGTGGATAATGGTGCATGTCAAATAACTACAAATCTCTTTACAATTGTATTTAATTGTCGCTCTATTTGTGAGTAAGTGCAAATCTGTGTTTGGTCATTGTGCCAAACCAATTTTGTCCATTTACCCTTTAGTCACATTTGCAGGAATGGGAAAGCTGTACTTCTCTTTTAGATGAATTTGCTGTTGTACTGGCTATGGCATATGCAGAGACCAGTTCCTCCATGGGCAGAGAGGAACCTAATCCATATGCACATGCCCAATTAATATTTTACATTGCTTATTTTAGATCTTCAATAGGTAAATTCTGTCTTCAGATGCTATGTGATCCTGACAAGCATCCACTGAAATTGTGGATGCAAAACTAAGCTTTATGTCAACAGAAGGTTGGAGTAGCTGAACCTTGTGTCCACCAGATCATTAATACCTTGTTGCATACCCAGGTGTTTGCATGAAGCCACCACTGCATCACTTCTTCAATTTCCTATCCGCAGCTGAATGTGGTCCTAGACTCAACTTTCTTGCAGTAAAAGTTATGGGAGCTGGTTTTTTAAATATACCCACTACTGAAATGCCTGTGTAGTTAGGCTTTTCTAATAGAGTTTATCAGTAAGCAGTGTCCTTCCCTATTTCATAATTAGCATTTACATTATGTCCATTAGCTCAAAATTTTGATAAGGCTTCAAAGTATCTAGGTCTGGAGAGTGCATTAAGGAAGAATTAAATATGTCAAAGAGCAGTATATATAAAATAATATATACACGTGGAGAATATAATGGAAGTGCAATACTTTTAATACAGTCTTGGATTAAATATTCTGAGATCACCACACCTGCAGTATAAAATCCTTTGTTTTGTGGTATTTAAAGACTGAAACCCATCAAAACATTTAATTTCTTCTTTTTCACTCCTACGTGAGGCAGGTGCATGGATGTATATGCAAATGTGTGAATGTGGCTTATATGAATGCTGGCAGTTGCCAAAATCCACAGTAAAACCAGAACCTTCTTTAGTAAATAAATGAAAGAACAGCTTTTGCATAGATATCCTAACACTTTTTTGCTAAACTTATTCTAAAAAACAAAGTCATTTGTGCAGAAAAATGAAATTTACCAACATCACAAAACCAGAGAAAAGTCAGGACAAATACAACAACTTTAAGGCTTTCGGTGTGTTGTCTTACCTTTCAGTTTTTACTGAAGCTATGACTGACAATGTCATGTAAGTCTAAACTTTGTTCAATCACCATGTTCATGTGTATCCTTGCATTTGCCAAGTAGGATGACTTTTTCATCTGATTTAAACCAGCATATTGGATCAATGCTGTTAGTGTTTTACATCAGTGGAGAATACTGTCTGTACTATGCAGCTGGCATGCTAAAAGGAAAGACCTAGTGTTTTCTTCAGCTCACTACCTTTCTTGCCACAGTGGGCAGCATAAATATAGGGTACATCTGCCTGAACACATTCATTGCTGAATGAAAGTGTGGTTTGCAAATAATACTTGACACTAGATGCATTTAGATTCATGTAATACACATAATATTTGTAAGGGTTCACTCTAGTTTTCAACACCTGCTCTTCACCTATGAAGTATGCTTCCACATCGAAATGAAGCTGACAGCATTCTCGAAGGCCCTGCAGGGGCTTGTGTTTTTACTTTACGCAGTAATAGATGAAAAACTATGAAAGCAAACTGTTGGTATGGCAATCCAAAGCAAATTTTGTCTTTCTGTTTATTGTCCTGAAATAAATTCTTCAGCTCTTTCTATTGATTCAGGGAGGGGAAGCTTAGAACTGTGACACAGTCACCTGTTCCTTGGGGAAAGAGTAAACAATCCCAGAAAAAGAAGGGGAAGAAACAAAAAAAAAAGCCCTGAAGATTGACTGGGGGCCCTGGTGGATTCCTTCTTACACCAGAGCATCATTTAAGTCTATGTTTTTCCATCTACCTTGTTTGCAGTAAATAGCTGCCCATTATGTCAGGTCAGGCGAGCGCTGTGGCGTCACAGCTCAGCAGCCGTGATCAGCTTGCCAAGCATGCAGGGCACAGCCTCCAGGGAGCAGCCGTATGTGTCAAGTTCTTGAGCTGTCAAGACTCAAAGCGACAGTTTATCTGGAGGCTTTAAAACATCCTTTCAAAGTTTCCCCTTCTTCCCTTGCCCCCTCCTCTTGTTGACAATCTGCTTGAAAGAAGACAGATGCTGGAGTAGTTTTCTTTAGACTTGTGTAATTCCAACAGGCTCAATGCACCAAATACAATTCCACCCATCTTTTAAGAGGCCAAGTTGAAGAGGCAGACACGTTGCTGGGGGGAGGACAAGGCATCCTTTATGCTAATGTAAATATTTCCAGATGAATTTGATACTGTCAGTATACCTTCCCAATGTTCTTTGCTCACAATAAACAAAGTGCTTTACAAGTTCCTAGAGAAACCAAAGAATTGTGTCTGGGGTGACATTTTTCAAGCCACTTTTCAACTGCATTTAGTTGAATATTTTATAGTCTTTTAAGAGAGCACAGAGTTACCAATATGACATATATTTTTCCCTTGCATCATTTTAGCCTTAGAACAAGTAGGTTTCTCTGCAGATTTGTTTGCATGAAAATAAGATTTATCTTGTAAACGGAATTGAATCACTTATGAGAACATATTTTAAAATGCCAGTTTTATATCACTGCTACCTTTGCAGGCTGATTCTGTTCATGGTGTAAGTCCAAAGCCATTTGTCTTAAATATTATGTCCAATAAAGTATGTTTGAAAAATATAACCTCTAAAAAAATTATGCTGTACTCTGTGTACTTTGTTGTTCTATGATCACAAGGAAATTCATTTTTCACGCAGGGCCAACCCTTTTTGGATCCTGAGTGCCTTTTGCTGTACATGAAAGATAATTTCTGTATTTGCTTCCTAAGTTGCATGGGCCTCAGGAGCAGGAAAGCATACCATTTCAAGACATCTTCTCTCCTTTTCTGTTCTGTCTTCTACAAACATAACCCAAGTAGTCAGCAATGGAAAATCTTCCCTTGAGATGATCCTGCCATTGCCCATCTCCATTGAAAAAGAAAAGTGATAAAAGTAGTGAAGAAAAGCTGAAATCTTCCTTCTTCACCAACACTTTTGCCATGCTTGATCTCCTTGAATAATTGCCTTTCTTCATCAGAAGTTACAGAGTTTAGAAGACCTCCCAGCAGGGAGAAGCATATTTTAAACCAGCGAGTTGACAGCAAGGTGCATCAAGTTTATTGTCATGCTTTCTTTGTTCTTTAGACAACTCATGGAGGCCCCTTGAGCTGTCTGAATACACAAGTAATCAAATGCTTTCATTTTCCATGTGTATATCTTCAAACACAGGACCAGCAAACTGGCCTGCACAGCACTCTTCCTTCTCTGTATGGTTTCCAATATGCACACAGCACTGAACAAAAAGGTACTTGCTCATCCTTGCTTTAAGAGGTAACCAGTCAGGTTCAGAGTTAGCATCACAACCCTTTGGCTGCTCAGTTTTTGTTTGATTCCAAAAGCTCATCTGGAAAACCTCTTCTCACAGAAACCATCTGGCTAACCAGAGAGGTTCATTATGGCATCCATCTATCCCTTGCTATCTGTTTCTTTGGAAAGGGAATGCTCACAATAGGCATAAATGCAAAAGACTTTAGCTGATGTCTGAACCTGTTCTTAGATACTCCTTGCTAAATGTCTTCATTGTATTTTCAACTGATTTTTATTATTTTCTTCCAATTTCCAAACAAATTTAGATTTAAGAATTCTATACTGACCCTGATAGCACTAGCAATGGCATAAAGCCTGTTTCTCTAGTCTAGACAGTTTCCTGTGCCTCTTCCAAATTTCTTAAACATCTTATGTTAGATATTGCATCCAAATCTTAACTGACAGGTCAGTTACTGACAGTAGGACACTCTTAATCTTATTTAGATATGACTTACAGTAGCACTAAACTTTATACACATGGCCCGCACCATGCTGAACTTCTAGCATGCACAGCTAGAACTGAAGAAAAGGAAGTTGTCATTAAGATACGACTAATTTTTCTTTTCCCATTCTATCAGCATACTGTTAAGATAATTTTTGACCAAAAAAAATTGCCATGGGTTATTTATTTATTTACTGATCTACAAGTAATATCATTTTGAGTCAACACCCCCTGTTTTTGCCTGGCTCCCCACTGGATGAGCATTATGGGGTCTTTTGGATCTGCAAACTGAGTCTGGATGTCACGGTACAGAAATGCTACAATACAAGGTCTCTGAACTAGTTGCCACAAGGTAAAAAAGAAAAAAAAAAAAGCAGGAATGTGAGCTTCTCCATCACTAAAATTTTACTAGCAGTACAAGTACCCACAGTAACCTTTAGGCTCCTCAAACCTATTCTTAGTACAGCACCAGCTCAGTGGAGTGCCAAGTCACGAAGTGAAGATTTGAAGTTACATCTGGGTATGTGATCTGCAGCTGGTGCTCTGTGCTGCTTGGACAACTTCATTCCTCTGTGCAACTGCTTCCCAAGGACAGCACAAGTTGTCTTTCCAGAACTAAACATATACTATTTTCATCCCCATCCGTCTTGTCTCTTATCTGTCCTGCTGCACAACCAAGCGTCAATGACTCATATTCTTCCTGTTAGTTGCATCCAACATTCTTGATCTTTTCTTCCTCTAAACGACTGTGCACTGTGTGAGAACAAGTGAAGAAATCAGAGCAAATATAATGCTACATGTTAGAGTTTATTTACATTCTTTGAATAAGCTGGCAAATGGCATAGAAATGCTCATGAGGCAATTAGCCTTTTTTAATCCAATAAAGGATGTGAGAAACGTATCCTAAGCGTAGGGCTATACTTTGAATAATGAAGACAAAATAAAATATTGAACATACTCTGTTTCTCTATTACTGAATAATGAAATGAACCTATGATAAATATGTGATCCTAATGTATATGAATGGTTGCACAACCTTGCAGTTGGTTAAATTAGACTTTTGAAAGCATGATGCACCACTCAAACACAATGTAATTTCAACAAAGTTGACAGTCTGCAAAGTCTTCATTACAGAAACTGAACAGACAGTTTGTAAATATGGTATTTGTTTTTTAAATGGCTTTCACATATGTCTCCATGGAAAACAATGTTTGTTCATACTGTATTGGAAAGCACAACTTAGATCATAGAAATTGCCAAATACTACAGTGGTTGATTAATACATATTTCCAAATTATTTTTTCCTATTATTTCGAAATCAACAGCCTCAATACATGTCCTCATGATTAAGATGATTCCAAAATCACAGTTTTTTTGTATCTTCTGTTGTCTTCCCGTAAACTGAAAAAGAGACAAGCTTAACTATTTTATGCAGCTTTTAGGTTTGGTAGCAACCCATACCACACTTTCTGAAAGAAGTCTTCTATGTAGCTTTGTGATTTGAAAGATATATCACCACGGTCAGAAAGCCTTCCTGAACTTTCAGGAGTGGGTTTTTTTAAATACATTCTTGTTCTTAAGTAGCAGAACTATACGGATTTGGCTTTCTCCACTCAAATTCAAGATTTCAGAGATGGTAAAATAATCCAGGACACCACTGTCAGGATTGTTCTGCTGGTTATACAGTGCAGTGGAAAGTTACTAAGCTGTCCTTTAGGAAATCAAGGCTCTATCCATTTCAGGAATGCTCAGAATTATAACAAGGGAGGATGTCAATTCATAAAAACCTGACTGCAATTGTGAAAAGAGGATTTCTCAGAATGAAGTCTTTCTGTGCTTTCAGATCAAACTGAATAACTGAGCTGTATTATTGTTATTCCAGGAAAATTTACCTAGTGATTAGAAAATATCATTAAAAGCAAAATGATTGTCTGCAAAAGTCTTTCCCCGCTAAAATGTGTTGACCTAACTGATATTCCTCAAAGGTAAGTCAAAGTGTTATGTGATGTTCTCTTATCGATTGTTGATTCTATGTGTTCCTCTGGGAACAGAAACCACAAAGAAATGTTTTGAAAGGAAAAAGAATGACCTTTTCTATGTAGGCATTTTAATACTATGTGATGCTGAAATAAATAAATATAGTAAAGGGGGAAAACAATCTTTGTGAAAAAGTAGGCATTTTTATATATTCAAGATGAAATCAGAGTTAAAATACAGCAGTTTACATCTAGACTGAAAGCTATAACTATATGATAAATAAAGTGTTTCATTGTCGTTATAACTGAGAACAAGAATTTATACAGTATTTTTTTGTAATCCTTTTATATATATACATATATACAAATATAAAAGAAAAAACATATGGGATTTTTTTTGTTTGATATTTCAGTCAAAAATAGTGTTATTTTTCATTAGCCAAACAAACTCTGATAGCCTTAAAAGAGGCTTGGTAGATGCTGTTACAGTAGAAGAAAATTGAATTACTTTTATGTAACTGAAAACTTGAAGATCATGATTATTCTTAGTGCAATATTTGAGTGATTACTGAAAAGCTTATTTCTAGCCATCTGTCAGACTGACTTACATATGCTAAGTTATATACAAGTCTTACAAGGAGCACCATGTGACTTATTCTTCATCAGTTTCTTTATGGTCTAAAGAGAACTAAACAATCCATCCTAAGCCTAATGTATTCCAAATCCCAAGAGGAGGAAGGAGGGTAAGTGTGGATCTATAGAGGGTTATGACCTTTAAGAGAACTCCAATTACAGGTATGGTAGGTAATTTCTCTTGGATCTTTACACTCCTCAAGACTAAGTAGTTACTCTTCTTGTGTTCAAGATATGGCTGTATAAGCTAACATATATCATGAAAGTATACCTAAATATTTCAGCTGGAATATATTTTGGACATACTATTAATGAATCATAGAAACAGTTTAACACTGAAAATCAAACACAGCTGAATGGAAATAACAAGGCATTTATATTAGAAGGATTTTTTGTAACACAGTACAAATATCAATATATTTTGTTTAGACAGAATATTCCATCTGTGTTTTGTATCTTGTTATTGCTAAATTATAGTAGACATAAAACTGAATAAACTGAGATGAGTAACTAGTGTTACAAAGAACTAAATTTAAAGATGGGATAAAAGTCTTGGCAGGGGAATGGAGTAGTGGTTTAAATCTTCACATTCCCTTCCAACAAAAAACAATGTTCCCTTTCTTTCTTTCTTTCTTTCTTTCTTTTTCTTTCTTTCTTTCTTTCTTTCTTTCTTTCTTTCTTTCTTTCTTTCTTTCTTTCTTTCTTTCTTTCTTTCTTTCTTTCTTTCTTTCTTTCTTTCTTTCTTTCTCTCTCTTTCTTTCTTTTTTCTTTCTTTCTTTCTTTCTTCTTTCTTTCTTTCTTTCTTTCTTTCTTTCTTTCTTCCTTTCTTTCTTTCTTTCTTTCTTTCTTTCTTTCTTTCTCTCTTTCTTTCTCTCTTTCTTTCTCTCTTTCTCTCTTTCTTTCTCTCTTTCTCTTTCTCTCTTTCTCTCTTTCTTTCTTTCTGTCTTTCTCTCTTCCTTTCTTTTTTTCTCTCTTTCTGTCTTTCTTTCTGTCTTTCTCTCTTTCTCTCTTTCTTTCTCTCTTCCTTTCTTTCTTATTCTTTCTTTCTTTCACCAGGAGAATTGGTTATGTGTGATATTACTGCCCTGATCCACTTCTTCAATGCAAGAATACCCTGGAAATGCTGGGAAAGTACAGCTCACAGGAGAGCAGAGATTAGCATCCTGAACATATGTCTGGTGCAGCCTTTAAAGACCATGCATGCAGGGTTGCTTGCTTTGGTACATGTATCGCATCAAGACAGTGCAAATTCCAAGCAATGTATTCTCACACACTACTAGGAGAAGTGATGACCTTGCTACTCCAAACAGCTCAGGAAGAAAGCTGGAGCTGCCAGAAGAAGTTGACTAAAATCTAGGACAATTTGGTTTTCCTTGCAGGTAAGGGAAGAGTGCATTCGTTCACTGATGCAACATACAAAAGCCAGGCACAGTAGAAACACTGTGAATACTGTCTCCCTCCCTGTGAACATCCATACCTTCTCATGATCTTCCCCACCTCGTAACCTGAACTACAATCACCACCCATCCCTCTCCTGCCTACAGAGATGTGGTGTGGCAGGAGATCTGAGGAAACATGCTACCTGCTGCTGATGGTCATGTTTGCAATCACTGACAGCAGCATTGTGAGCAGAAGACAAACATAGCCTGGAGAATACACATAAATAATAATAATGGACAGTCTTCGCGAGCAAAGATCCGGGGAAGGTCTTTACACCTTCCAGCCTGCGCATTGGATTTTTTAGGTGAGACACAGTGTGCGCGGAACTGAGCCCACCCTTTAATCCTAAGGTTCATCTGCCGGGGCCAAGCGAGCTTGGACGGTGGCAGCGAGGTCCTTAGGACGTAGATGGATTGCCTTTTTAAGGGTTAACGAGCTCCATCTGCCATATATTTATTACACATATCTAATCAAATAAATCCCTAGGCAGGAAGCAGACTCCAAGTATGCCAGAGCAGATCGCTATGAGCAAGAGGCTACAATACAGCAAGACCACCTTCAACAGCTATTTCAAGGAATGCTCAAAAATGGCACAAGAATGTACGCTGTCTTTCTGCTAGTTTCACAGAATGGTTTGGATGGAAGGTAGCTGTGGAGATCAATTTACCCAACTCCCCTGATAAAGTAGTTTCATCTAGAGCAGGTTGCACAGGATTGTGTGCAGATAAGTTTTGAAAATCTCCAGAGAAAGAGGCTTCACAACCTCTCTGAGTAGCCTGTTCCAGTACTCTGACACCCTCACAGTAAGTTTATCCTCGTATTCAGATGAAACTTCCTGTGTCCCAGTTTGTGCCTGTTACCCCTTGTTCTGGCACTGGGCACCACAGAGACCTATCCTCTTGAGACACACTCTTAAGCTATTTGTAATTAATATTTGGGAAATATTAATTATGTGTTTAAAGTAAGTGCCACAGACTAAAAGTTTAGAGGGAGTACATGCCTTCTGATGGACTAGGAATTATGCCCAATTACAGAGAAAACTTGGCAGTTTTGTGTGAGTGCTCAGTAGTATCTGCATACACACAGTGTCTCTGGAGCTATTTCACTGATGTCTTTATGCAAACCAGTAAGTGGTTTTGTGATCAAACTTAGCTAGACAACCACAATGAACCACAAAGTTGGTGTTTGGAATTAGTATGAAAAGGGTTAAGAGATCAGCTGTCAAAACATGGTTTTCTCCAACATTTTATCCAAGTTTATCTTTTACTTTTTTGTAAGTTCATTGCATTTGCATGATCTCAGCTATTTAAAGTAAAATAGAAAATGTTAGCATGGGTTAAAAGCTTATTTACCTACATTTGATCTCTAAGTAACCAAAGGGTAGTAACAATTCCAAAGGGAGTAGACTAACGTATGGCATTTACCAGATATATTGAACTGCAGGATAGTTTCTAGATAAACAGACTCTTTAAAAACCTGGTTTACAAATGTACTGATCATCTTTTTTCTTACACATTTTGTGGTCTGGATCTTTTTAACTTCTTACTTCACTTACCAGGATTTCATAGATTTTAAAGTCCTGTATTTTCCTATGGAACTGTTGGACGTTTCTAATGATAGATGCTTCAGTAGGTTTCCCTTCTGACCTTTGTTCTAATTTAAGAAAAAACTTGCAGATTTACTTTAAGCCAAATTAAAGTAAGTCTCTACACTAAAGTCACTGGAGTTACAGAAATGTTTAATATAAAGGAATCTGTCTGCATATACAAACAGTTTTTGAGTTAATATTTTAATTCAATTGTTTTCACACAAAAAGACCAGAAATAGCGGGAGAGTAGGCCTGAAGAAACCTTCTTGCACACCATATGTTTCTCATACTGGGTACTAATCTTTAAACCTATATATGAGACAATTGTCTAGAGTCCACACCTTGAGGAAGCTAAACAGTTTAGTGTTGCCACACAAATCTCTCTCTCTCTCTTTCACTCTCTCTCTCCCTGTTTTTTTGTTTGTATGTTGTTGGTTGTTGGGGTTTTTTTGAGTTGTGACTAATGTTTGAATATATCCTGATAACATCTCTCCTATGTAAGTTTGAGATTGCACAAGATCAGGATATTTTTCAGAGTCACATTTTTGCCTTACAGCAAAATGTTGATACAATCAAGAGTGGCTAGATTACAAGGAATCACAATTTTTTAAAGTCATGTTTTGTATTAACACAATAAATCTATCACCTGAGCAGATAAAATTACAGAATGGATAAAATCTTTTAGTTTATTTGTTTAAAAAACTGCCAGGATGATTTTTAGGACCTTATTTCACAGTGTTCATGTAGACACAACTGATATAAGCACTGGATAAGATTACAGTTTTGTTCTGACTCCAAGAAAATGTGTAGTATTCTTCCTTTGCTGGAGTAAGCTTCAGCGGCTTAGTTTTTCCTTTTCTCCAGCTGGATGGTTGGACACTCTTTTGGGGCACTGGAGGCAGTGGTAAGACTATTTTAATGTTATGCTCATTCTTTTCAAAGTTTAGGTACTCAGCCTTCACTGTGGTGGTGGTGGGTGGTGGCTTTACCTGTGGGACAGGCAAAACTGTAGTGTGAACTGGGTAGAAAGAACATCCTCTCATCTCAGGCTGGGTTTGTTTTCCCTTTGGCTCACAGTGGATGGGTGAGTGAGTGCTTCTTATTGCGGGGCCTCTTGAAGAGACAAGGCCAGGTCCTGCCCTTGGGTCACAGCAACCCAAAGCAATGCTACAGGTTGGGGGCAGAGTGTCTGGAAAGTGTCCTGGTGGAAAAGGACCTGGGGGTGCTGGTCAGCAGTGGCTGACCATGAGCCAACATGTGCTCAGGTGACCAAGAAGGTCAATCCTGGCCTGCATCAGCAATAGTGTGGCCAGAAGGACCTGGGCAGTGCTCAACCCTCTATAGTTATACACAGATTTTTTTTTTTTTAGCATTTCCTTTCATTGTAGATGTACATGAACTTCATATTAGGCATTTTTAATTGAAAATGCTAACAGTTGATCTGTTTTTTAGTTGTTCATTACAATACTGAAAAGATTTTGTGATTGGATTTGTACTCTTTTGTCCTTAGTGTGTTCACATTCCTATTGATTCAGTTAATGCATCCATCAGGGAAATAAAAATGTTAGGCCTTATTTAATTAAACCAAATTACTTCTGTGGTTTTTACATAGTTTTGTTTATTTTTTCTCTCTTATGGGAATCCCATTAACATGTTGAGCTTTGCATTTTGTTTACAACCAAACAAAAATAAGAACAGGAGATAACTTCTGCGAATTAGAATCATTTGTAATCTGTAGGACAGCACAAATTAAAGAACATTAAATGTCCTTTAAAGTACCATTCAACTTTAGAGAAGAATCAGGAAGCTGGAGGACCTAAAATCACTTGGCTGGAGTCTCTGTTGCTGTACTTCTTTTGGTACTGCCTAGCATTTAGAACTACATCCAACTGCAAAGTTCCAGATATTAAAAGGTCTTAACTGGGACAAGCACCAGGTTAATGTCTGTAGGTAAATATCTACACAATGTAACTATCAGTAGTAGTATAATCTCACATTATATGCAATCCACAAGGGTAGAGGAAGGTTCTCAGAGTACATATTCTGGAAGACCCGGGTTTGTCACTTGTAAAAGTAATTTTAATCTCTAAAACTCAGAAGTTACTTTGTACATCCTTGACCTAGAGTTTTTGAAAATCCATTAGTGATTTTGTGAAAAGTGTTTACTTTCATATGCATTTCTCTATACTCTATATGATTATAAAATAGGGGGAAATGAGTGGCAAACCTCCATATTCCCTGGTTATTCCCATTCTGCCATGGCCTCAGCATTTTTTTGTGTTACACTTGCCTGAAATTGCCACAAGCATATTTAGAGGTTACTCTAAATAAACAGTTATGTTAAAGAAAGCCATTTCCCATTATAATTAACAGTTTTTATAATGTTAATAATTAGATTCTCAGATGACATAAACTTTCACAATTCCTATGTAAATTAGAGTTTTCTTTCTTCTGCAAATCTTCCAGACTGCACAACAAAGAGTAGCCTATTTTTACTGTGGACCCATCCTGAAATATAGTTTTTTGAAGGGAAAAAAAAATCAGAAGAGAATATCAAAAATACAAAAATGTGAATACGTCGTAATAGCTTATAACCCTCTAATTGCTGCTTGTTTTTATTTTCATAGCAGCTTATAATGGATTTATCAGTAACTCAGGAAGGCAGTAATTACCTCAAAGTAGTAGTTTGTTTTCAGTAAGAATGCATCTGTAAATAGCTAGACCAGCACAGACCGAACATTTTGGCAGTAGTCATGATACAGCAACTTCCTGAGGATCCTGAGAACGTTGTGGTACCTTTCTGTTTATGTCGGGCTTTCATTTTCTTACTTGGAAAATTAGTATCACACAGAATTTCTGAACTAAGTAGAAGTTTTCTGCACTATTAGCTGCATGATACCACTGAAAAACAAGCTGGTTCTCCATACCACATTTATTCACCCTCTTAAGTGCTTTTTTTCTTATGCAGTATGTAGGCAATTAAAGTATACTGTTCACAGACATTTCATGTGTTTCACTAACTAAGCTAAGAGAGCAATAATATTATTAGAGGCTTTAACAACTGAAGTACATGCTAAGAAATTGTCCCCCATCAACACTACAAGAACAGGAAGCATGTCCACAGAAATGTTAAGAAAAAGCAGTAACTGTAACTCGGTCTGTTGGAGAGAAACGTGCGTGTTTTCTGGAACGATTAACGCACCTCATGAGTAAGAGAGCTTTCTCTTTTTGCCCGGATACCTGTTAAGACTTTCTTAACCCCTGGCACTTTTTAAAAAAAACAAGAGCTGCAAGCAAGCAGGAAGGGATGAGATACTAGGCAAGAAAATGAAAAGTGGTTCAGCCACCACTGTTGGGAGTGTGCCAGCACCACAGCTAATCCAGAGAGATTGTAGTCCCGATTAGGCATAGTGCAGTAATATGAAACCATCAGATCCATTCAGTATTCAAGGTAAGCAGCTGTATAACAATTTGTTTCACAACAAAAAGTTGACAGAACAAATCCAAAACAACTCTGTGTGCATGTTTACATGGGAAGCTATTGGCATCAGCAGTGCATTTGAAGGTGTGTTTCAAGTCCCTTATGCTTTTTGTAACATTTTCAAATTCATTGCTGTCTTCAAGATGACAGGAAATCCAGGTCTGCCTTCCTCCTGGGAGATCTTTATTCACAGACAAGTCAAAAACCCTTGACAAAAGGCAACCAAGGGAACTTGCTGACCTTTTAGCTGCCTGTCTAACATCAGTGCAAGTATTGCTTCCTGATAAAATGAGAAATTCAATTTAAGGGGAAGCATAGCAGGTATTTGAGTAGGCTCTCATTTTATTTTACTTCTTGTGCTGTCTCTCAAGCAGAAAACAAATGTAAATAAACAGGACTCCATTCTTCATTCCTCTGCATTTAGCAGAGCTAACAATGCTGCACACAGGGGTAATACCAGTCTTACACCAGTGTCTACTCCTCTGCCTGCTCTCTGTTCACTAATTGATGTTTATCTTCTTGAAATAAAACAATCTTTTAGAAATCGTAGCTTTGTAGTATCTCACTTATTTTTGTCCTTAATGTTAGGAAGAGAGATCCCCTTCATTGAAAACCCATCAGTACTACCTGAGTTGGAAATCAGCTGATTCCTCAATCATGGTTAGTCATAGTAAATTCTGTAGTTTGAGGACAGGTGTAATACCAGCACACAGAAAGCTCGCAGCGTTATGAAGGTACCTAAGTTGCTTCTGAACACATCCAATATGTGATTCTGGTATGAATCACCTTTTATCTTCCAGACTTAACCCAGCTGAATCATTTGCTTCTTATTTGATCAGTCTGAAAGCCTTGAGCTTCACATGGAAAGTCTCAAATGAAGAAATGCATCAAAGGCCAAGCTCCTCCCCTATGAGGAAAGGCTGAGAGAGCTGGACAGTTCAACCTAGAGAAGGGAAGTTGACTCAGGAGAATCTTAACAAATACATAAATATTTGAAGGGAGGGTGAAAGATGATGGAACTAGACTCTTTCTGGTGGTGCCCAGTGACAGAACCAGTGGCAGTGGGCAGAAATTGAAACACAGGAAATTCCATCTGAATGCAAGTAATTTTAACTGTTGGGGATGACCAAGCACTGGCAAGGGTTCCCCAAGGCAGTGGTTGAGTCTCCATTCTTGGAGATATTCAAAACCTGGGTAACTGGCTTTGGGTGGTCCTCCTTGAGCAGGGGAGCTGGAGCAGATGACTTCTAGAGGTGTCTTCTGACCTCAATTATCCTGTGATTATATGATCCATGCAAGTTATTTGAAGCCAATACATAACCTGGATTCTTCAAAGGCCAAGGGTTGTCATTTTATATATAGAAATAAAATTATTAGAGCACGGGTCTCCAATTTAGAGAAAGCCTAAAAATTACATTAATGATGTTTGCATTCATATATTCTAATTTGGAAGTATCTCCCTACTGTAATCTGCCAATCACTATTTTTTTTGTCTTTTTGTCTTTGTACTAACAATTAAAACCCTCCTTTTCAGAGAAGTTATTTTCTCTGCTTTGGTGTGTAAATAAAGACCTATTATTTTTTGTGTACATAGGATGCAAACTACACAAAAATTTCAAAACCAAATTCTCTGATAATTGTAGAAAACTACACGAGTCTAAGTAAGTTGTGGTCTGTTTTGAAAAGTAACACAAAATATGGAAATTTTCAAGTACAAATCTTAGTCTTAGAGAATCACACATCAGGCTTGATTTGTACATATTTATTGAATATCTTTGACATCATTAGTTTAAATTAGCTAAGACAGTTGCTGCAGCAGGGTCTAGAAGCTATTTCAGAGTTGACACTTGTAGAGACCTCTAGTATGCCTCCTAATTATTACATATAACTCCATAGGACCAACATTTTCAGTATGTCATTATCATGAATCTTGGATTGCTGATGACTTTGACAACTGGAATTTGATGATTGAAATGCTGTCTACACACTTCATCAAAATACAAAAAGGCTTCTCTCTGTGAACAAAAACCTGCGCTATGCTGTCTGTTCTGCGTTGCTTCAGTGATGATGTTTTTGGGGGGGGTTGGGGGGTTAGGATTGGTTTGTTTGTTTATTTTTAAAGGGACTGTTTCAGTATACTTAAGATACCCTAAGTATATAAACTAATCATACCTTCCATCTGTTTCACATTCAGGCCACACATCCGACTAGGAATGAATACTGCTATCTCAGAACAGCCTTGGCTTCTGTATGGACAAAGAAAAGGTAAAAGAAATTGTCATAATGGATAAAAATGAGCCAGCTGCCTTTCTAGGGCAAGTTGCCTCTTCTATGTACATTTGCTAAAATAATCCACTTTGTACACTGCAGGGCATCCTCCTTCACTTACACATATGTTCTGGTACTGTCCATTATTGTGCTTAAACTTTACAGTAGTTCTGTGTGCAGAGAACAGGGACTTCACCAGTGGACTGCTGGAATGAAATGTAAATAGGTTTTTTATTCAGGGGTTAATATAATTTCAACATATTCATATGTGCAGATTAATCTCTTAAGTATTCAGTACCAAGATTTTATGCTAAGGAGCACAAATTCTTGCACAATGTTGCCTTTGGCTGCCAGTGGTTATAGTGTTTATTGTAGCTCCATAGGATAACCTAAAGAAGGCCTTTCACAAGCATGAGCTGAAGGACCCTCCCCAAAGCAGTAATGGTTGCTATCACTGCAGCTTTCCCTGCAAGTTCACTGCAAGTTCTGAATCATTGGTGCAGAAGCAGTTCAGTGGCCATCAAAAAGAGAGTATTTTATACTATCTGGGGGTGCAACAGGTCATAACAGTGCCTGTGGTTCTGAGAAGAAGAATAATTATTGCTCTGTTGCGAAAGAGCACAGACATTTCCATGTGAAGTAAAGATATACTGTATAGGGATGTTCCCTTGATGCTTTCCCATCACATAAGAAAAGAAGGTAGTCAGTCATGCTGCAGATATTATTCCTTCATGTCTCATTCTGCAAAAGTTTCCATTTTTGAAATACAGTAACAATATTTCTATAAAGTATTTCTTAACCTGGCTGTGGCATTCACCACCTGGGAGTTGAGAGGTAAAATGTGGCCTCAGAAAAAAAGTGTCACACAGCAGTTTCTTTCTGACATCAACACCCAGGGACTCTAGGACATGGATACAGAAAATGGAATAAGGACTGTATAGCAAGGACTGAGAAAAGAGGGACAAATTAGTGACCACACATCTGAATTTACTGGAGTGGCAGTGACGCACTTAATCACAGTCAATGGTGGCTAAGTTGGCATTCATCTACATCTTGCAGCTTTGTTGCTGAGCATGGAAGACACTGACCTATTCTGCATTTTTAAACAAGTCTCATTTTGGGCTACTCTATCTTCTTTCTTAACCACAGGTGCTGAAATGCCATTTTGGTCCCAGTTTTCCACCGGCTGCCCAACAAATATAATCACTCCAAAGCCATATTTTTCTTTTTCACAGCTGTTTCACCTGCCTTGAGGGCACTGCAAAGCCACTGATGAGATGAGACATGTAATACTGAAAGAAGATTTTTGAGGTAACTCTGAAAAAAGGTTTGTTCAGACTGACCTATCTGAAGTGAGTTAAGAGATACATCAGAGGTGCCATCATTGTCTAGGAGGTGATCTCTGTAAGGTATGAAATATAAGTGAGGAAAAATATTTTTTAAATCTGAAGGGATTTAAGCAAATGTGCCTGTTTGTTATGACCTTAGGAAGGAAATTTCTCCTGTGTCTTACTACAGCCACTGAGTGGTGAGTAATAATAGGTAAGAAAGATGTAGAGTTTGCCCCTTTAAAACAAAGAGCACTGGTCTACAGTATCAGAAGGAAAAGAAGGAAGTGCACATCCCTAGGTTCTTGTCCCACACAGTTCCCATGCCCTCACAACATCTGTAGCAAGGGGTAAAACTTGCCACAGTGCTGCCATGAAGAATGTCTGGCTTTGCAGAGAAGAAAGGTTCAGCAGAGCTGTGCCAGCAGACTCAGTGCATCTGACAGCTCATCTGTAAGAATGTAAAGAATGTGTTGGATTCAGAGTAGATTGAAATAGACTTTAATTTCATGTTCAGGAAACTTCCAGCTGGCTGCTGATTCCAGAGATTGTTTTCAGTCTTGGGACAATGTTGAGAGTGCTATGGCTTGAGATGAGCGAAGAAAAGCAGATCCCTCAGGCTTCAGCTCTTCCCCCAGCCCTCCCTTTCTCTGTTCAGTGTTAAAAGGATGAGGGAATACTCTGGAGACAATTTACAGTCCAGTCTTCTATGCAACATACAGAACTCAAACTACATTTAGATATACATCTAGGGTAATCCAGTTGGTTTTTCACAGTTTATCCCTGCAAAGCTTGTCATTTCCTCAGTATATTTATGGCTCCTGAGTCTGCTTCTGACAAGGTATATCAATAAAGTGGACAGATTTCTTATTTAAGTTTAAATCACATTTGACAGAATTTGCTGGCTAATATTTTATTACGTACTAACAGTTCCTCTAGAAACACTATTTCTTCCTAATTTTTCCAGACACTCTGAAAATCCAGCATGAAGAAAATGAACCATCTGTGTGCCTGCATGAAAGCTGCTTTCTGGCAGTTTCCTTGGCTGAAATGCAGGTTATCCATGGAAGAGACCCGGACGGCTACAGAGTATTGATCACAGATGAACGGACTACAGTAACAAATCCTAGAGATAGCTCACCACTTTTTTTCCTGGAGACCTTTTCAAACCTTTCTCTAATCACTGGGTAGAAAGCTGTAAATCAAAGCAGTAAGCTCAGGCTTTGGAAATGCTTAGCAGGCAGGGTGCAGCTGGAGAACATATAAAAGTTTAAATTATTGCATGCTACAACCTTCCACATTTACATTCAAGTCATAAGTTATGGAAGTAAGCATAAATAAGAATTAAATATCTGCAAAGTCTTTTTTCTTCTGTCCTTTGATTACAGCTCTATTTTATTTATGACTCCCAAAAGAGAGCCAAACTTCTATTATGTGACATTTCTACTGTAAATTGTTAAAGAATCACAAAAATGAAATACTTCACAGCAGGTTTTTCCTCTATTGCTACCTGCCTGTGGTATTAGCTCGGTCCCTATCCCAACCCCCTCTTTAGCAGGTGATTTTTTTTTCTAGTAGGGAAGCATCTTAATATAGTTTGTCTGCCTCTTCCTGTAATTTTCTCCAAAGTCAGGTGATTTAGCAGTAAAAGGTATTCGATGTTTCTGCCAGTTTCTATATAGTTGTAATATTTTCATTGTTAGTACCTAAAATATATTAAAATAAAATAAATAATTAAAAAAAAATAAAACCTTTTGCACGAACATATGGCAAGTTAGTATTAAACAAAGCTAGAGGTTATATAGGATTTTATGTTGTTTATTAAAGCAGCATTTTCTTACTCCCATTACACTCTGGGCCTTTTTTTCTGGGCCTCCTTGCTCTGACAGAAATGTTACTCAGAACTTCAGCCTCTGTTTATTTATTGCCAGGCCATATTTATTTTTCCTTGTATCAATACCCTCCTTAGATAGGTGTTCTCCCTCATAGGGTGTTTCTACCTAGCTGTATTTATGAAATAATCTTATCTGCACTTGGCTTTCATTTTGGTAACCAGTCCTAAAGATATAAGAAATTATGCCATGGAGGGCACAAATCTGAGAGTATAATTTCTAAAACATTAGGCTACTGCCTTCTCCAGCCTTTATAATTATTGTTTAATTCTTCCCCAAGCAGAGAACCCCCCTTAAGTACTGCAAACTCAATGACTAGTCCAGCCCATTTCTATTGTTTCATCTCTCACATGGGTAATGGTTGTTCTTGCAGCACACTGTCTGAGCTTCTTGCACCAGTATAAAAACCCCTCAATTATTTCTCTCTGGCCACACTCAAATTCTTCAATGAATTATATCCATCCCTTTAGCTGGTGCTTTTAACTGAAAGACTTCTGCTGTTACCCATATTATTGTTCATTTTTCTTATCATCCTTTTTTCTTCTTCTTTCTCATAGCCTTCTTTGACCTTCCATACGTGAGTCTTTTTTTCATTAATACTAAATTTGGAGGATACATAATTGCTTCATGTTGGTTTAAAGTTCCTGTTAGTCATGGCAGTGCCTATTGTGAAAAGACAGTGCCTCGGGGCCCAAGGAGGGTCTGTCTGCCAAATAGGACCACTTCTGAAGAAAGTATTTGTGCAGTGGACTTTTTTCCTTATCATGTCATCCTTTCCTCTAGGACAAGATGTCATTTTGAGCAGCTTTCCTTTTCATCCCTGTAGCAGTTATTAATATAATAAATAATAAGTCCCATGGGGACCATAGCGACACCAACGTGATGTGTAACAAGAGAGCGCGTGAGAGTTTATTCAAGGAGTCCCAGCTTATATAGCAGTTTCAAATGCTGCCACGTCACACAGGTAACTTCTTAAGCCAATCCCATACAAGCTTTAACAGAGCATGTGTGAGAGTACTTAGAACTACAACTCCCAGGATGCTTTGCAGCACCTGGTGTAACCAGACCCCACAATTCCCCCATTTTTATTAATAACAAGATACAAAACAGTGTAAATTCAAAAAACAGTGCAATTCTTAACAAAACGTTTTTCACTTGACATAGTAAACTTATTTCTTGCTTAAACCTTATATACTTAAGAGTTCTATATAATAACAAAACTTTATTAATTAAAAACCTTATTTATCTAAGAGGTCTATGCATAACTGGGGAAAACTTACTTTATTAGAACATAAGGGAAAGGTTAAAGGAGGAATATCATGTTTCAAGTTGCCTTTTATTAAGGCGATGTATTAGAGGTAGTGTTTGTTGTGTGTGTTCATTTTAGATATTTTGTATAAGGTGTAAATGGTTCACATACATTCATACATTCACACAATCTCTTTTACTCATTCGTTCGGGTGGCCACCCCAATCATTTTTCATTCATGCATACATGTAATCTTTATTTTATCTTCATATTCTAGCTATACAACTTAAACTTTTATGTAGTGTTTGGTCAGAATGAAAATCATTTGACTCAGGATTTACTTACTTAATTACATGCATATTCTGTCTACTCCCCTTCTTTTGTTGTGAATATGGAAAGTTAATGAATTTAAAGGTATAATACTGATAAGCAGTGTGTACATTCTTGAGTGTGTACTTACAGAAATGAATAGGTTACTATTATAATTTGTTAACTAATAATAATAGAAATTCTTAAAGATGTTAGTTAGTATTTAAACGAGATAGTTACAAACTTAAACTTATTTAGATATATTTAAGAACTTAATAATTTTAAACAATATTCAGTAAATGTGACTATTAGTAACTTAAACAAACCTACAGGGAAATTAGAAACTTAAAAATGTATTAATAAGGCAATGTTGAATTTTTCTCTCTTATTAGTGTAAATAGAAAACTAAAGACAGTTAACTAAATTACTTTAGACAAAAACATTTGTAATAATTTCTAAAGGCTTATATGTAAAACATGTAAAAACAGTCAGTAAATTCAGTGTCTGTACAGTTTTGGTCCCAGCCGGGGTCTTTGCCCGGGCCGCCGCCGCCCCTCTCACGGGAGTGGGGAGGCGGTGTTATCACTGTTGAGGCTCCCAGAGGAGCCGTAGTGGCTGCGGCCATGGCTCGGCCCGCTTACGGTGGGGGTCATGTCGCTGGTCATCGCCGCCGGGCCTCGGCTCGGCTCGGCGCCGCATTGTGCCGCATGTGCGGCTGTTCCGGGCCGCGCTGCTGCGGCCGCGTGGTCCGCTTCAGGGGAGAGGCGGCACGGGCGGGCTGGCTCATGTAGTGGAACGCGGCCGTCAGTTCCAGGTACGGCCCGACCCGGCCGTCACCACGGGCTGCCCGCGTTCCAAGTGCAGGCGGGCGGCGAAAGCCTCGCAGCTCTGCGCCGCCGACACGTGTTCGCCGAAGCTGCCGCGCCGCCCTCGGCGCATTTACAAACTTGCACCACAGTACCGGTGCAAGCCTGCTTGGCCGCCCGGGATAGCCGCGGGGCCGCCCCGCGGCTTCTCCTCAGGCACGGCGGCCGCCCCCCCGGCCCGGGGTTCCACGCGGAGCTCCGCCGGGAGCTCCACGCGGGTCGGGGGCCCGGCGGGAGTCACCGCCAGCTGCGGCGGGGCTTCCGTGCTCGGGTCACCGCCTCCCGTTCGGCTGTGCCTTGGCCGGACCTTGGCCCGCTTGCGGGCTCCGGACAGAGGCGCCCCGCGGCGGCGCCGCTCCGGCCGCCCGGCTCCCTTCACGCTGTGCGCCGGGCCCGCCGCTCCCGGTGGTGCCGCCGCCGCTGCCATCTGGGTTTGCGCAGGAACCGCCGCCGCAGCCTGGTCGACACCAGCCGGCACCGCGAGATGAAGTCGCCATCGCTGCCGAGCCCCGTCCCGGAGCCGCCCGGCCCGGGGGGGCCGGAGTCGCCGCCGCCCGCCGCCAGCAGTCCTGCGGAGCCGTGCACAGCTCCGTCCCCGGCCTGACTCGCTGCGGCTGCTGAGCGTCTCGACAGCCCCGCGCTCTGTGCCCGCCGCCGGCCTCGCCGCTCGCAACGTCGAGCGGCTATCACGGATCTTTTTTAAACATCGCTCCGCTGTTGCTGGTGGGCACAGCAGCTGTTGCTTAGCTACCGGCTCCCAGCACGGACCATGTTCCATGCGTGCCTCCAGCAGAGGTAGCTCACAACATGGCCAGGAGACAGGAAGAGAAGGCATTACCTCCTGCTCCCGGCATGGGCAAGATGGCGCCGCCCATGCTTTGGCGTGGTCTCCACGTGTCTGCAAGTTTGCCATGGCTTGGGGATTTAAAGTTTGTTCCCTTTTACCAATTACACAATCCGCGACACGCGCCTTCTTCCCGGAATTCACGCATCCGCGAAAATTCAGCACAAAAAGGTATATTCTAAGGCTTTTTTTTCGTACTCTCGGACCCCCTCCCCCTTTCCAGATTGCAGTAGCACGTGGAGTTCCATGCTTTACAATGTTTGGGGGAGGGGAAGATTCAAAGTTTCTCTCTGCGGACGAGTTCTCTTGCGAGGATTTTAAAGTGTCCACCTTTTTTACTTCTGTTTTTTCTCTGCTTCTCCACCCCTCTTTCCAAGCAATTTTACTTAGAATTGTAAATAACAGCAGTCCTAAAACAGTTATTTTCATCAATTTTAAAAGTTCAGCTATTTTATGTTTGTTAACTTGTCTCCAAAGTCTTTTCAATATTAAGCTTAAGGCTTTTGCAATATTCTGCAGTTCACGTGAATTAAAAGTTTTCATTTTTTCTCTTTTTCTTTTTTCTCCCGCCCTCTCACCTGGGACGTAGATTTTTCTTCTCGAGAGCGTCCTCTCAAAACGTAGGCAATTTCCTACCGAATTCAGGCCTTTCTTCGAGCTCAATCGCGGTTTCTCCCGCCTACGCCCATCAGAGTTTCCTTTCCTCTGGTACCTGGCGTTTCTTTCTTTTTCACGGCGGACGTCCCTCAGCGTTAAATATAGGCTGGTACCTGACGTCTGGTCCGTATTTCTTCCTGATTCAGGATAAGGCTTAGGTCCCTGTTCCGGGCGCCATATGTAGCAGTTATTAATATAATAAATAATAAGTCCCATGGGGACCATAGCGACACCAACGTGATGTGTAACAAGAGAGCGCGTGAGAGTTTATTCAAGGAGTCCCAGCTTATATAGCAGTTTCAAATGCTGCCACGTCACACAGGTAACTTCTTAAGCCAATCCCATACAAGCTTTAACAGAGCATGTGTGAGAGTACTTAGAACTACAACTCCCAGGATGCTTTGCAGCACCTGGTGTAACCAGACCCCACACATTCCTGATCTTTTTGCCAGGGGATCTTTTACTGCCATTTGACCTGGTGAGAAATATAACATTAGATCAGGATTATCTCTTTATTTTATCTATGCTCCTACATCCTGTCTTTGTTCCTGGTAGTCAGTGACTCTTTCCTGGCACTTCTCAATTATCAATCTGACCCATTCTTTTGCTCAAGGAGACACTGGCTGCTGGTGTCAGGACTGCATTTCTGCTCCATCCTTGCAAAGCTTGTCACAGCTCGGAGACCAGTGCTCCTCACCATCACAACCCCGTGGCTATCTGTGTTGTCTGGTATTTCCCAGGGATAAAGAAGGGTTACTTCCTCTCCTTTTCTTTTTCTGAGAGGCAGGAGCTCACAAGTGCAGTCACCAAGCAGCCACCCAGAGCAGGCACCAGAGGGCAGTTCCCGCAGAGCAGTGCTGATTGCTTGTGGGCATGAGCTGGGTCCTTGTCAGAGATTTCCTGCAGGGATAAAATGAGCACGACAAAATCTATACAGATATTGTGTGTTTCATTCCCAAAACAAGCCTCAGATTTGCAGAAATAGCAATTGGGCTGATGTGGGCTTTATTTTTTAAGAATCTGTAACAACAAGTTTCCACTTAAGACACTATTCACTTTTCTGACAGCAAGTACTCTTGTGACTCTGGTGAGTATCTGAGTAGGAGCATCTAGCTTTCTATAATTCTATCAAGGTAGTTCAGTCAACCAAGTACAGTGACTTAGTGATCAGATTTAGAAATTTTTAATTTTTAATAGCTTTTATAGTAATTTTATTTTTATTATTCACATGTTTATAGCTTCAGTATCCTTTTGAGAAGAAACTTACCCAATAAGTAGGGAAAAACTTTCTTAGGCAATGTTCCCAAAACCCAAACAAAAATTAATTTTTTTCAGTCCTGAAAATAAAATAAAATTTAAAAACAAAGCAAAACAAAAACACGAACAGAAACAGCCAAACAAAACACATAAACCCAAACAACAACAAAACAACAACAACAAACCATCAAAAAAACCATGCCAGACACATGTTGTATAAAGTCTCTGTTTTACTATTTCCCACTTTTTGCCTGTGTCTCACATAATTTCCTTCTGACTACTACTATAGTAGTAATGATACAACTACCATAACTGTTAAAGTAAACTGAGTTATAACAACACATTAATACCTAGAATGAAGTTAACTTTTGCACAGGCTTATTTTGAGGATCTGGCCAGGTTGCAATGGTCAAAAGATAAATTGCTGCTTGAGCTTTTAGTTATAACTTTAGTTATCTCTTTCTTTTGTGCTAAATCACGTATATAGTGTTACATAAGAAATCATTACTTAGTAATAGACATCTATGCAGACCATACATTTTGTTAAGCACTGCTGTCTTCAGCGTACAGCATTGACAGGAGATGACAGAGAAGGTAAACTGCCCTATGACACTTTATATCCTTGTCAGTCCATTATGCTAAATGCTGGAAGAGTTTGGACTGAGACCTCTTTGCCATCTGGCTGTCTTTCAGTGTTTTCCCCTACAATACCTATCTTCGTTCTATTTATGGACTGAAGGGCACGTATGAAGCTAGCTTGTCACTTCACAAACCTTTCTCGTGTCTGTGGAAATAGCAGTGTCTGACCATAGACTTTGTGTGCACAAGAGGGTAGTGATCTTAGGAATACATCTAAAATGTATTTGCAAAGAAAAGTGAAATCCAGAGAGATCCCTTCAATCTAGAGCCCCTGTTATTCACAAATTCAGAAAATAATGTGCAGCTGAGAATAATCCAATCCATGAACCCAAACAGTAAAGGCAAAAAAAATCCCAGTAATCAGACACAGATCAAGTTAAGCTGCACATAGTGTAGTTATTTTTTACTTTTTTTTCATTAGTAGTATGTTATCAATAAACTCACAATAGAAGTCTATTAGACTGTCATCAGTCTTAATGTACTTAGAAAATATTCATCATCTAAATCTGTTTCTTCCTCAAGCCTAGCTCTGGAAGTGAATCAAAAAGATTAAACAGAGTTCTCCCAGCTCAGGGTTTATCATAGAAGACTGGCAGTGACATTCCCTATTCTTCTTGTCTCTTACCCTTAAATATGTTTTCATAAGTGAATTTACTGTTATAAGTTCTCATTAGCACTGCCAATTTGGGGAAGCACACTGCTTCTATAAAGGTGAAGGCTGTCCACATGTTCCTTGCTGGGGCTGGTGTAACAGCTTTTCATAAGGATTGTATCAGCAAAAGGAAGACTGTATTAACATTCCGCTATTCTTTGCCAAGAAATTGCCCCAAGATTTCTTCAGCTTCTGTGTAAGTTGCAAAAAATGGCTCTAACGCAGCTGTTACATCGGCCAAACATTGTCTTATAATGTGTATTCTGTGTTTGGATATTCTGTGCTTCTGCCTTGGACCAGTCTAATCCCACATCATAGAAATTCCAAATCCCTCTAAGTGTCAAAAGCGTACCTTCTTGTGTACATTCAATTGTTCAGCACTGAACTGCATATTGTCTACACAAAATATTTACTTGCCTGTTTGGGGTACTGTAGTGTGCTCGGGTCAAATAACTATCACTTGCAAATTGGTATTATGTTGCTTTCATCCATTTTCCATCTTCCATTTAGAAAAATAATTTTTAAGCAATTTTACTCTATAGTGCATTTTATTATTGTCAATGTCTGTATTTTGGTATTGTGTCATGCAACCTTCCTAATATTGCCACATAATATTGTTCTCTGATAGAATCTTCATATTTTCTCTCACTTATGAATTAAGTTAATAATTAAAAGCTTCACCTTTCCCATAGGTAACAGTGAGGGGTTTTTCTGCTTATTTTTATTAATATTTTTAGCTAGTCTAATACTAGTATCATCTTTTGATCTCAAAAATGGTTTTTCAGGACCTGTGTTCTGGGAAGCTCTGGCTTAGATGGTTTCAGTTTGCCTTACTGACTGAATTAATAATCCTGTAGAGGAGTCTAAGGAAGTGTCAAAAGGTTGAGCTTTAACATTGAAAATGAAATTCAATTATAATTTAGCAGTCATGAAAAATTATGTACATTCTTAAGGGTCTAATTCCTCATTGCTCTGTACATATTTCCCTTATATTTGACCAGAACTCTCAAAGTGTAAAAAGCTAGCTGAATTGTTTGCACTGTGCTAGGGTAAAGGCTAATATATTGGAAACCAAGGGATTCATAGGCTGTGTACACACATCTGAGACCTGACACTCAACTTCTTCCTTTGCAGTCATAGCTAGCAGCTGAAATGTCTTGCTCCCAGCCATGGGAGTAAAGGTACTCCTTTTCCACTTTACAGTGCTTTGTAATTACCCCTGGCTGTTGTTTTGGTTGTCCTTCCCTCTCCTTTTTCCATGTCTGGAAAATAGAATAGATATTTAGTCACCAAATCTTCCAACTTTCATGTAATCTAAGAGCTGCCTCTCTAAGGATTTATACCATACTCGAAGCTCCCAACTTAACCAGACAGTTGCAGAGTTGAGTCTGAAATTTGAAAACATAGTCTCTTTCCAGGTTTTGCTCCCTCTTTGAGCAATATCAAGAATTTTTCACTTTATGTCTCAGTTGAGTGGTATGATTTGACTGGCTGAAGAGCAAACCACTCCATCCCTGGTGCTGCAATGAAGCTCTCATAAAGAGATACTGTAATATCGGCCCATGAGGACACAGAGAAGGTTGGCATCCTTACTGCTTTTAACATCCCTGCTCTGACACGAGATGATGTACTACCCTGAAAGCATTCGGCTGGTGGAGGAAAATGTGCAGACGTCCTGAGAGATTAGATATGCCCATCTCAGCTTCAAAGAAATAGAAACTAAATGTGCTTGCAACATGGCTAAGTCCTCAGCTGCTGTCCCTTTTCAGGGGGCTTGTCCTGTATATGTGCACTGACATTTCAGCCAGCTCAAGCCACAGGAAGAAGGCCACAGGGAGCTGCCCCACATCCATTTTCCCCCACTGCCCCACAGGGCACTGCCGACCTGGAGCCCCATCGGCATCGTAAGGGCGTGAGGCAGTGCTGGGCCCACAGGGAGATAAGGGCTGATGGATGGCGGGAATGGCCTGGGGGTAGAGATAAGGGCTGGGACTACCCAGTAAGTATGCAGTGGGAGGAGATGCTCCCTGCTACTGCCACAGCCATATCTCCCATTGCTCTTTGGGAAGAGGGTGAAAGCCTGACCCTGTATTTTTTACAAGAGCACTTCCACCTTCCTGAAGGAAAAATCTTACCTGAGAAAAAGATTGGAAAGTAAGTTTGTACCTTCAAAAAGCCTTTATTGGCCTTTGTGACCCACACATGTACTCCTTCATTAGACTCCTCTGGTTCTTTGTGTTCCTACTTGTTTGAGCATAACATCCCTGGTGATCATAATCATTTGGTATATTATTTCCCTGTTTCAATGCCATTTCACATGCATCTAATTTCACCTTTACTTGATATTATTATGCAGAAAAGTCTTCCATCTCTTATCTGATGTTTTAATATCTTCAAGAGAAGACTTTGGCTTTCAGGGTTTTGTAAGATCTAAGTCATTGTTGCAACTGGTAAACCCAGAAGAAGAAGAGGTGTTCTGTAAATCTTTTGAAAAAACAGTAGAAACAGAAGATTCCACTGTTGTGTTTTCTTCTTTTTTTCCTTACAGAATCCAGCAATCTTAAAAAAACAAAAAAAAAGTATCAAACCAAACCGAGTGAACAAAACCCCATCCCCACCAAAACGCCCAAATTAACAAAACATGCTTGTGAGTAAACCTTTGGATCTTACTAATATAGTGTTAATAATGTTGCTGTCACAAAGATATCTGCAAAAATGAGTATATTAGGGTTTTCTAAATGAAGCTGGGAAAAAAAGGCATTTTTAAAAATTTGAGGGTATGGAATGTGAGAAATAAGAGGAAACCAAATTTATTGTCCTGTGAAAGACACTTAACGTTATCAACTAAAGCCTGTTGACGGTGTCTTTTCAGGAGTGAATTCTCTTGAGTAAATGAATATTTAATAATCCTTATGCTCTCATTTTTGTAATAATTTCAGTCTGATATTAAATATGACTTGTTCAGATGTCTCTCTGATACAAGGTATGTGTGTCAGGGTTTGGACAGAAAAAAATTGGATTCATATCTCAGTTATGCTTTCAAATTGCTAGGTCAGATTTGGGTCTCTGACTGTAAATTCTTCAATTCTATTCTAAGTCAAAGGAATGTGACAGATTTAATACACAGAATAAGTTATTAACTGCAATAATGCATAAAACAGTGGCACTTTCTCAAGTAGTCTATACTGCTTCTGTTGACTAAAGAAAAAATTAAAATATAATCTTATTTCTTTGTTTCTTGCAGTTCTTGCAAACATTTTTCTTGATTAATCCATGAAGAACTTGAAACTGATATGCCCATAAATACAACCTTCTGTTATTTTTTTTTTATTGCAGTAATATCTCTGTCAGGATTAATTACCCCTTCAAAATTTTTAAAGTGAGAGGAATTCATACATACACATGACATTTAAGAATCACTAGGTATAAGCAGAAAGTGGCTGTTCCTACCACGAACTGTTTATAAAAGACTAATGTAGAATTACAGGCTGTGTGGAAAGAAATCAAGAAAGATTGGGCGAGCAGGGAACTTTGCCAGTCTGTGCGTGTGCTCAGCTGAAAAACAGATAGAGTGACCTGTCGAGTTTGTAAGACTGAAGTGAGATTCACTTCTCCTACAGGCTAGTAAGTCGTAGTGTGCTCCATGCTTTCCACCTCAGCCTGATTTACCCCTGCTGTTGTAAGGGGGGGCCTTTGTATGGATCTTTGAGGTGGGAGATGGTGTTTATTTACACAGTTTTGCTACAAATGCCTTGGGTTTGTGGCTTGAGGAATATATTTTTTTAACCACCCTAACTGTTTGTGAGGGCAGGTTGTTACACTTCCCTCTTTGCATAATGGATGATCACTGTTAGTGATTACCAAGAGTTTCAGAGAAGGCAATCTACCAGGCTTGTCGATAAATATGTTTTATTCTTAAGGTATTGTCTCAGAGCATTTGTCCCTAAGTAACAGTCTTAGCCACTCAGCTAAGGATCTCTCAGCTACTCTGAATGTCTGTGTTTAGAGAAAGGTCTGTGGGGAAAATGTGTTAATTTCTTATTACTGAAGCTGAATCAAAAAAAGGGAAAAACAAAACAAAGCAAAACAAAACAAAAACCCCAAACCAAACCAAACAAACAAAAAACCCAACCAACCAAAAACAGGGTAGCACTAGCACACAAACCAGTTCTGGTGATCCTAGATCTGAAAAAAATATTGCTTTTGTAAAAATGTTGCATCTCAGTATTTGCTTTCAGAAAAATCTTTAACTGAAATTTTGTAATTTAACCCTATCTATAATACAGAATGTAGTATATAGTATAGAGCAATTCTAGAAGAAATCAACTTTCATGAGTGTTATATCCTTTCTACTACAACTGTAGTGTTTTGGGGAAACTACTAGTCCAGAGCCAGGAATGCCTGTGAGAAAGAGTCCATCTTATCTGAAAAGGACAATTTTGCTTATTAAGTAGCAGAATAATCACAAGACATGATTATAATCCATTATCGTTTTAGGAGTGCTCTCATGATAGTCTTCATCCTTCCTATTCAGAAGTCAAGTTTAATAAGTGTTAAGTATTTTCCTTGAGGTAACCAGTACTGGAAGGTCTAACAGGTCTTAGCTGCTACCCCTCTAAGCACTACTCTTGAGGGTAAATGATCGGAAGATACTACTTTATATTTTTATATCTTTATAACATTTTAATCTTGATTTTCAGAATTTTTCCAATATTATGCAAAATAATTTAATATATACATGACATCGTCATATATATATCAGTGTGCTTGGGCCACATTGATAAATTATAGCAAATTTTGAATCTGAGTCTGCCGTGCTATCTTTAATTCACCATGTTGTGTCTAGTTGCGACTCTAGTTGCAGTGGGGAACATTTTTACCTATAAATCACCACCAGTCATGTTCATACTTATGTTCCTCACTAAATACATGAGGTGGTGGAAACAATTGCAAAGGTGATTATTAGAACTGCTCTGATACTTCACATAACCAGAAATTGTAGCTGCTATAGGGAGGCAGTGGGTGGACTGGAGTTCATAAGGGATGACAGAGATCAGTCAGTGAGTTGCCTTGCATGTAAAGGTCCACAAAATGCAAGAATGAGAATCATCAGCCTGCCCATGGTATGGGGAGGTTGGACCTAGATGATCTTACAGGTCATTTTCAGCCCAGGCCATTCTGTGATTCTACAAAATAAAAGGGAGTGTACAGTTCAGAAAGTTGCTACTAGGATTCTTCAACTGCTACTTTATACTGAGTACAAGGCTACTGGGGTGAACTTGATAATTTGAAAGTTGTTGTGGTTAGGTTTTTTTAAGAGATGGGGAAAATCCAATAATTTGGGAAGTATGGCAAAATTAATTGAAATTAATTCATTAGGTGCTGAGGTTCCAAATTTTTTTTTTTATTAAAAAAAGAAGCAGTGAAACACAAGTCATATCTTGGAAAAAAAATGTTGAAATGGGCTTTCATTTCATACTTCTTTTTTTGATGTATTGAAGGTAGTTTTCATTATGTCATCCAGATAGTTTAAATAAACTGTTTGCATATAAGGTTAACAAGCTGCAGTGGTAGCAGGGTCTGTGTGGGATTATATTAGAATTAATTTGATCAATTACTTTTAGTTCTAGAGGTCTCCAGATGAGACAGAAGCCAGCATATGCAGTTTGGCAGATGAAGAATCAGTGCAGTCAACACATGCCGTGAAGGTAATGAACATTCTTTCAAACTTCATTTTTCATCCTGAGCAGAGAAGACAACTAAGCCAAGACACCGCTGCTCAGAGCAGCCAAAATGATAACCATAAATAATCATAATAGAAAGCCCATGGCTTCAGTGGAATAGGGAAGAATAAAATAAGTATTTTGGCATTAAAGTGTTGTTTCTAAACCTGGAATTTTCATTATGATTTGCCCCAGAGCACATGAAGTTTCCTCAACCTTGAGATGCAGCTTCTGAATTAAAAGACTGCTGAACATTTTCTTCTGATAAACTGCTTACAAGAGGAAGATGACATAAATAACATTTAGTCAAATCAGGGGAAATCTCTATGACACTGTGTTTCACTTCCACTGCTGAACTGAAATTCAGGAGGATCAATTCTACTGGCTAGCTTTCATGGCAGAGAGTGGGAGGCACACCTGTGAAAGGATGCTGTGGGCTCAGTGCTGGCTGGAGCTCATACTACCTTACACACAAAACTCCTGACAATTTATTAGACACTTTAAACTCAGTTAGAACTGTAAAATAGGATCACAGATTTGAAAGATTCAACAACAGCATCAAGTTGCCTGCAGTTCATGTCCTGAATCTGTTTGCTGCTGCTGAGAAAAATTTGTTATTGGCTTGAACTTTATTAGAATCCGAGTATAATTAAAATGACACCTTAGTGGAAATTGAAAAATTTGACAACAAATGCAAAAAAAAAATCTATCAGTACTGTATTACACTTAAACACTTTATTTTCTATTGGCTGTATTTTCTTTCTTTTCCTGTCTCTCACTAATACCTTATCTACATAAGAAAGATTGATGCACTTAAACAAGTCCTTCATAGGCCCGTGAATAACAAACTCTTTGATTTTTTATTTAAAAATATGACAGTGTTACCCTTCCAAAAGCACTCTGTTTTATATTTAAATGTCTAAGCAGGGATTTAAAATGTTATGTTTATTTATACAGTTACCTGCTATAAATTTTCATTCAACTGCAGGTGTACAGTTTCATGTTAAGTTCAATTTTTCAGGTGATTTTATATGTATTAAAAATTTGAAAGATCAGTATTTAAGTTTCATATTATGTAGGATTAAGACAGAAGCTAGTACAGTTTAAAAAAATTTCTCTGCATTGTTAATCTGATGCATCTCTTAGAAAGAATTGTTTGACTATCTGAATTAAATGGTAACGTTTAAAAGTAAGTTGATCCTGAAATGAAGCAGATCAGCTATGCTGAAAATATTTTAATCAGAATTGCTTATATCTTCAACTTCTTCTTTCTAAAAAAATCTGTGATACCAGTGTTTATATCCCAGTAATTTTTATTTAATGGTACTTTGATAATTGTATCTCTTATTGAAATAGCAAAGATAGCTAAATTCACTGCAAACCATCCTGTTCTAATTTTTTAATTTTGAGACTCATAGTCTCACAGTATTTTCAGTTTGCCTGCATAAAAGCAAATTTCAATCAACTAAGTTCTGAAGGCCAGACATATGGTTTCTCTCACTTCTCAGCACAGTCCACACAGCTATATGCAGTTATTGTTGACTGGTTTGCTTCATATTCATACCCTGGCATTTCTCAATCCTGCAGCCATTGCATTTTGTTACCTTTGAACAGAGATTCTCAGCAGAAATCCTGTCGTTCACTTGGCACATTGATTATTGTCATGTAAGTTTTAATCTGCACTGTAAGACTAAAGATGGGGCCTTATTAGAGACTGTATTATCCCTGTCTTCTTCCTTCACATCTCCCACTGTTTTTTCAATAGCTCAAATAAATGCTCTTTCAGACTTTGCCATCTGCAGCTTCTCAAGGAAGCAGCAAACTGTACATAGTGCAAACACAACCGGCAGCGGGAGGCCATCAGGTATACAGCAAAACAGGTCATTAACTTGCATTTTGCAGGGAGAGCAGGGAATTTGGCATGTGCAATCAACACCCACGGTTCATTAAATGCCTCTCAGTTGTCATAGGTGATGTTGCCTGACAAGTGGTAGCAACCCAGTGCAGTCAATTTTGATAACATTATTTCCCTATCAAAAATTTGGCTATCACAGATAAAATGAAATGTTGACAGCAGGCAGCTTTAAATGTTTTCAGTGTTCAGGTACTGGATGATACCGCTCATGAGAGACAGTTGTTTTCACCACAGCTTTTACTAGATAGGAAACTCTACCTTCACCGTGCGTCTGCAGCATTATTCGCTGTCAGGACATGCTCCTTTAGGCTGTCTTGATTGCTCTTCTTTATCTGGATACATAACAATGCACATCTGAAGAAATGTTTATTGACTTCAGTAAGATTTAGAGTTTATATGCCTCGGAACATTCAAGAAAACCAGTACAAATTAACTAAAGGTGTGAATTTAAAGTCGTGATTACTTTAACTGCATTATGTGCACATTCTCATTCAAAATTAAAGTGGCCCTAATTTGATTTAACTACATTTACTTCCAAAGTAAATTAATACACTCTAAATGAGAGTTGGCTACACAGAAATTTAATGTGGTTTAGCCAATCTATTTTAAAAGTTAATTCAGATTGATTTTTCTGCATGTTCTAGACAAAACCATCAGCTCTTAAAGACAATGTGAAATCCTATTTCATTTAGGCCTCTAGTCTATAATGTTACTCACTAGTTCCTCTAAGGATTATTCTGCATGTCTGCAGCTTATGCATTATACCTAGAGATATTTTTTAAGAATGAAAAGTCTTTTAAAGGCTTTCTGCATTGCAATTTCTTTGCAACAGAGAATTCCTACAGGTATGTCATTCAACCTCTCTGGACCTTAGATCAGTAATTATTGAGCTTTTTTAAAATATATGTCTTTATGTGAGGCTTTGAGAGCTGTCAAAAGGAAGAGAAATAAACATATTATCTTGAACCAGCAAAAACCGGAACTCAGGGCCATAAAGAATATATATGTAAAAGAAGGTATGCCGGCCAAACTTAGAGAAATTATTGTGAAATACCTACCTACATACATACATACAAATCCAAGCTCTCTACAGAGAGAGCCACTAAAAAAAAATTCCTATAGACTATAATGTGTAACTGCAAAGATCCACAGTAACTGCTGGACTGCTATCAGAATGTCAGACACTTATTTGCTGGTTCTCATAAAAGTAGAATGAAAGGTGGCAAGAGAAATGATTGCAGATGACTGTTGTTAACAACCACCCTTATTAATACAGAATTAGTTAATATTATTTTCATAGAGCGTAGTATCATGTAGTATGTTTTACCTACTTATCAAATTCAGAGCAAGGGAGGAACTATTATTTTTACAACACTGAAATATACTGTATTCTTTCAGAGGGAACTATTAGCATATTGTTAGTTAACCATTAGCTCAAACCACCTCATTAGTTGATTGATTGATAGATGGGCAGAAGAACAATATTTATGTTGTATATAACCTGTAAAGATAAGTTAAGAAAGACTTATGAAGTGTCTCAATGAGTTAGTATAACAGATTTTACTGGCGGTCAATAAAGATTTGTGTTCCTAACCTTCTTGGTGGTGTTGATGAGAAAAGAAAGATATATCTGCCTAGGAAACTGCAGTTGTACCATATCCTACTATACTGCTTCTAATTTAACTAAGGGTCCCTGGAGAGTTTATCTTCTGATACCACACTATAAGATTGCCCTGCTACAATGATTGTTATGTTGTCAGTGTTTGTTCTATGAGGTTGGTGTGGAAAAACTACCACAACTTACAGTCATACCCTCATTTGGTTGTGCAGTTGAACCTGAAGAGGGCAAAGTGTCTTTTAGAAATTGATTCTTATTCAAATTAGATTAAAAAAAATTGGGGCTGTGAAAGCTAGGTATAGGGAGAAAAATTTTCCACTTGGTAAAGGCATTTAACATTCTCTCTGAATATACAAAGATTTCTCCAAGAATACTGAATCAAAATAGTAATAAGAGTGGTACATACACTGAAAAGTTTAAAGATCAGTATCAAATCCATGACATAGAAGTCTTATTTAAAGTAATGTCGGTTACTTGATCTGTTCAGGTTATGGCCATATGGTCATTGAGATCTGGTACCAATATATTTGTAAGTCTTATATCTAAGACAATCTGTATGTGTGCAAGCTGTAGTTAAGCTGCAATAAAGCTGTACAAAAAGATTAAGCTTAGAGCTCTGTTTGAGAAACCAAGTCTACATTTCTAACTAAAACTATAAACAGACTGAGGTTGGCAGACGACCTTTGGCAAGTTGCAGTCCTCTGCACAGGCACCTGGCAGCTCAGTAGTGGTAAAAAGGGCTCCCTGAGCTCTCCCTGAACAGTTTCTTACCGTCTTAGTGTTTAGACCCTGCTTCAGTTCAAGGGTGTTAGCTTAAACTACTGACAAATAAAGTGATTTATCAGATAAGCATATCTCATGTGACTGAGCTCAAGCTTATGTTGCATCACCACTTCTAATGTCGTTCCTGAGAGACAGGAATAAATGGTACCTCTACTGTAGTGATGGTATGGAGTAACATTATCTTATGTTGTATGTATAGGCCAATCACAGAGTAAGTTATTAGCAACAGTAAAATTAAGAACGAGAAACCCATTCTGATCAGGCTCAGTGGAAAATCTGTAAAGATTATGAATTTGAGCTTCTAGATTTCACTATTTGACCAATTATAACAAAGGAAATAAAGATGTATTAATTCCTACTATCTCTATCATCTATGAATGCAATTTACGCCTAATTACTATTCTTCCTCAAAGAGAAATAATCAGTTGCATAAAGCTTGCTTGCATCCAGTAGTATGCACACAATTACTTGCTCCATTTGTGGCATCTTAAACACTGAACTCCCTACTTGAGTGAGTTTCATAATTTCTTAATCATAAATGGATTGGTAGAAACTCCTTGAAGAAAGAAATTCTTTTAAGGTCACTGCTCCCACGATCATCTGGGAGGCACGCATCTACATTGCACCGCCAAGGAGTGTGTCCTGGTTTGGGCTGGGATTGAGTTAATTTTCTTGCTGGTACAGTGCTGTGCTTTGGATTTAGTATGATAATAATGTTAATCATGTTTTAGTCATTGCTAAGTAGTGCTTACTTTAAAATAAGGACTTTTCGATGTCCCATGTTTTGCCACTGAGCAGGTGCATAAAAGGCTGGAAGGGAGCATAAATAGAAAGGACAGTTGACCTGAACTGGCCAAGAGGATATTTCATATCACTGAATGTCATGTCCAGTATATAAACTGGGGAGAGTTGGCCAGGAGTAACTGAAAGTTGCTCAAGTATGGGCTGGGCACTGATCAGCAGGTAGTGAGCATTGTATTGTGCCCCACTTTCCTCTCGTGGGTTTTATTCCTCTTTCTCATTTGTTTTCACTACTACTACTACTACTACTACTACTGCTGCTGCTGCTGCTGCTGCTGCTGCTGCTGCTGCTACTACTGCTGCAGCGGCTGCTGCTACTACTACTACTATCATTAATATTGATATTACATTTCATTTTATTTCAATTATTAAACTGTTTTTATCTTAACTCACAAGGTTTATTTTTTCCTTTTCCTATTTTCATCCCCATTGGGGGCAGGAGTGCTTAGTGACTGGGGAGTGCTTAATTGTCAGTAAGTTTTAAACCACAACAGAGCACTCTTAACAGCAGCTGTAGGTGCTGTCTTGCAGCTTGCTATCTCTTGGCCCCATGTAAAGTCTGGCCCTTCCTGGTAGGCTATCACTACACCTCTGCCTGCTGCTGCTGCTGCTGCTGCTCTCAAAAACTGACAGAAAAGGATTCAGGATCTTTCCCTCAAAACTTCTAAAGCACATTTTATTTTGTAGCTTCTGGAGGGCACAGCATGTAAATTTCTCATGTGTCCACTTTCTCATCAGTGTGCTCTTTCCTGCTGACTCTCCCTATGTCATATAGTCCATCTCAAATTCTACTTCAGTGTGGCCAAAATTTTCAAAAAGGTTCCAGAGAGTATTTCTACATTGCTCTACAACACCCAGTCTCCCTAACAAGCTTTTAATAAAGTGTTTCTCTCCACGGTGATACCTTACCCTCTTTTAGAGGATTTCATTCCTGTACTAAACAATAGGAGTGCAAGCATAGTATGGTAAGTTCTTCTCCATTAGAAATCACAGTATTTGTATAGGTTTTTTAATGGGTCTCAAGCTCTTTTTCCAAGTTGTAAAGTTGGCAACACAATAGTTTTGACTGTCCTTTTAAGAATTTTCAGGATGGAAGGAGTCATTACCAGAGTGTAGAACCTCTGAATGAAGGTTCTGTAACAATCAGATATCTTCTATCTGGGCCACAGCAAATCTTCTGTAAAGGTATCTTTTAGTACTTTGGGTGCCCATCATAGACAGCAAGTCACAGCTCTTTTGGCACTTAATGAGTATATACAGCACAGAAGGGCATCCACTGCCTTTCGATGTTTACAGTTCAGGACAAGAAACAGTAGGTAGTTTAAACAAATGGAAGAGGCTAATGAAATGGTACAGTAAGCCTGTTGTATATGAAAAATTGAAACAGAAATAGAAACATTAAAAACCTCTATTTCTGAAGGTCTTTAGGGCATCAAAAATACCGCTCTGGGTGGTGTCAAGGGGCTAGTGCTGCAATATACAGAATTGATGGCCCAAGAAAGAGTAAAGGATCAGCTCAAAAGAAGAGCAGACTTTATTAAGTCTGAGGTTTCATTTAAGGTATTATGGCTGTTCTCTAGCTTCCCTTCTTTTAGAAAGCTTGATTTATTCTCTACATTCTTTCAATCATTTACACACAGACACAAGCTGTTACACACTGAGAACCAAAACTTCCATGTATTGATTTTTAGTATAATTCAAAACTCATTCAATGTATTTATACAAACAAGCATCACAAGGAAAACAGAATTAAAGAATTTTCCCCGCTGATTGTGTTTCACATATACACAAAAATGTTTAATATTGTATCTCTACTAATCAAAACAGAATTCTATCTGAGCATTGAAAGTGACTACCAGAATTATAAAGACACTTTTAATCCAGATGTACATTTTCTCACTTTCTAGTCTTCAGTGTTAAAGCTGGTAAGAAAGAACACTCTAGTGTTTTCTTTACAGTAGCAGCAAAAATGCTATTTTATTTTACTCTTCTTAAAAATGCATACATTGATTTTGTTCCAATTTCCAAGAAAAACTGACTATTCATGAGAGAGCAATATATGTCAGCCTAAAAGGTAAGAATTCCACGTATTTCAGAGATTTCACAGAATATTCTGAGGTGGAAGGGACCACAGGAATCATCAAGTCCAGCTCTAAGTGAATGGCCCATATAGGTATTGAACCCACAACCTTGGTGTTATTAACACCATGCTCTAACCAACTGCGAGGGGAAAATACTTACAGGGGAAAATACACCTCAAATTAAAGGCTGCTAAGTACTTTATTTATCCTAGAAGAATTTCTGCTCCAAGATGTTTGCAGATATCAAGGGAATACATATTTGCATCTGCTATATTTAGCACAGGCTTGGAAGGTTACTTGTGTCATTTCAAGGACTAGATAGACAGGTCTAAATCCTTGGCTGTGACTGAAGTACATACTCCCTGGTTCAAAGGGGCTGGTGGTCTCATTTTAAGGCAGCCTCTACACTTTGGCACTTTGGATCAGGTACCTAGCAGTCTTTTCTCCCAGTATTTTTTTAAGCTGACTTAGCTTTTAGCAGACCTTAGGGATGAAGATGTGTGTTTGTGTCCAAAGACTGTGGGCACAAACAGTGGCTATCTTTGTGTGCCATTAGAGAGACAGAGGCTGACACCAGAGTTTCTCCACTGACTCTGTGCTGCCAGATGCTGCTTGCAACAGGGCTCTCCACTTGTGCCTTTAGGAAGCCATCTGCACTGGGGGGAGCAATAAAGACATCTCTTGTAAAGGAAAAATGTTCTTTCAGGTTCAGATGTGCTCACTTAGGCTGTAAGACCTTTTGGATGGTGCCAAAACAAATGGTGTTTGTACATGACCTAACCCAGTGGGCTCCCAGTTGATGACATGGGCTCATATATGACATTGCATTACAAAATACTTGGAAGCTATTGCAGTATGTCATTATCATTCAGTGCAAAGGGTGTTTTTGAAAAGCCTCTAGAAAAAGCTAATCTAGCTGTGTAGTTTTGCAGTGTAATGAATAGTCACTTTCCACCTAGTCAGAATTCTAATTACAGCTCACTGCAAACAGACAAATGAATTTTTTTGCAGTGTTAGTTTGCAGTGCAGGCACACACATGCACATTGAAGTGAATGATGAATGATGATGAATCCATGATCCCCTTCTATATTCCTTTCTCAAAGCATGGGTTTTGATATCTGTTCAAGGCACAAAAGAAAGGATAAACAAGCATCAGTCATTTTTAACAAGAGAAGTTCAGTAAGGGGAAGCAAACAAAATCTGTCTTCAGTTTATGCTACTCATAAAAGAAACAAATTCAAATGCTGAGCTTTTGAGGGAAAGTAATGAGAAAAAAACAACACTTATTTACAAAAAACCAAACCAACCAACCAACCAACCAAACCAAACCAAACAAACAAAACAAACCCCCAAACAAAACCAAACCAAACAAAAAAGAACCAAAACAAACAAACAAACAAACAAGAAAAAAACACCACAGGGAACAAGGGAAAAATAGATGAAGGAGACAATCACTTTGCCATATCCTCCACAAACCACAGACCTAGACAAAATAGCCTGTTAGTTCCTAAAACCACTTTTCCCTGTTTGAGAGGGAAGTCCTGTAGATATCATAATGACCCTTGTGGGTATGGGGAGAGCAATCTCTCTGCCCAGTGACTTCACCACGGTGAGCATTCCAGAGGTGGCTGCTTTACTCCAGGCTTTCTCCTCACTCAGTAGCAGTCAGTGCATCCACACTGAAGTATTTTGACAGGTAGGAGGATACCATGGCAAAAAGCCATAGCACCAGTGCTGAAGAGAGAGGGGAGAGGCTTTGCCAAAATATACTCCCTCAAAGCTAGCTGCTTACTGTAATCACACATCATTTATTGAATATGAAAGACAGTCTGATACAGGCAGGGTGCAATGACCTTGCAATTTATTTCACTTTTCTTTGTCACAGACAAGACACAGCTGGGTCAGACTGAGGTTCTTATCTGCTATCTGACCAATACATGCTTTTTTCCCCTGCCTAACATTAGTTTTCCTTATACGGGCCAATTAGGAGAAATTCCTCTTTAGAAGTAAGCAGCTCAGATAGAGTGCAGGTGTTTACACTGATCCAACTCAACTGCTCCCTGCCGAATCTGTCCAGAGCACCATCCAACATGTCGGTGGTCTCCTGATACCACAGGGGCCTTGGCATGCTGACCTTTTCTGTGCTTGCCCAGAATGGACTCCTCCCACAGCCATTCCAAATACCACTTGTCCTTGCATGGTACATCCTGATGCTTTCCAGCCTAGACTGGCAGAAAAACAGTGTTGAGGTTTTTTTCAGATATCAGTTTGGGAACATCTTAGGGTATCAGTTTGAGTTTCTCATTATTGGAATGTATGGGCCGTGTTCAATATGTCTATGCAATTTCAGGCATCACATGGTTTTCCTGAGTTTTAACACATTCCTTAGTTTTGTGACAAACAACATTACCTCATATAAGGTATTTATACAGAATAAGATGGAACACAAATAGAGGTACTAACTTGGTCAGTCAGCTCCACGTTTTAGATGCTGCCCAGTATCTGAGGTCTTCTCTTATCTGCAGGTCCTTCAATTAATTATTTTGTTGACATTAGGTTTGAAGGTTTTAATGTCTTAAAAAGTTTAAAAATGTGTATTCATCCCTTTTCACTGCACCCAAATCCCGTTTCACTCTTCTTGTAGCACACAAATAGTGCCATACTCCCTGGAAACTTGACTGACTTCACTGAGCTCTAGACAGGCAGTGTTTACTATTATTTTACCAGGAAAGAAATGCATTATTTTATTGTGCCTGAACAGATCTTCTCCACTTGCTGCTCTTTTCCCTTTGTGTTTTATGGAGCATCAATATGTTCTGCATGTGCTTGCCTGCCCTCTTGCTCTGAGATCAAATTTTTGTAGTCCAAAATGAAGTCCAAGTATTTTTCCTCATAAATGAAATGAAAGCAAAATATTCAGCTCTGTGGTGCTTTTACAAATCCAAGCATAACTGAAGGATTTAGAATATTAAAAAAAAATCCTACAGAGTGTACTAAGAGTGAGGGATAAAGCTACCTAAGCCAAAGACAAACAAGGTAAGAAAAACTAGTGTATGCCCCCAGTCTTTGCGAAGTGTACTCCCAGGCACTTGGAATGCTGTTAAACATTATCACCTGATGATGGTTTTACAAGAACTAAAGGAAACAATCTGCAATACTAGTAGACTTGTCCAGATGTTTCTGAATTCCCAGTGAGCTGGGATCCAGCCAGTTTAAGAAAGGGCTCTCACAGATAACACATGGTGGATGTGGCAGAACACAGCCTATAGGGTCCTCCTAAGTCCCTTCTGTGTTTCATAACAGTTAAAGTTATGCAAAGAGATATCATGCTCAAGGACTTGGAAAAATAAACTGAAAGTGATGTAAGAATATGGCTGGGGAAAATCAGGTCATGAAAGCCAAATCTGGCATTATTTTTTAACTCCCTATTACTCTGGGAATTATAATGTAACATTTTTTTCATAGCCTTTAGACCATCAATTAATGAATTCTTGGAGATTTTACTATTTGCATAATATAAAATATATATCCCACGATGTCCAATGAGAGAATGATGGAGTCCATTTCTTGACTGAACTTTAACATAAGCAAACTAAACCCTGATTCACAGGTAGTGTAAATGTCCTGAGGAACAGACCATGTAAACTCATAGTGCTTCTTAGAGAAAGACTCACTAAAAATTCGATTTCTAGTTGCTCTTTGATGAACTAGCTTAGTAGTTTCATCAGTGAAGCCTTAAACTTCTTTATTCCTCTTCATCTGTGTTTCAGCTCATATATCAATAGACCTTTTAGGATGATGTGGGGACAGTATAAGACTGGTGAGAACCCTTCTCCAGCATCAAAGCTGGCTAACGTATCGGAAACACACCTATCTCATAAGAATGGTGGAAGCCCCTGCGTATACACAGAATTCTTGTGAATTTTTTAATCATGGACATAGAAAACTTTTTTTTTTCTTTCTCAATTTGTCTTCTTCAAGGATCTGTATACTTTTTTTCAGGTAAATAACCATTAGATTTTCTTGTTGCTGCATCTCACTTTTCTTGCCATCAGAAAAGAAACATACCTTACAGAACTCACAATACTTTGTGGGTACTTCCCAGATTACACACTGAAATAGAGGGGTGTCACCCAGACAACTCCTAGTCAACAGCAACAACTACAAATCAACATATTTCTTTCATTTATACAAGCCCATGCCACATAACAAGATACTGTATGTGCCTTAAGTTCACTCTTCTTCCCAGTTTTCAGAGCAGAGGAATCTTTTCTATGAGGCATTCAGAAATTCAACATGCTTCTCAACTACTATAAGTCTTTGTCTTGCAAATAGAGTATAAAATTAAACATAAAGGACTTTTTTTTTTCTTCTTCATTTTAATCATGATTTTATAAACTAGAGTTTCACAATCCAGTTGCTAGCCTTGGGTATCCATTCCAGAGCAGAACCTGAAGGGACAGCAGGTCACCTAGAGAAGAGAATGTCGTTGGTACTTCCAGCTGGTCCCTAATCTGACAGTGGCACAAGCTTCAGAACAACTCACATGTAGCAACAGTAATTGGAAAATAGTAAAGGGGGGGTGCAGAACACAAAGGAGGTTGCAAATTGATTACAAAAAACTCTGTAAAAATGTGTATTATTGAATTCCAAATTTAGCATATCTAAATAGTACTTACTAAACAGTAAACATATCTAAACCATGGGTGGCCTGTACTGCATTACCATGAAGTTCAGAAAGATATGATTCTATTCTCCAGGTATTTTCCATTGATTTTATAAACTATTCTGTTTTACAGAATTATTTCCTGCCTTCAGATTTGCATTGGGTGTAAGAACCTCCCAAGAAACAGTCTGGATTTTTCACTAGAAGGTTGTTTCCAACAGATCAGATTCCCATAAGTACCCAGGTGGAAGGTCGGCCATCACTTTTTGTCTGGATTTTAGTCATGTTACTGGCATCAGGTCCATGCTGAAAGAGTGGAGAAGGGACTCTGATGTCCAGAGGAAATAACAAGCAACTACCAGAGAACTGAGGGAGGGAATGAACTGCTTGGATGTAACATTGAGTAATCACTGTGTCTTTATGCAGCATATCCAGATCACAACATAAATGCATAAATCGTAAATGCAGTCAGAGTAGGGAAAATGGACTGGCAAAATATTGACATGATTTTCAACAATTACCCGTATAATCTCTGTGTTTATTGCATTTCCATTTTCTTCAGTGAAAAGGTACTGTGCTTCTGATGGCTCTTCTGTAACAAGTCATTTCATTGAGTTCTCTTTGCACCATCATCTGAGAAGGCAACACAGGAAATAAGGATCATGGAAAGACACAAGGTAGAAGGCAACAATTCTAGAAAATTAAGGTGTAAAATAGCATAAAGAGTAAAAGGAAAACAAAATACACATTTGACTGAGCCAAATGTTGAAAGGCAGACAGGGAGTCCCAGCTTCTGTTATGGTATGTAGAGCTTTTCCCTCTACCTTTAAATTGTCACATCAGTTTGCTTCAATAATTAGAATGAAAACCAAAAAACTGTATATTCTAAAAATGGACCTGTACATATATTGTCAGATAAGAGACAGAGGAACATAAAGCAATGCGATGAACCAGAAACTTCTTGATGTCCGTTCCAACTCCATCTCCTATTATCCCATGATAAGGCATAACGTTACCACAGACATACACCTAACTGACAAAAATAACTGATCGGTTTGAACAAATGTGAGAGGCAAGATCATTTTTTAAAGAATTCTTAAGAAAATACTGTGTACAGGATTTATATTGTGACAGAATGATCTAAGTGATTTTGGTTTATGTTTCAGGATTACTATCTTGCTTCACGTGAATTGGAACGCTTGTTTGTGTTGGATTCTTCCCTCTTAAAAAATCCCCTGTGGCTTCTTTTCAGATATAAATAAAGCTGAAAAAAATATGTGAAGTGTGGATGAAGGAGGAAAAACAACAGATCCAGACTCCCTGGTACCATTCAGTGGCAGCAGATGCCAAACATAACAAATAAGTTTTACAACAAGCATTACACACTAGTCACCTTTTTCAAGAAAACTCTGAGGCAAGAAAAAATGATAGTTTAATTCTGTGTCTCTTGATAAGCACACTTCAATAATTCATAAAATGTGGATATCTCCAATGGAATGAGAGAATTCAGTGCTTTTTCTTGCATTCATAGCTACTTTTAAACATGGAAGTCTAAAACTGAGCAAAAGTAATTACTCTGCAGAAACTGTGTAGTATTAACAGATGCCACCCTGTAACCTGGAACAAAGAAAGTGGCCCAATATGCTCCTTGTCCTAAGGAGCATACATAGACCACTCTTGAAAGGCAATGTTCAAACTACTGTAAAATGTCTCATGAAGAGGTGATCCACACTTGATCAACTCCGCATATATTAGGAAGTTTTCTTACTATCTGCCCGAAATTTCCCATATGCAAATAAGCCTTTATTTCTTACCACATTACGAGAGAAATACAGAATGATTAACTGTCACTTTTTTTGTACACCATTCTTTAGGACTTCTCATGTATTACATTAGTATCATGTCCCTCATTTCTTTCTCTGCTTTTCCTCACGGGACATGGTTTTTAACCTCTTATCCTTCTTGCTGCTGCCCCTTGAAGTCCTTTTAGTTAGTCTACATCTTATTTACTGTTCTCTGCAGATACAATATTCTTGGTATGGGGTCTGAGCATTGAGTTAAGTAAGAAAAAAAAAATTGTGTCTTTTGGATTCTGTGTAAAATTGTCCTGTTAATAACACCCTAATGAAAGTTATCTGTTTTGGCAGTGATACCGACAGAATCAACTTGTGATTCACTCTACACTCCTAATTTCCTAATGCAGATTTGTTTCCTTAACAGTCCTTGTGTTGTATTTGTGTGTTTAATATCGGCTTCCTATGATCTTTTTAATTCTAACAGACAATTCTCAAATTCTTTAATTTCAGAATTTAATCCTTTCTCAGTCTTTCACTTATCTATAGAATAAATATAAGTTTACTAAGCCTAAATTTGTTTTATCAAGTAAATGACAATTGAAGGACTGACTCAGAATAGACACCTGTGCTCTAAACTTACAACATCTTTGGATTTTGGCTGTGAAGCACTGACTATTCCTTTTTGACATGGCTTTTTGGCCCCCTGCTATGGTAGATGGATGAGATAACAGCTTCCCGTCAGTTTCAGATAGCTTCTCTGGGAAGCAGATATGTCTTTGAAAATGTGTATTATGGTAATTACTCAAAACTACCAAGGGAAATGGTTTTTCTAAAGACAAAAACGACTTTAGGGTTTTTGTTCAGTAACATGTAATGGTTTTGATTCAGTAGATTAGTATTTCTCAATATTGCAAGTTACTTCTTACTCCTGTTTTTATTAGTATAATCCTCATCTTCTTGGGTGGACAATGCTTGAAGCAGTTTTTACCTCTCTAATTAGTTTACAGGTTTTGTTATGCTTTTCTGGAGTACATCTCTGTGACTTTTGTTATCCACTTCATAAATAAGCACAAAGACAGGCTCCAATCACATTATTTTCTCAGTAAGTTTTAATGCACATAGTTCTCTGCCAGTGTAGCTACTTGACCAATGTAAAGAAATGGCAGTCCATGGACAGCTGAGTTTTGAATTTGCCACCAGAGGGAGTCTACCTAGCTCCAAATATAACACAAAATACCCTGTAATCTCACAAGAAAAGGACAATTTCAGATCAAAAATTTTCAAAGAAAGTCCAAGAATACAGAGTATGAGGACACAAGTGGCAACACTGAAGCATGTTCTGGATATGAACTGTGTTACCAAGCGTAGTTTAAGCATCTCTGTTGGAAAAGAATGTCAAAGTCTCTTAAATTACTGAATTCATGAAGTAACATGCCACCTATGCCAGCTTTGACACAAAAGTCTAATAAAAATGAAATCTAATGCTTTTTTTTTCTTTGAGGAAGAAAAATATAAAATTCTTAAACTGAGACCAATTAATTTTTCCAAGAGTAATATGCTCACCTAAAATAACAGGTTCCATGTCAACATACTGAGTTAACAAAAAGAAATATATTCTTGGGAGTAGCTTAGAGCCATTATAAGAGAACAAAAAGTTCACTAGTCCAAAATAAGATTTTTTTCCTTTTTCATACTCTAGTTAGAAATTAGTATGGAAGTTTCCTAATGCTGATGGTATATGTTCATGATCTTTTAAAAGAAATGGCTTTGAAAAATATTTGCTCTCTAAACAAGAAAACCCACAATGCATTCCCATCATACTGAAGTCATAAGTACAAATCCACTAATGTTTTCCATTTGATTTTATTTGGATAAGCTAATACTTGGATCTAATAAGCAGCACAATATCAGTATTAAAGTGTTCCATCTATCAGAACCTCAAAGAATTTAATTTCCTCTCTTTTAAAAGGCTTAGTAAAAATATATAAGACCTTAAAAAACAACTGAAGGAATTTATCCCATGTAATATTAAAACAGATTGCACTAATCATGACCTTAACCCAGTATACATAAGTTGTTTAAATCATACAGAAATACATATTAAATATTTTTTAATTCTACCCTGAATCCTATATTCCACATGCAAAAACTAAGGAAAGAGCCATCTTTATACACCTGCCTATGTTTTCACTGGCAGTTTTCAAGACACTTTCTGAATGCTCCAGCTGTATTCTCAGTATGCCACGAATACAGGGGAGAGAATACACAGCATCTCAAGATATGCCACCCTCCCTCAATCTCCATCCACTCCTCTGTGACCAGTGAAGGGATGTAAAGGCCACAGCTACACTGTGTCTCTGAGCCTGCTGAGCAGGGGTAGGATCCAGTTCTTTGAGAGATGCTCAGCCTTCCTCACCCTTCCTCCATGACCAGACAGCTGGTGCCGGGACCTAACAACTTGTATCAGGTTGCACAGCACAGCAAACATCTGTCTTCATAGATTCCTGCTGCCTAAACACCTGTGCAAAAGCATTAGCGCCAGGACTGCAGTTGTATTTCTCTCAGTTCTGCCAGTTAACACCATTTCTACAGACAATGTTGCCTCTGGGACAAGCCCCATAATATCAGCAGTCTGCTCCACAAGAAGTATGTGCCAGCATAACTTTTTCAGCCCTTCCTCGATGAATAGAAGTCTATTAGTAATAGAAATTAGTAGTAGAATACATACACATGCCAGTGTAACAAAATGAACAAATAGTATGCAGCAGATGTACAGTCCTGATAAAGTGCTGTCAGGGACAGCAGGGATAGTGAGGACCACACAGACTGTCATGAAGTCTGTTTCTGAACGACCCACCCACAGACACCAACACCCTCTCCTGTAGGGGCAGACCGTGTCCAGTTGCTGCATTGGCTTTGCTTCATCCTTTTCTACTCCATGTAATCAGCCATGTCTTCTGGGAAGTGGATGGGACACCTCTTCTTCTCCAGACAGCGAAAAGGAGGCAGCCTCTTACTCTGGCTGTTGCTCCTCCTTCACTGAGAATTCCAAGTGGATTTTTTAGCTCAGTGGAGGCTGGCACCTTCCCGGCAGGCACCTGTTGCTAACATGGCAGTATGCACTTTTATGAAGTCTCTGGAATGTTTAGCTAAAAGTCAAAGAATAACTAAAGCTCAATACACAGGTGAGTTTACCCAACCCTTTTGGTCTCATTAGAAAACAGGTACCTGAAGAATCCTAGAGATGTGAAGTAAATTTGTAGGTAACTTAAAGTATGAAGCTGTATGCATTGCCTTTCTATCTATGCTGCTGACAAAACTTAGCCAAATGTAGGATCAGAGAAATAGCTTCAACAAAGCAAAACTATGGTCTTATCCCAACCACTAGAAAAATTGCCCTCCCATATAGAAAAATGAATATATAGTTAATCTTCCAAATATCAAGGATGAGATCATTCATATTTTAAAATTTGAAGACTAATTAAACTTCTAAATATTTAATTTAGTTTAACTGTGAGTGACAGAACAACATATAAATATCTAAGCATTTCTGAAGGTTTCAACTACCATGTCTACATCCAGATTTTAGTACTGAACCAGATTTATTTAATTTTTAAATATCAAAAAATACTGCAAATGAATAGTAGTTCAATCATTTTGTATGACATAATAAATGCTCTCTAAACAGGAACCCTAATTTTTAACTGTTGTTCCAAAACCATCATGTTTTTTACTTCACCACTTCTCACATGTGCTATTCATTACTTATTTCCATAGATGAAATATTTTATATTTTTAGACCTGTGTCTCTGTCACCAAGCACAAGTGGGAGTTGTTTTTAGACCACCTGGGACAAAAACAGCTAGGCTGCTCAGCAAACCCAGCTGGATCCTGCCTGGGCTAGCAAAATCACTTATGAGGGTGCATCTCGGCTGGTGAGCTGGAAGATCAGCACGGCAATAACCTCCCACAGGACAGGGCAACAAAAATTGGAACACAATCACACTCTCAGCTAACACAGAGGGAACTGGACCAGACTTTGTGTTGAGCCAAAAGACACATCTTCACAGAGCAGGTACTGCTCCCAACCTATGTACTAAACTGCTTATCAGCAAGTGATTCCCAGCATGTTGTTCTTATAATTTTGGCCATTCATCCAATGGCTTCCAAGAGTGATCACTCTCACTGGCACAAGCAAGTACTGGCACACCTCCACTGAGGTGAGTGGGCAGCGACAGCTCTCAGGCGAGCAGCTGGGAAAATAGCTTTGAAACGCCATAAATTTTAAGATCTTTTGAAAACAAATGCTTCAAAACAGCACATATTTTGTAGAAACTTAATTGATCTATGAAGAGAAAGGAGGGTGTGTTTCTTGGAGGAAAATGTTCAAAACAGTGCAAGAAGTTCAAATATATTGAAATACTTAGTTCCATGGAGAGGTTGTATTTGATGTTCTGGATAAATCAGCATGTCAGCGGTTTCTGATCTGTATTCCTAGAGTCAGGCAGGAAGTGGTAGACTGTTCTTCCTTCTCCCATTTTAATCTGTAGAACTGAAAGCAAAAAAGAGGAACTGAGTTATCAGTCCACTATCCTTACACTAATGTGCCAGTATACTAGCAATCACAGGAAGAGAACTTAATGATCTCTGGGACAAACCTTTTGTTTTTGTTATAGATAAACATTTATATTTTTCCTCAAATATTTATATTTGTTTCCAAATATTATATTTGTACTTATACATATATAAAATATACACATATATATACACTGTAGACATTATATTTCATATAAAGATAGAGTATACAGAGATACACAGAGAATGAATATATTTGGAGAGTGTAAATATACTGTATACTATATAGGGAATACATATAGTATCTATATGCCACGTATATAGATTATATAACTACACATAAATACTTTACCCATATGCAGTGATATGCATTTACCTCCCTAACCTTTCACTCTCCTTATATGGTTTTATGGTGGCTTTTTCCATGTGGAGACACACATTTTTGTAATAGATTGAAGATCAAAGATCAAAACAAACAAAGCTAAAATGTAGCTTATGTCAAATCAGACATCTACCTGAATTGCCCAAGGTAAGGGCCAAAGGTAAAATAAGACTTTCTGTAAGTTTCCTATATGGTCAATAGAAGAGATAAAGAGATAAGTGGGGGTGACCTAGAAAAAACCTGTAATTCCTCTTTGAAGGTATGTATCTCCTTCCAACTAAATGGGGAACATGAAAATGAGGATGCTTACAGTACAGGAAATTCAATATCATGCTTAAAATTGAGTAAGAAAAAGCTTTTTACTGCCTGTCTTTATATGAAAGTGAAAACTTGCCTAGGATAGAACATCCCTTGTTACTGGGATATTAGTTTTTTAAGAAGGACTGGTTAGATGAAGTTTAAACAATCAACTCTGGAATGCTCATGATTAATTTTATTATTAGCACTTTCAGTTTATACAAAATTATTCTTGAGCAGATTAATTGATTTCATTAATTAACTTACTGGCAGAATTTACTTGTAACCTATAGTATTGAAATGAGATGCTTGATGCCCCATTTTTTGCCATATACAACTCTAGGTTAATCAAAGTAAATAAAAAATATATTGTAGGATACAACACAAACTGGATAAATAGATGATTAGAAAGTCACACACACTTTTCTGTAGCTAAATTTGTAGTTTATGCAGGTCAAATGTTTAAAAAAACCCTTCTGAGACATCAACAGTTTGTTACTGAAGTTCCCACCTCTTTATCAATGGATTCCTTAGTATCTTACGACTGCATCATCCTCTAAAGACTTCACTGAGCTCTTGAAACTGTATTCTTATTAAGAACTTTGAAAACATTATTAATGTATTTAGACAATATGTTGTTTGCTTTCTCAACACTCTTGGGACATTAATCTTTTTTTTTCTAACTCTGTGTTTAGCAACTGTTATCACTTGAAACACAAACTTAAAGGAAATAGATTTTTCCAAGCCCAAATGTATGCCTCCACAGGATAAATTTAGACAGAGTACAGTGAAATAAATTTTCTCAAAGAAGAACTATTTTATAAAGATAGATTTTTGATAAACACATTTGCAAGGATCTCAAAGAAAAATAAATATATGTATTAGATACACAAGTATGTGTATTAAATACTGTATCAGCCCTATTAGCAACAGTGCCAGAATTTTTTGCACTGCTGTTCAGTGGATGCTTGCAAGTTTTCCTGTTAGTTATTGGGAAAGCCATAATCAACATTAAATTGATAAACAAATTGTTATAACAGCCAGAGACAGTGCTATTTGGTGGAAATCAATTTTGTTAGAAGTTTTTCATTTTTCCTACTTATCTTTCTCCTGGTCTGGCTATAATGTAGACAGATGTTCCAAGTCAGTTTACTGTAAAATTGTAAATGATGCAAATTACAGCTGCATTTGGGCTGTGAAACTTTGAAATAAAGCAAATTCTGGTTCATGCATATCCACTGAGAAATTTTCAATGAAAAATTGCTTTCACATGCCCTTATCTTATATGTTCACAAAGTGGAAAAAAAATCTCTGTGGATTGGAGATTATACTCTGAAAAAAATTACCAGAGACATTTTGAAACAATTTTTTTTCCGTTGCTTAGCTCTCTTAATCCATGCAAATGCAAACATTTTGAGAGATATTTTTAAGTTTGAGAGTGCTTTTTGTTTTCTTTAATTTTAGGGTTCTGGTTTTTCTAAAGCAGCAGCAGACATGCACCAGTGTGTCCGGAGGGCAGGGAAGAAATTTTTTCTCAGGCTAATTTTGGTCAGAGTATTATTGATAATATTTTATCTCAGGTTAATTCTACAGCCACTTTATAATCTTTATTATGATAAATATTGTGATTAGCCAGAAAGCTGCATTTAAGATTAAGGCTCATTAATTTAGTCAGTTTATAATTTAGGATATATGCATATGTTTTGCTGAATGAGATTTTCTCACCTAATCACAGTTATTTTAAAATCAAGCATCTACCTAGGAGTAAGCATCCTCCCTTGGCAATGGAAATAGGCACTCATCAGCCAATCCATCCTATCTTAAGAGCTTAACACAGATAGCATGCATGAGAAATCATCTTCTTCTTTGACTATCTCCTTCAACAGCCTACAAACTAAGCTGAAATAGCTTTCATTAGATTGCTGCCTTTTAGCTAGCTAAAGTTATAAGGTGTAAACTCTACCCAAATGCATATGAAAATGCTAAGGGAGAAGTGAAGTGAAGGGTTTTGGAACCATGTGTTGGATATGCATGTTCTTAAAATTCCAACACAGGTTTCAGAGAGCAGATTTCCATTCTTTTGTTTGCTGCTTTAAAATCTAGGTGAATTACCTCAAATCAACTGCACTCAGCAGATTGAGAGGGGAAAACTATTTTAAAGCACTAAACACTAAACAGGAATAGATGCAACACCTCCTTACTTTTGTACATGTGTAATTGCAGTGGAGAAATAGTTGGAAACCAAAAACCTGACCGTCTTCGGAGACCCTACTGGTGTCTCCCTAGAAGTGGCTTCAAAGTTATGAGAACATACAAAATGCATTGCCTCCTGTGTCTGGAACATAAATAAGAAATATTGGCCCTTATCTATCCCAAAGAACTTCTTGCAATGTTTCCCTTTCACTGTATACATGTTTTATAAATGAATTAATTAACCAGTGCTATAGTTTAATGTTTTAAGAATGCAGACCTTTTAGAAAAGTACTGGGATTGGTAAAATCTGCTTTTGTTCCCATGGTAACAACTGAAAACTCTTAGCCACCTTGTGACAGAACAAGGCCCCCATTACTGGGATTCTGCAGCAGAGGAGTAGGCTGGTGTGTTTGATTGTCACACAGCCTCTGCTTTGTGCCAAGCAAGAAGGGAAATAAGCTTCCTTCCCACAGGCTCGAGACTGGGTAGAACAATGCAGATCTTCTAAATTTATGGTGGTGAACTGGGAAGGCTGTTACATCATTTTTTGATGCTTGTCACTTCCATTTTCTTCCATGTTGCCATCTTCTCTACCTTCAGGCTTTTGCCATAATTCTTCACAAAAAAAGCAAAACTTTCTGCTTCATTCACATCCTCCCCGCTCCTTCCTCAAACTTTCTAAACTAAGATTAGCTCAAGAATTGTAATTCTTTGAAAGGGAAAGACAATATAAACTTTTTTCACCTACCAAGTGTCAATACAAAACTATTTCAAGCTCTCATCTTAGTAAGTTCTACACTGGATAGAGATTGTACTGCTGGCTGAGAGAGGTACACTGACGTGACTCTGGTTACAGGAATTTGTGTGTGTTTTCAGCAGGTGATTTTTTTTTTTGGTAATAATTCCTCTACAAATGGACACTTAAAAATTAATTGTTGGTTTGCTTGGGGTTTTGTTGTTGTTTTGGTTTGGGTTTTTTTGGTGGGGGGAGGGGTCTTTGGTTTTGGTTTGTGTGGGGGTTTTGGGAATGTTCTGTTTTCTGAGGGGAATTTGGTCTTTTGTGTGTTTGTTTGATTGATTTGGGATTTTTTTCTCTGAAACTGTTTTCATTCTGACTCTAATATTCTCATTAGATTAAATCTTCCCTGGACAAGTTAGATAAAATTGAATGGTAGTGTTACATTCATCACTGGTAAATCAGTGATGGTAAGAGTTAGGAGGCATAGAGCAGTTCCTAATGAAGTATCAGAAATAAGCTGCAGAAACCTTCTAACCCTACCCATCTGAAGTAAATGACCTACAGTTGAAGAAACCTGGAATCCATTAAAGAAAATTTGCATAACATGAAACCTTTTCTCTAACCAGATGGATTTTCAAAGGGTAATTTTTGATGTGCCACACAGGGACAGCACTAACTGATATTGTGCAGTGACTTATCTCTGACACTGTACCAAAGGTCCAGCCTCCTTTCCCCACTGCTCTGTTTTTCTCGTGTCATGCAGTTTTGGATGAAAGAATTAAGACAACTCAAAACATTGACATAAACAGATAGCTCTAAAAAAGGAGTCAAAGAATATTCACTGAAATGAATTGATACAAGTATCACTCAGACAGCCTTTAAGATCGCATATGAATCTTAAAGCAGACTGATGGCTTCTGATACTTTTACCTTTAGCTGAAAGTCCTAGCAAGTTAGAGAATAGCAAAAACTAGATGTTGGCTTTAGTGATTTGACGTAAGAAATCTTGTAACAATGACAAAATGAGTTACAATGACAAAACTCTGACAAAATGAGTTAAAATTGATTAATAAAACTCTGCAAATTTTCATACCTTACATGGGACCAACTGCACACCATAAATGATTTCCTTACCTTCCCTGAAAAGAGGAAAACAGGTCAAGACAGCTTTGTATTTATAGAAATGTATAAAATTGACTTAGTCATGGAGCATGGGCTTGAAAGTACATGACCCAAAAATTTTGCTGGGCTGAAGTTGAACAATTAATTACTTGGCATTGAGGAACCCTTAACTCCCTTTAATGTGATTAAGACTATGCTTCTCTCTGTGGACGTACACTGGTGGTTGAAGAAGGGTTAGCTTCAGGTAAGTGCTTTATCCAGGTATTGTCCTGTCTCCATCCATTCTGAATCATCAGTCTTTTTACACATGTGCCTTCTATTTCGGCAAGGGACATCTCAGGTCTACCATCTGCTGACCATATCCTTATATTTCTTTCCAGCATGACCCCTGTATTGGGTCACAACCCATGAGATTTGACAGGCAGCTGTTAGGGAGTGAGCGTCTGAAGCCAAAAGCAAATCAGGCTATCTCAGATGCTACTGTGTCTCACATCAATGGCCTGGTTTAGATGTAAGGTTAGCAGTGTAAAATAAAACTGAAACTTTGCTGGAAGCCACTCTCTCTTGTAAAGCATAAACGGTGGAGGACAATCTGAATTGCAGATAAATGTATGTCACAGTAATCAATGTTTCTTCCTTAGTTTTCACCTGCCATTAGTGTTTATCAAGATGGAAAAAACTACTACTCTTCTACATCATCTTACTGTTGAAACAGGGTAAACATACAGCTAATATAGATGAGCTATAGAGCTTTATATTTAAGTGTTATTTAGATTAACTAGGGAACAGAAACTCCCATTTCCTTGTTTGATAGAGGCCAGTATCCATCACTAGTCCAAAGGCAAATGAAACATCTGACTGATAAAAGAACCGGTCTCTTTTACATGTTTAAAAAAAAATTTTTCTGTAATAAAAGAAAACACTGACCACTCACTGGCAAAGAAAGGTGATGAAACAAATAATTTTTTAATAAAATATGCCATTAAATACCGAGATGGAAAGGTGGTGTATATTTCACAGAACAGTCATCCTGATCTGAAGTGTAAAGTTCATTTGGCTGACTGAATGAGTGGGCGAATGAATCAAATGCACAGATACGGTAAATTTTTCTTAGGAAGGCTGACTCACTGCAAGGCTTTACTGCTGTGTGCTAATGCAGTCACTACAAAATAACACAATATTCCTTCTTCAATATTTTATACATTGGAAAAATAAAATCTCAAAACCACATCTCTAATTCTAAGCACACTGTACTTAGCCATTTTTTTGCAATATCTCTTAATGAGAAAATATTCCTTCAGTATTTCCTGAAAATTTATCTTTTATGATTTTTTTCATAAGAAAGCTAATGAAATATTGTATGTTAATCTATTATAGGTTAGGTACAAAGCTGTTTAGAAAACCAAGTCAGAAGTTATTTTTCAGTGATTACCATTTTTATAAAAGCCTGATACAGTTTATTATTCTCATGTGTAATAGAACAGGGAGAATGCATACTGCATTTGCAAGTGATATCAAACTGCTGTAGCATAGCAAGAGAATTCAAAGTGGTCAAAACAGATTGAAGTAAATGCCAGTAAAAAGAAAGACAAAATTCCATAGGGAATGTGAGATTTTATCCAAAGTCCAACTGAACCACAGATACAAAATGAGGCCAATATCAGTTCTGAATATAATCACAAGCCCAGTGTCATGTTGCTAGAAAGTCATCCTTCATATGAGGATGTTTAACTGTGGTGACAGAGCATGAGGTTAGGCAGGAAGAATATCTTTTCCGATTCTAGAGAGCAAAGCATTAAAGCACATTGCCTGCAGAGGTTTCAGGGTCTTCATCGCTGGAGCTGCTGAAGAAAAAGTTTGACAAACATTTTTCGGCAAATGGACTAGATAATCTCCTACAGCTCCCTGCAGATGTATTTGTGAGGCAGATGTATTGACTTGGAGGAACTAGTGGCTGATGGGCCAAAACCAGAAATTAGCATTTTTGGAGGGTTCTCAATGTCTCCTAAGGCTAATCAAGAAAGTATGGGACTTGACAAGGGCCAATAAAGGGAAAGTAAAGGACAGAATAGAGAAGGAAAGACATAAAAGGCCACTCCTAAAAATGGGTGAGGGTAAGGCTAGTACTGTGATACTGGAGAATGTTGTCTATGTGAAGAAACTGATGAAATGCTAGGTATTCTAGAAAAAAAACCAATTCCCAGCTGCCTCAGTTAGGGCATTCAAATTAGTGAACACTTTAGGTTTAAATTTTTTCTTCTCACCGCCTGTGTAATACTGCCACAGAAATCCTCTGAAGATAAAATTCATCAGTGCCTGTGAAACACTTTGATTTGGTAGTGACAAACCCCAGAGAAATGCCTGTGAAGAGACAAATCTTTTTATTTTCAGGGTAGGGTTGGAAGTGGGTATTACAAATGCTCCTAACAGAGCTGTTAGGAGACAATAAGAAAAACCAGTGTAACTGTGCAGTCAGTGTTTCTCAGGAAGAGGGCTCCTATAGGAACATTATCATGTAACCAGGTAATTAAAGCAGGCACATGACATATACACAAGTTCCATGTTGTTCCATGTTGTAAACTTAGTCTTGATATTTCTACTTCTACAGTTGGAGGTCTTGACTTAATTCATATCCATCTCACATAGCATTACAGAGGTGGATTTATTGGCTGCAAGGAAGGGATAGTTGCAATTTCCATTAGGACACGTGGGTAGTTTCCTGTTCTCTATCTTAGATTCTGACTTCATAGCATGAGTAGCATTGACAGCTCTTTTCTATTTGTTGAGTGACATACACATTATTACTCACACTGACAAGGATGAGGCTTGGTTTTAAATTGGGGTTTTGATTTTTCAGTAACACATCACAATCTCATATGTCATTGGTTTTTTGCATTCACCCTAAATTTTCCTGCAGCATTGTTTTCTAATTTATTTTCTTGATTGCTTTTGTCTAATCTGGATTATTTTCCCACAAAGATTTACCAATCCAGTTTTTCAAACTTAAACCTCAATTAGCTAAAAATCCAGCTCCTGTAGTTATCCATACATTATTCCTTGATCCCTCTATCCCAAGAGATAAATATCTATAATAGATTCTGTGGCCACAGATCTCTTTAGCCTGCTTTGTAATTACAATGTTATTTTGAATCAGAGAAACTAAACTTCTTATGTATCTTTCTTAATGAGTGATGTAACCCAAACAACCAAATAAAAAAACCCACCACAAAACCCACAAACAAACCAACAGGTGACTTCTTGCTTACACTTCATTTTATTCTGCTTCTGTCACATACTCAACTGTTGGAAAGATGACTACTTCAAGGTATGAGGGAGTTGATTTTTAGCCTAGGTATATGAGTGTTAAAGATATAGGTATGAATTTTGATGAAGTCAGAAAACTAGTCAGTCTAGTGGAAAACTATTAAACACCTAAGTACTATGCTAGATTAGTACACTAGCCAGAAATATAAAAAAAAATACAAAATGTATATCTTATGATCTTTCTAATCACAACAAATAAAATTATGGTGATATATCTAAGAGTATAATGTCAGAGGACACTATTATTATTGGAATAATTAAAGAATAAATAAAGACAAATTATTATTGGGGTAATTCAATCCCAGTATCTAGATGAAGCATGAGCATGTCAGTTATTTGAAAAGTTTTTAGGAACAGCATAGTGGAACAGGAATACCACAAGAAATTGGAAAGGTCATAAGAATATACTCATAGTGTCATCCACAAAAACGTAATGCCAGAGAACTGCACTTCTGGATTGAAAATATTTATATATTTTGAATAGATTTTTTTCAGTTGCTTACTCTGAATTTTTAAACCTTAAAAGACATCTAAATCTTATTTAGAGACGTATTGAAAACAATAGGCTGAGCTTCAGAATAGAGTAAAAATGTAAACAGAGTATATTTCACCTCACAGACAGTCATGACAAACAAGCTAAGCAGCACTGCTATCTTGTTTTATACAGAAAAGGGAAACACCAGTATACTGCAAAATATTCTGTTTACCCTGAAACCTAAAAATGCTATCCAACCTGGTAAAAGACAAGGGAGTTAGTACAGCTTTTTAGTAACGGTAATATTGTAGCTGTTTTGGTCTCAAAATACATCTTTTACCAAAATAGCAGATAACTTTTTCTGATTTGAAAATGAGAAAGCTTGACTGTTCCTTTTCCATCTACTTCTATACATCTAAGAAGAGATAGTGTCCTTATTTATTTATTTATTGTAATTCTTACTCTTAAGTCTCCTCTGTTTGGTAACTTCTTTGCTACTTGCAATGAGAAACTTGGAGTTCTTGAGCTTCAACACTCATTTAGTTCTCCTGAGAGGGAAATTTGCCAGGTCTCACTCAAAGCACCGAGGCATGAAATGTTCTCAGATGTTGGCAGGGCCTAACTCAGCAGTCCACATCTCTCAGGAGAGAGCTCTCCACAATTTATGACATCCTGAGCTTAGGCAATACAGTCAAAATTATGCACAGTACTCTACGTGTTTTCAAGGTGTATTTCTGTTTACGCATTTACAACTTTCTGGAAATAAATATGGTGACCAGTGACAGGTGGTGTCCCCCAACAGCCAGTACTGGGGCTGATACTGTTCAACATCTGTGTCAGTGGCACAGACAGTGGCATTGAGGGCACCCTCGGGAGGTTTACTGACAACATCAAGCTGAGTGGTGCAGTCGACACACTGCAGGGAAGGGCTGCCATCCAGAGGGACCTGGACAGGCTGGAGAGGTGGCCTGTGCGAAACTCATGAAGTTCTACAAAGCAAAGTGCAAGGTCCTACACCGGATGGGGAGAGGAAAGGGGAGAGGAAGGGAATGGAGACTGGGAAAAAGGTGGGAAGGGAATGGGGAAAGGGATGGAGAAGGGGATGAGGATGGGAAAGGGGAATTGAATGGGAAAGGGGATGGGGAAAGTGGTGGGGAAGGGGAAGGAGAGGAGGCAGGGGATAGGGAAGGCGGTAGGGATGGGGATGGAGGTAGGGAAGACGATGGTGAAGGGCTGACGAGGGTGCTGGGAAGGGAACTGGGTTGGGGCGGGAACGCGCACGGATCTGGTAAGGGATGAAGGGGCCGCCGGCCCCGCCCCCGCCCCGGTCACGTGCGGGCGGGGGCGGTGTGCGGTCACGTGACGCGGGCCGGGCAGCACGGGAAGATGGCGGCGGAGCGGGAGCCGCCGCCGCTGGGGGAGGCGCGGCCCGCCGACCTGGAGGAGCTGGAGGATGGCGAGGACCTCTTCACCAGCACCGTGTCCACCCTGGAGGTAAGGAGAGGCCGCCCGCCGCCGCGCGCCCCGAGCCTCGCAGCCGGGCCGGCGCCCGCCGGGCCCTCCCCTCCCGTCCCGTCCCCTCGCTGTCATCCCGCTGCTCCTCGCCCTGCCCGTGCCCCACGCCCCGCCGCAGCCCCTCACCGGCCGGGTCTTCCGCTCCTGCCCCGGCAGTGCCCGCTCGGCGCGTCCCTCCCGGCGCGGGGATCCCCTCAGGGCTCCTCCTGCCGAAGGAAACCCACAGCTCTCGTCTCGGAGTGCCGCTGTCCCGCGCCGCCGCTTTCCCTCCTCCTAGCCCCCTCTTGTGCTGCCGGGGTAACAAATATTCCCCCCTTTCCTCTTTCCAGTTTCTCTAGTTTATATGTGTCCGTCCCCTCCCTCCCATCTTGGACTTTGAGGGGATTAATAAAGCCCATTTTCTTTGTTTGGCCTCTTTCCGAGGCTTCACCCTCTTCCAGTTCGCGAAAATTTGCAAAAACTTATTTCTTTCTGAGGTTTATTCCACGGGAGCCGGCGCAGTTGTGGGCTGCGGCGGCTGCTGGGACCTGCTGGAAAAGGAGCGTGAGGAGACATGAGAAATCCTTTATCTGTTCATTCCTTACAGTGGGAACTTTCCCTGGCGAGTTGTTGTGGTCACGTTTCTCCCGTGTGTTTTGCCAGTATCCTCTGGAAGAACTTTGGTTTTTCCTGTACACAGTTGCCCATTTAAAAAGAAAATCTTTCTCTTCCTGTTTTCCTGAAGAATTTTCTGTCCCTGACCTTTACAGTAATAGGATCAGTACATGTTTCTTTGTTTTTACTCTGGCTGTTGCCTGTCCTTAACAAAAAAAACCCCAGTGTACAAAGAAGCTTTTTAAATGGATTTTAAAGTCACTTGCCTTCTCTCAAGCCACCGTCTTTCTTTCTTTTTATAGATGCATAATCTGTGCATTGATAGAAAAAGATCAGTGGAAAAATGCTGTAAAGGAATAGGAAATGGTGTGAACCTGCAGTTGCATGAGTAGACTTCTGTGCATCTCTGTGTGACATTGTGTATTGCTGGAGTCTTGTTGTGTGCACTGAGAAAGACTGCAGTGTAACATTAACAACATCTTCATTGATGTGATCTAGAAGTAAAGCTGCAGGAGATAAGATAAATTTAGTGTCTAAATCACAGTAACAATGAGAGTCCTCATCCTCATGATTATAAAGTTACTGAAAACTCTCCTAACTGCAAAAACTGGCAAAGAAGCTGTTTGTATCAGTTGTTTTGGCTGACAGTTCCAGTTTGCTGCTGTGTTTTTGTACACAGTCGATTTGAAAGACAGTCCCTAAGTAGAAATGGGAAGCCTCTTTGCTTGAAGAGAAGCTTTTAAAAAGCTGTGTCAGTAAAGCTTTTTTTGACATCTAGTCAGCTATAACATTTGAGGAAGTGCCTTAATCCTGTGATTTTTCCAGCAAATTTGTAAGAAAGAGGTCATGAAAACTGACTTTAGACTTCTCACTAGCTTGAACGTGGATTGATGAATGCAGCTTATAGGGTAGTACACTCCAGAGAATAATGATTATCTTATGATGTGGGCCTAGTTAAACTTCTGTCTTGAATGTTACTTTAATCTGGTAAATATTCTTAAAGCAGCTAGTCATAAATGGCAGTGGGAGTTCTGTTGTAACAGGAAAATCACAGTTTTTGTAGTTGGTCCTGTATTTGTTTGCTGATACCAAGGGTGAGAGTGTGGTGAGAGAGAGAGGTCCAAAGTCAGCTTGCATAAAGGCTGTGGTACTTTGAAAGGGTTCCCAACTGGTTCATCTTGAAGCTGTCCATTTGCTTTTAGCATGATTTTCTGTAATGGAAAAATATATGGAGGAACTTGAAAATTATCAGTAAGCAGTAGATGTGGTAATCTATCAAGGGTGTCATTTAGGGCAGGGCGTGTAATCTTATTGCCAGTTTATTGGTGTATGTCAAAGATTTGCAGTATCCATTTGGTTTTTACACAGGAGGCAAAACACTAAATAACCACAGAAGCCCAGATGGCGTTAATGATATTCATTCAGTTTAACAGTGGTGATTATTGAGGAAACAGTAAAGACCCCATTGGAATATCTGAGGGGAAAATACTAAGTCCTTCAATACTGTCCTGTATCTTTGCAGAAAGCTGAGTTTGTATCCAAGATTAATTGGTGTAATTGTAGTGGAAGTGTGTGTCTCATTGCTTGATGTCAAATCCAGGCTGTAATGGAAGCACGTAGACGTTGTTCCTGTATGGCTGCTTACTCTCTCCGCCCGTGCTGTGAGTCGAGAGCTCCTGTAACCCCATTTCATACAATGAGCTGTATTAACCAGAACAACTATAATATGATTGTCACCTTTTGTCAGCCTACTGTAATTTGACTGAAGGAGGCTAGGTAAGATTCAGACAAGTAGCTAAACTAGTTTGGGGTGAACCCTACGATTAAGAGGAGGGAGGATGTCCAAGCATTTACAACTATAATTTCAGCCAGCAGAAAATGTGAGAACTTGTTCTTGTTTCTTCATAAGTCAGAGCTATAAGATGCTTAGTTATTGCCTCCAAACGTAATGAACAATAAAAGAAAAGAAAATTAAGCTTGTTATTGCCATTGTAAATTGGAAAGAGTCCATGGGCCTCTCACCAGAAACTTATTTTCAAGAAAACAACACAATATGCTGACTGTCCTACATACCTGGATGTTGTGGCTATCTGGTATCTTGGTTATTGAATGCTTCACTTAATTTTTAGCTCACTGGTCATTCAGAAATTTCACAGGCATGTAATGGCCAGTCTTCGCGAGCGAAGATCCGGGGAAGGTCTTTACACCTTCCAGCCTGCGCATTGGATTTTTTAGGTGAGACACAGTGTGCGCGGAACTGAGCCCACCCTTTAATCCTAAGGTTCATCTGCCGGGGCCAAGCGAGCTTGGACGGTGGCAGCGAGGTCCTCAGGACGTAGGTGGGTTGCCTTTTAAGGGTTAACGAGCCCCACCTGCCCGGGAGTGGCCCTGACCGGGAATCGAACCCGGATCTTGGCGATGATAGCGCCACGCCTTTACCACTAGACCACCAGGGGCTGTACATTTCAGCAAATGGACACGTTTGTGACATTTTGTGAATCCTTGGTGTCAAGTAAGTTTTAAAATTTCTAAACAGCTATACTTTTTGTCTGGGCCTTGAGGTTTTATGTTAGTTTCATCTTCCATTTCTTGTCTGATATGCAGATTTTCGCAACACTAGCTACTAACTCATTTGATAGTCATTTTAATCAGCCATTTTAGCTGTACTTTGTAGAGCTAAAAAGGCACAGTTGGGGTCCTGTCTTTTAGCTTGCATATGTAGAAGACTGTAACTGGAATAGCTTAATATGCTGATGGGTGCTTTTTTGCTTTTGATGATGATGCATGCATGGGTGATTTTTCGGTTTTTGAGAGGCTGAATAGCACTCTCTGACCCACTAGCTGTGCAAAATCATCAGATTACTAGGAATTATTGAGTCTGGTTTCTGATACATTCAGGGCTGTGTCTTGCTGGGTTTTCATAGTTCCCTGAGGGCTATGTGCATTTTGAAGAGAAAAAACTAAAGTTCATTGCAGAGCTCTTAAAAACAAGCTGATGTAGTGTTCAGACCATGAATAATTTTTAGTAAGTTTTTATATGTTGTCTTTTTCATATAAAGTCCCAAATGTTTGCGAAGATATTTAACTCCATCCCTAATTCATCTTGTCTGAGAATGATAGCTGTTTAAAAATACCAAAGAGCCACAGAAAGATTAATAGACCAGGAGATACCTTGTTCATCTGTCAGCTTGTGGCAGTTTAATTCCATCTGGCAGCTGAGCCCCACACACTCACTGACTCCCCCCAGCAGGATGGGAGAGAAGATTGGAAGGGTAAAAATTAGAATATGGGTGGGTAGTGATGAAGAGAATTTAAGGGATGTAATAAAAGCTGCACACACAAACAATGTAATAATTCATTCACCATTTCCCATGTGCTCAGCCATCTCCAGGGAGACACTTCATCACACCTAATGGTAACTTAGTGAGGCAAATGCTGTAACTCTAAACATCCTCTTCATCCTCCTTCTTCCCCGTACCTTTTATTGCTGAGCATGGTGGTACAAGGTATGGGATATCCCTCTGGCCAGTTGTGACCAGCTGTCCCAGCTGTGTCTCCTCACTGTTTCTTGTGGACTCTCAGCCTACTTGCTGACAGGGCAGTGAGTAATAGAGAAAGCCTTTGTGCTGCCTAAGCAAAGTTCAACCATAACCAAAACATCAAGGCTGCATTGTCAACACTGGTTGCAGATCCAAACCATGGAACTCTACAAGCCATTATGAAAAAATTAATTCTATACTAGCCAAAACCAGTACACAGCTGAAAATTCACTTTATCCGTAAATCATCAGCAAAACTAAACTTTAGTATCTACTATTCTTAAAAACAGAACTTTGCATTTATAACAAATGCAAATTTATTATGAAAAAATTATTATTATTAAACAAATAACACACAGACAGAATATCAGTTTCACTGGAAATGTTCCTATAAAGGTCACTTCTAGACTTTTTGTCTTGTATACAAATTATACCAGCTGCATTAATAAGCTTTGCTTCATGAGCTTTCTGAGGTACCCTTAAGGTCTATTTGAGTCCTCTCCTTTTGCAAGTATTCTCATATGAAATTTGGAAAAAGCTGTCTGTAGCTGCTATACTAACTTCAGCTGTGAAACCTGGTGTAGTGCAGAATTATTGGTGTTCTTTAACAGTGCCACTGGACAGGATCTTTCCCAGATCAGTAACAGAAAGATACATGTATTTATAACCATTCCTAGGAGGAATATGTTTCTTTTTTAGAAGTGGGAATAGCTCTGTATTGACCTCTGGTTAAATTGTTGCTTTAGGCATGTAAATATTTGGTATTTCATATTATACAGTGTGTTGATCAGGTTTAAGTGTTCGAGGTGAATTTTTGTCTGATAGGATTTCATTTTGTGATTAGAAGTCAGGTATAGTCAAAAAGTAACCATTAGCAACTAAAATGGCTACCTCAGATAAAACTGAGAAGATAGGTTGAGGGAATAGCTTGAAGGTGTGAGTATTCTCCCTGGGCTCTTTTCCACCATTCATTAATCAGGAGCACAATGAAGTGATAAAGCAGAAAGTTCTCTGCTTATGTGCAACAAGTAGAAGGCTTTTGTTTCCTGTACCTGGCTGTATTAGAGCTATTTTTTGTGGCAGTGAATTGACAACCACAAACTTATGTGCTGTTCTGCATCTGTGGTAGTGTGGGGCGCTGTCGTGGTTTGATCCAGCCACTGCCTCTCTGGGCAGTCTTTGCTCGCATTCTCCACCAAAAATGTCATCGGTTTTCTCTGGGCCAATTTTCTCTTACCCCCCACACAATTGCTATAAGTTGAGAGAAGGTTTATGCAGACAGAAGAGATCTGATTGGGAAGAATAATATTAGGATTTATTACTAGCAAGATAAAAACTAAAGAACTATATCTACAACAATTCTAATTAGGTAAAAGTATTATATATTTACAGAAATACCCCTCCCCTCTTTGTATCAGTCCAGGAGGAGGAGCAGTCTCTTGCTCTCTTTCTGGAGCTCCAGGTCTTTTAAATAACTTCGCAGCACTCTAAAGTTCTTCTTTTATTATCTCTAGAATGACAACTCTGATTCGTCGCAGCTGGAACTGTTTCTCTTTCTCTCTCTCTTCTATGTCGGCCTCAGGGCTGGGCCTACCCCCCTCCTAGGCTAAGACCAGAGGCTGGGGGGTTACCCAGGCCCTGTAGGGTCTTCCATGGACTGCAAGGGGACACTTGCCTACCATGGATCTTCACTGCAGAGTCACAGGGGATAGTGGCTTTTGAGTCCACCCCTGTTACCTGTGGGGTCCCTTCCCACAGGAGAACAGTCCTTGATAGACCTCTCCAACATAGGTCCATCCCTCGGACAACAGGTCTTCTATTCTCTGCTTTCCTTCAGGGTCACAAATTCAGCTGCACTAGCATGGATCCCGCACTCAGATCCCAACATTCTACCCAAGCCGTTCTGCTCCAGCGTAGGTCTCTCTCCATGAGCTTCCTCGTGCATCCACTTGCTTCAGTGTAAGCTCATCTATGAGCCGCATGAGGGTCTCATCACCCCAGTAATCTTCCACAGGTGGCAGGGGTTTTAGTTTTCAGTCTTTTCCCTACTGAAGGAGAGAGAGAGTGAGAGAGGGGGAGAGAAGTTTCCCTCCCCCAACTTTGTGTCTTTTTCTCTTCTCTCCAGCTGCCAGCTTTGACCTGGAAGGCCTGTTATCTCTGCCTGGAATTTCTTCTGCAGCAGCCTTGTCCAGGCAGTCAGTCTTTCTCTAAAGTTTTTTTTTTCTCTACTCTGTTTACATGTTTTAGTCAGCTGGGCTTCAGTGCCACACCTGCCCCTGGCCCAGGGCCGGGTGGAAGAGGGGGCCCTGGCCCACTTGGGGTCTACCGCCTCTCCTACATGGCTACAATTTCATCTGTGCAACCACCTTCTCTTCCGTTTTCTTAAATATGTAATTGTCAGAGGCATTACTAAAACTTTTGATTGGCTTTTCTCCGGAAATCTACCTGGAAAAACTATTTCTACCCCTGGGGTTGGAGGGTGGGGGTTTGGAAAAACCTCTACAGGCTTCCTCTGTGTCCTAAACCTCAGATCTATCAAAAAGTAAGTAGGTTGCTGTTCAAAGTTGAGTACCAGCAAAACAGGTTTGGAATGAGTATCTATAATGTTTTTGTGAAAAACTACTTTTACGGATTAAACTTTAAACTTCTTGAGCCTCACAGAAAAATCAAACATTTCCGTGCTCTGCTGTTTTAGCTGAAGTACAGGATCTTGAACTCTTAACTCTACACAGCTCTGTCTGGAGAGACACACCATTTCTTCTAAATTATGCTACTTCTGAGTTCTGATACCACTTAAAACCTTTGACTATTACATATAACACGTACTATCTATACTATCAGTTATGGAACATTGAAGCATGTCAAGCACTGTGGTTTTCTTAAATTTCCTACTTCATTTCACCTAAATTATTGCAAGTCTTGTGCTACAACTTAAGGAGTTGTATCTCCTTATGATACTTCACAGTCTTCACAGAGTGGACAAATACTCCTTTACTACCCCAGAGCACTCTTATTTCCTGAGATGACATTTTGGCATTCATTTAGTATGAGATGTGTTCATGTGACGAGTGGATTGGTTCCTTGTAGGATTCTAAACTGATGTTCTTTACCAAGTGTTCCTTCTTTGACGTTCTTTCCAGGCTCTAGGGCAAAATCCAGCCAAAATTTGAGATACTGCTCCTTTTGTTGTTCGTCACTTTGGTTTGTTTATTGGTTTCCCCATGTTATATATGGGCTTCTTAGGGAGGGGCAGCGTTTGGCAAAGGGAGGGAGATATGACCTCTTCTGTTGCTTGAATGTTCATTGTTGCAACCATAATCTGGCTGTGTTGGCTTTGGGTCACATGAATTTTCTTCACAGTGGCTGAAATGGGGTTGTGTTTTGGATTTGTGCTGAATACAGGGTTGATAAACCCCCAGGGTTGGTTTTGTCTTTGCTGAGCAGGGCTCGCACAGAGCCAGGGCCTTTTCTGCTTTCCATACTGCCATGTTGGCAAGGAAGTTGGGTGTGCATGGGAGGCTGGGAGAGCACCAAGCTGGGACAGGTGACCCAAACTGACTGGAGGAATATCCCATACTATATGTCATCATACTCAGGATATAAAGTGTGGGAAGGTTGGAGAAGGGGAGATGTTTGGAGTGATGGTGTTTGTCTTCCCAAGTAATTGCTACACATGATAGGGCCTTGCTCTCCTGGAAAGATTAAACACCTGCCTGCCCTTGGGAAGCAGTGAATTAATTCCTTGTTTTGCTTTGCTTGTGTGTACAGCTTTTGTTTTCCTTATTAAACTGTTTTTATCTCAACCCATGAGTTTTCTGGCTTTTGCCCTTCCAATTCTCTTCCTGATCCTCTTCCTGATTCTGCTGGTGAGGGAATGAGTGAGCGTCTGCATGGGGCTTGGTGGCTGTCTGAGGTTAAACTACTACACTGGTTTAGGGATTATGAATTTTTTGGTATTCTTTTATTTGCTTGTATCTTCCTTGTGTCTTCATCAGGGAAATCCTTTCCAGGTCAATCAAGTCTTGATTTCATACTTCATTTTTCCTTTGAAAAGCTTTTCTGTATTGTGCATGAATTTGCCTGGCAGGATTTTTACTATTTCTGCTTACTTTTTGTACTAGAATTTCAGCTGTTTGAGGTCTGGATAGATGTGAGGGTCAGAACATAAGGTCTGTTTGTTACAGCTGTTGCCTCTACTGCATTTATGAATGTGAAAATACAATCTGGACAGACTTTTTCAGTGATATTTCTGTATTTTTCAGTCTTTTTAAAAATTTTTTTAGTCTGTGCTGTTTGTTGAAGTATAGAGTGAAACACTTATGATCTTTTTCTGAGTACTAGTTCTGAACTTAAGTTATGACCACTCTATGCGAAAACTAGGAGGCAAGTAGGGGCACAGTTTACAGATGCTCCTTAAAATGCACGCAGCCATGAATAAAGATGCTGTTGTTGAAACCTCTCTAGCTAACTATCTTGGGTGAAGTTGTGAGAGGAGAAGTGAGTCTTGCAAATTTTCTCCTATTGGCAGTAATCATAGTAGATACTTATTCAAGGAAGATTTTCTAAATGAAAGACTGAATTCAATTAGGTGTGTATTTGTTTTGTAAACAAGTGATACATTTGGTGACCCAGCTTCAATATTGCCTAAATTTTCCTGAGTGTCTTCAATAGAGCAAGTTCTCATCTTCAACAAATTAAAAGAACTGTATCTATGGCAAACCTTGTTTCCATGTACAGTACTATGTGACCCTCTGTGGCAGTAATCCATTAGCAAAGCTATCAAAATATCTTAAGGCTCCAGGCAGCCATTAATTATTTGGATGGTATTAATGCATTTTTTCTGTCTCTGAAAAACTGATACAGAGCATTTGGAGATTTCTTTATTAATTTTTGGCTATGTACAAATCCAGATTTAAATCCAAGCCTTTCCAGAAGGAACTTAATAATAAAATTACATTTGGCAGTACTAATAAACTTATTCTAGATATTTCGGTAGCAGCTTTTGCTTCATGTTAATTAAACCTGAGGAAACTTATGATACTTGTTTTTCTCTTGGACAAAGAAATTGAGAGTTGTTGACTAACTCATATCTTTTGTTCATTGTTCCTGTACTGGGAGTGGGAAATAGAAATAGCTGACACAGTTTCCTTTCTGTACATCTTGTCTTGTTTCTTTGCAATGAAAAAATGTTTGTTGCAATAGCTCTTATATACTGACACATGGCAACTGGTTATCTGCTAATTTTTTTTTTTTTTTTAAGTCAAGTCCTTCATCTCCTGAGCCAGCAAGTCTTCCTGCAGAAGACCTGAGCACAAACTCCAATGGTCCAAAGCCAGCAGAAATCATGCTGGATGGTGACAGAGAAGACCTCTTTGCTGGTAATTACCATTTTCTTCTAATGTGCCTGCACAAACTCTTTTGCCCTTGACTGAAAGAAATGTGGTTTTCTAAGAGGGAGTGTTGAAACCTTCTAAGTAGTTTGACAGTGTTGTACAGGTTTTTTTCTTGTGGTACTTTAGCTTGTTTACCAAATGCAAGTTTTGCAGGGATTTGTATTGTCAGTGCGTAGAGTGGGAGTGTTTTTAGTGTCACCAACCTGCTCTGCTGACAGTAATAATAGTACTTACCATTCTGTGATTAAAAATGTTCAAATCTGCGTGAAAAAACATGACTTAAGTTGCATTCTTGTTTTCTACTTAATAAGTATACATAAACTGTGCCAGTCTTTTTTTCAATTACAAAGAGAGATAACTCAAAAAATAATACCAACTCAAGGGTATTTCCTTCATCTTAAAACTCTTGTTTTAATGAAAAAGAAACTGGCACATGGGACGAGTCCTATCGTTTCAGTAGTGTATGGTTCTCTCTCTGGCAGTTGATAGTACTCAAAGTTCTGATAAGTAATCTGTTAAGACTGTACATTTCTAAGGCTTCCTTACTCAGTTGCTACTTCGGTGTTGGTTTTTGACTCTCCTAACGGAGGTTATTGTTGCTGTCAGTTACAGGTGTCGGAGCATTAACTATTCAAGAAAGGAGGTGTAATATTTGGAATCTACTATGCATGTCAAAAGATGATTCTGAATGTTGCATCTCAATGCTAGTATTTTCCATGTGACTACATATTGAGTGAGTCAGCTGGCAGTCTGCTTTGAATACAGTCCTCATCTCATCTTCATTGATTACCTGATGTAGTCATTCAAAAAAAAACTTCACAGACTTTAGTTCTGGGCTATTGCATAAATATGTGTATACACATGCTCATTACCTCTGTTCTAAACTTCCTAAATTTGTGTTTCCATATATTTGAAATTATGTTTGCTCATGACACTGTTAGAGTGTATTCACTAATTTACTAACGGTCTGAAAGTGTTGGAAAAGAAAAAAGGAATAAAGGAATAGAGGGGTGATCTTACTTTTTTTTTAAATTTATTTTAGCTTATCTTATTTATAAAGACCATCAATTCTTTAGCAATGAAGCTTTCTAGTTAGTAATTTGGTTATTTAGCTTCAGTATATAAACCCAGCTTTTTATAACCATAGAGCCATCTGGAATGTATATTTTAGGAAAGCCAGTTCTCCTTTGGATAATATTAAGAAAAAAAGGTGGCTGTAGTAAATATTGAGGGGAGCCAGACAGAAGGAACAAATGTTTGCAGCCAGATTGTTTCAACTGAAATAAATGCTGTGAGAAAAACACAGAGAAAAACTGATTTAATGAGTTTGAGCTTTGCTATGTAGGACATTCTCTTAAATGCTTGCAGCACTGAACTGAAGGTGTCTAGCATACAGCACACCTAACACAGCTGAGACTGGTCTTTAAAAATTCAATTTATATACAGAGTGAGGCTCATACTCTCAAATAGAGGAAAAAAACAGGTGTGATTTATGGAGCCTGAGACAGAAAATGACATTTTTCACAGTTTCCTATTCTGAGCAGGTAGTTTGTGTAGTGCAGTTGAGTCCAAGTGATAAACTTCTGTCTTCGTATGACTGTCATTCTGAAATGACATTCAGAAGAACTATGTCTGATTTGTGTTCCAGTGCTGGGCACTCACAGGTGTAACTGTTTTTTCTTTCTTAGGACTGTTTTGCTAGACAATGTAGAAAAAAATGTGAGAAAGGCAATACAAGATCCCTATTTTCTTGCTTTCAGCATGATTGCATAAGTCTGGCTTTCTGTGAAAGCAGGACTTAATTTAAAAGTGAGTGTGACTGTTTTTTTATTTTGACATGTTGGAATTCCAGAGAAACCTATCTTGGCACAGCTTATAGAACACTTAACTGGAGGGAAGAAAATGAAACTCCACAGCTTTGTAACTTCTGTTGTTCCTTCATACTGAATTCCTAGACACTATAAAATCCAGGTAAAGAAAATCCTTTGTCTCTCCTGAAAGGAGGGACAGTCATGCTTAGGGGTCAGAAATAATTCTAGTTTTTTAGACTTCTAAAGGAATGTGATAGTATGCCTCTACAATAGTCTACAGCTATTGTAGACTTTAAAAATATTTTTCATTATTCCATCTACTAATGCAACCTAGTGGAACAGGAGAAGAAGCAGAACAAATTTTCTGTACTGTTTTAATGCAGTACAGAACCTGGGATTTATTTGGCTTTTTAAATTATATTTAAGCCCCCTTTGCTGTTATGTTTCTGTTGCAGCTACAGAATAGTATTTGCAACAAAATAGTTGAGATACTCATTACCTTGCCTCTAGCAATTCATAAGTGAACTATTAAAGCTAGGTTTCAAAGGTGGAAGAAATGAGTTTTCTAGCTGTCATCAGAGACCAGTAAAGTTTGCTGCTGCGTTGTGGTTCTTGGTTCTGTAACAAAGCAAACTGTCTTGCTAGACCCACTTAAGCACTTTCACTCTTAGAATAAAAGTCAGTTGATTATTTAGAAAAAAAACCCTTAGTCTTTCTTACCTTGTAGAGCTCTTATGCAGAGGACATAATGGTCAGTGTCCAAATGAGGTAGTATTAAGTGTATGTTAAGGAATTTTGGGATGTGTCTTAAAACTTGCTTGTCTGTAAGTTGCTATTACACAGTGAAGAACTAATTATCAAACTAGTCTTCCAAAATGTTGACCCAAAGTTCAGTGCATACCTGCATGCAGACTTATGGGTGAGGGGTAGCAAGAGAGAGCATAAATTCTCCTTTTTTCCTAAAAGAACTGATTTGCGGCCATCAAACAAACAGATACTATTTTCTCTGGGTCAGTTCCTCCGGTAAAATAGAAAAGAAAGGTTAGTAGGCAGCAGCTATAAAAATGTGCTCCTGCTCAACCAACCTGAGGTCCCATAGCCTTAGAAAGACTGGTGTGGACGAACTCCAGTGGTTTTGATCCTGCAGAAGGGAAACCTCCTTGCCTTTCCATCTGCTGGCTCTTGCCACTTTTTTTGTGTGTGTAAATAATGTACCAGCTCAGCAGTAACCTCAGCTATCTGCTGAACAGAAACAGAGTGCTAATCCTGGCTGGAGTTCTTTTGGTGCACGACCTAGATCACTTTACGAGTATGTGGATACAAGTCTGAAGAAGAGTACTTGGGAAGGAGTGCTGCTGTTTCATCTAATAGCAGTGCTACTTTGTTACATTAAATTCACTGTTTTTTCATGAAGTCATACTTTACAGTAGCAGGATTGTATTCTTGAGTAGTGTAAGCAAGAAATCTGTATGCTTTGAATTTTTTAATGGCTTGGTTTATAAACCTGGCTAAAATCTGAAGTACAGAGAAGTATATAGTGGTGATTAATTGTTTGTTTCCCACAGATGTGCTGGAATATAGCTGGTGATAGGAAAAAAAAAAGAGACAATTGAAGTGGAATTGCTTTATTTTATAAATATTTTATACTTTACATTATATCATGTATATAACATACTGTATTACATATGTATGTATATATTTTTCTGATAATTATTTCTGTGAAATAGTCATTTGTGTAACAGTATGTTGAATGCTGTTAGCCACACCTTTTTACCATGCCTTTTTACCTAGTTGAAATGGTGTACCAGTCTAAAAGCTTTTCTTGCAACAGCTTCATCATGACTTCCCACCTGCTCTTAGGTTTCGAATTAAAATTCTTTATTGATTTAAGATGCAATGTCCTTCCTATGGCATTTGAGGAAAGGAATCATCAGCAAATGCTTAAGGTCTTCAATCTTTAGCAGTAAGAATAAAGCAATACTAGGAAAATAAATATTTTCAAAGAAAGACTTTAGATATTCTTTGTTCATATTAAAAATGGAAAATATAAAAAGGTGCTTGCTTTTAAGTTTAGTTTGAAAATGCTATGAAAATCTGTAATTTGAAATTAGGAAAAGCATTGCCAGCAGAGTCAGGGAGCTGATCATTCCCCTGGGCTCAACTGTGGCCACACTGGGAGTGCTGAATCCAGGTTTGAGCTACCCAAATGCAAGGGATTGGAGTAACTCTAGTGCCGGGCGATGAAGATGTTTGAGGCTGTGAAGTGTATGGCATAAGAGTCGAGTTTGAGAGAGCTGTTTCCACCTGGAATGGGGGGAACCCTGCAATGTGTATAAATACCTGATGGTAGGAAATGGATGAGGGAGCCAGACTTCTCAGTGGTGCCCACTGACAGGACAGGAGGCTACACATTGAAATACAGATAATGTGCAAGAAAAACAAACTAAGAGTTTTTTTCAAGGAGTAGGTAGATTCTCTGTCCTTGCAGATGATCAAAACCCACCTGGACATCCTGCTCTAGCTGATTCTGCTCAAGTAGTGGAGTTAGATTAGATAATCTTGGAAGTCCTTTCGAAACTCAGCAATTCTGTGATATACTCCAAAACAAAATGATGATAGGAAACTTTAGCAGCCTCGAGCCAGAATGAGTATCTGCTTCAAACCAGATTAAGGCACATTAACCTTGAAGGTTTTTCTTCAATTTATTTTGATTTTTGGTATCAAACACAGTCGTTTAGGCACACAGTCATCATCCCTGAAAGAGAGAAGTGTGATTTTGTTCATTTATGAAAATTATCAAGGATTAGCAAAAATAGTGTTACAGTAGAGTGGGAAACACATTGACTAACAGAATACCTCTAAGTGACAGCAGGGATAAAGTTGAATGGTTTTGATATATGGCTTATGAGAGATAGTAATATTTCTTTTTCAGTAATAAATTATGTCTCATTGGATGCTATTTCCAATTCTATTTTTATGTTACTAATAGATTACAGGCACTTTTGGAGAAGGAAACAATCCTATGTAATACAAAAATGGGACTTTTTTATATGCAGTAGAACGATTCCACAAATTTTAAAGTAGATCTGATGTTTAAAACTCCTTTTAACTGTTAAGTAAGGACTAGTTATATTCATTTTATGCACAAGGCTTTAAAAAGTTGTGAAGAATGGCATTTATTTTCTTTTGAAAATTCAGTGGTTCATATAGGCAGAAGTTGCAAGCTTAGGTCTTTTCCAAACTGCAGAATAAACCTTTTTTGTAACTTGGTGTACCTTGAAGTGGATCTGTTGTAATGCCTTTCCCCCTGCTTGGTAAGTACTTTCCACAGGAAGTCTAGTTTGTAAAAAGATTTGTGATCAATTGGGAAGTCAGTCTTGGTATCAAGTGACTGTCCTGTGGTCCATGTTATCTTTTAAGGAACTAGAATTCTTGAAAATGCTCATCCAGTGAGAACCACAGCATTGTTAATTTATTTGAATTAGAACAGAAACTTCTTTATACCCAGAAGTGTGTGGATCGCCAGTGGTCAAAACCAGTTAGTGCAGGAAAAGTGCAACTGAAAAGCCAAGGTTTACATCCTCTTTAAAGATGGGTGAACTGTCCATAAAGTGAAGAAAGTACTCAGTTTTTAGTGGACTGTTTTAAGCCCCAGAGAGACTAGAGACAGAGACTAAAGATAACCTTACTAATAAGAATGTCTCACCTGCTAATATTGCTATTTTACAGGTTGTGGTAAGGTTTGGCAGTGGTCGGGGTGTAGTATGGTTGTGTGACTTCATTCAAGACTTCATTCATGGTCTGCTCAGTTATCATCCTCTATGACTAAATCAGCTGTTTTTCAGGAAAACAGTGATGAAAAAGAGCTGTGGTTTAAAAAAAAGTAATGCTTTGGTTTTCACAATATCTTATGCAGAAATAAATGAATTGTGACTTGTGACTGCTTTAAAAGACTCTTTACCAAACACTATACAAAAAAAAAAGGCAAAAAAAGCAGTATTAATCTTACTTTAACCCACTCTGCACTACAAGCTCAAATGTCTCCTCTTCCATGTATTGAAAGAATTTATCCTGCACAAATGAATGCTATTTACAGATCAACTTCTATCACCATTTAGCGTGTGTTTTTTTTGTTTTTTGATGCTTATCCATCTCTGTTTCACAAGAACTTAATTGCTAACTCAGAATATTTATCTACTCAAATGTTTCTCTAGAAGCAACAGAAGAAGTTTCATTGGACAGTCCGGAGAGGGATCCAATACTTTCACCAGAACCTACTCCTGCAATCACTCCTGTAACACCTACTACATTAGTAGCTCCCAGAATGGAATCAAAAAACATAACAGCTCCAGTGATTTTTGATAGATCCAGAGAAGAGGTAAACTTCTAAATTATGGAAATGTCTTATATGGTATTTTAATTTTTACCTTCTATTAAAATGCCAGTTCCTCAGTGTTGCCTCATAGCATCATTCTTTGCTAAGGACAGGAATGTAAAAGAAAACCTATTCTGTTTATTTTGCATATGAAGTTTATTGTGAATTTGACTCATGCAAATACCATAAGAATTCACTACTTAGGTGATTATATTGGAGATCTCTAGTGTAAGGAGTAAGAAGTTCTGTTCCTTCAGAACAGGTATTTTAAAGGTATGTGTAGGAGTAAGCTATGAGCTTGATACATGAGAAGCGTTAATAATGTAAAATAACTCCTACTAGCATCTTACAGGTTTTAACTTGGATTTCTGAAGCTGTTGTTCATGGGGAAATGGAAGAAGCAGTTTTTAGCATTATCCTGCATAGCAACATACAGCTGAGGATAATGGTAGTTTAAACGTTGCTGTGTACATTTGGTGTTCCAGTCAAACCTTGCCACTGCTGAATGCCATTCATTCTGGAGAGTTCTCTTTCTGGACAGTGGCTTTGCTAAATGAGTTTGCTGACAAGACCTACCTGTGACTTGATGATGGCTGCTTCCCCAGATACCACAGGATGGCATTTGATTCAGATTTTGCCCCCTTTAGCCCTGGTACACTGTTCCTTCTGCCATGGTGTTTCTTAAGCTCTCTCTTTTTTTTTTTTTTCATATTTATGTGTATTACATGAAAGATAATGAAATTCTGGGAGATTAGAACTCAGACTAAGTATCAGAAAAATTTTTATCTGTTGCATTTCCCTTCCCAAGCTCTTCTGCTACAGATATCATTAATGAAAAGGAATGACTGTCCTTTAATCAAAGACACATAGAAACATTGCAAATGAGAGTGGTTGTGAGCCATAGTATCATTGTAGGTCATAAAATGAGCATACCCCTAAGTTAAATATTTACTAAAAGTTTTTAGACCAGCAACTTCTGAGTCTACCATACTAAAAGCTTTTTTAGGAGGCCTTAAAACTAAAATTATAGAACCATTTAGATTGGAAAAGACCTTTAAAATCACTGAGTCTAAACCCGACACTGCCAAGTTTACCACATGAACTTAGTTGCAGTCACAGTCAGGGTTAGAAATTATAGAACGTTGGAGACTGGAAGTGTTTTTTAATTATACATACTGACTTTTTCTCCTCCTTTCTCTGTACTCTTATCCTTGTAACCATATATAAGATGAATGCATGTTACCTTTCTAAATGTGGCAAATCTTTTTCCTAGATTGAAGAGGAAGCAAATGGAGATTTGTTTGATATAGAAATCAACGTATCAGACCCAGAGAAAGTTGGTAAGTTCCTTGAGCCTAGCATTTCAGACTGTCTTATTCTCTGAAGACTATTGATATATTTGAGCATGATTTCTTCTTCACTTGTCTTTTGGTAGTTATTATTAACTAAATGGAAAACTATTTAATGTATATTTTGGAATAAAAAGTGTATGGCGGGATAACCATACCTTGCCCTGGGATAAGTATCTTAATTTTCTTACAGGAGATGGCATGAATGCTTATATGGCATACAGAGTAACAACAAAGGTAACTAGTGCAACAAATACTTGCAGATAACTTTGTGTCATAGCTGAGATGGATGAGTAATTCATAACAATTTTTTTTTTAAAGACATCGCTCTCAATGTTCCACAAAAACGAGTTCTCTGTTAAAAGAAGATTCAGTGATTTTCTTGGCTTGCACAGCAAATTAGCAACGAAGTACATGCATATTGGTTATATTGTGCCTCCAGCTCCAGAAAAAAGTATTGTAGGTAAGTGCAGTTCCTGTAAGGTGATGCTTAAGTATTGTAATACGAATTACTTTTCTGCACAAATACTGCTTACTGCTGCTCAGGTGGTCCAAATGTTCTTTGTGTTCTGTATTTTTAAAAAGTTTAGGTTAAATTGCAAAGGTATGTAATGGCCTCTTCCTAACTCAGACTAGTGTTGATAATAAGAAGGACGTATCTTTTACTACATAGCCTTGAATTTCTTATCTATGATTCTTTCTTTGCTGTTGCCCTTCAAGAGCTGATTAGTCTATCGAAACAAAGATGTTAAAAATTTTATTTTTAACTTGAGCTGTTATCAATTGCCTGCAGCATACAGAGCTTCATACATATTCCACCTTCTAATACTGTCTGTTTCTTTTTATCATGGTGAATGCAAAACCTCTCATTAATTCTGCAGGGTTTTAAAGAAAACCTACTTTTGAGTGATGCTAGTCTTCATAAATGCCTTGAAGGATCAGATCCTTTCTCCATGAGCTAAGAAGCATGCCTAATGCATTAAAACAACTTCAGTTTTATGATCTATAAGTAGTAGTTCTTCCAAACTAACTAAGCATTTTAAAAAGTAAAACCTGTTGAAGTATTTTCCGTTACTCATATAAATAGGTGATTTGACTCTAGAATGTTGTTTGATATGTAGAGAATAGAGAGACTTCTTTTTCAGTAATCTAGTCTGTAAAGCTAACCAGAGCAGCAGCTTCTCACATAAGCAGTAGTAGGCAGACTGAGTAGATGTAGGCAGCAGAAGGCTTGGGAAATTAAGGATTTTACTTCTGTAGAAAAGCATTTTATGGACACTTCTGTGGACTGCATTTTGAAGTCTGTAAGACTGAAAATTTGACCTGAATTTTTGGTAGTTCTTGAAAGAAATATGTGATACTGTAATAACCAGTTTTTCGTATAGCAAAAATAAGTTTAACTCCAAATGCTAACAAGGCTTAAAGATGGAGTGATGTTTTTGGTCACATCCTTTGGATGATGCAACATTTAAGGCATTTATGATAGTGTGCATTTACATGGAAATGTAGCACTTGCATCACAGTCAGAATCACCTGTAAGATAAAGCTTAGACTGGATTTCAAGTGCCACTTGAACAAAACTGGCATTAAAATTGATACACCTGGAAGTCTCTAAAAAGGTGGGACTTACTGCAGTGTAACCAAGTATGGGCTGCTGCTTCCAATCCTTGTATAGAGACTGTGTTAAGCTACAGGTAGGCTGGGGAAACTCACAGATTCTGTAGGACATTTCAGAAGAGCATGATGCTCTGTCTTTAAAGTTGAACTTCACTGCTTGGATTTAACTTGGTTCTGTTCAAAAGCATGTAGTCAATACCTTTCTAAGCACTGGAACATGCTGCCCAGAGAGGTCATGGAGTTTCCCTCTCTGGAGACATTGAAAACCCACCTGGACATGTTCCGCTGTAACCTGCTCTAGGTGACCCCGCCTTGGCAGCAGGATTGCACTAGATGATCTCAAGAGGTCCCTTCCAACCCTAATAATTCTGTGATTGTGTAACTCTGGAGAGAAGAAGGGACTGATTCTAGAGCATTTAAAAATAACTTATCTTAAAGCAGAGAGCTGACAAAGCAGCTGAAAGTAAGCTGATATGTAGTGTTTACATCACATGTGTTCATTTTTAAAGTCTTACTGCATAATGGCACACATTCAGTGTTATGCAGTGCCTATTGTACAAAAGTCCTTGGTCTGTTCATTCTGTTATAATGTGGATAACACATGCAGTTTTAAGCTCCAGCTTTATTTTGGTGATGAGTGGGAGGGGCAGGAATTTTAGATCTTAGCTACAAATTCAAGTGATGAATTACTGACTGTGGAACGAAAGGATAAAAATGAGTCAGTGGTGAGTTAGTTGGGCATTCATCCAAACCACCTCATTACTTACATACGCGTGTGTGAAAGTCACATTTTTTTTCTTTTTTAAAGAAAATAATCTGTTAAGTCATGGATCTAGGATTTAGAAGGGTGCTTGGGCTAGAGAATCAGCCTTTACACTTACATTTAAATATGCTTATATTAATGGAGAAAGAAAACTGGCATGAACTGTCAATATCACAGATTAAGAGTTCCTCATACCACTCGTTTAATTATGTGTTTATTTTTTCCCTATGAACTTCTGTTCAAACTTCAAAGGTGAATGATCTTTTGTATTAAACACAGAATTTCTTGCTTTCTGCAGTGAAATATTAATGTATAGTAATACTTTAATGCAAAACGGTGAGGCATGTGAATTACCTCAACTTTGTTTGAATATTTTAATCCTTTTACTTAAAGACATATTTGATTTTACAGATAAATTTGTGGATTTACAGTTACATAGTTTAGTATACCTTTGAAAAAAGTGCCTATCGGATTTATTTTCATGATGTTGCAGAGAAAGGAAAAGCTAAGGCTCCACAGAGAGCTTAAGGGTTCTCCCTTGTTTCTGTAAGGATGCTGTTTGTCCCCTTCATGGGTTACTATGCAAAGTTTGTAAAGCCAGAAGGGAGATGGGACGAGGAACAATACTGGGAGCTGTTGACCTGGCAGTCATAAGAGTACATATTCAGAATCTCATATGTAGAACTTCTAGAGTGAGAAGCACAGAACTAACAGGTCAGAAATACACTACAGCTAGTGATAAGATGTCTGGACTGTTATCACAAAATACCTTCACTATATATGGGAAATAAAAACATGAATGTCCAGTGTTTTGTGGTGTTTTTAATAGGACTCAGGTTGCTAAACGCTCTGAGTTTAAGTCTTTAGCATGAAAAATAGTGACCTCAGTCTGATAGTTTTAGAATTCTGATGCTGAGATTGAGTGTATTTCCCATACCATGACACATCAATAACTGACTCCCCATCATAGTATTTTGGCCATTCTCATCCTCAGTGGTCAGAGGAAGCACTGTAAAATTTTATTCTTCATTCAGTTTGTAGTTGTTTAGAATTTTCAGAACTTTTTAGCTTGCCTGAGTTGACTAAAAAATTACTGGTTTTAGAACTTGGAAAAAGAGCAGAATGAAAATATTGGTCATAAGCTTACCAAGGAATAGGCTTACAGCCCAAGATTTATTTTTCTATTCTGCTTTATATGGTTAACTGTTTTCTTCTTCAGAGCATGAGTTACCAGTAAGACTCTGACTGACATTTAAATTGTCTTCATAAATGCAAATTAACATGGTTTTGCATAATTGTTAGTCACAGTTAATATGTTACATGAAATCACATATTTCATAGAGCTGCTTCCACAAAACCATGTAGCATGAAGTGTTGATGTTTTGGGTTTTTTTCTGTTCCTGTGTAGTATTTTTCATTGTAATTTGAATTAAATATGTAAACATAGGTGAGCTTTATCTTCTAATCACATCAGTTATGTTAATGATTAAATTAAAATCAATATGATACCATTTTCTTCAAGGCATGACCAAGGTTAAAGTAGGCAAAGAAGATTCTTCATCTACTGAATTCGTAGAGAAAAGAAGAGCTGCTCTAGAAAGGTAATGTCTGTATCTAACTAAAATTTATTTAGGCTTAGAATTACTTGTAGTATACTGCGTGGGCTCTGTAACTGGAACATGGGCCATCTGTACTTAGATGAATTCTGGAGGCTGTATACAGTTAGTCAAATTTTTTGGAGTAGAAATTAAATAATCCCCATTAATGTAGGTTTATTGGTAGAAAAGATTATGGATAACTTGTTTCAAACTTAAAAATAAGATTGTAGAGATTCAGTAAGTAAAACTATCTTTATCACCTTATTTCGACATTTGGGGTTGAAGGAATTAAGGCACTTACAGCAGTGTATCTGTTCTATAGCAAACCAACTCTTGGGCGGGGAGATGAGTTCAAGAGTCACTTGAAAAACAAATGGCCTTCTGATTACATACACTGATGACATTGACTAGCTGGATTTTGGCTTAAGAGATATAAATCTCTGTCACCCAGTGCGGACATACAGCTGATACTGTTCAGGTGTCTTCATCATGGAAAGGTTCTGTTCCTGGTATACTACCACATTAACTTGTACTTGATATGAATATAGAACAAGGAAAGAAAAGCTGAGTAATCTAGTGTGTAAAACAGTTGCACTGAAACCCTTAGCTCCTATAGGATGAAAAATAAGGATCTGGTGGTCATACCTAATGGAGGATAAAAAATTACACTTTGTATCTAAGCAGCAATGCAAAAAAAAAAAAAGCCTTCAAGGTGTTGTATTGATTTTTACTTTTGTATGTGTGTGCATCAGTCCTTTAGAACTAAATGTGTTGATGACTATAGTCTGTCCAACATATAAATAGTTCATACCTGGATCATAATCAACTCACTTGTCCGAGATTTCCTTTAAATACCAGAATTACCTGTAACAAAAAGCCTGTCCACTGCACTATACATTTTTTTTCTGGTGTAAATTGGATGCTATTAAAGGAGGGGGTTTTTATTCAGCTGTTGAAAGTACGAAGTATAATATTTTACCACTGTGCAACATACAGTTATGGCAGGTCCCACCTTAAGGACTTCATGGTTTAAAGGAACTGTCATAAACTGTCTGACCTTTAGTGTGTTATGCTGTGGTATGGAGTGCATGGCACTGTATTATTTTCAGTCATGCACAGTGTATCTGTTTTGTTATCTAATATTTTAATTTTTTAAATCATAGATATCTACAACGAACAGTAAAGCACCCAACCTTGCTACAGGATCCAGATTTAAGACAGTTCTTGGAAAGTTCTGAGGTATTTCAGTTCTTTTAATTTCTCCTATTTGTTTCTAGATATGGTAACCTACTTCAGTAATGGTGTGCCTCTGGCTCTCAAAAAACTTAGTGATAGTGACAAAAAGCTATTTGCTGTACAGTGACTTTTCAAGTGAGTTGGTCTGTCCAGTTCTGAGTGAAACTTGTCATAAATGGGGAAAGTCCATAATTGATGTTACTGATTGTTAATTAAGATCAAGAATTAAATTGCCTTGGAAGCAGCTCTCTTGCCTTGAGGAGTTCGTGAGCTGTATTGGTAGGATAATGTGAAAATGCTAGCACTGCTGCTGGCCAGGCTGGGAGTTTTGTGAATAGAGGACTTCAGTTCCCTATACTATCAATCTGGCACCTTTCACAGTATTACAAATATTGTTAAAGATACATGATATCTCTTTATAAATATGCATAGTGGCTTCACTGTAATACTGAACTGTCTATTGGCTAATGTCAGTATCTTAGTTATACTAATAAGTCACAGAGGCCTCATGACTGACAAAAGCATCAATAGATAACTTACAGCGGGTTTGTCAATGCTGCTGATGGACAAAACATCGTATAAAGGGTAGATGGTCTGATAACAGGGGCCACCTTGTATGGCATATGGCATATTCAATCTAGGCTGAGTAATAATATCAATGAAATTTAAAGTTTGTTAACTTGTCTCCAAGGATTTCTCAGGACCTATGCAGATAACACAGTTCTCTTGATACACTTGAGGTAGATTTTGAGATCCACCCTAAACTGAAAAGCAAGAAACCATCAACCTTTTATAATCAGCACATAGTGCATGTCTTGCATTACAGATAAGTGTTTTAAATGGGGTTTTTTTCTAATCTGTTTTAAATATAAGGTTTTCTGTTCCTGTACTGGCAGTTTGTTCTTTGTAGTGTAGAGGTGGCTAGTTAGGACATTTGGCTAGTTCGTAACAGCTTTGGACAAGTGGGTTGTTTGTTCCATTTAAATGTAAAGTAGTAGAAGAAAAGTAAATAGTCTATATTTTTAAGTTTTCCTCTTGAGAATGTAAAAGTAGTAAATCTGAGGAATTAGATTCCACTATATTGAAACACACAGGAGCAAAGAAAACACTATATCCTTTTCTTTCCCCCTTGTGCCCAGTTAAACCTCCATCCTTTTAACCAGTCTGTTTGCCCTTATTTGTCATTCAATTCCAGCTGCCGAGAGCGGTTAACACCCAGGCTCTGAGTGGAGCAGGAATATTGAGGATGGTGAACAAGGCTGCCGATGCTGTCAACAAAATGACAATCAAGATGAATGAATCGGATGCAGTAAGAGCTGATTTTTCGGCTTGAATAATGAGACGAATTAATGAGCCTCAACAATTGCATTTTAAAGCTGTAGAAGTAGAAAATGGGTTATTAATTTGCTTATTGGCTTGAATTCTTAGCTGTATCAGTTGACCACCCTGGCAGTACCTGGATAATTTGCTTCTTTAGAACCAGAAATGTTGGTAATCTAATTTGTAATGTTTGACTCTTTCATCTTTTGTCAGTGGTTTGAAGAAAAGCAGCAGCAATTTGAGAATCTGGATCAGCAACTTAGGAAACTTCATGCCAGCGTTGAAGCATTAGTCTGCCACAGAAAAGGTAACTTAACTTTTATGTGACTGCGTGAACTTTGGGAAACGGTGATGAAACAAGAGCTTAGCATGTCAGAGCTCTTAACTAATTAATAGTTATGCAATATATTTTAATGCACAGATCTTCTATTAGTACCTTTTATTTTAAACTGCTCTAGTATTTTTGTATATCTTTTTAATCATGAATTTAATCAGAATATCTGTCATTGCTACTTAATCGATTTAGCGTATTTTTTTTTCCCTTGCATCATTTCAGTACCACACCTGTACCAAGTAGATTCCACTACAGTAGACATCCATAAATTTAGGTCTCATGGCAAGAGTAATTTCTTTCTGAACAAAAAGTGGCTGCATAAATCCATTTAAACATCTTTTGGTTCAGTATTGCTCTGTTAACTGAGTTTACGCTCTTACACAGGAATGTGCTATTCTAAATTTGGTTCCACATAAGGATATATCAAGCTGCTGTTCAAGTAAACTTTTATGGGAAGATAAGTAGTCACAGAATATAAGCTTTTTGTTTACTTATTAAAGAGAGAAGCAAAGCCTATAAGTTTAAAAGCAGCTTGTGCTGGTTTTTTTGTCAAAGATGGATTTCTATCACGTGATTTTAAAAAGCCTCCAAACCCCCCCCAAAAACACACCCCAAAAAAAACCCAAACAAACCAACACACAACAATTTTGATTTGTAGTTCAGGGAAGACCATGAGTGTGCTTTTTGACATTATTGTATTATGTTAAAATATGGTGTCACCTTTGGGCTCTTTCAAAAGTTCATGAAAATGTCATAAGTTGCTTTCTCATATTTCTAAGCACACGTTACTCTCTAGTGAAAAAATCCTTAGCCAGCTGTCCTCAAGGCTAAGGAGTATTTAAGAAGTAGTGGAAAATGGAAATCTTGGTTTATTGTTGATTTGACACCTGATTATAAATTTGAAGAAGTGTTGGTTGGTTTTTTTAAGAGTTGGTTTCAATTGTAAAGGCTTCAAATATTTGAAGACATTTTCCTTCTGCACTCACTTCTGTTGTTCTGATGATTCTGCAGGAGTAGCAGAGCTGCAAACAAACCTGTGTTTTTAATCCTGAAGTAATCTGTTCAAAGGTCCTTCATAAAACTTAGCTTTGTACGGGATTACTTACATAGGATTTGATGAGACAATTGTGCCAGTATTTGTTAATAAATAAGCTCAAAACTACCTCCACAGATGCTGATATGTGAAGATTTTTTTTTTTTTATTTTAAGGCATGTCAGAATGTGGCAATACATTACACTATGCACAGTAGAAGTTACTTAACAGTCAGTAAAACCTTCCAGCAGAAATAAATTCCACTCATGAGAATGGTGGTTTTGTGAAAGACTTGGGTTTTTTTGTCTTTGACCTTAATGGAATAACTGTGCTGTAAACCTGTTTAAATTGTTCTGAATTTGCCCTGTGGGTGACTAGGCTTTTCTTTTTGTTGGCTTGCATTTTCTCTGAGCTAGGCAGTTGGAAAGCACTAAAGTGACAATTTTTTCCATGTCTTTTGCTTGACAGGTTAAGCATGACATTAAGAGATTAACAAACTCAACAGAACATTTACTGATCAAGAGCTTTTTGCACAGGAGTCTTTCGCATAAATGTGGTTTCATTGTGATCTCCTTGTGTATTTTATCATGATCTTTAGCTTCTGTTTTTCTGTGGGTGAAGTTAGGGTTGAGATCAGGCAGAGGTCTCTGCTCCACTGATCTATGCTACAGAGTAACATAACAAATTAACTACGTTTTACTGAACATTACTCTTGTGTTTCAGAGCTTTCAGCCAACACAGCTGCCTTTGCTAAAAGTGCTGCCATGTTAGGTAACTCTGAGGACCACACTGCTCTGTCTAGAGCTTTGTCTCAGCTTGCAGAGGTTGAGGAGAAGATAGATCAATTGCATCAAGAACAAGCTTTTGCTGATTTCTATGTGTTCTCAGAGCTGCTTGGGGATTACATTCGTCTGATTGCTGCAGTAAAAGTGAGTACTACTAGGAAAAATGCTGATTTTGTCTTTGAAGTCACATTCCTCAACTTGTAGATTCAGGGCAAATGAATGTGTGCATTTGCATGTCATCACGAAGTTAAGACAGTTAAGTCCTAAGTCTTCTTTGCCTGAAGTTCTAGCTGAGTAAAATGAATGCATTCATGATCAGCTATTCCAATGATAAAAATAGTTGTGATTGAAACTGTGAATAGAGTAGTAAGGTCCAGAGAAAATGCAGATCCACTTTGAGCAGTACTGATTGCATACAGTATTTGGGGACACTGAACTATACTGTGTTTAGGCATACTATACTGGCTTCTTTCAGATTATTCGTATGCTATGCTCATAAATTTTCCAGAACATAATTCAGCCAATAGTTTCTGTAAATAAGGAAAAAATGAAATTTGTAGATCTGCATCTCATTAAAGAAAATTTCAATTTAGTTGTAAGCTATGCTTCACAGTATAATTAGGTTTTGACATGGGAAGGGATTCTGTGAATTCTTTACAGGAATATCCTTAAACTTGCCAGGTTGTTTGGAGTACATATTTTTCTTTTTACTTTATTTCTTTTTTTTCCCTTTTTTTCTTTTTTTGATATTTATATTTTCATTCTGCTACCGCAGTCTGTTGCTAACAAAAATGTGTTGCTGAATATGCATGTAATCCATATGCATGAAAGTTTGCTAGAATCTGCATGTAGAGAATTGTCTGCATAACAGAACACTTTGTAGCGGTTGTTTTGGTAGTGTTTTGATGGAATGAGGCACATTAATACTTAAATACTGTTATTTGTGGAAGGTATTGAGCTGTGCAAGCGTGCTGTCGAATGAAATGACAGGAGACACGCTAGTTTTTTCTGAGTGTACTTCACACACAATGACAGAGAATTTGTTGAGTTGGAAAAGACCCACAAGGATCATAAGTCGAACTTCTAAGTAAATGGCTCACACAGGGTTGGAACCAGCAACCGTGGCGTTATTAGTACCATGCTCTAACCAACTGAGCTAGTCTCCAGCTCTATCCAGAATTACTTTTTCCTACTGGGAATCTAGATAGCTCTTACAATTCCAGTTGTTTAATAAATTTGTCTATTCTTATAGGGTGTGTTCGACCATCGAATGAAATGCTGGCAGAAGTGGCAAGATGCTCAGGTCACTTTACAAAAAAAACGTGAAGCTGAAGCAAAGCTCCAGCTTGCCAACAAACCTGATAAATTGCAGCAAGCTAAAGATGAGATAAAAGAGGTAATGTTATCAAACATTATTTTGGAGATCAGACATGCTGCATTAGCTCATTCATTCTGCATTAATGCTGCTTTATACCATTTTTATTTACAAATCACTTACTTATTTGCCGTTTTCCATATTTACTGAAATTGTTAGAAGGAATTTATTTAAAATACTAAATATGTGTAATTGTTACTCGTTGTAAGATCTGTAAGGCAGCTTATACTGTCTCTACGGAGTCTGGGAGATGGAAGGAGGGGAACACGTACAAGGTAATGCTTTTAACTTTTACAGATCTTGGACAGGCAGCGGAGCATCATTCCTACAGCTAAGATGACTTAGCTAAGTCTAGCAAAGGCAACTAATAGAGAATTGTTCCCATGTTTTGCTTAAGTGTGCAGCATATCTACCCATATATATAGATATGCATGTATATATGGTGTAATTTCAGTGAAAATAAATCTAAAATGTTGAAGTGTCATAATTTATACACTTTTTCTGTCATGCTTCACTAAGGAAATTGAGGAGGTAGGACAACTTAATTATTTAACACTAATGTGTTCTAATTATGCTCCAGTACTCTCCATTAAATAACAGAAGAACATTATTGCAGATTTCAAGCTCTCTTACACAGTTGCTTTGTTTGGCTTCCTCATTGGTCACTAACCACATGCTCCTTTGTTCTTTTTGCCCTTCAATATATTTCACATCCAGTAGTAAAGTTACTCATTAACTTGACTTTCTTTTTCTTAAAAAAGGCTTTTGCTTATTGAGAAAACTTAGTATCGCTCTTGTGTGGCCACATTCTTGCTGGTTGCGTCTTTTGATGCTACCCATCCATTCACAATACATTTCCTGATTATTGGAAGTAGTAGGGAATAGTGATCCTTTTTCAGTCCCAATATTAAAATAATAAATTATAAATTTTTTAAGGACTTATTTTTTCCTACTTTATTGGATGATTAGAGAAGGCTTTTAGTAAATCCCCATTTTAAATGTGTCAGTGCAAAGTTCTTGCTGCCATTGAAATGTGTTCAGAGTTGCTGAATTCTGTAATAGTGGACCTTCTGGCAGAGAAATTGCAAAGTGGAAGCCTACGCAGCTTGAGTGTCATCCATGACTCAGTTGTTTTTTTCATGGATAAAAGGGCAAAGAACAGTCCTAGAAACACCTTAATGAATGAGAAACTTTTCCTTGTTAGATACTATAGGATGGCAAATCATTATCCTGATAATTCACATAGAACCTGGCATTTGGGCATGATGAAACTGGAATGTTTTTGTATCCATTAGGCCTATAGAGGCTTTCACAGAAACCTCAGGCACTTCTAGCTGGTGTGGTATGAAGGCACAGGTAGTCTTAATTTGCCTTTCCTTAACTGTGTTTTATATTGTTTGAGTTATCTAATAATTCGTTAGGCTATTCTTCCATGAAGGACTTCCTATTATGACTTGCTGCTTATTTATGTACATCTAAAAAGACAATAAGGGGACTCTGAGTAAATATAAACAAAAATTAAAAATACAGAGATGTTTATTGGGACATAGATGATGTTTATGTCGTATCCCAATAGTAACTTGACACTGCATCACCAAATGATTTTTTATAAATAAGTAGCACCACTGGATTGCTAACAGGATTATGCTACAGTGATGCATGTTGCTTCCCTGATAAATGAATATATTGCCATGACTCAGGTATTATGTTGAGATGAACAGATAGGGTTGCATTTTAAATACCTACTAGCCTGCATGTGTCTGCAGTGTATCTACAGTATATCTACACAGATAGCTTAAACTTAATAATAGGTGTGTAAAAGCAGTTACAGATTAATGTAGAAGATGATGATCTCTTCTTGTCTAGCTGCGTGTCTTTTCACAGAAATGAAGATGCAGCCTAAACTCAGGCACTGTTACAAGAATGACATGCTCCCCATATGGCAAAATACCATAAGAAACGTCTCTTCCTCTGAATTTTCCTCTAGTGATCTTCTTATCTGCAATAATATTTCTATTCCTGCTTTCTATGAAAACAGCTTCCACTAAAAAAGAAGGCTTGTGCTTTGGCTTCCTAAAGCAATGTATATTCTGTTTGGAAAGCAAATAAACACATCCTCAGTAGCTTTTCAACACAAATGTGACAAGGATAATTACATACTTGCTCGTAGGCAAACATGAAGATTTAATCCTCTCTTCTGGAATCAGGAAAGCACAGGGAACTAACCTTTGAGATTGTTCCATGCTGGATTGGACAGGTTTAGATTCTTTTTATATGATATTTGTCTTACAAATAGCAAGAACAGCAAGAAAAGCGTTCGATATCCGTTTTCTTTTCTAAAGAATATTTTTAAAATGTTAAATGTTCTTAATAGCCATACTAAGATATTTTTACATTTTATCTACAGATAGCATTACTTAAAGATACTGTTGTTGTAACATCCTAGTTCATAAATTTGAAACTATTGTAAGACTTTTCTCTTAAGTAGGCAGAAAAAAAATCAAGCAGGTCCTTTTAGCTCATAAGCGACTATCAATATGCTAAAGAAAGTTCAGATACTGGTAAACTGAATGAACAACACAAATTCTTACCTCTGCATATCTTTCCTTTGCCAGTGGGAGACAAAAGTTCAGCAAGGGGAAAAAGATTTTGAACAGATCTCCAAAACCATTCGCAAGGAAGTGGGAAGATTTGAGGCATGTATAATTTTGTCCAACTAAATGACAGCTTTACTTTAGACAATATTGACATTCCAAGTAAAATCTGTTTAGAGGTTAATATGCCATAATTTATTTATCAACAGAAGGAACGAGTGAAAGACTTTAAAACTGTTATTATCGAGTACTTAGAGTCGTTAGTGCAAACACAACAGCAGGTAAGATAAATTTTAAGTTTTGTACAAGTTAATATTTAATATATTAGGTTATTTAGAAGAAGATGGGCTTTAAATATAGCAATTTCCAAAACATAAATAACTGCTAGTCTGTACTGTATTGGAGAATGACATTATGATCACAGTTTCCCAACTATTGCTATAGTCCCTTGCAGAGCTGTAATTCAGGGAAGCAAGGGAAGAGCCCCCTTAAGGATATAGGCAAGCAAAGTGTATTATAATCTTCCCAAACCAAAGCAGTATTTCCACTTACAGATTGGAGTAAATTGTAATCAGTATGTACTTACACTTACTGAAGAAACTTTGATACTTAAATGTTATTGCTTTTTTATAAAAGTATGAACTAATATTATTGAATAGTATAAAGCCTTAATACAGTTTCCAGTGTCTCAGAAGTAGGCCTTGTTCCAAAAAAAAGTGTCTGAATTCTTTCTTTTGTTCATTCCATTAATATAACCCTCCAGCTCTGTTTAATTTTAAAAAAAAAAAGTTACCCTTAGAGGGAAGAATAGCAGACTGAGCTTTCATAAAAATTCTGTATAATGATATTCTATAGCATTGTGCTAAACATGTGGTAACATATCTATAGCTATAAGCATATTTGTATATTTATTACTTGTGGGGTTTTTTGCACTATATAAAAACGTGAACGAATAAGCACTAATGTTCGTACTTTGTCTGGTGGAAGCAAGTTTACCTCAAGAAGAGGTAGGTATGTGTTGTGTTTTCCATGTTTTAGTACTTAATGAGTGATTTTTCCTTTCTCTTCAAGCTAATAAAATACTGGGAGGCATTCCTACCTGAAGCCAAAGCCATTGCCTAAAAGAAGAATATTCCAAATGACAAGACACTCTGGATATTTGTCCTGGATAAAACTAAATTCCACAGTGAAATCACTTTAAATCATCCAAATAAACCACTATATATTTTATGAATTAACATATGGCTTTTTTTATATACCACAGCATTTTATTAACAAGCTGCATGTCCTGACCCTCTTTGAAGTGGACTGTGGCATGATGTTCTGCAATACATTGCTGAATTGAACACTATTGTGTCTTAATACTTGCACAGAAGTGTGCACTGCAAGGCCAGAAAGCTGATATTTTTGTTCTTTACAATACAATGTTCTGTAGTATGTTTACCTGATCTTTATGAAACAAATTTAATTGCATCGATTAATGTTCACTTAAACATTCCTGTACAAAATCATGTTTTTGTGATTACAATAATAAAGGGATGTACCTTGTGAAACATTAAACACTCTATTTTTGTGTCTGGATACTTACTGTTCAGCATAAATTGAAATTATATCCAAGAAAAAACAACATTTAGTAAAGAGTGCTGGAAAGGGTATTAAAGATCCACAAATAAGTATTTGTGGTAAACTATTCTGTTTTTTATTCTGAATCTCTTCATTACAGGTATTCTTTTCACATGAATTTGTCACTGCCTTGGCAATCTGTAATGCATTAATACTCATAGTGTCCAAAGACTGATGCTTGGGCAGCAGACAGACATAGAGTGAAATCTTCAAGTGTTTACAAAGCTTCTGCAGAGTTAAAATCACCTGCATGGTCAAATACTACTGGACGTGGTAAATTTCAGCAGTTGTCTTCAGTGGTCTTAAGATACAAAAAGAAAAAAAATTTGCAATAATTCTGGGAATCAGGGAGGAAGAAAAGTAGGTAATTCACCTGTATGGAAGTTAATTGTAAGAACTAGCATTCTGCTTGGATGTTCTTGAGTAGAAAATACATTTGCAGGGACTGGTGATTCCTTCTGCAAGAAATCAGAGCAGCTAAATATACAATATGAAATATACAATATGAACATAGGATGTACTGTCATTTTAACAATACCCTGAGTTTCCTAGTGCCATGTATTAGGATTAATATAACCAGTTGTAGACAAATCTTAATCATACAAAAGGCAGGAGAAGAAGTTGCTTTCAGCTAATCATGAGATTGCAGGAAGAGCCCATGAATTTGTATTATTTGTGGTCAAATAAAAAAAAAACCAATACCATATCTGAACAGATGGAAACCTGAATTTAGCTGGAAGATCATATACTTTTTACAACAAAATTAGGGTAAACTAATTACAGATTAGTGTCTTGTGTTGTTTCTCTATATAGTTCTGTTGACTCAGCATTTTGGGAGTCTTCAAAGAAACTAGAAGGGGAAAAAAACAAACCAACCAAACAACAAAACCCAACAACAAAACCACAAAAGAAACCTTACTAAGCCTTTACCAAGCATCTTTTTAAATGGTTAAATGCTAAAACCTTAAGCTTGTAATATCTTATGCATCAGTGTTTGTTCAGTCATTTATCTTGTAACTGGTTTTTGAAAAGCTCAAGTATGCAATATGTTTATGATGAAGAAATGGATGTAGGCATAACACTCTGTTAAATGTTTGATGTACTTGACTTTGGCTTGCTTGCTAATGAAAATTGAACAACAACCTGAACAGCTCCATCTTATACTTCAGGTTTGTTCCATTTAGAGTGAAAATTGTATTTCCAGAACTAAAGACTCAGTTTGGACATGCAGAGCTCAAAATCTGCAAGCATATCCTTTCACGATCTTTTTTGTATGTTTATCCAGCTTTCTTAGCTCATGATCTTTTTTTTTGCTATTATCAGTTTAATTATGGATCAGATTTCTTCTCTCTGTGAAGAGAGAATACCAAAGTACTTTCCTATTGGTCTTCTAGCAAGGATTAGTGTGACTGTGTACTAGACAACTGAAAACAAGAATGGATTGTGTAGATTCTTTTCTTAAAACCTCTTGGGGAACAAAAGGATAATGGCATTTCTGGAGTTCAGTGTCACAGAGAGCTGGTTGCTCATACAAAAAATTGTAGGGTTTTTTTGCATCACGAGGTTAGCTTGAATAGAAGATCCAGATCAACTGTCAGATTTGGCTAGCATAAAATTCTGGTTGTTTCAAGAATCCGTTAATTTATTTTGTGTATCTCCCAACTCATTATGAAGATTGAAGGTTTGCTTATTGTCTTTCCTAGTACAATTAACACCTAGCATTAGCACATGTTTCTCAACCCAGCTGTATGGAGATGTTGCTGAACTACTTCCTCTGTGAAACTCACTCCCGCACATTGTACTGAATTAAAGTGTTTCCTTGAAACTCCAGGCAGTGTACCACAGAAGACACACTAGCATGTCAGTTTCTTTCAAACTGCAGAGATGGGTTGCTGGTTAGTATAGCCTGTGCATTTAAGCGAACAGTAAACATCCATTAAAATTATGTGTACAGTGAAATTACTGTCTTAAAGAAAAACAAATAGAAAAAAAAAAAACCTGTACATTTTCTTCTTCCACTTTAGAGTGGAACATTCTGTGGAAAAATTTTAATCTGTGGCAAAATATGAGTCCACTACAATCATGTAAGAAAGAAGTTCAGGATTGTAACAGGTGAGGAGCTGAAGTTTCAGGTTGCTCAGGATGTTACTTGTTACCTGCTAAGATGATTCTACTTTTTTTTTTTTTTTAATTCTTGTCTTCCATGGTTAAATTGGGGGTGAACTTGCTAATAATCTTTTGACTTCACTGGTAAACACTATTTTTTCTTTTTTTTTTTTGTTTTTTTCCCCAGATCAGTGAGGAAGGACTAACACAGGGAAGGGATATAAATCCATATCTTTTTTCTATCATTAGGAAAGTCTATCATTAAGAAGGAGCATATCCAAAATGTACACAAAGCAACTTAGGCAGAATCCTTCTAGCAGGATATTCATATGAAAACTAAAGTAAAAGAAATATGCAATGGAAATGGAAGGGCAAGAAAAGACTTGAGATAAACCATATATCTGTTGTTGACTTTGGCGAGCTTACTTAAAACCAGCCTTACTCGTTGCAGCTGCAAAATCAACAAACTTAGGACTACCACTTTTTTTATTCTGGCCTCTTGTTTTGATGTGTATTTTACTTATTACTTTTGCTGTCATTTTTTTATGGATTTCTTTGCTTCTAGTCTGGAAACTAGTCATTTAGAAAGTCTTTGAATCATAAGAATTAGTGGAAACTGAGTTTTCAGAGTTGCCTGTATTCATTCCTGTTTCTCTCCTGTGAGCCATTCTAACATGATGAGTGCTAAGTCCTTCCTCCCTGTATGAGGAATTGCATCGTGACTACTTTGGAAAAAAAGAAATGCAGAAGTGGCCAACAAAGGGGGAAGTTGTTGATTCATAGATTCATTTCAGTAATCATGGAAGGTTAAGGTAGAATATGATGACAGGTAACAGTTAACAACTGGAGGGAGTATATTATTAATTTATTTTACATTCTGGATCAGGTTAATTTAAGAATATAATGCAAGATACTGATACCTGTAACAACCTGTAACAACACCCAGCACTGAAGACCAACACTGACATTTCCTAGAGTCCTTTTGGGAGCCTGCTCAACAGATGAATTTTAATACAGTTTGTGTCACTGTTACCAGTACAGCTCAACCTTTTTACAATGTTGCTTTTAAGATTACTAACATAGCTTTAATACACCAGTTCAAGTCAAGCTACATTTAAAATATACATTCTCCTTGCTTTGTTGTTTGTGGGAAGCATTGTGTTATCTGTGCAGTTAGCTTTCAGAAATGACTCCTGGATGGTTTTGAACACACTTTGATAGTATTTTATAAACTAATGTTTCTTAAATTTTTGATCCTCAATTTGTTAGACATAAAGACAATTCTTTTTTTTTTTAATGTAACTTTAAAGATTAGCCAACTAATGATGATATATTGTGCAAATTAAGTATTTAACATTCCAAAACATATTGACTTATTCAGCTCACCATGTAATCTTCCTTGTTCCTCTTGGCTGATGCACCATCAAAAGTTCCATTATATTGTATTGAATTTGAAACCAGATTAATGTCTAAAACTTTTCACTGTTAATAAATTATATGATATTAAGGAGAAAAGTAGCTTTTTGAAATTATTGCTTATTAGATTGCAAACAACCACAAACAGTGCTCCTGTGAAATTCTTATACTAGCTTCTCATCAGCATAAATGCATTATGGCACAAATGGTGTCATTAGAGTTACCATCTGTTTTGCATTAGGGGAGGAAGAGAAACTAAACCTAAAGACTGGATTCTTACCCAGAAAGTAACAGTTATGATAGCATGATAATTATTCTCTAGCATGCCCATATTTCCCAGGCTGATAAGACTACCACTGTATGGCTAGTATTTCCTTGGGATTACTATAATGTGTTAATCAGAGGGTGCTTTGGGGGAGAACGGGATTTTTTTATTCATGCCTTTCTGTCCAAGGACACACACGTGGACTGGAAACACTGCTCTTGTCACCTCTGCCACAAAGTAGTGTTTGGACTGTCCTGCTTGCCATCAGCAGTTGAGGGTACTGGCATAGGAGCGGTGATGCGCAGAAACAGCTATTTTTTTATTATTTTTGTTTGCTACTTTGCTTTAGATTAACAAAGTGAACTCATGTTAGTTTTCTTTAATCCTCTTGGTTTTATTCAGACAATGTCTATTTTGTATTGAATTCTTAAAGTCACATGTGTTTGCTTAGATCAAAATATAATTAAATTTACCTGCCAGTAAAATAAAGAGAAATGGAGAGAAAAGGAACTTGTAATGTTCTCCTTTCCCTCCCCACTGTCAATAACCTAGAAGGAAGCAAGTTAGTTTTCAAAAGACATTTCAAAGAGCCGATAGCGTAACCACAGACATCACAGTTTGTTTTCTGTCCTGTTTTGATGTATGTTATTATACTTGACTCTGCTTATGGAAAATCAAACCCTGTATACACATGAATTTATAATGGTAGCTGCTCTGCAAAAGTTCAGTAAGAACTGAATGGTGATGTTGCCCATCTCAACCCGTTTAGTGTCTTGAGACTTTCCATCATTCATAAAACCTTACAAGGTGAGTTTTAAGATATGGCTATCTAATACTCAGCTGCAATATCTAATACAAAGCTGCAGTTGTCATTTTGCAGTGCTTCCAAATGGTTTGAAGCTTGGGGTTAGCACATTTATGAGGTGGGAGTGTTTGCCCGTGCAACAGTATTGCCTACTAAATGCACCTGGTATTCCACCTTCTGTTTCTGCTCCATTGCTCTTTAAGCCATCAGAACACCTACTTACGTTGGACAGTGAGAAATATTATTTAATTTCTCAAATGGCTAGAAATCATCTGTGTATCTCTGAAATGGTTTGATTTGCTCTACTAAATAACAAAGTTAAGAGGTGGCTTCTCAGGAACAGACACAACATGGGCAACTTTCCGCAGCGCTGTTTTCCCCTCCTCCCCGCCTTGTTTTCATGTCTGTTTGCAACAGGCATTATGAAAAGTGTTGTATTTGTTTGTTAACCAAACTGGTCATGGCAGAATTCACCAGGACCTCAACAGGCTGGAGAATTGGGCAGAGAGGAAACTAATGAAGTTCATCAAAGGCAAGTGTATGGTCCTGCACCTGGGAACGAATAACCCCAATTACCAGCATAGGTTAAGCGATGCCCTACTAGAGAGCAGTTCTGCAGAGAAGGACCTGGGTGTCTCGGTGGATAACAAGTTGACCGTGGGCTGGCAGTGTGGCCTTGCAGCCAGAAGGGCCAATGGTATCCTAGAAGAGTGTGGCCAGCAGGTAGAGGGAGGTGATCTTCCCCCTCTATTTGGCCCTGGTGAGACCACATTTGGCATGCTGTGTCCAGTTCTGGGCTCCTCAGAGCACGAAAAGACAAGGTGGTATTGGAGAGGGTTCAGTGCGAGGTCACGAAGATGGTTAGGGGTCTGGAGCATTTCCCTTATGAGGAAAGACTGTGAGAGCTGGGCCTGCTTATCTGGAGAAAAGACTGAGAAGGGATCTCATCAATACATACAAATTTCTCCAAGGCAGGTGCCAAGAGGATGGTGCCAGACTCTTTTCAGTGCTGCCCAGTGACAGGACAAGGAGCAATGGCCATAACCCAAAACACAAGAAGTTCCACGCCAATACAAGGAAGAACTTCTTTACCTTGAGGGTGGCAAGATGCCCAGGGAGGTCGTGGAGTTCCCCCCTATGGAGATAATTCAAAATCCACCTCAACACGATCCTGTGTTACCTGTTATAGGTGGCCCTGCCGTGGCAGGGGTGTTGGACCTCATGATCCCCAGAGATCTCTTCTAACTCCAAATTTTCGGTGATTCTGGTTTGAGCTGCGCTGCGAATTTAGAACCGGATAAATTCATGCCTCTGGGAGTTGTTTTTTTTTTTTTCCCCCTTCATTTTTCCGTGTTCTGACGTAACGCTGCAGCTGTGGCTGTGCCGAAAGCCGATGTTCGCAGACACTTTCCTTAAATCCCTCCCTTCCCGAGGACCCCGCGCCGCTCCCGGCGCGCTGGGGGGCCCGGGGGGCGGGGCCAGCCCGAAGGCGGCTCCGCCCCCGTCACGTGCTGGGCGTCACGTGACCGCGCCGATGGCGGCGGCGCGCCGAGGGCGCCGGCATGGAGGTGTTCATCCCGTCCTTCCGATACGAGGAGAGCGAGCTGGAGCGCGGCTACACGGTGAGCTGCGCCTCGGGACCGACGGCTGGCGGCGCCGAGCCAAGGCTGCCCCGGGGGGCCGGGCGTCGGGGGGCCGCATCGCTCAGCCCAGCACTGCCCAGCCTTGCCTTGACCTGTCTAACCCATCGCTGCCCTGCCCAGGCCAGCACTGCCCAGCTATGTCCAGCCCTGCCTTGACCTGCCCAAGCCCAGCCCATCCCAAGCCCAGCCCAGCCCAGCCCATCCCTGCCCATCCCTACCGATCCCTGCCCTGTCCAGCCCTGCCCTGCCCAGCCCTGCCCAGCCCAGCCCTGCTGGTCATATTGCATCCCATCCCAATCCCGTCCCTGTTCAGCCCAGCCTTGTCCATCCCATCCCATCCATCGCTGCCCTGCCCTGTTCTTGCACAGGAAGGTGCTGCCAGCCCGCCAGGCTCCCACTGTCCCAGGCGAGCTCTGTGCTCAGGGCAGTGGCTGGTGCAGTGGGAGAGGGGAGAGGCAGCTGCTCCCTGCTGAGAGAGGCACATGCTGGGTCTATGTCTGGGCTCCCAACAAAAGAAGTTGTAGTGAGCCCAGTGCAGGGCCAAACATCATGAAGGGACTGGACTATCTCCTGCATGACAGAAGGCTCAGAGAGCTGAGGTGATGCACAAAAGAGATGGGACAGGGACATTATATCAATGTGTACAAATGATCTGAATGAAGAGAGTTGAGGGGCAGGACTCTTCTTGTTGGTGCCCAGTGATGTATGCGTGGCAGTGGGCAAACATCAGACACGGGGAACACCATATAAATGTAAGACAAGACTGGTTTGTTAGCATGAGGGTGGTCAAGCATAGGTTGCCCAGAGGACTGTGAATCTCCATCCTTGCAGGTTCTTTAAACCTGCCTGGACATGGTCCTGGGCAACCTGCTGTATAGCCGATCCTTCTTGAGCAGGCAAGTTAGTCTGCACAGTTTTTAGAGGTTCTTTTTGTTCCCAGTGGTTTTCTCATCCCACAAAACTGCTGGACTGTAACACTTCCACATGTTGCTGGGTAGAGATGGGAGGCTGTGGATCAAAAGCCAAGGGATTTGACTGAATGTGGATATTCAAGGCTAGCTTCTTCTATTAAACATATTAATTCAGTAGTTTGGAGCTGCTAAGAAATACCAAGAAAAAGTCAAGTCCAGGTGAGTTGCTGGAAAGTTGATCCATGTAGGCACAGTTCCATGAAACAAGTGCATCTGCCTGATTCTTAATGCTGTAGATTATTTGGTCCTCACTAATTGCAAGTGTTTGTGAGCCCTGTAAACCACTTGAGATACATTAATGTAGGAGTGTAACTGCATTAATATTTCTGTCTCTTAGGTGAACTTAAATGTAAGTGGTTCCCTGCAATGTATCTTTGTGATTTTGGGGAATGAAACTGGCTTTAAAACATTTTGCTATGTGTGGTTACAATAGCACAGACTAATCCTACCGTGTCCTAGTTGAGCAGGTTAGTTGGAAGGGACAGAGTGATTTCTAAGTTGCACGTATTACACAAATAGGATTTTTCATAGCAGTGTTTATTTTTAGTATTTGTTTTTAGTGTGGTTTTTGTTTCTTTAATTGTAATTCTGTCAGTGAATCCTGCTATCTAGAGGGTTTCATTTTTTTAAATTTCATAAATGTTAAGTTTTTTAATCTTCAAAGAAATCAGAAATGAAACTGTATCTTTTCTAGAAGTCTTTCAAGAAAATTATCTTGTGAGTGAAAATCTTTGATTACAACACTGTTGTACGGCACTTTTGATTACAACACTGATTGTACAGCACTTTTCCTCTTGAGTCAGACTCTGTTGATGAGTCAAACTCATGGATCTGAAACTTGCTGTAGCTCAGCAGATTTTGGTAGTTGTTCCTGCATGATCCTTTTGTCTTTTCAATCAGATTAGAGGGTTCTATACTACATCCCATACAAAAATTATCGTGCTGTATGCTGGCCATGAAACTGTACTAGAAGTGGTAGCTAGAGTTTGTCTGGACCAGGCATGCTTGTGGGATAGGATACGGAAAGCTGTTATGATAATGCCACTGTGTATTTCCTTTATGTTTTAAAGAGCTTATGGGCTATGCATGAGGAAAGCTTATGCCAATGTAATTGTCCATTTGTTATGTTGCTAAATAATTTGCATAAGTATTGTTCCAAGTACAGAAATTCAAATAAGTACACTATATGCCTTCCTTCCAGCAAAACTGAGGTTAATGAAAGCTAGTATATTGCTCTGTACTAGCTAGGAAGATCCTGTGTAAACGGATATATGTTCTTACATATTTACCATAGAAATGATTTTGCTTTGAGGAACAAAGTGGTTTCACTTGGGTGATTGGAGCTTGTGGATGTTTCTGTGTCAATACCACATCAGCTATCATTCTTGTGGGGGTTAACAGCCAGGAGGAGTATAGGTACCACCATAAAATTTGGGAATTGCAGGGTGATAAAGTCTTTATGATTAAGCAAATGTTTCACCAGTTCTGTGCTATCTAAATCTGATGAATTAGAAAAGTTAAGTGGAGTAAGTGCCACTGTGAAGTATTGTCTTTTTGACATGTAACCTTCAATTAAAGGGGATGGGTGTAGTATATCTCAGTGAAGTATGGTATTTTTCTATGGAAGTATAAAACCACGAAGTTTGGTATAGTTTATGTATTTCAGCATTCTTTACTGTTAAAGTAAATGTACATAGAGTCAAAAAAGAGAAGTTTTTGCTTGTTCTTCCATATGGAGCCTAAAAGTAAACCCCAATAGCAAGTTATAAAGGGGGAATTATTTGTAAGTATTGTAGTTACAAAGCACGGAGGGAGTAATTATGAGTGTATGTAAAAACACTTCGAAGAATTGCTATTCTAACCCTTTCGCTGAGTGTCTGGACTGTGTAAATTTGGTAGTTTTAAAAAAATCTGAACAAGCTTTGAGTGCCTTGAGTATGAAATCTGCCAGTGTGAAGACTACTTGCTTACCAGTCTGTTTGTAGAAGCTCACCATGTGTTAACCTTGTCTCACAAGTCCTGTTGAAATCAGTGACACACCAGTCACTCCAAGTTCAAGGAAGTTAAACAGAAGTGTTATATCTGTTGGATCTAATTAGATTATTTTACAGTCTTAGTGTCTTCACAGAGGATTTTCAGATGTCCTGGTTACTCTACAAGGGAGCCAGAGTAGGTCTGTACAGATGTGTTTCTCTCCTACAGGGATGACGAAGACGATAATTTGACAGATTCTGTAATGTCAGAAAAATGCTATTTTGATCATTTTTGTTTGGGTGTTTTTTTTCTTTTTTCAGTTCCAATGAAGGAGCATGCATTAGCAGAGGGAATAGACCTGATAACTAATTTTTTTTGTGGTAACTTATGCATTTGTCAGCAGTGATGATTAGATTTCTTTCCTCCAGTCAGCTTTCCTGTTGACAGACTTTGTCAGTGCTGTGACCACTTTGTATGCAGTGTATAAAATAAGACACAAAGAATTTTGCAAGGTGCTTGATGGCAGCTAAGGCAGAAACTAGAAAAAGGTAAAACCAAAGAGAAAACTGACTGAATGTGTACATAGCAATCAGTTAAAGGTGTTTCCTCTCTTTTGCGTTTAATCTGCTCCAGAGTGCGGATGGGTTAGACAGAGACATACAGCTCCAGTGCTCTCTAATTGTTGTGCAGTTGCTCAAAGGCCCACATAAGATTTTTCTGAGCAGGAAATCCCTTTTGCTGTATTCCTGATATGAGGGTCAGCAGTTAATACAGAAACAGCAGTGTGATCACCTATATATCAGTTTGTCCTCTCCAAGACCAAAAGTTGAGACAGTCTGTCATTAAACACAACTGCAAAGCATCCATTATCCATTTCCTTCCCAAGATCTATTGATTTGCAGTTTTGATGAGGAAGTTACCTTTTCAGAAAGATTGGGATTAGTGGGTCATTCAAACATGGATTACAATAGAGATATTTGAATTCCATTGTAATTTTGACGGTTATTGGTGACAAAATTTTGTTAATAATATAATACCACCAGTGGAGTTATTTCATCAGAGGATCCATGCTTGACTGCTCCTGGTCATGTTTTCTACCCATATGGCATCAAGTTATGATAATTGTAAAATCTTGTTAATAAAGATAGTGTTAAACCTTTGTACATTTTTTACTTACCAGGAGTGAGAACACACTAGGCTTTAAAATGCAACATGAAGGAAAATGTAAGAGATCTTTCCGTTTTTTATTATTGCAGCACACATTTTAATTGGTCTTTGAATTTTTTAATGTCTGATATAATTCATTCCAGGTTTAATTGGTAATTAGTCACCATTTTTATAGCATTTATGTCGTTATCTTGGAATTTCCATATATGATACCTAAGAGATGCTTGTGTGGCAGAGTGCTTGGTGGTAGAACTTCAGTGCTGCATTTAGGTACAGTGGAAATACTTCAGGTAGCGTGCTAATGGAGGCTTCCCAGCTACCATTTTCTGAATACACTCATTGTAAGCAACCATTATTGTTCCTGTTTACGGGAATTATATGAGGACTTGTATCAACGTTTCATTTTCAGTTTTCTTTAAGCCTGAACTTTCTGTGGCTTGGGGAAGACTGAAATAACACTGTAGAGCATTCTAGAAGGGGATTTTGATGACAAAACAGAAGTGTTGTCATTCCCTTTGAAAGTGGCATTGTATTTTTAATGGGAAATGAAAAGAGAAATGTATGTAGTCTTAGCAAACTTCTTTATTCTTAAATGTCCTGATGATAAAGGTCTTGCAGCTAGAACATGGCTACTCTCTTTCTGTGAACAGTCTTTTTTTTAATATTATTTCAACCTATATAAATATTTCACATTCCACAAACCAGTAAATGTTGTAGTGTTGGACTTTTTTAAAATAAAGTATTTGAGGCAAAGCAGTAAGGCTTGGATACTTTTAGCCATTGAAATGAGAGAGCATTCCATGAGAAAGGAGCACCATCTCCATGCCAGGTTTGAAACAATTATTTCTTCTCATTCCTCCTCTGTTGGTGCAGTGAGAGCTCCACCTCCTGTTCAAAAAAACCTTCAGTTCTAAAAGAATATAAATAGGAAATCTCAGAGAATGATTTTGGATGTTGAATTTGCCCTCAGTGTAGCTACAATTTAGTAATTTATGAGAAGTGACAGACAAACCTCCATTACAACTTACATCTCGTGTTTTATTTGTTTGTATGTCTCAGGGTTTGTGGGTCCCAGTTAAGATCAGGGCCTCTACATGACAGTTGTGAAATAATGAACATGGTACACAGAGTTTCAAGAATTACTCTTGAAAGAAGTTGCCTACACTAGATAATAGTTGTTTGCCTGATGATGTGCTGTGAAAAGTATTATCTATCCAAAATGATATTATGACTGTTTGAGTGCTTAATTCTTTAACAGAATGAAAACAGTATAAAACTTCTGTGAAACTTTTCTCTCCCAGTCATTATCTTGAAAAGGGTGAGATAAGAATCACTGCTCTTCATTATTTTATTTTTTTTTATTCTTCGTCTCTCTTGTAATTGATTCACTTTTAAAAACTGAATTCCCTTTTTATACCAGGGCAGAAGGTATTAAAGTGCTGCAGTATCTCTAAATTGGAAAATAATGAAATCTAAAGCTTTCTTTATAATCTTTTACGTAAGGACAAATAAGGAATCTTGATTAGGTAGTGAAACAATCAGTTGTTCAGCAGCAAGTCTGTATTGATTACAATGAATGGCTTTTATGAAAAGGGACCGTGTGTGTTGAGGAATACATACTTCAGCCAGCTACCTCTACTTCTGGTTTTGCTCAGGACTCTTTTTCTTTCTGTATAGGTTCCCTTCTGTACACTTTACACAGGATGGTCAAGTTCTTTCCAAGAACAGGGCTCCCTGGTCATGTGTCTTCCTTGCAGTCAAGCTGTGATGATAATTTCAGTCTAACTTTCTTGTTCCTGTAAGATGTGGGGGAAAAAAAGGAACACGTCTTCAGTTTACTAATGAATTAATGGACCACTACATTTATAATAATGTCAGAGAATGTTAGAAAAATATTTGCTTTGCTTCAATTTTGTGAAGAAATGGATATTTAGGGGAAAAAATCAGACAAGCTTTGGAGTTGAAAGTTATGCCATGATAGAATCAGAAAATATGTTAGCCTATTATTTTTGTGATTTGTTCCAAATTGTAAGAAAAACTATTTCCTGAGCTGACATACTCACTATAAAATTTCAAAAGGCTCCATTCTCATAAAGAATTTTGAGAACATTTAAAAGCTGGTTTCTGATTAGAGATTCATTCTCCCGCTAAAAGCTTTTTTTTATGTTGTAGCTAGGGAGCTTAAAAAGTCAGTAAATACTGAAAACATTTAGTATTGGTGTTGAATAGAAAATGCCTTTTGCAGAGCGAATGTGGATGTAGTTGAGTAATTGGTAGGAATGCAATCTTTGCACTATTTCCTCTGTTTGACACAGACATTAGAAAGGTCAAGTATATTCTGAAGTACGGCTGAGGTTTTTTGGCATTTCTGGGAGGTGTTTGGGGCCTTTTTTAAATTAAATTTTTCATTTCTATATTTGTCCTCTATGTCAAAATCTATTCTTTTCATAATTTCGGTTTTACCTTCCCTTTTCAGAATGTTTTGATATCAGCCAGTCAGGTTTTACCATAAATTCAGTTGGGAAGAGGGAAAGAATAATTTTTTTGTCTACATGTATTTAGTCTTCATATTCGAATTTTTCCTTTCCTGGTTCGTATCTAATTGCAGCTTTAGAAAACCTCTAAACATAGTTTTAAGGCTGAAAAAAACTCTGGTACCATCTAGTTTGTACTGTGGAACTCTAAATTAAAAGATTGATTTTTGCCTAACCAGTGAGCGAAAAAAGGAAATTTCTTCTGAAAGAAATTGTTCTGTAAACTAAGAAAAGTTGACTAGAAGTTAGTTCCTTAAACCATGAAAGCCACTCTTTTTTCGTTTGCCTTTTTTTCTTTCTTTTTTCCTAAGTATGAATGTTATGAGTATCATCTTTTTTGATGCAGTAGCCAGGATAATACTAATACAGAAGTTTCCTAACTGACTAAGTGTTTAAATAATACCTTTTGTGAGCTAATACACAAATGTTAATTTTGAATTGTATTTGGTGTCTAGGAAGGAGCTGGTAGCATGCTGTATGTTCAAACTATTTTTTGCTACTCACCAACTAAGTTGTCAAAAATTGATGATTTGAAAGGGGGTAAAAACCTGCTTAAAGTAATCACAGATACAACTGTTATCTGTTACAGGCTAAGAACTTAATGCCCCATTTCTCAAATGAGTTTTTACAATAACCAGATATCTGTATCACACTCCTAAGTGAAAAGCTCATGAACTTGCCCGCATGGTTATTTCCAACCTCTACTCTTCTAACAAGCTCCCAAAGTTGTTGTTGTTTATAAAAGTGGAAAATGGACCTGATAAAAATGTTTAGTCTGCAGGGCTGTGTTTTATTTATCATATCACAAAAGAACAATGTTTTGTTGCATCATGGTCAAAATAGAAGCGACCTTGCTTGTTCATGAGTGCTCAAAGCCTAGAGATAAGAGGCAAAGTAATAGAGTACAATAGAAGGAGTGTAGTGTAATTATTTGTGGCTTGTCAAGTGAAGCCCTTTCAGGCCCCAAGTGATTCAAATCTGGGAACTCTGCACAATTCTGTACACTAACCATAGCCAGCATCAGAGAAATCTCACCCAGCTTCTCCGACAGTACTGAAATTGCATCAGTTTGTCATGCACTGAGCATGCCAGCTTTGCACAATATCATTTGCTTGCAAATAGGCCTGGCCCCAACGCCCTGAGACACATTCTTTGGTATCTGACTCTTGGCCTGTGATTTGTCATGTCTCTAGTGCTATCGGCGTAAAGTAATTTTAATAGATTCTGATGGTTTGCTTGTGGAAGGTAAAGAATGCACTACAGATTGTGTCAGGTAGCTTTCTGTGGCATGTAGCGTGGTAGAGGCCCTCATGATGGTGATAGCCAAACAAAGAGTATGGAGAAATGAGAATCCTATTTTGAGTGGTGTTTAAGGCTCCCCTTCCCAACACCCTGCTGTGGATATTCTTGCTAACTCAGCACGTTCAAGAACTTAGGAGCTCAACGAAGCACTGTTATTTGTGCTTCAGAGTTGTTTATGGATGGAACATAAAGCAGAAAAACAGTGGGTTTTTTTATCCCTATTCCAAAAGAAAATTGTGTAAGATGTGTAAAAATATTGGTTAGTTTCCAAGGACTAAGCTGGATATATCTTTGTCTTGGTATTTAACTTTGTATTAATTGTTTGGAGTATTAGTGCTCTCTAAATAAAAATCACTGGGGGTTTTTTCGTGGTGGTTTTTTTTTTTTTTTTTTAGCAAGTATACTATTTAATACTGTAAAAAAAAAAAAAAAGACCTGTACAATTTATACTAACACGTATCTTTTATAAAATTACATAAATATGGCCTAGGAGATAGATTTCTGAAGAATTTCTTCATAGATTTTAATTGCTATATTTATTTGACAATTATTTGATTACTAAATCTTTGTTTGAAATTGTTTTCTTACATTATGAAGTAAGTATGGGGCATTTTTTTACTCTTCCTTTGACACTACTGAGATGAGATTATTTTGCCATTGACAACTCTGATCTTTTTATCATTTTTTTCAGCTGACTTCCTTAATTGATTACTACTTTGGTCTTGGAGCCTGCAGCATAGCTCTCCAGAATTCTGCTGACACCAATCGATTAATGTGAAGGTGTTAGTTTGTGATTTCATCTAAGAAACATTCAAAACCGTGTCAGTAATCTGTTCTCAAAAACTGCCAGATCATTGAATTTTGCTATTTTGAACATGTTAGTTTTGGTTAACAGGGATTTCTCTGGAGAGTCAAAAAATAATAATTTTTTAAAAATAAGTAAATCTTGTGGGAAGAACTGGTTTTTATTCAGTTTTACATTAATATAGCATACAAACACATGCCTTAAGATTTAAAAGACTGCTTTAAAATATGTTCATATTAATATTTAAGGTATCTCTGAGGAATTTATAAAAATGCCTCAGCACAAACTATTTCTTTTTAGGTTTACCTAGGGAATTTCTGACAGCAGTGTAACTCTGAGCACCCCGCTAGCAAGTCTGCAAGTCTGCCACTTTCCTTCCCGCTGTAGTTTCCACATTTGCTTAGCAGTTTTGCATAGCTAAGCAAATTTTTTTTAATGAGCCTGCATTTTCTCCTTTTTTTTCCCCAATACATTCAGAAATACTGTTGTTTTATACAATCCCTAAGAGAAGTTCTGTGTTATGATCGGAACTCATTGTTTACTATTGCACATAAACAGAAAAAAGTAAAGTTTCTTTTTAACCTTGACATTAACTTTTGAAAGCATACCTTGCTTTTATTTCTTGGTGAAGTTTTTTTTGTAGGATGACTTCCTAAAACAGTGTAGATTTTTGCAGTGTGCTCGCCTATATGTATGTTCTTGTGCTTCCTAAAGCAGCTCTGCCTTATTTCCTAGTGGTTGGTTGTGGAGTGTACAAGTTACTTAAGTCCAGTGAGTGTGTTGTTAACACAGGGTTTTTTGTGCGCAGAAGGCAGCCTAAATCAGTTGCCATTAGCATACATCAAAACCGACAAAGTACTGCGGTTAGTGTAATATCCTTATATTCAGACGGGGTAGAACAGGCATGTTCACACAACAGGTATGTTTCTGGGCACAGATACACAGAAGCACATGCATGTGTCAGTATGGGAAGGATTTATTGGGGTGGGTGTGTTGCTGAAGGGTCTGTTTGAGTTGCAGTATGCCCTGATGTTTTAGCAATGTGGGTGATAGGGTAAGAATGTTCTTATTTAAATTTGCCATCAACACCAAGGTGGATGTGGCTGTGAACATTCTGGAGAACATGAACAGATTTTAAAATAAATTTGGTGAATTGGAAGGAAAGGAAATTGAGGTGCTAATTCAATAGAAACAGGTATCAAATGTTGTATTAATCAAAGGTGATCAGTAACATGGAGCAAGACCCAACAGATTAGGTTACAGGTGCTCCTGAAAGGATCTGGGTGTTATTGTGCATCAGAAGGCAGCCATGTCACGAGGCAAATGCATGTTGGGGTTTCAAAGGATGAATATAATAAAAAGGTCAATAATGTGGCATGTACACTAAACACAGCGTGCAGTGTTCAGTTTTAAGTATTGCGTTCTAAGAAATGTGAGACTATGGAAAAAAGACGTTGTAGGAAGACCTAGGACAAGTTACCATTGCTTTCTGGATCTCTGACCAGTGTGAAGAATGAAATACAGCAGGAGCTCCTTAGGTCAAAAATAAAACACTGGATAGGAGCTACATGAAAATCCTCAGCAACAAAAAGCTCTTTAAAAAAGGAGGCAGCTGATCCATGAAGTGTTGCTGCCCTGTGCAGTGCAATAGCCCTGTGCAGTGCAGTTATCTGTCCTATCCATTAGAAGTACAGGGCTAATTATGAAATGGTGCCGAATAATGACGATATTACAGCACTAGAACACCATTCAGGAGCATGGTGTGGAAGCTTTGTCTGTATGAGGCGTAGAAATTTCTGTCAAAAGGAAGAAGTATAGTTGGTCCTGCCTGGAGATGGCAGGGAGAGACAGATAACTCCAGAAAGTGAAGAACCAGAATAGACCTAAGGTCTTTCAGTACTGGAAGATAATATGCATAAAACCTTTGTAACCAAATTATGTGGATGTTCTGAAGCCCAGTTGGCCATCTCCCATCAAATTCTTCCTCAGGCACCTTTTTGTGAGCCCCCCTTGACACTTGGCAGCCATCCCTTCTTTGCATTACTCCAAAAATTTAATTTATATCTATCCCCTAACCCCTAATTGCTTATCACTTACAAAATCTGTTGCTTTCTGTAACTCTTGAGAGTCCCCTCAAAGTAGCACTTTCTCTTCTGGGAAATGTAGAAGCATCTCGTAGTGGAACAGTTGCTGAAACAACTATAATCTTCTTCATCTCTGTTTCTGCATGCAGGAGATGAAAAAATAATTTGTTAGTTTGTCCAGTAGGGACTTTTGTAAGATCTTCCCAGGAGATAAAATTCTCTGTCTCTTTTTTTTTTCCCCCATGCTTTTGAACACAGCTAATATTTTTCAGTAAACCATTTGCTTTTAGTGTGTATCCCGTTTAGTACTTCAGAATATGACTGCCTGTATCTGGTTCCATAATTGCAAATGTGCATAGCAATGAAGGGAGGGGCAGAACATTAGGCACAACACCTCCCTCTATAAGCTAGTCAAGAAACTGCAAAAATGCACTGCCACTCTTACCTCGTTCAATACAGCCCTTCCTGTGTATAATATTTGCCTTAAAATGAAAGCTTTCTAAGTGTTTGAATTCCTAGATGTGTAGTTTTCTAAGAGATGGTGGCTTAGCTGTGAAGCAGAAAGCAGCACTGGGATGGGAGTGTTAGGACTCCTCTCTGAGTTCGGGGTCTCCAACCCCAGTCCAGCTCTTTGTCTCCATATGTCTGCTCAGAAGGGAGACAGGCACATTTTTGTAGGAGAGGAGAGCCATGCAGGAGCTGTTCCTGAAGCTAATAGGTCAGTCCTATCTCCTCTGAAGAGGCATGAAGGTAGGCTGTACAGGTTAGAAGGCTCTTCAGGTTTATTAAATGACAGAGATAACAGAAGAAAGATGGAATGATTTGTGCCACTTACTCCTGAATATCGTCAGGAGCAGATAAAATAATTTTATTTTTAAAAATAGTATTTCAGGGGGATTTATAATGCAACAATTTTTGCTAAGTCATATACCATACCTGCAGAATTTGCTGTATGTATCACCTGGTCTTGTATTTGTTTAATGAATTAGGCACATATTTTGAGCAGCTGCTTGTCAACATGTACTCAAAGATCAGTGTTATAGCAATTTCCTGGTGTTTCTTGTTCACTGGTAACACAAAGTCTCTGCCCTGATGCAGGAGGCATTTTTGGTGGCTCCCGGTACTAAGTTCTGGTTTGTTCCCACGTGCTTTCTGTTGACACATGATCCATTGCTGTGCAGACCACGTGGTCTGCCAGAAGTTGCAGACAGAGCAATGCAGTGGAGTAGTGCTCTGCCACCTGCCACTCCGGTCCTCTCCTCTTAGCCAGAGACATACACAGATGGTTCAGCTTCACTTGATTCTCGACGTATGTGATTCATTCATTGCTCATGTGCAGATGTAGCTTTTTTCCCTTAACACCATGGAATTTATCAAAGAATCTTCTGTAACTTCTGCAAGAGTAAAGTGGAAGGCTTGGTGGAAAATATTGTATGCACATCAGTGTGGTGATGTCCCACTGTCCTGAATGCTAAATATAAATATATATAAAAACATAAATATTATATTTCACTGCTGTCATTGGTGTTAGTAGGATGTTTGATGCTAATTGATATAAATATCTCTAGTATTCAAGAATTATGGTCACTGACAAGGAATATGATTACAGTAAACATTTTTTATACCTCTCGGCTCAGGTAGGCAATTTCTGTATTTCTCAAGGTGGCAGGCTGAGGTTATGGTGGGCAGTGTGATAAGCAGGCAACATAAGTCAACTTTTTCTCAGTCCCCAGTTGCAAACCCATTTTTACTTCCTGCATTACAACAGTTCTTAATTTCTTGTTTGTACACAGCAAAGGATGGTTCCTTTTGCAAATTATGAGCAGACTTGCAGAAGAACATTGAGAACTAATTTATCATTTCCCAGGGAATGCGAGTTAGTAGCCAGGTATCTGATGGCTCTGATATATTGACTGTCAGCCTTTTGGAGGCTCCAGTGCTGGATCACCCTAGCACTGGAAACACAAGATTTAACTTTGATTACTGGCTAATATCCTCCTGGATGTTTTTAACCTGAGAGCTCTGTGCATGTGTGGACTCCTCTGCTGCTGGTGGAGGGCAGAAGAGATAAGGTGCCATGAGAGTATACTCTTGAGAAGGAGCTGAGTGGGGACATCCCCAAGTCAGCCAAATTTGTTCTTGCAACCATGCAGTCAAACAATCGCTTTTCGCTGCTGTATAGAGATCAGGGGTTTGAAACTAATATAGATAAAAAGCCATAGTTTGATCAGGCAGCCTTCTGTCGGAGTAGTACGTCTGGTACTGAAGCTGGCAGGGCAATAACTTTGGCATTACTTTACTTCCTACTACCACAGAGAGGGAATCGAGGTTTCTCATAGACCAAGGGCCCTTTTTCTGATGTAGACAGCTCAAAATTGTAAAATGTTCCTGCATGGAATCACAAAATGGTTTGGGCTGTAAGGGACCTTTAAAAATCCCCCCCTTCCTGTGGGACAGGGACACCTTTCACTAGATCAGGTTGCTGATTAGGTCCAACTTGACCTTTAGCACTTCCAGTGCGGGGATAATCTGCAGGTACTCTGGGCAACCTGTTCAAGTGTCTCACCACCCTCATCATAAAAAATTTTGTCTTTATTTTCAATCTAAATTTACAGTCTTTTAGTTTAAATGTTTATGTAGCCCCTTGTCCTGTCTCTACAGGCCTTGGTAAAAATTAGTCTTATTTTTTAAATAAAAATTATTTTAAAATTATTTTTAAAAATCTTTATATTTATTTAAGCATTTAAATATTGAAAAGCCCCTTTAAATATTGATAGGCCACAAAATGGTCTTCCCTGGAGCTTTCTCATCTCAGGCTGACCAAACGCAACTCCCTCAGCCTGTCTTCACTGCAAGGGTATTTCAGCTCTCTGATCATTTCTGTGGCTGTTCTCTGGACTCACTCCAACAGGTTCATGTCTTTCATGTCCTGGAGGCCCCAGGGGTGCATGCTGTACTCCAGGTGGAATCCTGTGATAGCACAGAGGAAGAATCTCACTCTGTTGGCCACGCTGCTTTCAGTGTGATGGGCTTTCTGAGCTGCAAGTGCACATGGACGGCTCATGTCTAACTTTGCATTCCCAGTACTCCCAAATCCTTCTCTGCAGGGCTGCTCTCAAGCCATTCATACTCCAGTCTGTATTGGTTGCCCCAGCCCACATATAGGATCTTGCACTTGGCCTTATGAAGTTCACCTGATCCCACTTACCAAGCCTATCAAGGTCTCTCTGGATGACATCCCTTCTCTCCAGCACCACTCAGCTCAGTGTTTGGTTCAGTTCTGTGCTTAGATGGCACTTACAAGGCCTGGGATCAAACATGAGCAAGACTGACTACAACAAAGGTAGAATGCTTGTTCACTGATAGTGTGAAGATCTTGAGGACTAAGTTTTTAATTATCACTTCAGGCAGGCCCAAAAGTTTTGGGCTTTTTGGTTCTGTACAACTTGATTAAGTTGTACACAGACAAGATTATTTCTTGGATTCTTTGACTTTGTAGTGCTTGAGTTTTAACCTCAATGTTTTCTGTTGGTTTGTTGGGGGTTTTTACATAATAATGTATGTAATAAATATATAAATAAATTTATACTTTTACAGTGAATATTGCAATATTCAGTATTTCAGTGAAAACAATAGCAAAGTTCACTGTATAGTGTTGGAAAAAAAATAAGCTGAGTTGCAAGCTTCTTAAATGTTTTATGGCATGTCATTGTTGGGGTTTTTTTCCCTTTTATTCTCCTTTGTGTAACATTGTAAATATTTAAATATGGCTCCCAAAAATAAAATCTGTCTAAAATGCTGAGCTCCTGTTGAAGGCTCCAGGGATTCGGTGTACTAAGTTAGAACTGGTTGAATGCATTTTAAAAATAACTTGTGACTGTACCTACTTGCTTTAACAACTTTGACTGATGGTCAGAAGTAAGAGACAGGGTGCAGGCCAGCCTGCTGGTGGCCACTGAAACACTCCGAGGTCCAGGCTTTGCCTGCAGGTTCCAGCTGCTCCTGAGCAGCCTCTTTTACAAGCTCCCAGTGTGAGCCCATACTGAGCAACATCAGACTGACTTGGTTTAGACACAGTGGAAACTTGTAGTCACTACACAATATTCCTTGTAATTTGCAGGAATTGTGAAGCAGAGAGAAGAGTGAATTTCTATTTCTATTGCTTAAGCTTTCTAAGCAAAGGTTTTTCTCAGAAGTGTGAATTAGCCATGCTTTCTCTTACTAGATTCTTGGGATCATTCCTGGCTGAAATGAAGTCAGGAGGCAAATATTTGTTTTACTTGTTCAGTCTCCTGCACTTTATGTTGTAATCCAATGTTACTAGGAAGTCCAACAGTCAAAGAAATGGATTTAGAACTCACACTTAGCATAAGCTTTGCTGTTTTCTAGTTGTTGATTCTAGCTGAGTACTGATCCAACATAAATGTGTTTTTGTGTGTCTTATATATCTTTGTAAAAATAAGAGAACATTCAGTACTTCAAGTAAGCAGCCATAGTCGTCTTTAATTATTCTTTGAGAGTACTGATATTAATGTTAGGGTCTTGAACTGATTCTCCTACAACACTAAATTAATAAAATAGTGTATTAGGTGCTAAGGTGTGTTTGTTATGAAGCACATTTTTGGTTGCCTATTAGTTGTGTATTACAGCAGACAGTATTTAAACAAATAATTAGATAGTATTGTGACCTGCTTTTTATGTTTAAAGATTAGCGAACACATTCTGATTCATGGGGATTTATTGTCACAATTGCTGTTCATGTTTAATTGGAAATGTACAGGAGGTATACATTTTTCTCATTTAAAACCTCTAGTACACTGAAGTTTGTTTCTCCTGGGCATTTTTTAAGTTGCCCTTTCTTTTTTTTAATTGAAATTTTTCATAATGTGGTTTTCAGCTATAGATACTGGTATATAGTAAGTGTTCTTTACAAGCCATCCACTTGATAATTTTGTTAGTTACAATAAAAAGAGGAGTTGACATATAAAAGTCCATAGAAAGCACCAGAGTATTTTTGCCTCTCCGAAGTTATTAATATTAGTCATAATAAGGTATGCATGCTCAGTCTGAAGCGTGGCCATGTAAGGTAGCTCAGGTTCATTCCTTGAAGTGGTGGCTCTTGTCGGTTTGTATCTTTGCTGGGGTGCCTAGCAGACCAGTAGGGGTCACTATATGCATTGTATTTAGGAAATATGAAGGTAGTTTTAATTACTTCTTTTAATTGTATATACTGGCACGCTTGAAAAAAAAAATCCTAGAGAATAATTCTATTTTTTTTTATTAAATTACCTTTTTTTTTCTTTGAGTTCGGAGTGCCTGTACAAAACATGCAAGATAGTTAACATTATAAGTTAATTGTGAAGCATGGCTGTGTCACAGACTGGATTTCTAATGGTACAGCTTCAGGAAGGTCTTTTGAGAGTCTTCACAGCATACTGAAATCACAGTGTGCTGAAAACAAAGTGGGTTTGGTTGTAGGTACCATATTTCCATGCCCTAACACAAGGAAAGAGGCTGGAAAGTCTGGTGAGGCAGGTTGATGTGCCACAGAAATGCTTCAATAATGTTTTCTTCCATATCTCACTGGAAGAGAGAACTCATCTTGAATTGGAAGGCCATTTTACATAACCTAGCAGAAGGATACTAAGCATGTTTTTTCCTCCTAAAATGTGCATCTATTAAATGAAATAGATGGCTGACGATATCCTGCTCTTATAAGTCAGGCAGTTAATTGTGCAACTAGTTGATGATCAATGCAGTCACTTCAAACCAATATATAAGATCCATCTGTTTCCAGTTTTTCTGCAGTGGCAATGTTGTGAAATATGTCTTTCCCTCCTGCTCTCTCCTGAAATCTATATCTTAGGATTTAAAATGTTTTCTGGATAAGATTGAAGAAAGATGAAAGAACATAAGCATCTTAATACTTTCTTGAATGGGGTGTTTATCCAGTTTTAAATTAAATATGAAGACTGAGCTCTGTGGTGTGCAATACTTTCTCGGCTGAGATTTCTTAATGTAAGGATGCATTGCACATAGAAGGAACTAAATATGCTGTTTATTTTCTTGTCCTTCCCATGATCTCCTCTTCCACACTTGTTGCAGTAGTACACGTACATGTGTTACTCTGTGCCACAGTTGTGCTCACATATGGATCTCAAGCCTTATTTCAAAATAGTTTGAAGCCTTTGAGAATCTACAGTGTAAGTCTTTGGAGAAAGCCCTGGTTTCTAGCAGAAACCACCCTGGCCTCGTGGCCTAGCTGAGATCCAACAACTCAGAGTTCAGTTTCTGATTCAGGCAAGTCTCAGTGGTCTGTGATAGTTTGCTTCAGAAATGCATTAATAACCATGGTGAGTCAGGTGAAACAGAGATAGAGAGTAGGAGCATATTTATAATACTTGTGATCTTTGCTTCAGAGGTTCTCTGTAAGGATAAAGTGATTTATTTCAGTAATATTGGTACAAGAGCAGATGGGAGCAGAAGACAAGTAATAGCAAGTTGGTAAGCAGCAGCATTTGCTTGTTTTTCTGCTGAGATTTGGTTAATTTGATTGATGAGAACGTCTGAAAACTTGTGCTGATCTCTTTTGCACACATTGCAGTCTAACAAGAGAATCAAAGATTTGAATAAGCGTGTATCTGTCTCCTTCTTTTTGGTGAAGTTGTTGAAATTCTAGTTACGTTGGTAATTTTGCATGATAGCAAAGAGTGTCTTTGTTTCTTCTATTCCTTAACTGTGGTCTCTTCACTAAGTTATGTGGCTGGGAAGAGAAAGAATGGTGAAGAAACAAGTGGTAAAAAATAGTATTGATCTTTTCCTTGTATTCTTATTTCATAAAATTGATACTTTGCTTCTTTAAGTAGTCTAAAAATTGGTATCTTACAAGCTCAAAAATGCCTTCAAATGAATATGCTGCATTTTTTATTGGAATAGAATAACAAATTTTGTAATCCCGTAACACAAAAACTATTAACATCTTTTCAGCAATTTGAATTAACAAAATTACTTCTGCTTTAGTGTAAGTATTTTTTAGTGAGATGACTTATTTTTCCTTCTTGCAGTGTTTGTTCTCTGCATCTTTGGTGAAGTCATTATGGCTTAAATGAATCACAGCTTTTCTTGATTTTTCTCTGTCCTCAGGTATATTGGTTGTTGTGGTCATGTAAGCCTAACATATTTTCACACCCCTATATGTACCCTTTATTTCTTCAAAACTGATCTTTGAGACAAAAGTTTGCTGTCCTTTTCACAGAACCACAGAATCAGAGAAGGTTGGAAGGGGCCACTGAAGGTCACTTAGTCAAACATCCCTGCTCAAGGAGAATCCCTAGAGCACATTACTCAGGATTGTGTCCAGATGGCCTTTGAATGTCTCCAGGGAGGGAGACTCCACAGCCTTTCTGAGGCAGCTGTTCCAGTGCTCAGTTACCCTCACAGTAAAGAAGTTTTTCCTCATGTTTGGGTGGAACTTCCTGTGCATCGGTTTCTGCCCATTGCCCCTTGTCCTATTGCCTGGCACCACCAAGAAGAGCCTGGCTCCGTCCTTCCTTCAGATACTCATAGACATTGATGGGATCCCCTCTCAGTTGTCTCTTCTTGAGGCTAAACAGGCCCAGCTCCCTCAGCTCCTTTCCTCATAAGAGAGATGCTTCAGTCCCCTGATCACTCTAGGAACTCCTTGTGCCACTTGCACTGAGGAGTGCAAAGGTGGTGGCGGGGATCAAACCCGGCTCCATTTAGCCCAGTGTCCCACAGCATGGTTAGTTATCTAACCTCAGATCCCTATCAAAATTAATTTCAAATTTATTTCAAATTTATTTCAAATACACATTATTATCTTTTATTATTCTTATAACTTAAAAAGATTGAACATACGAGTATTTCCACCTCTTTGGTTGATGAGCAAAATTCCGCAGCAGCTTTATAATATTGTTTCTCACATGGTAGCAACAGAAATTACTGCTTTCAGTTAGGTAATGCTAATACTTACCATAGCACATTGCTTAACATGACCTACAAATTATTTATTCTGATGGTGAATGATAAATGAGTACTGATAATTAGGAGATTATAGGTTTGGGGTTTTTTTGTTTGTTTGTTTTAAAGAAGTATTTGGTTACAGCAAATGATTGTTGTATTAATCAGTGATTAATTGTATTAATTTTTGCACCTTTTTCTTCAAAAAAGCTATCCATTTTGAGGCAGAATGGAATAAACTCTTTCCTGGAGGGTTCAGGGGTTTGATATGAATTAGGAATATGACAAAATATCACCATACTGAACTATATTTTCAAACAGCAACTCAGTGAATGAGACAGGAGAGCACAAGAAAAAGCCAATCCCTTCTTCATGCATAGGGCAAACACGGATTCACCTCTCTTCAAAATATATCCAAAAAATGTTTTTTAAAGTATGCTGACAAGATCACCAAAGTTGTATGTTCACTAGTATGCTCAGACTAGAAGAAGGGAGCAGGTTCCAGGATTTGAGAAGATAAAAATATTTTATTACTTTATTGACTGAAACAGTATTTCTGTGGTTTAAAACAAACATGTGATTCCTTTTTTCTCTTTGTAGTCGTTTTTTGTTGGTACATTGTAAATTTTGGTCCTGCTTGGGCTTTTTTTAATTCACAGATGTATCAATTTACCTTTTTAAAACTCAATATATTCAGGTATTGTACTTATCATAAGAAACTTTAAAACTTAAAAACAATTTAAAGAACAAAGCAAATTAAGCAAAAAAACACAAAAAACCCCAAACCAAACCAAACAAAAAACCCCAAAACAAACAAACAAACCCCACAATCAAACCCAAAAGAACTCCACTACAAACCAAAACAAACAAAAGAAAAGTAAATGTGATACTGGTTTTAGAAGTTAATTCTTGTACACTGAACTTTGTACAGAACAGAAATTGGTAATTACTCTGCCAAGGAGCAGAGTAAGAAGAGTGAAGCTGGAGGAGGGATCAAAAAGTGATGTGGAAGTGCACTACAGAAGCTGTCATAGATCCTCAGTGTGGGACCCTTTGGAATGGTCTGCCTTCAGTGCAAAGATGAATCCTGCTCAAAGGAGCTCTCCTAAGTGATGTTTTCCAGTTAAAAGATCTGGTTATGTGATTGATGCAAATTGTGGTGTTTCATGCTTTGGGATTCAAGATTACATAAACAGAACTGTAAATTACTGCAAATTAGTTAATATTGTGTTTGTGACTACATGCATTTGCTGCTTCTAGTCTTTCAAGACCCCTTTTAGAAATGTTAGGTTCTTGGTTTATTGTGAACCTTTTATAAGACAACAGTCTATGGCACTAAAATCTATGCTTATCCACTAACAAAGATGCCTCTAATGCATAATGAATCCAAGTATTAGTTTTTTCTTTTGACTTTGACTTTAACTCCATTGAGTTTAACTAAGAAAACAGAAAAGTCATTGCTTCAGCTAAGTGTGCCTGTCTAGAAGGAAGCGATGATACTGCTACAGGCATGCTTTGAGCAATGACTTGGGCATTTACCCAGTTCATATATCCCTGTCATAAAGAGTCAGTTTCTGTTCTTTTGAAGTGACGGTGGCTTTCTGTGAATTATTCACAGGGAAGAAAAAATCTTCTCTCTATTCTGAAACAAAAAGAAATGCCTGTGATGTATGTTTTTCTGTAATGGAATATTGAAATGCTGCCCTAAATGTGACCAAGTAATTTGGATTATTGCATGCTACAGTTAGGGTCTGCCTTTGGAAAATAAAAGTGGAATCTTAAAGGTTTAATGTAGTAACACTATTAGATGCGAAAGTTGCTTTACGCTATGTAAAGACTGAAAGAGTGAAGTGTGTTCGTTATAATTCACTTTCAAACTCTGCATATCCTCTGTGCATCCTTGTGTCAGAAACCTGTCTGTTTTGGTTTTTTTTCTCTTGGCTTCTATTCTGTTACAGTGGAAATGCATTGCTTCATATTTTTCCTGAGAAACTTACTCTAAGGTTTCAGGACAGTTTGGGAATTATTAGTACTGAGTAGTGTGTCCTTAATTTTCAGGGTGACTTCATTGAATGGAGAGAGATGCTTCTTGTGCTTTGGACAGATACTCTGCACTTCAAATAAAACAAATACTTTTAGATCCAGAGTTAAACTAAAAGTAGGCTCACTTAGTGTTTTGGTTCTTTTTTTTCATAATTGGTTATGAATTGCTGCCATCATCAGTATCAGTGTTAAGGCTTTGAGCCCAGATATTTATGCGTATCAGACAACTGAGATGAAGAGAATTTCCTGTTTTCTGTAAAAGCACAAAGTACAAGAACCAGACTTGGAAGGAACAAAATGTAATTTGTCTTCAACTTCTCGTCTAAAGATATTCTTCTTGATAATTTTGAGTTCTTATGAGTAAAAGCTTATGTAGTAAAAGATTTCATGGCAGAATGCAGAACACTTCTTTGTTTTCTTTGTTTAAAAAAAACTCAGGGCTAAAATAAGTTTCTTAAATATACATAAAATAGCATCCTATCTATACTTGTCCATTGTCTGGAGTACTTCCTCTTCCCTTCCCACTAACTTCAAGGAGATTACAGAAAGTTTGCTTTTCAGACATTTGGCATCACATACATTGCCTGTGTGACTGTTTCTTTATCTTCCATTTTCCCCTTAGATCTGTACCTATTAAATATGCATGGCTTCGTGTATGTGCAAACAAATGCTGACAGCTAACCATAGCATCTGAGAGGACACAGTTTTTACCACAGCTAGCTCACATCTAAAAATGTTGAAGATAAATTTGAAAGCTGTTTGCTAAGAATGAGTTCTTGGTTTCATTTTTCTGAATCATTGTAAATATTGGCTTCTAAGCTGAAGGTTGACATCACAGGTAATTAGTACACATTGAAATTCTTCATAAGTTTCAGTGAGATTAGTTCATCTGCTTCTGAGAAGGAAAAAAAAGAACGAAGTGAAGAAATTGGTTTACCTGGGTTAATAAAATAAATTCAGCCTTGTAACTGTTGTGCTGCCTTTTTTTTTTTCCATCCTCTTTAGAGTAGAAATTGGAAAGTTTAAATGAAATGGGATAAGTAATTGCTCTGTACCAGTAGCTTGTTCCAAACTTAGCCAGATGACCTCTGAAAATCTTGGTTTACCCAAGATTTGAATCAGAAAGCAAAATTCTTCTAGGTTTTTTGCAGTAAGTGCATTACAAGAACACCAAGAAGAGAACAAACCACTTTTAACAGTTACTGGTTTTGTCTGAAAGAAGCTTGAGTGATACAATTGAACTGAAAATAGCAAGACTGCTGTCATCTTTTTCCTTTGTTGTTGAAAGGTCTGTATAGATCAGTCCACGTTGTTTCTACTGAGAAATAGCAGAAGATGTATTCTCCTTGTTTAAGAAATTATTCATGTGCATTTCTCTGTTACTTTTAAAGCTTGGATTTCTCTAATTGTGTGGGATTCAGATTTAGTCAACCCCAGTTTCATGCTGCTTGCTTAAGTCAGAGGATAGGAAATGCCTTCTCTGAGAACTGAGTCTTTTAGCTCTTTCCCCTTGAAATGGAAAGAATTTTTTGAGTCTCTGAGATGGTGAAGACGTGTTTTTTTGAATCTAAAAACTGTATTTCATTTATAAGTAGCTAGCCTGAATGCAAGGCCTAACTTAGAAAGGCTGAGCATCACTTACCCATTGGGAAGAGCAAACTTTTAGACCATTGGCATCTTTTCTCCTTATGGATTTTTTTTTTTAAATAAAATCCTACTGCTTCTGTCAGATATGAAATGGAAAGCAAGTTCTTTTGAGGTCTGTGCTGTGATCAGTGTACCTGTAGAAGTTTCACGATTTCAAGTTATTCGGGTACTACTTGTAACATACTGGCTTTTTTTGAATCACTGCAGTTTACTTCATACTGAGACTGCTCTGAGTTTTCCAGTTAGACTGCTGAAGCCAACATAGATTCTGTTAGAAATGGTTGCATACTGTAATTATATCCTTACAGGTCACTCTGTGGAAAACGAGTTTTCTACTCAAGATAACAAAAGAGAAAAGTAATGAAAATAAGAAAATTAATATTTTAGCTGCAGGACATTTTGTATGGAGAGCCTCTGCCCATGAACTCTTCAGCATTTAAATCAATACCGTTTGAAAAACTCTCATACAAGTTGATATAATAACCTCTGAAATACTAATGATGAGTTATCACTTCCACTGGGAAACTGTACTGGTCCCAAGCATAAAAGTGGTCATTTAAAATGTCTTTACTAAGCAGCACAGAATTCTGCAGAACTAAATCTCAAGTAGATCTGGCTCCCTAAATGGTAATTCCATCTTTTTTTAAAAGGTCAGCTCAATTAGATTTTGGCAAGATTGAGTCTTCAGTGTCTCTTATTATTTTCGTCAGGACACATTGGCTGGTAGTTTGCAAGTGTTCATGAGCAAAGCAGGTTAGTAATACATTGGTACCACTACAAATAGATTGTCCTCATCACCGCATAGACAAAACACTCATGAGAACTGTGCAATTCTTTAAGCACTAGTGGCATGATATAATGAAGTTGTATTCCATTAAGCACTTGTATACAAGGGAGCAAAATGTCATCACCTGAGTGTGGCTGCATTTCTGTGATACAACCTCATCTGTTCCGTCAACTAGTTTTGCTCTGATCAATAAGCAGTTTTCTGTGGCCTTTCACTACTGTCAGATGTCATTGAATGATGTAAATACACGTCAGAAACTAGAAACTTGACAGCTCACCTAGACTAAAGAGAGAACTGTGAGGAGGGGGTGTACTGCTGGGATAGACAGAAATGACAGCTGATGTCTGCTGTGTATAAATGATTTGATATTGCTACAGACAAGATTTTTCATTTTTCATAAGCGTGCAACAAAATGACTCTGACTTGTACAAGTCAAATCATTCAAAAAGGCCAAAGAGAATAAAAAGTATTTTTATATTACAGGACAAGGTTGAACAGAATGGCCCATTTACAAGTTACCTTTTTTTTTTTTCTTGTCTTTTCATACTAAATCTTAGTTCCTACTTGATGTTAAAATGAAGAAAGAGCATGTAAATATTAAAAATGTTCTCCTAGGCAGCATACAATAGGTAAAATAGCTGTTAATTCTACCATACTCCACAAGGAGTTTACAACACAGGTTCCAAAACACGGTTTTGTGGGAGGAGAGGAGGGTTCTGTAATAGGTGTTTGGGGCTAGATAAACATTTCAAGTGTTTGAACAGGAGCATGGTCTTTGGCTGTTTATCTTTGAAGGTTGGTTTAAACCCTCCTCTGCAGTATAAATATCTTTCCCATATTTGCTGCCATATAAGAAGCAAATGTGGAAGACATGATTTCAAAAAGAAAGTAAATGTGCATTAGTAAAATGAAATCTGTTTCTCAAAAGAAAAAATGGTTTTAGTTATATAAAGTAATACCTGCTGATGTGTCAACAGGGAGATCTGAACTCCAGTCTACTTGTGATAGCAATGTCACTGATACCAGGGTGTACTCCGTCTTGCTCTCCTCCTTGGCAGGACTGCTGAGGAGGTAGGAGTGTTATCCCTGTGTGATGTGTATACAGGTGTGGAATGAAGTTCTCCGCCCCTCTGCTCCACTCTGGTGAGACCCCACCTGCAGTGCTCCATCCAGCTCTGGGGTCCCTCGCACAGGACCTGTGGAGTACACAACAGACCTGTTGGAGCCACTCTGGAGGAGGTTCACAAAAATGGTTAGAGAGATGGAGCGCTGCTCCTATGGGAAAAGGGTGAGAGAATTGTGATTGTTCAGCCTGAGGAAGGGAACGCTCTGGGTAACCTTATTGCAGGCTTTCAGTACCTTAAGGGAGCCCACAAGAAAGCTGAAGAGGGACTTTTTAACAAGGGTGTGTAGTGATAAAACAAGGGGCAATGGAGTTAAACTGAGAGTAGATTTAGATTAGATATAAGGAAGAAATTCTTTATTGTGAGAGGGTAAGGCACTGGCACAGGTTGCCCAGAGAACCTGTGGATACCCCATCCCTGGAAGTGTTCAAGGCCAGGTTGGATGGGGCTCCAAGCAACCTAATCTAGTGGAAGGTGTCCCTGCCCACGGGGAAGTTAGAACTGCATGATCTTTATGGTGCGTTCCAACCCAAACCATTCTTTGATTCTGTGATACCCATTTGAGTCTTTGCTACCTTAATAATGTTATTGTGCTTTAGTGTTCTTATCCACTGCACTAGAGCATAATTTGTATGCTGAAAAGCTCAAGAACCCTGAGATTTAATACTGTGCTTCTGCTCTGTCAGGTTTTGTGCATGTGCCATGAGGTCAATGCTTAGGTATTGGAGATTGGGTCTTCACCAGTCACTGGCCATCCTGTTCATATAGACCACAACGTCTCAGCTGAAAGGCCTGGGTTCAGAGCAGGTGTCACAATTCCCGATGACTTCTGGAGTCCTCAGTCTGGGCTCTCAGATTACCATCACCTCTGCATCTCTAAAGGGTTTTCTACAGGGCTTTCAGACAACAGTTGTCCTCAGCTGGAACACTTAGAACCAGTTTCTTGAAACTGGCATGAGTATTGCTCAAGAATAGACAAGCATAACCACTTGAAATTACATGCATTCCCTGACTTCTCAGACATCAGGTCATGCCTGCACCTTTCCATTATATTGTTTGTTATTTAGGGTGGCTTACCTTTGTGTTGTATACAGGAAATGGCCAGGTGTTTATCTGCCATTGTAAATTTGTGACAAGTACTGTGGAATGTTAAGTAGGTGGTGCTAAGTGATGAATCCCTACTCTGCTAGCATACTTCAACTAATTTACTGTGTATTATGTTCTTATGAAAGGGAGGCCGTTGGAAAGCTCTGTGTGGGATGATGTTTATTTTAAATAAGAAAATTATTTTGAGTTGATTTTTAATTTGGCTTATGAAGTCTCTCAGGGCCAGTACTGCTGGCTTGCAAATAAAAACCATTGTCACTTTTTCTGATACAAAAAAATTACCGAACAGCATTAGTGTGCTTACAATAATTGTCATAAAAGGAGTGGTATCAAGGGGTAGCTGTTAAGTGGGACTTTGGTAACTGACTTCATTGTGACCAGGATATTACCCACTTCTTTGTGGGCGAAAAAGGGAGGAAAATATTCTATATGCAGTCTTGTGTGTCTGAACTTAAACCTTATGAATGGTTATTGAAATTCTCTAGAAGCTAGCAAGAGGGCTCTACTGCAACTTAGTGTTTGCCTGTGCTTTAGAATATTTTATAGGTGTAGACCAATCTACTGTGTATTTTCTACTCTTTTTTTTTTATTTATTTTTACAAAATGAACTTTGTTTTACTTTGAATACTTAGTTTTTTTATACTGGCAAGTGAGTTTATGTATCTCATAGCCCAGTACAACACTTACAAGTACTGTAACCTCCAGAATATATTGAAAATCCTCAAATGAACAGGGTAAAATGCCACTTTCCATTGTTCACAATCCTGTTCTTGATCTGATATTTATAAGATTCTTCCTAGAGCTCTTTCTGTAACAGTTCTGAAATACAATTGCAATTTTAATACCCTGCTCAGTGAAAAAAAAGATTAAAACTCATTTGTGGTAACAGAGTGTTGTGTGCTTGCCTCAAACATACAGGAGTCTTCCATAGTATTCTTTTTTTTTTCTCTCTTATATTGTACATAATAAAGTAAACACATAACCAGGTTTGTTTTGGTTTGGGTTTTTGTTGGCTCTTTTTTTTTTTCTTTTTTTCTTTTTTTTTTTTAATTTACAGATTTTGCAGTGTTTCTGTCACTTCAGCTTCTTGTTCCTTATTAAGACTTCAGAGATACAAACCAGTAGCTCAGTAATTGCTTTCTTGAATCTGCCTTTAATAATTACATTTAGTAAAGCTGTATCGAAAATTAGAAAGGCAGAGACTAATGGAAAACTAGATTTTTCACTGAATTAGAAAGCAAGACAATCCATATATTGACAACATTTCAAGTTGAAACAGATCAGGAAAACTGTTTTGGACTGTCTGTGCAAAGAGGCAAACACAGGCCTGATGTGCAGTGGCATCTGCATTTTATACAGGCAGAGAAACTATAAGAGATTTCATGTAAATAGGTGTCTTGAGAGGGGACAGTAGAAATCTGATTTGGAAGCAAGTCACTTGAGGTTTTTTTTAGTCAGAGAACCTTTTTCTTCACATTAAAAGTCTAGAAAGTACTAACTTTTCACTGATTAAAATAGCTTGAAATGCGAGGTGGGGGAAGAGGAAACATGTTTTAGGTTCTTATTTTAGACTGGACCATAATCTGTGGAAGAATATTTGTGGAGGTTGGTATGACAGCACTGCAAGTCAGTTTCTATGAAGTGGATGGAAGACAAGAGGTATTGGATCATTGTTTAGTCATTACTGGGAATTTTTCACCAAAAATGTAAGGCATTTGAATTTGCATTTTTAGAACAAGTTAAAACATGAAAATTATTCTGTTCCCGCTATATTGAATATTTTAAATGCCTCTTATTACAAGCAGACAATGTATATATTTATTGATTGATTTGGTTGTGTATTAAGCACAATGTGTTCATTAATAACAAGATGTTATTGTGGTACCTTAAAGTTAAAAAAAAAAATCAACCCAAAAACTAAACAATTTTGAAATGTATACAGATCTGGCAGCATAAATCTGCCATCTCACAGTTGTATATTGTTAGTTGGATGTAAAAGCTTGTGCTTACAAGATTGGTTGCTTTACTCTTCCATCTCTCACATGCTTTCCTTTTTCATCTGGTAACTGAGGTGGTTCTTGATGATAAAGATCATTCATATATCTTTGGGTCTTCTGTGGTGTTTTGAAATTGATCTTTGCTTCAGTCATCTGCTAAATAGACACTGGGCCTCACAAAGGTTGTTTTAACATCTTCGGCATTTTTTGAGACCCTTGTTTTTAACCAAGAGTACAGTTCCATTTACATGCTGCACATTTAATAATAGTTTGCTTTCACAGAGTAATGCTTTCTTCTGCTGCTTTTTAGCATGCATTCACAGAATTGGAAGAGCTTTGCATGAGTCTGTGCAGTTTGGATTGGTGGGCATCAGTGGAGCATAGATCCTGTAATTTTTATTACACCGTGGACCAATTTCGATAGATAGAAAAAGAGAGTTTTCCTTATGTAAGTTTACACAGTTTGTTTATTGGATATTAAATTCACTTTGCTGCGAAATGTTGCTGAACTTTCAGCTTAACATAGGTTGATGGCTTGACGGATTTCTGAGCATAAAAAAGGCATCTCTAGAAACTTCACCTTAAGTCCTAATCACATAAAATAGGATTAAATAGTAACTTTTGTTGTGTTATATACATGTATTAATCAGTGTGTAATTTGAAGTTCAAGATTAATGAATGCTGGTAATCTGATAAACTTTTTGACTAATCCAGAGACTTTTATGACATATGGAGGGCTCCACTTATTGGTAGTGCTGTAGGCAGTGTGCTGTACTGTGCAGTGATAAGAGCAATGAAGACACTGTTAGATCACCAGCAATCTAAGGAAATTCACTCTTGTTTGTAGAACCCATAAAAGCTAATATTTTCGTTGTTTGGAATGGAAATAATAAATGTATAAGAAATCACTTTGAACATTACAGAGGAAATGGAGAGAATCAGAAAGGTGAGGCATGCTCAAGATTCCTTCCTAGGTCCCTGAAATTTCCATATGAACAAACCAGCATTTTTTGTAATTTTGGGAGGAGTTTGTCAGTTGTGAGTAAATTGCTGTTTGGACAGTAACTTTTGGACCTGAGAATTTTTTTCCTGTACCCGGTGCGAAAGATGAAAGCCTCTTAAAAAGACAAGGGGCGTGAAGTTAATGGGGATATCTGTTGTGACCCATCCCATGGCCTTCTTCAAAATATTGCAACAGGATCTGCACATAAATGGCAGGTTCAGGATCTCGTTTGATAAATTAGAAAAAATTTAACTTTTCAAGGTGGTTGCTCTACAAACCTGAAGGGGAAATTGCTGCTCAATAACACAAAACTGCAAAATGTGACAGGAAAGTCATGAATATATAACCAGGTCTTCTAACTGTCTTCCAAAAATGAGCATAGAAAAGGAAGCATTTTCTTTTCCATCTTTTTACTTTTCCTCCTGCCTCGGAAAAAGCTTTCTTAGGATCATAGAGTCATTTAGGTTGGCATGGGCCCACGGAGGTCCAGGCACACTCCCCCCACCACTCATGCTCAAAACAGGGCCATTGTAGATCAGATTGTACAGGGTCATGTCCTATCATGTTTTGGCTTTCTCCAGTCCTTCTTGGGGCCCTGGCTCCAGTGTTTATGTAATATACACTTTCTGATGAAACTATTAAATAGGCCAAATTTGGCACTAGATCTAATGATAGTCTTATTTTTCTGTAAAAATTGAGTGAGCTTTGCATGCAGTAATTTTTTTATTGGTTCTTTAAAAGGAATGGATGGAAGATTTGATAGCAAAAATATTGTTTTCAGTGCAAAGAAATAGAATAATTGAATATTAAAATAAAAATATGTGGGAATAGGGCTTGGGCTTTTAACCTCAGGCCTTTGAGTCTAGCCCAATCACAATGTTCTAAATAGGTTTTTCTAGAGAAAAGTGTGAAATACATTGTTCAACATTGCGAAGTACTCGGATTTTGGATCTAAAAGTGACCATAATGCTACTATTTGGCTTAATCTCGATACCATACTTTTCTGTACATGTGGTTTTCCTGCCTTTTTTTTTTTTTTTCCGTGTTGGAAAGAGCCCTTAAGGTTATTGAGCCCCTTTGCTCTTTTGTTGCTACAGCACTGTCAGTCCCCCATGCTGAGCGAAGGGGACACTCAGTGGGGAAAAGGGTTGTGTGACTGATGCTCCAAGTGGGTATGTGCAGGGATGCTGGGTTGCATTGTGTGAAAAGCTTAAATGACACTATGGACATTTAAATTCACAACCGTTGTTTCCTAATGGTTTTCCCTTTTTCTTCTTTTAACCCTGATCAAGGAACAGGGAATAAAGTATATGTATAAGTACTGCCCCAGACATATGACCAATGGATGTTGTGCTTTTAGGTCCCTAATACGCACCTCTAGACTAAGAGGTGCTTAAGTTTTGTCATCCAGCTGCCCAACCAGCAGTGGAGGAAGGGAGAGGGATGCTGTGTGTTACCAATGGGTTTTCAGAGCAAGCGAATGCAGTGACACACGTTTCTGATTCATATGCAATAAAATTGTGTATTCCCTTTAAGGTTATAGTAGCAGGAGTACTTCACACTAAAAGGCCTTCCTCCTGCTCTTTCTGCTTACTTTGAGAGTAATGCAGCATGGTGTGTTCAGGTGTTGTTTCCCTGTGCTGTCCAGCATCTCTTTCTTGTAAAAACTTTAAAATGTCCTCTGGTTGGTTTTCTGCTCCCTAACATCATAGTTGCTCCTGAACTCTAGAAAAAGTGTTCTCTAGGCCTGAAATTTACCCTGACTTTGTGGACATCCCTTAAACTTTCGGTCAGGTCAGACACACTGTCAAAATAACAGAGCACCAGCAGTGCTGATACTATTGGAAAACCTGCATTATGCACATAATTCTGTATAAAGTTTTGTTAGGAGTTAGGCAGTTTTCCAGAAGTTTATGAGTTGGCCAGATTTTTCTCCCAGATGTCTTCCTGGTCTTCTTGTCCACATTTTGGAGGAATTTGAGTGAAATGGTTTGGGTTCTGTTTTGGATTGCGTTTTGGGTTTTTGATTGAGTTTTTTGGCATGGGTAAAGTTAAATATATTTTTCTTTAAGTATGTGTTTGGACTGTCTCAGCTGTAACTTTCTAAAAATATTTTCTTTCTGGATCACATACCTGATACAGAAAATCTAAGCCCAAAACTTAAAGGTTGGCAAAACTATAAGTAACTGAGAACAGTCTTGTAATGGAAAATATTAGATTACTCTAATTGCTCCTGGCACTGCCATTGACTCCTATAATGCATTTTATTAAATTACCTCCATTTCAGGTCCTCTTTAGATGTTATGGAAATGTTAATAATAAATAACAGTAGTGTGTCTGAGCTGCAGCATGAAGCAGGAGGGTCAGGAGTTAGTTGATGCAAGGTGACTGTCCCCCTTCATTACTCCTTTAGATTTCTTACCTGTGAAAAATATGTGAGTGAAAGAAATGGTAAGTAGAGACAGAGGCTTTACAGAAAGATGAGCAGTTGCTTGCTGAGGCATTTGAAGATAAAATGAAACCTCAGTCACATGTAGGATAGGGTCAGTTACATTTTTTTCTAACCTGTAAATAGAGAAGTGACACTTTCTATAAATACAAAGGAGAATCAATTTTTGCTGCAACTAGGAACTTAGAGTAAACTGAGCAGTTTGCGTTCCTTCTGCAGGGAGGCACTGGAGTTCCACAATAATAGGGCCTTTGTAAAAGAGAAATATTTGAAAAAGTTATTTATGGCATTGTGTTGTGTGACTAGAAATGGCAATAGTTTTTCTATTCAGTGCAAAAGGTCAGAGCCAGGAAAATGCTGAAATTTTATCACTAAGTTCATAATAAAAAAAAAAGAAAATTTGAAAGCTCAGAATAAGTGATACCTGTGAGAATATCATGTTGTACCTGTAAGACTTCTTATTGGTATCTGTAATATTTTTCTTTGATAGCATTTGTTAATTTGTCCAACTGAATTTAGGGGTTTTAAGTCCATATGTATTTAAATAGGTGAGTTGGTTGGTACCTGTAGGTGATGAACATCAAGAGTGTTCTAGTACAATAAATGAGTATTTCTTTTACACCCAAGAACCCAGGACATGAAATGCGACTCTCATATTTCAGCTAAAATGAGTATGTGGATAATGTTTCCTTGCAGTGCTGTGTTTAGGAATCTACAAGCTTTTTTTTTTTTTGGAGTGTTCAAGTGAAGTTAGTTCCTTGGTCATCTGTGCTTGGCTGTGTCTGTATTTTTTTTCTTCATTGAATAAAAGGCAGTCATGGATTTTTAGACTTGTGAATAGTATTATTTGGCTCTGATGCTTATAGTTAACATTTGAAGAGATTGGCACATTGTGTTATCTTCAGTTCAAGCAGCAAACAGCAGGTAGAACATTTAGCACAGTTTTCGGTCATCTGTGTCCTGTTGCTTTGTTTGCAGTATGCATGCGTTTATTTCTACTTTTCCAGCATCAGACTCATAACTTATTTAAAATCTCTCTGAAATGTATTGGATACATAATATCTTATCTGGCTGAATACATGTGCAGGCATGTAATTACTCGATGTTTGTCTTGCCATCTTCCAAGTGATTGAGAGACCAGTTGCAAAATAACATAATTCTCACTGAATCAATTTTCATGTCTTTGAAATGATAAATATATAATTGTACAACCAGTGTTCTCTGATAGGTTGTTCAGTCTTGTATTGCAAAATTGCTAATAGGATGCTTTAATTATATATATTGTACTGGATATTGGTTTGTGTTAGTATTTCTGCTGTCTTTGAGCCTGTTCAATCTGTTGACATAATTGTACTGGAGGTAGTCTCTGTAAGTGGTTTAAATGTTGCCCTTTCTCAGGCATGGCTGTTTAAGTCAAATTCTATGCTGTCTTAACTCTTCCACTATTGCCAGTATAGTTCTCTGCCTTAAATGTCTGTGATTTACCTACATGCTGTGTTCTATACTGTAACTCAAAGGAAAATAAATTAGGAAATATTTTGCTCTCTTCCCTGTGTTATTCCTTTTTGTTCGAGTCAAATCCGAGACCTGCTCTGAACTTTACACTCACCCTGCTCGTTTTGCAGGATACTTGTACCTTGCTGACTGCAGTTCCTGTAGGAGTACCTGAGGTAGAGCCAGGCTGGCAATGAGCTTTGTCCAAACTTTGCCACAAGTTTTGTAGTGTGTGCTACCCATGCTGCTGCTGTTGTTAATGTTGCCACCAGAACCTGAGCTAGCTTATATCTGGCTCAGGAATATCTACATTCGCTGTAGATCAACTATTTATATTGTAGCCAACTGCAATATAAATGCTCTGTTAATCACAGCGTGTAAATTCAGAAGCTTAAAAATGTAAATCCTAATTTGGGCACAATAATATATTATTATTTTTGAGCAGTGTTTGTGGCAGCTGCTGTTGCATTTTCTTCAGTAGTTGTACAGAGTTTTTTGCTTCCATGGACATGAAGGATCTGGTTTTCTGCAGCTGGATCCATCAATAACCATATCCTGGTAACCTGTTTAAGATCTTGTCTCAGTCACAGTAGACTTAGTCCAGTAAGAAATGAAATTGTCTTATATCTATTTGATCTTATTTCTTTGTCCCACTTTGAATTACCATTCCAAAGAGATTGACCTGGCAAGGGAAACTTTTGGTCAGCAGGATGGCATTCCTTGGTAAATTGATATGATGACTTTTCTTTCCAGTAGAAAGTGCTGTTTGAAAGAGTGTTGTCAGTTGAATACAAATATAACACAGATGGTAGGCAATAGGAGAGCTAATGAGGTTTCCATTTTGGAAGGCAGACCAATGCCAATTTAATGAAAGTGTGGATGATTTAACTCCTTGAAAGGAAGGGCCTGAAAATGTTACATGGATCCTGACTGCTCATCTTTGTTATTAATAGAATAGCATTTGAATCCTCCATTTTGGGGCTGAAGACAGGCTAATCCCAATATTTAAATGTAACGTGAAGGATCTTTGCTAAGCTGCACAGACATTTAGAAAAGCTACCTCCTTTGACTACTGGTCTTAAAAATTTACTTGGATGAACTACTTATGTGGACAGCTAAAGAGGACCAGAGGCTTCTTGATGGATTACTGCAGAGATCCTAATAAGAGATGATGCAAGGTGGATATACATTATTTCTTTCCCCTGGTATTTAATCACCATGAAGAATGTGGAGCTGGTTTTTAACAGCTTGCATGTATGATATCTTGACTACATACTGTTGTGTTTGATGTTCATATGTATTTTGTTAGTCACTAGCAAAGGAAAAGGCTGAATCCATACACCACAGTGATATAATATGGAAAAAGAGACAGTAGGAAGTCAGCTCCTTTGAAATGCTCATCACCCTGCTGCTTGTATACTTTTTTATGTGTTCTTTGACACCATTTACATTTTTGTTTGTAAACAAAACATCTGTGCTTTGGAGGTCTTAAATCACCCAGGTGTTCTCCAGACAGCAGATAAAAGTGCAAACAGAGTAACACAGACTCAGTGTTCCTAGAAAAAAACAGTCTGATGTCCGGCCTCTCACAACAAGGAGCTTCTTGCAGCCAGTTGGCTGCAATATTGAGGGCACTTTCATTGTGGTCAGGATTTGCATCCTGCCTTGGGAAGTCAGAGACTCTCCAGATAAAATAGCAAAGGATTTTATGACAAAACAGAAAATTCTGTATATTTTATCCAACTTAGAATTAATCTGTTTCTTGTAAATATACTTCTGCCATCAGTTTTTGTGCAGTATTCTAGTATTTTATCCCAATGTACCATTTCTGTTGGAAAGCTCATCTTTTCCATAAAAAGCCTCATGGTGGTTTTATTAGTAGAACATTTCCAATAAGAGACATTGAGATGATCCAGATGAACAAATAGAACAGATCAAGTTGATTTTTTTTTGTCTGTATAACCATTGGCTTTAACGTGAGTTATAAACTTTTTCCTTTTCCAGTAAAAGATCAACACACTTTTCCTTAAGTTTGATTGTAAGGAAGCCAAATAGGTGACCACAGTGACAATGAGATTCTAAAAGACTGTCATCTATTTAACAGTTGTTCTCTGCAGGGCCAATAAAGAAAAATACCAAAACCAAGTCAGATCTCATAGCATCTTGGTTTGCTTACAAATCAGATTTCCATAGCCAGTGTATTGCTGGCAAGGGAGAGGCTTTTTAGTTTGGAAAACCAAGTAAGTTATTTTTCAGGAAATGACAGAGAAGTTCCTATGGGATTTTATGAACCATGTGTTTGGAAAAGATTGGTTTAAAGAGAGTTGAAAAAATCAGAAAACTACTTACTCTTACATGTCAGCTACTTTCATTCAACAGTGGCAGCTCTGTAGAAGCCTCCCTTGAGCTTCCCATGTTATAAGAATTACAAAACCGCCTGACTGGGTTGCAGTGTAAATTGTTTTACTACCTCTTCCTCTAAACCTTAAGAAATATGACATACACTTCTAAAAAGCCATCCTCAGAAAGAATATCCCTGAATCCTATGAATGCTTTTTGAACATAATTCCTATTAACACTGTGCCATTTTATGACAGGGAGAACCCCAAAAGAATGTAGGAGATGGAACATCCTTAATTTTTTTGTATTATTGGTGGAAAAGACAAACTGCACGCTGAAAGGTTCTTGAAGAGACACTGATCTGATTTATGTAGATACTGGTATCAGTAATACTGGTAACTGTTAGGGAAGAGAAAAATCTTTCAGTAAATAAATGGCTGCAGGTTGCATAAATTTGTAAGGAGGCATTTGAATTAGGAGCTACATTTATAAAAGCATGTAAGAACATGTGCTTGTGATTGTTCTTATGTATGCATTTTCTTTTTTTTTTTTCTTTTTTAATCTGTGAAAGCCCAAGTTAGCTTGTAGCAACATGAGATTTAACAGAAGTCAGTAAAATGACATACTTGTCCTCTGAATGGGCTTATGTTACAGTAGAAAATCTATTTTTTTGTCTTATAAAAACAGTAAGGCTGCTTTTCTGGGCCAGGATGGGTCAGATAACTGCTTCACCCAGGCCGGAGCTGTTAGGAATATTCTCTGAAATCCTGCAGTGAACGTTTCACTTTTCTGTCATGGTCTTTCTCCTTCACAGACTGGAGAAAGCAACGTCATAATTCCATAACATCAATTTTGATTTCAATAGTCAATAAAAATACATACTTTTTTCCTTGTGCTGTAGCTTAATATTGTACATTGTGCTTGGGGCTAAGTGAAACAATCTGATTTCATATAACAGACGTGACAGTGCTTGGGCTGGAGGGAAGGGGCTGTTTTTGGGTCTAACCCAACCTTTGAGTTGACTTCATCCAGCCTCCCAGCACTCTGATTCCTCTCAGGCATTCTCTTCTTTTCCTTCACTGCCTCTTACAGACACTTTCATATCTTCCTAAGACCCCATCAAAACCAAACGGAGCAAACTGGTCTCTTCAGGGTGATACTGCTTCCTTCCTTACTGTGGCCCAACTCGTCTCCCAGTTCCGCAGCAGAAAGGGGGCCCTTTCCTCACAGGCGGACCATGCAGGAGCTCACGTTAGCACTGCTTGTGGAGGAGGGGAAGAGCAAGAGGAGGCACAAAATATGACTATAAGCAACCTGCTTAAGAAATAGATGGTCTTAAGTCTCAGCTACTGACCATGGTGGGGGTAACCCAAAGTAAACACTGGGTGTTAGACAAAGGAGAACTAGAATGGGGGGAAATATGGTTGGAGAGCAGAAGGGAAATTTGCCTTGCCTTGCCTCTGTGACCCATGTCAGCCTGCCTCTGTGCCCTTGAATTGCCCTGTGCCTGCTGCAGAGCTGAGTTTTGCTAGCCTGCTTTCCAAAAGATGAAGTCAGAATAAGTGAGTTTGTTTTTATTTAGGGGATAGTGAGATTCAGTTTTATCAAGGCTGCTCTGAAGTTTGAGTTGGCTCTGAATACTGTCCTCGTCTCCGCCTCTGCTGTGGAGGGCATTCAGGAGTATGGATCATTGCCATGAGGCACTTACACCCCTGAGATGCCGGATTGCTGCTGCAGCTACATGCAGCTCTGGTTGCCACCGCCACCAACGTGCTCTTACTGATTGTAAGGAATATTATTTTCCCCTGGAACAGTAGTATGGAAATAGGCTTAAATTTATCATTTAATCTCTGCTGTTTTCTGCAGTCTCGTTCTAGTAGTAGTTGTAGCACAACTGAGACAGAAAATGTACGATTGTCTGAACAATAATGAGACACTAAACACGTGGAAATCCTATTAGTGTTTCATGGACCGTAGCTGTCATTTCATTTGCTCTGGAATTCCTTCCATACAGCCATGACAAAGGTTTAAGGTTGAGTTTTCTTGACACTTTGAATGCATTAGCTGTTCCTCAAACACAAGTCTGTCAAGTATAGTGAAGCATCTGAAGGGGATGTATTTATTTCTGTAAGTAATATATTAAATAGAATTAGGGTTGATAAGGTTGGTCTTGAGAGATAAAAGCACAGCAATAAAATTTTGTGGTGTTTTCTGATGAATGTTAGACAAATATATCTGGTTTTTGTAAATAATTTTTCAGAAGTTTTGCAATACATTTTTTCATTGTGTAAATATGCACAATATGATAGTATTAACTTACCGTAATTATAAACTATGTAGGTAATGTAATTTCCATGAGTGAATGTCAGAGTCATCTGTGTATTTCTTATGTAATAGAAAACAAAGCTAAGATGTTACTAATCTCATTAGTTTTTGTCCCTACTCATGGACGTTTTTCACTCTTATCTGTTTTTTTTGTTGTTGTTGTTGTTAAACTGATCCTACTTAGGTTTTTTGAGACTAAGTTGCTGAAGCTGCATATTTTTGTATCAGGTTATCAGATAAAAGATATCCTTTTGTATCCAGTGTACGCATGTGACATCGGTAAGAAGTGAAGGGGGGCAGCGTCAGCGTTACTCACCACACAGTTCTTGGTGTGCACTTACAACACAATTGGGCACCATGGGCAGTTCTGGTACATCATGCTGGTTCCTGTTTTCTTCCATTTATGCTTTCTGCCTTTAAAATTCACAATGATACAGTACCAATTGTTTGCCCATATATAATTCAGTTTAGTTACTGTGTAGTACTGCCCAGTTTCTGCAGAAAGAAAAGAAATGGGTGTGTTCTTCTTGAAAATTTAAAGGTTTGCTAAGGATGAGATACATTCAGGAAAAAGGCAAAATAAGGAAAGAAAAAATAAGAAATTAAGAAAATGGTTTCCAGGGTCTGAAAATAATCCATATAATTGGAATGTAGTGGAGAGGAAAAAAATTATACATAAATCTGTTTTGTAGTTGGTCCTGAAATTTTTTATTATTTTATTAAAAGAAATCTTAGGAATTCTTTTTGAAATTTCCTTCACAGGTTTGGTGGTTATGAATTGCAGTGGCAGATCGGCAGTTCTGCTAGGCAAAAGATCAGCATTATTCGCTGATATCCAATCCAGAGATTTTTGCCCCGTGCATCATTTGTATGGGTTAAAGTGTGTTGGAAGAACGCTTTTAATGGATAATTATCTTCTGGCTGTTTGCAGAGATTGTTGATAACTATTGTGACAGCCACCGAGAATGGTGAGATGTTTCTAGCTGCAGAATACTTGCAGAGTTTTCTAGTTGGTGTCTTCATATGTGCTGTCCCTTGTGTCCCAGTCAGGATGAACTCCAAATCTTTCAGTGCACTGTAATTTGTGGTATTTCAGTGACTATGGGAAAAGTATTTTGCTTGTCTTACTCAGAGATTAATTCTTGCATTTTTCATTTAACTATCTGTCACTTATAATAAGTCATCTGTCTTTTCAGAGTTATCTGTTCATAGAACATTAACATTTTTACAAGAAAAGTAATTTCCGAGCAGTGTTGCATTTTTTCCCCTATAGTTCTTCCGTCTTTATTTTGGCACTTTCATCTATGTTCACCCGTTTCCTTACATTGTTTTTCTGTCAGGGCCTGTAGTTACTCAGTTAAATTTGTGTGAGATTTGCCTATAGCTATTTTGAATCCATGAAGAGATCCTATCTCTCTCAAAACCTAATGTATCTTTCTGTCTTTCACACAAAGCCATGTTGTTATATGAAATAATGTCAAGGGAGTGCTCACAGCTGAGGCAGGAGCCCCTTAGACTCTCCAAATTGCTTGACAAACCCTACAGCAAACAGAGATGCCAAACTGGGGGGGCGCTCTTAGCTGACTGAGGTGTAACTGGGTGTTATGAGTTGCTCGTAGGTCCTGGAGATTTAATATCTAGTAAATTCAGAACTGTTGCACATCTTAGCTAGAGACTCAAGGTCACTTCTAACTTAACTTATTTTATATTTTGTTGTTAATTCTCCCCAAAAAGTTTTCCTTGAAATTCATTCAATGCAGTGGCTTTCCTCTGCAATCCAGAGCATTTTGTTCCTTGCAGAACTGTTTCTGTCATAGAGTGTAGAATACGAGATGTAAATAATGTTGTCCTCTCATATAATTAGGTTGTTAAGTCTCAACAAAAGAAAAAAGCCTACATCGATTTTCCCTTGCATATGATTCTCTTTACAACTCTGAACTTACACCGTATTCCTGAGGGTGCCTTGAAGTTTTTTCATGTGTAGAGGAAAATTGTTTAATAGTCATTGGCTGTTCTTCCAGGATACTCCAAATAGATAGGAGGGACGAAAGAAGTCAATGCACCCAAATAAGGTCATCTGCTTGCAGTGATTAGGACACAGAAACTGTCCTATTCAAAGAGGTAGAATGTAGCACAAGTTTTTACAGTGATCCAAACTAAATTTGGAAATGTAAACACTGGTGTGAAATGACTGCAGTCCTATCCATACTGTATTCAAAGGTAGAAGCATTTCAGTCTGGATTAAATAAAATGCTGTCTATTTTTAATGTGTTTTGGCTAGCCAGTGGAGACCATAGCATTTTGACCTGTTTGAAAGGCAGGTTCTAGAGGACAATAGGAAGTTTTTATACTGTGTGGTTTCTGTATATTTGCTCTGATCAGTGCTAGCCTGGGCCTGTTGTGACAGAAAACCCTTTTTTCTGCATTCAAGCATAAACACTGTTTGCAAATTTATTTCAAAGAACCTTTTATTTGGCATAAGGTTTGGGTCTTGATGTGATCATCTGTGCTGAGCATTGTTTCTCATTGTCCTGGAAATAATTATTTCCAGCATTTTTAACAAAGAACTCCTAGGTAGACCAGGCACCTTTTCTGTAATAGTTCTCTGCTGATTTTGTCTTCATTTAATAGACCATGTGTTCTTGGGAACCTCAAAATTTCTCATCACTTGCCCTCAGAACTGACATGGTGACCTGAGAATTCAAAAAATGTCACGTTAGTGACTACTAATTAGTGGGTCCAGAGAGCTGTTTTTCCTGACCTTTCAACCTTCCGGAGGCAGCAACAAAAGCTGTCACATGTATCATACAAAGAAAATAAGCATTTGCCATGTTTGCATCTTGTTTTGTTTTTTCCTAGGGTGTAGATAGTGACACAAGCTCACTTGAGACTGTAGATGAATTTGTAGTTTAGGAGGAAATTAACCTACAATATAGTGTTTGCATTTGTTTCTCCTCTGCATACATAACATAATGCATATATTATCCAGTTGTTGCTGAATAAGCATGTGTGTTAGTATGCTGTGTTTTAAGAAGGGGAAAAGATTTAAAGAAAAGAAGACTATGTCTTCTTTTTTTTTGCTGTTCCTACCATTCTTTTTTCTTTCTTTTTTTAATTACTTCAAAGTGTATTGAATATTTCTGAAAGAAAGTACTTTAATGCTTAGTTTCTAATGTATACTATACAGTCCAACCTTAAGCTGTCTGTTTGTATGTTTGTTGAACAAACTTGTTAATAGAAGATTGAGCCGTACTTACATTAATCAGTGTTGTACTTCTACATCCTCCTGAGACACCTTGGATTTTTTGGGATCACTTACTAGAATGACTGTGGTAAAATGCACCGTCGCAGCCATGCCACAAAACTGCTTGTGCTAGTAACATTAATCTCTTTTTTATTATTTATAATTTTCAGGTCTTTAAAATAGAAGTGTTGATGAGTGGAAGGAAACATTTTGTGGAGAAGAGGTATAGTGAATTCCATGCACTTCATAAAAAGGTATTGATTATTTTCTTTATAATATGTGGCTTTATTTTGCCTCAGTTGTGACATTTTCCTCTCTCTTGTAATTGTTATTATTATACATGGTTTATCTTAAATACGTCTTGTGATTCACGTCTCTAGAAATTAATTCCTAACTTACTCAGATTTCTGTGTTTTGTAGAAAGGGGTGATGACTTCTCACATGTTACTAATTCTCCTTTCTGGTTATTGTTTACATGCTACATTGCTAACTGTCTGTAGTATGCTTTTGTCTTGTAAAGTCACAAAATAAGACACATTCCTACAGCAAATACATGCAGTGGGATTTTTAATCCAATTATTTGTTAGTTCTGTAAATTGTGCTGCTAACCTGCCATATGTAGAGCTGAGGAACAAGTTGTGTACACAAAGAAACTAGATACGAAAAAGACTGAGTAAACATCTCACTTTTACATTTCATACAATTATTATAATATAAAATGTCTCATAACCTTTCTGCTGAATCATCTTAGTAAATATAGACAGGAACTCAGTACTTTCAAGGCTAGTTATCCACTAATTGTTCTTCAAATTGTTTTGATCCCTTTTAAAGGAAAAGTATGATTTCTTCTCTCCAGGTTGAACTGGATGCTCCTGAAAGGCAACTTTTTTAAGTTTTCCTGCCTGGTGGAGGCCAGGTATTGTGAAGGAAAATTCTTCAAGAGCATTGCAGCCTGTTAACAGCAGTGGGGCTGCAATGAAGAGCTTCAGTCTTCATTCCTAGGATCTGTGTGAACTAAAACACCTCTTGGTGTGTAGGTCTCAGTGGCAGTACAGTGTGGGCACAGACAACTGCTCTGACTGATTGTGTTAGTCTTCAGTATGGAAAAACTTCCTCTGCAAACAACAGAGACAGGCACAGGTATTTACAGCTTCTGCCAGTGCAATGTCAGAGGAGTTTATACACACCAGCATGTTTGCTGGTGGTCCTGAATTATCTCAGGAATCTTCTCATTCAGGGAAGAAACATTATCATGGTGCCAGAGGGGATGATTCTGACAGCCTTTTAAGATGTATAGGTATAAGCAAACTCCGTTGAAGGAAAGGCAACTATTGACCCATCTCTGTTGGCCCTCAAAAGTCCAAAGACATTTTGCTTTACGGCACTATAGTTAAGATGTACTAGTGTTTCTTGCCCCAGTAGTGGTATCCTCTACCACTTTTTAATACTTATTTCCTTGTTTATTGTTTTAATTCAGATCTGTCTCAGATACTTTCTCCTTCATGTTAACACTGAATAAGAAAGTATGAGCAACAGTGTCAGAATCAGTAGTATAACTCACTCACCCACCACCAAGACTTGCAATATATGTGTGCTTTATTTTACAGGTGAGAGTAATCCTGCAACTGAAAGTAAAGCAGATGAATAGAGTTCGTACAATGAAATAGGTTAGGAAACACTATGAGGGAAAAATCAGGATTTATGTGCTTAAAATCTATCTAACCCAAGGACACAGTCTCCTCTTGTTAGAATAGTATAATATTGTATAATGCAATTTAGATTAGAATTAGAATTAGAAATATAGAATATTTTCAATTAGCAAGGACCTACAATGATTATCTAGTCCAACTGCCTATACAATCCAGGGCTGATGAGAAGTTAATGCATGTTATTAAGGGCATTGTTCAAATGTCCCTTAAACTCTGACAGGTTTGAGACATTGACCCCCTACTGAGGAAGCCTGTTCCAGTGTTTGACCATTCTCATGTTAAAGAAATGCTTCCTGATGTCCCATCTGTGCCTTCCCGGCACAGCTTTGAGCCATTCCAAAATGTCCTGTCACTGGATCTCAAGAAGAAATGCTCAACACTTCCTTCTCCACTTCCCCTCCTCAGGAAACTGTAGAGCAATGAGGTCACCTCTCAGCATCCTTTTCTCCAAACTAAGCAAGCCCAGTGTCCTCAGCTACTTGGCATCCACCTGCTGAGCACATGCCAAAGATGGCTCCTTTACAAGCAGAGGAGAAGAAATGCCAGCACCAAGGTTGGATCTGGAAGCGGGGGAAGAAAACCAGTGGTTGAGAGCAGCAACCTTTTCACCTTTCCCAGGCTGTTCACCCTCTGTGCAGCTGCTGCACGTGTGGTTGTCCCTTCCCAGGGTAGGACTTTGCAACTCCCCTTCTTGGGGATCCAGCCTTAAGAGGGTATGGTCCTGGGGGTGATGTAGAGAGCCGCACCAGATTTTGACTCTGGGCACTAGGGAGTTTTTTGGGCACCACCATAGCGAGGGTGCACTGGACAGTGCAGGTTGGTAGGAGAGCAGAGCACAGGGACATGGGGCAGAGGGTGTGGTAAAGAGGAGACCACGCCTGAAGTGGTAAGCAGTGGGGCACAGGCTGGCCCTAGAGACCCCCATGAGAAAATCTTGTCCCAGAACCGCCTGCAGAGATGCAGGCCTGGAGCTGGGCAGTATTTGCCTTTAGGGGAGCAATGGAATAGTATCTGGCACGAGCAGAAGGACCCATCAGCATTAACATCCCATCCTTCCAGGACAAAAAGGGCGAAGACAGCAATGCCACCTGCACTCCTTGTTACTGTTAGTAACACTGATACTTTACCTGTAGTTGTGCATTTAATTTATTTGGATAGTTGGATAGTTAGGGCTGGGAGCTTTGAGGGCTGACACTTGCCCCAGCTGATGGCCCAGTCCTGATTTAGCCATATCCCAAGGCCTTCCAACATCACCAACATGGTACTGGCCTCTTGTTTGCTGGAGAGGGCTTGGGGCTCTCTTTCACTTCTCTTCAGGGTTCGCTGTGGCCCATCATGGGAGCGTTTACTGCTCCATCTGGAAGTGGAGGGCCTGGGCACAGGCTCATCTGGCTCCTCCTGGGCCTCTTCTTGCTCTGCAGTGATGGCACTGGGAGCCATGGCGTGGCTGCCAGAACCCCACCAACAACAGCAGCAGAGAAGGGAGCCTTTCTGCTGTTGTGTTGCACAGTGACACTGTGCACACTGCTGCGTGAGTGTAACTGCAGTTTTGGAGGGGCAGCCCCAGTATCCTGCCCAGCAGCTCTGCATCCCACCTGTGATTGGTTGGGATGGTATCCTCCACCATGACTGCCTCCAACACTGGTGCCAAACATCTCCATCTCCTGATGGATCCAGGGCTGCAGTGTCTGGATGACCACTGCATGGTTCATCTGGCTCAGGGTCTGGATGCCCCCCACAGGACACCACAGACTCCTTCTACAGCCCACCTTTGCAGTACTCCAGGATGATGGAGGTCCTGGGCAGTTGGATATCTTGGAGCTGCTTCTGCCTGGCAGATGACTCGTGGTTGTATCATAGATGGTGTGATGATGTGACATTGCAGAACTGATAATATCCTCCTCTTGGAAAGAGGGCACTCAGCCCCCTGCAGGATGGATGGGGAGCAGAAGTGGTGGAGGCATGGCATCACATAACTGACCTCCTGCCAGTTGTCCAGGCAGATGGGACAGTGGTTGTCCAACTTCACTGTAATTTCTGGAGTTACACAATTACTACACATCAAAGTCATGAATGATTGCAATCTCGCTCTCAGATTTGTCTTGTTGTACACTACTTCCTCTGAAGTAACTTCCCTTTCAGAGATTTCTCCTTAGAACACCAGAAAAATGATAAATGATGCTCCCTTTCTCTCTCTGCAGAAATAGCAGTAAAACAAACCTGAAGAACAGGTATTGTAACCAGGCACTTTGCACCACTCTTCAGTTTGTTTCATCTTTTCATCCTCTCGCTGTCTGTTCTTATTACTCTGCAAAGAGATGGAGACTTTCTTACTTGTGCCCTGTACAAATGCAAAGCGTCCAGCATATTTGGACAACAAGATACCTTTTTCTGAAGTTTTACTTTTTGAAGTTGTAATAAAATTTCGTTAACTGTGGTTGAACAGCTCATGCTCTGAACCTTGCTTACTGCTTTCAGTATTACAGAAATCCTGGAGAAAACATTTGCATCAGTTTGCTTTCAGCATGCCAATACGGCATTTATCTTTTTTTCCTCTCTTCCCCTTTAATTTAACATGTAAGTTTCCTTCTAAATTGCTGTGAGTACATGGCATTTGGAAAGGGCTCTTCAGACTTAATGCATATTCAAGGTGCCCTTAGTGTTGGAGATATCTGTAGTGAGTAGGAGAAACAAAGCTTCTGTAGAGAACAGCTGTGGTAGAAAATAGGCATAGAGGCTGATGGGGAGATTGTGCCTTTCACTGGAGAAGAACATGCTTCACTGGCATTCTACAGAGGAAGGAGTACTCCATTGCTTATATAAGGCATTACTCATTCATCAGAATGCCAATCTATGGTTTGGTGGGGTTTCTTAATTTATTTTTTTTAAACAAAGCCATTTCCAAGAACATACCTGGATTTGCCCCATTCCTGGGTTGAACTTTTTGTAGGTTCCAGTCATGTAAAAACGTAAAGCCTCACTTCCTATGCAATCTGGCAGTAGTGGAAAAGGTTTAAAACCTTTTGAAGATCTCCCATGCTACACCAGGAGTGGAAATTATTCCCTTGACAGAAACCATCCATGGCTGTTGGCATCTTTGAACTAGTTTTCATAAGCCATTATACTTCTCTCTGATTATGAGCAACAAACCTTGCCTATCAGATTATGCACCATACACATTACAGTATTATATTTAAGTTTGAACAAAAATGGTATTATTCTTATATGGAGAGGATTTTTAGAAAGAAATTCTTTCTAGATGTATAACAGTGAAAAATACAACTGTTCGTCCATCTTTATTCCCAAATATTTTTTTATATTTCTTTTCCTATACATTTTTAAATATTGATAGTTCTTTTTAAGTACAATAAGATAGGAGGTGACAGTGTTACAACTACTGCAGTGAAATGTGCAGTAATCTGAAGTTTTATACATCTTGTTTTGCAATTTGTTTATAATTTTAAAATAATTAGTATACACTAAATCATATTAACTTTTCACAGTTGAACAAATAATTCTACACTTGATAATTTAAGCCATCTTTTCAAGAAATAGAAACTACAGGATGTTGACAAGCATTAGGTCAGTGGTATGGTCTGGAAGGTATTATAGGCAGTACCTGTCCTCAGATAAATATTTATTGTGTAGGGACAAGTCTGAAGCAATACAGCTAATGCTTATGTAGTTTTGCTTAATATTTCTTGACATTGTAATAATAATTTGCAGCAGTATTTATTATTGGATTACTGTAAGCATAAGAAAGTGGGCTTTTAATATATTTTTTATACTTCTGTACCCACACATAGTACATATGCTTGCACATTAAGTAATTGTTTTTTGGATGTTTTACGTATAACAGCGCCACAGAGCACAAAAGGATTGTTAATTATCTGCTGAGTTACCAGCCACAGATTATTTATCTTATAAGCAGTAAGGTCTTGGTGGATCCTTGTATAGTATCAGATTTGTCTCTGCTCATCTGGAACATTCTCCTCATTTGTTCCTCATCTGCAGGCGCTGTCACAGTTTGCAACAGCAGCGACCATAGTTTCTTCAAGATCCTCAACCAATTTAGAGGGAAAATTTAGAGGTAGTTATATTCTGTCTTTAAGATCAGTCAGTTAAAGTACATGGGTTTGGAGTTTTGTTTCGGAGTGTTGTTTTTCTCACTTCACTTTTAATTGTGATTTAGCACTGTTACGAATTAAGGAAGTTGCAAAATGTTTCCAGAGCAATTGAAGTTCCCCTGCTGCAGCTTCCATACTTGTGATTGTGGAGACATTGATGTGTTGCCACTGCTTTTTCCTATAGTGACATCTCAGCAAGCTCGAAGATGAAATGTAAATTCTTAGTCTCCCATGGGTATGCATGTCAAAGTCAATTTTGAGTTTCTTTCCGTGCATTCTTTGCCTCAGATTTACTCAGAGGCAATATCCAACAGAAAGAATGTCTAATGCCACCTTCTATTAAAATGTTATGGAGACTATTTCAGTTATTACTTTTGCTCTGTAGTTTTAAGGAGAGCATTAATATGTTTTGGTTTTGAAAATGTATGTTGCTTCAGTGGGAGGATTTTTAGTATTATCAGGTTGTATGTTTGTGTCCATCTATATACACTCATATGTATGCATATATATGTAAAAGCTTTCCTGTGGTTATCTTTAGAAGAATAGTTAGGGAGCTCTCTTAGAAATATATTCAGTGGCAATCTTGCTATTTCTCTGTATAGGATATTAAGCACAGGCTGCCAATCTGTTACTGTAATTTGAGAGCACAGATATTTTGCTCACTTGATTAGTAGCTCTCCACAGAAATGGTTAGCTCTACTGCCAGCTCTCCACAGAAATGGTTAGCTCTACCGCCTGTACTTCTCACACCTGATCACAGTTGCCTAAGTCTGGAGATAGAAGTTGTCATGGTGTGTTGTCACTGCACTTAGCAACTAATGTCTGGGTATGTTGCAGTGATGATGTGAGATATTATCCCTGGTTGGCTAATGGGGAACTCAAATTTCAAGTATTTTCATTTAGTTGTTGCCGTTTTGTTTTCAGGCTGCCAGTCACAACAAATTTTTAGTAGGTTCCTCTTCACTGTCCAGGGCAACTAGATGTGGAGATTTTTAGCTGCGCTCTTGTAGGTATGATGTCTGCTGTTACTTCAGAGAACTGATAGTGAGTAACTTCATTTCCGTGCTGTTGTCCTTTATTCATGGTTATTTCACCTGCACTGCCTCATCTCTAACATAAACATGGTTACTTCGAAGGAGCAGTATTATAATTTGTTTCTATCTTTGTTTCTTTTTGTTTGTAGCTCAAGAAGTTCATAAGAACTCCAGAGATACCTTCAAAGCATGTGAGAAACTGGGTCCCCAAGGTCCTGGAGCAGCGACGACAAGGTTTGGAGTTGTACTTGCAGGTGAGTCTCCTCACAGCCCTATTAAAGTAAAAGTGGCATCTGTTTGCAGAGTGCTAGTGTCCAAAGCATTAGAAGGTATGAAGTGTGGTGCTTTACTGATGGGCAGCTTTAGAGGTGGAGAGTGACCTGGATACTTAGCCAGCAGTAAAGATTTCTGTTCACTTAGCGAGGCTAGCAGCTAGAAATCCAGACTGTTTTGTGATTTTTTTGTGATTCTTGTGGAAGCTGCTGACTGACTTTGGTGAACCTGCTAGTACTTCCTCTACCTAAAATGGGGAAAATAATGTTATTCTTTTCAAAGTCGTCCTGACTGTACTGATCAAGTGTTGCAGAAGAATGGTACAAGGTACCTTTAGGTACAAGGAGGTACAAGGAGGCTTTAACCCACCTCTGTGTAGACAGACTTGGGAAGAATCACCTCATCAAATTCATATCCCTCTACTGTACATGCCCGTATGTGAATTGTTCATCTAGTTGAAATGGGCACCTCTCATCCCATGTTAAACTCAGTTGGTTTGGAAATTTACATTTTAAGTCTTAGACTCTACCTAGATGAGTTCTGATTTTAATAAAGACCATAAAAGGAGTCTTGAGGAATGACTCAGTCGTATAGATATCTAAATATCTCAGTAGTAAATCCCATGCATTTTAATAAGCAGAATTTCTGTTGTCACCATGATTGCTTTAAAAAATGCCCTGTGGTGTAGATTCACAGCTGTTTTTCTGGTGACAAAGCCAAATGAAGGAATTATCTGGGTCGAAACGTAATTATCTGGGGAGGAAGACGAGCAACAATATTGTATTTTTACTCATATCAACCATTTGCAGTGATTTTTTTATTTTTTTTTTAATGATTTTCATGCAACTTTCTTTTGGAGATAATTGCTACCAAGGCACATGTACCAGTTTATGCAGTTGATTTTGTTAAAAAGATACAGATGTAATTTGGTTATAATTTTTTAATTGCTGATAAACTGTAAAAGAACATCCCCCCCTACTGGAAGAGTTAGTCAACTCTTGTTCTTGTGCCGTCTTGTGCATTTAATTAACTCATCCTCTCTTCTATCACCACTGGCTGTCACAGGAACATGCAGTGCTTTAGGTTGAAAGGGACTGCTGGACATACCCCATGTTTAAAACATGACAAGCATCTAAGTTATATCCATACTAACATGCATGCTAATTAAAACAAGGAAAAGTCATTAATATTTTTATAAGAGTCATTTCTGTGTCTACTAACAGAAAGCAGAACTAATCATCAATGAAATTTTAACTTTTAAAATAATTAGAGCCTTGTTTTAGACAATGAAAAGTTCATTTTAAGGTACTTCAGTTACCAGACTTTTTTTAATACTGTCAAGCATTTTCCAAGACACAGTGTAGGAACATGCTACAATTTCAGAAGACATGGTCAGTTTTTAGTTTAACACCACGTATGTAAAATATTGCAAACATACTTCCAGGTAGTACTATAGAGAGTTATTCTGTAGGAGCAGCTTGGCTACTGCTGTCACTAGTTAGTGGTGGTAGTAGTAGCCAGCCATTTGTGCAGCTGGTAAACTCTTATGAAGCCATGGCAGTCATTAACTGTTTTTATAAAACCAACCAGAACCTCATGCAAAGATCGAACAATTACACAAATGTTACATTCAAAGAATTTGTTTTATGCGATATGTTTTTATTTCTTACTGTTGCACTTTGCACCCTGAAAACCTGTACAGGTAAAATGCTATGCACATAGCTGTCAGTTACAGACCTGTACCTGACATGGTCTAATCGTGTTGAGTTCTTAATATATTTTTAATTAAGTAGTCTTCTATAGTTAAGTGCAGACAAAAATTATTATGTGAAATGAGAATAGTAGAATCAGTCTCTGTCAAGCAATAAAGAAAGCAAGAAATTCCCCTGCCTAAGCCAGAAGGTGCTGCAGTTGGCAGGACCTTGTTACTTCTTTGTGACCTTTTCATGATGAAACCGCCCTTTTAAATCCTTTCAGCACACCTTGTTTGTTTCTTGTGGTGGATAGGCAGGAGCTCAGAAACATTTCATTATATCTTTCTGAAGAGTAGCAAAATTATGAAAAAAAGCAAATATTATTAAATTATAAGTTACAAAGAGTCATTTTCTTACATTTATCAGTATCCACTGCCAACTAATATTCTTCAGATTGCGTATTTTACTTATGTTCTTTAAAGATTGTGTGGGGATTTTTTTATAGTAATCCAATTTTCATGGAATTGTGAAAGAATGATTTATCTGTACTCTTTTGTGACTTCCATATTTTACAAGTTTGACTGGAATTTACAACTTTTGTTTTTAATACTGTGAAACAATTGACTAGAAGCACTAATATGTGTAGTATTTCAGCTGCGTGTATGATAATATATACAGAGCCCTTGTGAATACTGAGAACAATCAACTGACTGACAAGAGGAAAGAAGGATTATGTTTAATTTATTAATGAGGAAACAGATGCAAAGATAAGTAAATGACAGAGTAAGGCCCCAAACATTCAAGCAAATTAGTATGAAAGAATAAGCTATTGCTCCTCTCCTGAGCATGGTAAATGTGTCTGTGCGTGATCCTGTGAACTACAGCACACAGGACTTAAGCTGAGCTGATTTAGTCTTTGCTAAATAAGAAAATCATAGAATCATAGAATATCCTGAGTTGGAAGGGACCCACAAGAGTCATTGAGTCCAGCTCTTAGCCTAGCATGGGAAATCCCCAAGGGTCACACCATGTGCCTTAAAGCATTGTCCAAATGTTTCTAGAACTCTGTCAGGCTTGGTGCTGGGATCACTTCTCTGGGGAGCCTGTTCCAATACCCAATCATCCTTTGGGTGAAAAACTTTTTCTGATATCCAGCCTAAACCTGTCCTGACTCAGCTTCATGCCATTTTCTCGAGTCTTCTCACTAGTCACAAGAGTGAAGAGATGCCCTTTTCCTTCCCCTCACAAAGCTACTGAAGACTGCAATGAGGTCTCCCCTCAGTCCCCTATTCTCCAAATGCCTGTTAATGACAGTGGAAGAGCACTTAATCAGCTCTAGTTACCTTGTGGTGGCCATCAGCTAGGTAACTTTGTAGTTGCTTACTTGTACATCTGAGCTTGTAGCTTACCATACAGCAGAGATGAGAATACAGGTGGTTTTGATTTAAAATTTGTAAAATGAATGATTGGATTATGCTATTGCTGATAAAAATTTCTCTTATAGTAGTTCTAGATTGTAACAAGATTAGAATTTAGATAATATTTGTTTATGGTTAGAAACACATTCTTTTGATGCATTTCCTGAAGAGCTTTGTGTTGAGGAAAGGTAGAAGGTACTGATTTTAAGTAGCTCGTTTTATAGGGAACCTATAATTTGAGAAGGGCTGCCAAATGGACCTGCTTTGAAAATCTGTGACTCCTGGTAGTAGTAAGCATGGAAAATTACATTTGCTTGAAAGTACCAGAAGGTGAAGGTAAGTGTGGGAGATGATGGGGCAGAGTGATAATCAGCATTGTAGCTTCTGGATGGTCAATGGTTGCTTGGATTTTTTCATCCACTGTATAATCTTGGACTGACTGTTTAGAGAAATATAATTTGGTTTGGAAGTGTATTTAAAGGAGATATAAATCACTTGAAAAGCTGCCTCTTCCACAATTATTATTGGGTACGAATTGAGTGAGTCATCTTGTGGATGGACCAAGTGAACAGGTAATTTTGTTTTGGATATTGAAGATATTGTTGGAATTCCTAAGGGTGGCACTAGAGGGACCTTATCCAATTGGTTATCAAAGCAGCTGCAGCTGCATTGTCAATTGGATCAGTATTTGTTACAAATAGATTTTATATGATGTACTCTTGGAAGAGCAGTCTTTACAGAGCTTATTTCCAGTGAATTGGTAATGGGGAAGAATTTGATCTAGCCACCTGCTCTCTACTGATTTGAAGTTAGGTCATATTCTTGTCCTGGTAAGCTGATGCTGGATGTTATTGCCATCCAGTCTGTCTGCCCCAGGGACTTGCCCTTTGACGGGTCTGCCTTTTAAAGTTCAATGGAATAGATATTTTCTAGCCCCCTTGGGCAGAAGAAATCACATCATTTGCTGATATCATCAGTCCAACAAGGTAACAGGCATCGTTAGCAGATTCACTGTGAAGTTGCACCCACATCTCAGCATGAGACTGTGTGGCTGCTGCTAGTCCTCGTTGAAATGATTTGCTTACAAAGAGGGATATTGAAGGAGGCCCATTTTTGATGAGCTTCAGTACAGTAACTCATTTCATGTGGTCTGGGTGACCTGGAGAAATTCTTCTTGTGACTGGCAAGGCTCTAATATAAAACAGAGTCTTGTAGACCTTCTGAAGTGCTCTGTACGTATGTAGGGTCTATATGTACATATGCCTCTAACCAGAGTTAATATGTAGAGCTAATATTTCTCTCTTGGCCGAGGTCAAGAAAACATACTTGCCTTTTATTTATCCTTAAACTTTTTACAAAGAGAACAGTCCTGATTCCTGGAGATAAGATCGGTTAAAGTGCTGCTTGGCTGTGAGACTTGAAGACTTGATGAACTTAAGCATTCCAGCAGTTTCAGGAATCCAGATCTTAAAAATGAATTATGGCGTTTATGAAACTGGACTAGAGTTTTGTTTTCCATTTAAGGAAAGAATCTGGAAATCTGAGTAGCACTTTGACTTATACTTCAGTATTCTTCAAAATGCAATTCTCTTTAACAATATTTTAACTACCAATCCTTCCTGAAAAACATAGTTAAAACCATATCTGTTACAATTTTGCTCCTAAGAAATTAGAATCCGATCCTATATTTCTTAGCTTTCTTAGTTTCCAGCTGGGTGGAGTTAGGAAAACAGTGAATGGAGTAATGACTAGCGTGTAGTTCCTTTACGAGTGAGTTCATCAGAAATATAAATATAAAATATAAATATAAAGAAGAAAAGCACCCATTATTATACTGCATTTTTTAATTTTTTTCAGAGAACAGTTCAACAGCAACTGGAAAAGAATGAGGGCAAATGTGCTATTTCTGTAGTTAATGACTGCAGAAGAAAAACTATCATACAGAAAATATGGCCCAGAGTGTCATTTCTTCATGGGCCATGATGATTTTCTTTAATTACCTCAGTAAACAAATAAATAAATAAATAGTCTTTTCTGGCTGGACAATAGGTATGATCAAAGCCTTTGTACTGTTGATCTAATTTTGTGATGTTTCTTCATGAAAGGTTTGAGTTCAGTTAAAAAAATACTGAAAGGATCTGTTTGTTGATTTGGAAACTCTCTTGCAGAGCATTTTGGAGCTAGTACAGTATTTTGTATTGCATCTGGGGATAAGAATCTTGTGCTTTCTTTGAGTGTCATTCATTGCCCCTTTTCGCTATCATTCTGGGAACTGAGTTAATTTGGTTTCTCAGGGTTTTTTATCTAATTGTGAAGAAAAAGAGTTTTCTGTCACCTTGTGGGTGACAAGAAGGAACGTGAACTCAGCCATTTATAACCTCGTCCATTGTCAAGAAGGCTGGAGATGGCTCTTGATGCCGGTCTACAAGTACTCCACCCTCCACATAGTATGTTTGCTAGAGCTTTGCCTTTCAATGGCCTGTTCTGCAACTGTAGCTGAAATCCTGCTCCAGAGCTTTCTTGTCTGGAGTAGGATCAGAATGTGAGGAAAAGAAATCCTTGGCGATGTACATGGTTTTTCACTGTATTCTCTTCTCTTTGTGAAGTGGAGGAAAAAATGTCCCACGGTAGTACATAAAAGTTATCCTGAGCTCTGCTAGCAGAACAAAAACTAGGGCTTCATATAAGGACAGGGAAATCTTAATTTGTGGCTTGTTCGAAGCTGATATAGCTCTCTAGGATCAGAAACAATCTGTTAAGTACATTCTAAGTGGAACAGTTCTTGATGTGCCATTTTTAGTATAAAAGAAGGAAAAAAAGTGTAATGTCTGTAGAGGTGACAGTTTTTGAACTGGTGCTGTTGGAGCTGTTTAGAAGTATTGAGATCTTTGTGTGTGATATGTGCACTTTCGTGAAACATTTGTTTGCTTTTTCCCAATAAAAATAAATCAAGTTGGTTAGTATTTAATTCTGGAAATGCAATGGCAAAATGATCTTAAAACTGTTCAATGATCATTCAGCTTTTTAAATTCTATTTCTGTGCAGTTCGCATTCATCACATTTATCCATTCTGTCAGTGTTCATATTCATTACAATTGTTCTTCCTTTATACTCTCAGAAATGCATTCTCTATCAAGCATTTTGTTATTCCTATATGCCTGTGTATCTTTGCCAAAGGGTGTTGTGAATGCAAAATTTTTTAGTTGGTTCAAAATTTTGGAGGAGTTTGTATCAAGCATAGAAGGTCCTCTATCTGGAAATAACCTTCAAGGCTGCTAGTGTTTTGAAGAAAAATGTCCATATGTTAGTCTTATTCATTTATACTCTTCCTTGGTATCCACTTGTAGCCATTTTGGGATATAGGATACAGTGCTAAATGGATCTTTGATCTGAACCATTATGACCTTTCTTATATAATCCTTAAAATAATTAGTTAAAATAGTTAGACACATATTTGTGTTTCAGGTTGTTATTATATTTGTTTAAGCATAAATGTGTTTTCAAGAACCTAAACCCTATATGTATCATGAACAGTATCAGTATTCTGTTTCAGTCAAGGCAAAAGGAGTAAGTCGTAAGGCTGAGAAGATGTGGCTGAACACACACACACACATATATATATATAATGAAGAGATATGCAGGTCAGATACCACTGTGCAAAGCCCCTTGTAAAGGCTAATACCTTTTCAGAGTAAATGCTTTACTCATGGGAGGTAATTGGTTATATACTTAAAAGCTGAATTCAGAGGTTGAAATTTTAAGCTATAAAACTTTTGTGCAAAATGTGGGCCTATTTTTGTTCTTCTCCACCTTTTTCTGTGCATGCCTGACCTGTGGGCTTTTTCCCACTAGGCTTCTGTTTGACCATTCCCCACATCTCAGAGCAGGGACTGGATAGAAAGCACTTTGACTTCCTTTTGTCATTCATTAGGCACCACAAAGGTTTCTACAGAGGCAGTCTTTTCCTTTGTCCTATGTGCACATTCGTTGTTGGGATCTATTTCTAACTAAGACCAAATTGGCTTATATGCAGAAGAAAAAAAATAAATCCCATCAATTCCAGAACAGATGCTTATCTTCCTGATTGCTCTTTGGGAAAACCAGTTTTATTTTAGGTGCAAGTGAATACAATGGGAAGAAAGAGTCTAGCATTAGAAAGTTGCAAGTAAAAGTTGGATTCAGTGAAATAAGATTTAACTGATGTTTAACTGGGAAGTCTGTTGAATCACCCACATCTATTAATCACATTGAAAATTCTCTCTATTATCCAAAATTATTCAGTGTCTTCCTTCTCTAATTCCATTTCATCTGCAGTAATCAGGGTTGAACCATACCTGTAAGGAGTTCTAAAAGCAATGGTATGATAAGTATAAAAAGACAAAATGTTCTTTGTCCTCATTAAAGATTGTGAGCAGAGTGTTAAATAATATTAATGGCTGGGATTGTCAGTACTTAACAGTACTTTCCTAGTACAAGTGATTTTATTGATCGATACAGTCTCAATGTAACAGGGCAGATTATTCTACTGATTTTATCGAAACCTTAACTAAGTTTGTTAGTGTACCACATATCTTTAAATAGATCTAGATGATGATGTAGATTAAGAAAAGCAGACCACCATCCATCTTTTTTTGATCGGTTAATAACTTAAATCCATCATTGCTGCTACCAGCTTTTTTAAGATTCTGTTGTGCATACGTATTTCTTTGGTGGTACAGATACATAGCTGGTTTTAGATGTCTGTAGATTTTAAACAACTGTGCCTGACACATGCAGGATTGCATATTTCTTAAGAGGAAGCAAAAAGCAAAAGAAAACAAGAACAGAAAATAAACTTGTAGATAATTTAAAGGAGAGACATTTATAAAGATTGTTTGTCTGCAGAGATGTTTCCTGAATAAGTATTCAAAGCACTTTTCATGCATGCTTAGAAAATTACCTGGTTTATGTTTTAAGAGTTAATTTTTTTTACTTTTCAAGTGTTGCTGTGTTTTGATTTATGATTCATAATTTTTTTCCTTCATCTTCAATAATTTGTTTGGTTTTGCTATATAGAACTGCACTGCATGTTCTCTCTCATTTTGGTCTTACATGTTAGAGCTGATCAAAATAAATTTTACTCAGTTAAACGCAGAATTTACATTGGAAGTCATGAGAGGTTTAGAAGCCATATCTAAATGCTTGTTCTCTTTTCATTAAGAGTGTGTCATAATGATATTGTATGACATACTTTTGCCCAAGTTAAGATGAACATCAAACTGTACTAATTGTGCACTTCTGTAGAGTGAAAAATGGTCTCTTTCGTGACCTGCATATGCTCAGAATAACTGTAATATATTTTAGGAGGGAGAAAGAAATTATCTGTCTAGGAAGTCACAGCCTGTTAAAGCAGAGCTGAGGATATTAAAACCCAAGTGCTGGCACGCTGTTGTTGTTTGCTGATGACCAACTGTTCTAATAGCCATGATTCCTTCTAGAGCCATACAAAGTATGAGATACTTATTTCGTTTAGCCATTATGAAGGAAAAAGTGATTACCTTCCTTATCCTAAATGCAGCTCCTCATTTGATATGCAGGTATTAAATTTTCTTTTTCCTTGATATTTAATAGATTTGTTTGAACTTCTCTGGGGAAGGCAGAGGGGAGTCAAAAAATTTTTGTCCATTATAGTGAAGAAAGAAGGAGGGAGCTGTAATTCCTGCAGTCTTATTATCACCACCTGAAGTACGGTAGAAAGACTCAAGTTTTCCCCACCTTTTTAATCAATCCGTGGTATTTCAAGTGCATTTTCAGTTCCTATTTTATGTTATCATAAGGTAATTCTTATATTTTGGTGTGCAAATGGCTATTGCTTTTTTAAATTGGACTTTTAAGGCAAGTTAAATCTTATGGGCTTTTTATTCAAAATTAATCTTTAAAGTTACTTAATGAATTGCCAGTGAAGGGAAAAACTTACTTTCTAGTGAAAGACTGTTTTATTGTTGCATGTGTGGTGTAATACACTATGTTTTGTTAATGTTATTCAGTAGTGTACAGCACTAAATTAGCACATAGTTTAGACCTAGGTTTGCCAAATGAGTGACTTTATACAATCTGGTAGTATTATTCTGCATATCCTCTTGGTGCAAGTAAAGATCAACCATAAATATTCTTTACACATTTATAAATTGCACATGAGGGCCGGGGGAAAAAAAGTTCCTAAAGAAGTGAAGAATTCAGTTTTTGCAGCAGGATTTGAATCTGCACATAAGGCACAGGCCATACTCAGAAGCCAGAGGATGAAAACAAAATATAATATATGCTGAACCATCCATTCTGTGCTTTGGATGAAGAACTCATTCTGGGGGAAAGAATAGTATAGGATCATGCTACATATGTAAGCAACACTAAATCAATCCTTATACATAGAGAAGCTGAATTAAAGCTTGATTGTAGTGTACCATAATAACTTTGTCTAACATTGTATCATTTAGCATGAAAAGAAGAAAAAAAAAAAAAAAACAACTGTGGAACTGATCACAAGGGTTTACCAGAAAGATACTGAAATAAGTAATTCTTGACCTTCTGCTTTAGAGATGTTGAAAGGAAATAGCATAGGAACAGAGAAGTTTTTTGTGAGAAGGGCTGCTTAAGGAAGAAGAGCTTCTGTCAGTAGCTGGGACAGGTGAGCAGAGGAGGAGATGACTAGTAACTAGTCTTCCTCAGGTTATGGAAGGGTGCTCAGTGAGCTTTGGTACTCCAGTAAATTGGACTCTCCTGCATTAGACATAATTCCCGTGTGTATGTGTGTGCGCTGCCTTTTCTTGGCATTTATGCAATCTTGCATGACTCCTTTCTGAAAGATATGTTGAAGGATTTCAGAGTGAACTAAGGGGAGAAGGTCCTGTGCTCATGGGTAGCCTAGGAGAATAATAAATGCTTGTTATCTTCTCTAACGTTGTCTATCTCCACACGTCACCATTAATTGTCTTTATTTTTCTTTTCACCTGCTTATTGTGTCTGTAATCTGAATATAATGTGGATTTAGTTAAATGTAAAAAAGCTTGTTTTACACTAAAACCAGTCTTAGTAGAATTTCTTGACTGAGACAGACTTGAATTTTTGTGAAGGTACATTTACAAACAAATACACATTACCAAATAATGGCTAAATTTATAACTGACACGGATTTTTCCTGTTGACTTTAAAAACATGGACATCAAAATAAACTCATAGAGTTGCTTATGGTAAATACTGTGAATTATACATAAGAAAATCTTCAAGAATATTGATGTAAAATTGAGGTTTGTAGTGCAGTTTCTTCTTTTTAATTCTTGTAATTATCACTGTCTTTGTCTAATATACTTCTTCTGTAGATGAAAAAAGTTTGCCAAAACAAAGCATGAAGTAGAAGTAGAACCTTTAATTTCATTAGGCATGTTGTAACTGGTGAAGATTAATGTATATATCTCTTGCTAATTCTTTTCAATTACTCAGTTCATATAAATTCCCAAACCTTGTTAATTATGCTGAAGTCAGGTGGTAATTTTTAACAGTATTTCCACAACAAGGGAATTTTCCTGGTCTAACCTTGCCCTCCTGTAGAAACTCTCAGCAGATTAGGCATTCTGACTCTAGTCCATTCGTTTTCAGCACAAGCCTAATTGCTGCCGACTGCCTGCCACAGGTACCCTGGTATCGTACATTTAAGGGATGCAGGTTCTTCTGAGAACAAATAAGGAAAGATTAATTGTTTGTTTTGTTTCATCCCAAGAGAAATGTGGGAGCTTAATCAAGAAAAATAATTTCTTCTGTTGATTTGGCTTATTTGTGGAAAGGGATAATTGTATAGAGGCAAGCATAGAGCTATGCATTTTGAAAGAAATTTTGCCATTTACCTACTTGGGAGGCAAAGATACAGCAAAATGAATGTAACACAGCATTGGAATTGATGGGGATGGTTCACATTTCTCATAGTAAGTAATTTAGCTGCAGGGCTTTTATTTGAACCAATATTGCTAGGTGGTGTTGTCATTTGTTTTGTCTGCTTCTTTGGATATCTAATCAAGAAGACAATAGTAGGGGGAAAAACGCTTTTCCAAATTGTCCTTAATTGCTAGAGCACAAAGTGAGCTAAGCACTCAGGTATTTCCAATTAAAGAACTTGTTTCCAGCAAGCACCATTAAATCCATCTTTCCCAATCTGATAAATAAGCTATCAAAGAGTGGAACAGATTAATTGAGAGCAATTAGTTCAAAGCTCAGTGTAACAGTCAGAGTGAACCAACATTATCAATGAATGCAAATTTTACGTAAAGCAGTAAGAAGCACTGATGCAACAAAATAGAGTTGAGAGTAGTCACTAAACACAAAGGAAAATTTTGTCTGGGATACGAAAATTAAAGACATGGGAAATATCACAGATCCTACAATTCAGAGCCAATCAAAGATTTACTTTAATTGCATCTAAAGCATAAGAAAGCCCTGCATATAGTACAACATTTGAGTCTTTAAACATCGTAATCTCTCAGTGTGGTGTGCTTATGTTAATAATCAGTAACCGCTGTGTTTGGTAGAGAGTTAGCCCTGGTGCACTGGATTTTGGTTCCTCTTTAAGGTGGATGTGCTAGTCATGTATCTAGACCTGTTTGATGGGTGTTCCTTTCTTCCAGCTGTCTGTGCATGCCAAATTGCATTGCTCCATGTCGTGTAAACATCGTTCTGCATGTGGGTCCTCCATATATTTCTCATAATGACAAAACAGAAAAAACACCTGAATTCTCTCTTTAAGTGCCAGCATTTGCCTTTTGACAGTGCGTGCATCACCGTGAGGAGAATGCCCCTCTGTCCCCTTAGATATTGAAATAAACTTATAGGCTTTGAGTATTAATATGTTCCAAAAAATATTATATGGTGGTTCTGCTGTTGATATGTGGTTTATATATTCTGCTTTGGAGTAATGTGCTCCATCAAGAAGAAGGCAGGAGGGGATATGCATATTCTGTTACACACTAAGCAGACTAATTTTCGAGTCAGTTTTTACAGAGCTACCTTGGCTACTAGGTAAGTTGTATTGCTGCTCTTTGTGCATTCACGTAAACTGACAGCACAAATAAACTAGCTGCCACCACTTTTAAAACTTCTCTCTTAGAACGTCAGTTTGTGCAGCACATCTCTGGCCTTTATGGCAGCACTGCGGCTGGAGTCTGCTTTTGTAGAATTACAGTTTTAAAATGGTTGGATAAAAATCTTATTTCTTATGCTGTTGCAACCCACTGGGTATGTCTATTCTAGGAAAATGAAAAGGTCAGTGATAACTTTCCCAATAAAACCTTCTGAGAAAATGTCATTCCAGTTATGTGTATCTGACTGGGGAAGTTCATCCTCCATTTTTTGAGTTTCATATTTTTTGTTTCCAGAATATCATCATCATTAGAGAAATTCAGCATTCATATCTGTGATAGTATGATGTCATATCAGATCGTGAACTGATGATAACAGACATGCTTTAGCAGACACTTTCAACACAGGCCATTTACAGTATTTTTCTTTGTATCCTTACTGGCAAGCCACTGGGAGATCACAGTTGTATTCTGAATAACTGGTTTTCCAAGCAACTTCCCTGTAATGCTGGCTTCTGAAGAATATTCTGAATATCCCTAAGAAATCAAGATGTGAAGGCATCCAGATCTCCAAGTGAGCTTTCCAGAGTGGGATCTAGCTCTCACACCTGGTTCAGTGGAGAAGGTTCCTCATGTAACATTTCAAAAGCACTCATAAAGCCAGAGGAGATTACAGAGGAGCAAAGACCATGCACGGGATTCAGAGTCTGCATCTTGCAGCCACCAGGATTTAAGTTCAGTCAAGATCGTGCAGTGATATATGCTAATAGTTTTGAACAGCAGTAGTTGTATAACTTCAGGATTAAAAATCAGTTTGTGTTTTTGTAATGATACTGTATTTATATGCCATGCAATAGTGCTTACCTGCTTCACAGGTGGATTTTTTAAAAAAATTATTCTAATTCAGGCAAGTTTAATTATGTGACCTGAATTAGTTATTCAGCTTTAAATGTGGGAATCATGAGGACATGGACTGCAAGAGTAAGTTGCCATAATATATTGGTGTCTTTTTATAGTATTGGAAATAAAGCTTAGTGGGTTTTGTGATGAATTTGCCCTCTAATGATGTAGGAGGTTCTTGATAACTGTGGTCCAATGCAGATACTCAGGAACAGTATTATTAATGTGCAAGTAGAGACAGCACTTTGGTGAAAAGGTCCAGCAGCCAGGCTTAACATCTGAAACAAAATTTAGTGCAGAAAAAAAAAAAAAAAAAGGCAAAAAGAATTGAAATTTCTCTAGTTTAGTCAGTTATTTTTGCCCAGTTTTACAAAGTGGCGATGTTGACCGAGAAATCAGAGAGAAGTCCAGCATGAGACAGGACATGTGGAGAAGCTGGGTTTGTTAATGTGTGGATGGAGTCATGTAGATTACTTACCCTGTAGTATATTTACTGGTTTTAACTACCATATTATACTCTCTCTATATATAGCATATTCTTTCAGTTTCAGATTCTTTCAACTACGCATCTTCCAACTTTTTCTTGTTTTGTTTTTTACCCTAAAATTTAAATTTTGTCCCTTTGACTGGTTTATTCAATCTTCATATCAGTCATAGTGTTGTCTTCTGATGGTCATGTGTTGACAGTCGTCTCATTGGCCAGTCAACAGAGAATGAAAGTTTTTTTGTAGATTTCAGTTCTATTGTAAATCCTTTCTGAACCTTTACATTATATCCTCATATGTCTTGAATTTGGGGCACCCATACTCCAGACATACTTGTACTAATGGCTTACTCACTTTTATTTGCTCATCATAGGGTCTAGAGTCTGATTAAGCTCTCTGTACCACAGTAGTGTAGTACTATTCTGTCTTCTCATTGAAGGACCGAGAAATGTGACTTAAATAACAATTTAACCTTAACTTCAGTTGCCAAGGCTTTCTGATAGAGTAAACCAGAGCCTTCAGAGACAGAGTAACCATTGCACCAAGGGGTGCAACACAGCCTTTTTTCCAAATTCTTCTTGCATGGGGAACCCAGAGGCCAAATATTTGTGCCAAAATGAATAATGGAAGTAAAGAAGATTGCTGTCTAAAAATGCCAGTATATATGTGTCATGAATCTATGATTCTCAATTTCAACCTCATTTGTGGAGTTTACTGACCATAATTAAGTAGTTCTCTGGTTGCTGAGTGAGGAACATCAAGCAATTGCCAAGTGTGAATATAACTTCAAAAATATGAGATTTATAGAGAGCATCTTGGCATTCTTGCAGTTATTTTAATCTTATGATAATTTTTTCAAAGAAATACAGATAGCTATTTAGTTTCCATTAGCAAGCTAAATTACAATCTCATTTCTCCATCCTGGAGAAGTCACCACTCTTTCAACAGCGGTAATGTGGAGAGGTTTTAGCCAGATCAGAACACTGTCTGCAGAATTGCTATGGCTGTGACAAATGCAGCCGTCCAGCTGATGCTGCTTGTCTGCCATCAGCACGGAAAAGGTAAATAAGCATTCACTGACCAGGTTAGGATGGTCTCTCCTCAGAAGTAATTGCATCGTTCCTCACCTTTATCAAGGACTCCCTTGCTAGTGAGTTTTGGGAGGGACAAGTGTCAAGGAACAGAGTCATAATGAAGTACCTGCAATTGAGCAAGGATTACATTGCTCCGTTAATTCTGTAAAAACTTGTCAGTTTGCCACCCAAATAAATGCCTAGACTTCGTAAAACATGGAGCAGAGTGACCTCTAGAAGAAAAATCAATGGCAATTCATATTTCATATGTCTATAATTGCTTGTGAGAGCATGGCAGCAGTTTGTTTATAGAGCAGCTTGTTTTAGCAGGGATTGTTTCCTGACTTTTTCTTCTTTCCAGTGGTGATGCCTCTCATGGACTGTGAATCACAGCTAGACACAGCGTTAGACAGGTTTTATTGGTGGTGATTTTTTATTATTGTTTTCACATTACTGTCTTCAGAATTGCTACACTGTGTTTTGTTTGAACCACTACACTAATCTATAGTTACATGTAAATCCTGATCACAACTGTTTCCTTGAAAGACTCCTGAAGCTGTATTTTACCTTCTTTTTTGTAGGCAAGACTTTATCCTCTGTGAAGTTATCCATTTGCTAGTATTTTAGCCATCAAACTGAATCCACTGCATGGGCTTCATTTTTAAGCAATTTGTCAGGGAAGCAAGGCATTCTCACAGTCAGCTAATTTAAAGACAGAATTTTGAAAATATCATTTTTTCCCCTGCTTTGCTTTGTTTTTTCTTTTTTTTTTTTTTTTTTTAAGAAGCTGTTGTAAGATTTGTATCCCCACTGAGGACTGAGATGTCATAGGGATAGAGAAAATGCCGCTCACTTTATGGATTACTGTTAGGTCAACAAAACTTTGGCAGCATTGATTAACTTGACAGTGAGTACAGCAGTACATTTATCACTTATGGCTGTGCTGTAGAAAATCTAATAAGAGGCAAACAATTCCCTTTAGAGCAGTAACAGGTTCACTGTGGCTAACGGTGCATGCACTGGAAATTTCTGACTTTAAATTATACCCTTGCTGCTAGTTGGGTCATTGACTCCAAGCTACTGCACTTTCACTACTATGTTCTGTATTATTAATTTGATCAAAATTGTTTTGGCTTCTATAAATATGTTCAAACTGTGTATTGGAGTTCATATAAACTCATAAGCATTTTTGAAGAAGGGACGCAGAAGGAGCATGATCCAAGCTATGTTATGTAGCAGGGGCAGCTCCCTGTTAGAACCACAAATGCTTGGGGTCTTTCAGGGTTATAAAGGAAAAATTTTATTAAACTGTTGCTTACAAATCTGCCTCTAATTCACAGATTTAAATAAATCCCAAACCTAAACCTATCTTACATTCATTAAGTTTCATTGGTTGGTCAGAAGGACTTTTTCCATATATACAAATATGGAGTTTTTTAATTACCAATAAGTACATTAAAAATTCTGTACTAGTTGATTTATAGATATGCTCTTCGAGTTGTCTTTTTTTTTTTTTGCAAGTATTATGAGAACTGAACCATGAACAAGAGATTTTTTTCCTTTCCTGTGTAGAAGTGCTGCTGATTGACTGTAAGTTAGTGTTTGGTTCTAATCTTATAGTGAAATTGGGTTTTATTCCTTATTGCTTGGTTTCATTTTAATAAATCTTTTCTCAAAGTCCATGGCCAGTACATTGGAAAGTGTCTTTGCATTGCAAATATAAAGAAAAACTGGGGGGGGGGAGTTGGGTTTTTTTGTTGTTTTTTAAGTCTTGTACTGATTAGTTCTCTAAAATGGAAGCTGTGTATAAGATATACTTCTACAGAGGAATACCAAGCTTTTTTTCAATTCAAATAACCAAAAGTATGTAAAGGCCACATACGCAAATAATTTTGTTTCTAGAAACCATCAGGAAAGAAGATTGAAGAAAATGCAGTATTAAGTGCAGATCAGAACATACGGTGTGCAGCTTAATTTATGGGTTTGTGATACAATCTGCAAAATTGCTGTTCAAAGGAGAGTAAGGGGTTTTTTTTAATAAGGATTCTTGGCTCAGTAGAGTAGAGAGCTTTTGTGAGTAGCAACTATTATTTCAAGTATTTTGTGTTATTTTAGGAAACTGTTTAAATTGGAGGTTTTGTTCTGCAGTATCTCTTAAAATGGTGTAGTTTTCTTTGTTGGGAAAGAAGTATTCTACTTGAATCAATTGTCAGGAGGCTTAATGTAATAAGGCAGTTTGTGGTCTGACTAAAAGAAACATGGTGCAAAAGAAATTCCCATAGCAGTTTGTTTTTAACAGAAAAACTGAGTTCACCTGAAACATAAATACATTGAAAACTGAGGCTTAATAAGATAGAGCAGCATCAAAAGGAAACAGGTTGGGGTTGTTGTCCAAAGTTTGTCTTATAATGAATATAATTTAACCAAATATCTATGTTAATAATAGAATAGCTCTATTAACAGCATAACAGCAGATTTTTTGCAACGAATGATCAAGCAAGTTGGCATTAGTACCCTTTGCATAGTTAGGGGGAAAATACAATTAAAATAGTGCTTCCTGTTTTGCGCTTTTTTTAAAAAATTTACAGGATAGAAGTTGTGTTTCTCACTCCGTTATTGCATTTTATAGGTAACGAGACACATTTCCACACTTTCTCCTGGGTTCATACAATAAAGGAGTTACCCTACTGCCTGCCTTACTGAACAGAGACCTGTTATTGATTACCTATCACACTGGCATCAGAACTACTCTTAGGATTCAATTTTTTTGTTGTTTTGCATATTTTATTGATCAAAAGTGGTAAATGAGCATCAAGCGTGCAAGAAGACGATGAATTGTTTACTTGCATAAAATAACCTTTCAATAAGGGAAGATGCATTGCTCACACTTTTGGTGCTGTTCTGCTGCCCGAAGCAGATGGCATTCAGCTGCTATTGATTTGCTCCTATAGTTACAGAGCAGCATGTAACAAGGCATGCTCATTTCTCTGAAAGAGAGGTGAGATTTTTGCCAGGGTGGCAGGAGTGAAAAAGGAAGGATGGGGGGTTTGGAGGGGGACTGTTTGGGGGTTACATTTTCTTGCAAGAAAAAAACCTGGAAAACCTTGCAACTCTGTGCAAACAGATAGGAGGGTTTTTGTGTTTGCAGAGAAGGGAAATTACTTTGTTCAGTTCTAGCACTTCTGGTAGCTATTGATGCAAATTGAGTCTGGAGCAAGCAAGTATTTAGAATTGTAAAAAACAGCCAGAATTTAGCACCACAAACTCTATACCACAAGTCCTAGCTGCTATGTTTTCTTAATTCTACATGGTTTTTTTCCTACTTCTGATTCATTAGCAAGACAAAATCATTCTGCAATATGTTGGCTTGATTCTGCAAACACTTAATTTCACTGAAGAATACAGAATTTAATAATGCACTTCTGTATCTCTCCTGTAATGGGACACATACACACACACAGAGCAAACACAACTTTCTCTTAAAGTTTATGTGAAAGGGTGTTTAATGCAGAATTTTGGCATGAACAAGATGTTTGGCAGATTTGAATGAAATGCAGATAGATATGTGATAGAAGAGGGTTTCAGCAAATAGAGTATAGGCATGTTTGTTCTAAGACAAAACATTTTAGATAATTCAAAGTCTTATTTCTGGAAGGGTAGTATGGTGGGGGTTACTGAGGAGCGGTGTGCAGTCCTCAGTCAGGCTGTTTGGACACAGAAATAACCTATCTGTCAAGATCCACAAGTGGGGTAGTATGAGAATTAACAAATTCAGACTCTTGATGACAAAACTGGACCCGTTAAGTGTTTTGACAACACATATTAAAGCCTTTCTTGCCCACCTGACTGTTCTGCACTGACTCTTTCTGCCAGAAATGCTTACTGTTATTTTTTAACAGTCTTGAACATCTTCCTGCTCTTATGTTATCTGGGAAAATAAAATAGGGTACTGCATTATGACTGCCCTGCTGTCCTCCGTGTTCTTTATATGGTGTTCCTTTTAATGAAAATAGTAAATGAGATATGACCCCTGGCAAAACATTGTCACAGCATAGTTAGTAGCTATTTATTTATCAAGAATTTAATTTAAACGTGCATATTAGCATCTGTTAAAAAATGTCCTACTTCATCTATTCAAATTTCTGCTTCTGACATTGATTTTAACTTGCTTGTGTAATTTATGAAATGCTGTCTAAGCTTTTTTAATATCCATGTTGTTATGTGTCCCTACATCTCGACCATTTGTTATGCTGCTTCTGTGGCATAAGCAGGACAGAAGAGATTGCCTGAATCTTTGACTTTAACCTGTTGGTTTTCATCCAGATTAGAGATTTCTTCTGAGTGTATTTCAAAGCAAACAAGCTGTGGTGATTTTTTCAGAAAACAGATGCTTTTTAATCAATGGCTAATGCTGTCAGCACAACATTTACCACATTGTTCCAAGTTGATTTGGTCTTGCTCTCCTGTGGGGCTAGAAAAATGTTTTAAACATAAGAATGTTTACAAACAGGAGTAAGATAATGAAACATGGAAAAGCATATGTTTTAAAATATGGTTTTTTTCTGTTAGAGTGTTGCTACGAGAAAGCCCTTTGCTTTAAACAGATTTAAACAAATACATCCATGTTCTATTCCTGTGGTATCTATCCTGTTCCTGTTAGGACTGACTATAGTTTTCTACAGCCCCTCTGTCTCTGTCATTTCTGTATTTGTTAGTGGTCAAAACTTACTTTGTGCTTCTTTGCCATTGTGTAAGCAACCACCTCATTAAGTACAGATTAGGGTATCAGAGTAAATTGCTAGTATGTTAACAGTTTGGGGGAAAAAACCAAAACAGTCCTATACACAGATTTTTACCTTTCTTTTGCTAATAAATAAAGCTGATTAAAATTTGAGTAAGCTTCAGAGTTTTAAAATAAAGCTTAACAGTTTTCTCACAATTACTCTTCCAACATTACAAAATATCTTAGAGTCCTTATTCAACATCAGATTTTGTGCTGAAAGGGCTGTGAACACTCAAAACTAAAAAACAAAGCCCCAAAAAATCGCCACTGTATTAATCTAAATATATTTTGCCAGCTCTGTTACCCCTACTTTACCTCTTCAGAAATTACACAATTGAGTTCATTAACCCCAGATGCAGTGAATTCCCTGTCCTTTCTGCATTCTTTTCTTTGGACTTTGGAGTGCATACCTGCTGCTTAGTCTAATTAGTTTCAGAGGGAATGTCGAGTCATTTCTCAAGAGTTTACTCTGACCCAAAACATCTGACAAGAAAATATCAGAGAGACAAAATAAGAAGTTATTGTGGAGTTGAATAGCATTCTGTTACAGTAACTTGTGGAAACAATGCAGATGAGAAAAGCATCCTCAGATGATTTCTAAATTTTTATATGACTTTTCCATGAAATTGTCATCCTTGTGGAGAGGAAGACTTCTTTTCATAGTTAACTTCCTCACACCTTATCAACCATCTGACTCTCTCCTTTTTCTCAGCAAAATCAGCAACATGAATTAGAGCTGTGGGAGATATCCTATGAAGCTAAAAAAAAGTGAAAATGCTATTGTAGCCCCCAGCATCTCAGTCCTCCAATTACTAATGGTCATTCTAAAGTCCACCATTGGTTTTTTATATTTTTTTTTTCCAATATGCATCACTTGGAGATGTGTTCTCCTATCCTCTCTTTCAGGAATTGTAACAACTTAGTTTTCTTCACAAGGATCATGACTGCTGAGTTTACCTTAAAGTCTTTGGTGGAGGAGGAGGGAGTGTCAAAAGCCTTTTGGAAATGAAAGTAGGCTCTATCAACTGGGCCACCTTTATCTGTACTTGTTGATTGTTTAAGGGGTTGCAGGAAGTTTTTGAACAGAGTCTCTTTTTTGGCAATTTCTAATTCAGTAGCCCTATTAAGATATGTTTATATTTATGCCCAATAGTTCTGTTCCTTCTTGTAATTGTTACTAACTTCCCTGGTACAGGCATGCCAGTTCTCTCATGGTACTTTATTGTTGGTGTTATTATTATCATCATCATCATTATTATAAATTTTTTCGTTCTCTGGTTGTAACGCAGCCATAAACAGTATGGTGTACAGAGTTGTTAATTCAGAAAATCCATCAGTTCAGTTCTCTTAGGGTTTTGAAGGGATACTGTGTGATCCTGCTGACTTGTTACTGCAACAAACAAATACACTTCTATGTATTTTGTGACCTAATGCTCCTGGCTTGAATGGATGTACTCTTTGCTGGGTGGCTGGGCCCAGAGAGCAGAGGTGATGGAATTAAATCTAGTTGGTGTCTGATCACCAGTGGTGTTCTCTAGGGGTCAGTATCAGAGAGAGCTCTGTTTACTATTTTTGTCCATGATCTGAATGTGGGGATCAAGGTCCACCCTCTGTCAGTTTGTACGTGACACCAAGTTGGATGGGAGTGTTGATCTGCTGTAGGGTAGGAAGGCTCTGCAGAGGGATCTGGACAGGTTGGATTGATGGGTCAAGGCTGATTATGTGAGGTTTAACAAGGCAAAGTGCTGGATCCTACATCTGAGTCACAAAAAAATCATGTGGAGGTACAGGCTGGGGGCAGAGTGGCTGGAAATTTGCCAGGTGGGAAACGACCTGGGAGTGCTGGTTGACAGCTGGCTGAACATGAGCCAGCATGTGCCCTGGTGGCCAAGACTTGCTTCCTGGCTGGTATCAAAAATAGCATGTCCAGCAGGACCAGGGCAGTGATTGTTCCTTTGTACTTGCCACTGGTGAGGCCACACCTCATATCCTGTGTCCAGTTCTGGGCCCCTCAGTACAAGACATTGAGGTGCTGGAGCATGTCCAGGGAAGGGCAACAGAGCTGGTAAAGGATCTGGAGCACAAATTATGTGAGGGGAGACTGAGGGAGCTGGGGTTGTTTAGCCTGGAAAAAAGGAGGCTCAGGGGGGGCTTTATCACTCTCTACTACTACTCAAAAGGAGGCTTGTAATCAGGTAGAGACCAGCCTCTTTTCCTAGGTAACAAGTAACAAAATGAGATGATTTGGCCTTTTGTTGTTCCAGGGTGGGTTTAGATTATGTAAGAGGAAAAATTCCCTCAAGGAACGGGTTCTCAAGCATTGAAACAGGCTGTCCAGGGAAACGGTTGAGTCACCATCGCTAGAGGTATTTAAAAGACATTTAGATGTGGCACTTAGGCACTTGATTTAGTGGTGGCCTTGGCAGTACTGGGTTAAGAGTTGGACTCAATGATCTTAAAGGCCTTTTCCCACCTAAAGGATTTTACAGTTCCAAGAAAGGGTTATTGCATACTAGGAAGACAGGAACATACACTAAACCCTGATGTTTAAAGAAGGTTAGGGCATGCAAATTTGGAAAATCTGGAACTCACATTTCCACTACCAGCTTATCCACCATAAAGTAGATGATGTATTTATGACCATATTTGATTATGTGATCACATTCTGTTGCAGGGTTTTGTTTCTTTTTCCCATGCAATCTTCCTCCCAGTGCACAAGGATCACATGGATCAGCATAGAAGGAGGGCAGCATCTGACTGTGAGAGAAAACAAAAACCTATCAATTACTTTCCAGGTGTTGTAGTTTGCAATTGCATTTCTGTTGTTGTTGTCTTAGAGGTCCCTTTCCTTAATGTTTCTCAAACAGTAATTTATGGACAATTGGTGTCTCATAAAGCTCTGATAGTGGACAACAGAAACTTCCCAAATATGGGAATTGCACTGTGTGCAGTTCTCGTGGCTGTTTTGTATTTACAGTGTTTTATGAGGAAATTCTGGCATTTTCCAGTGGCCATGTTGGTCTGAGGGGTGGTGTAAGAGGAACTCAGACGCTGCTTGTCTCAGGTTAGCATGCTGGTGCTCATGACACTGCCCATTGGAGCTTTCCCTGAAGGAGGGACTGGCAGAGAGCATGGTGAGTGAGGCATCTTGCTTCCCCTGAATGATGGGTGTTTTTTTTCACTACAACATATTCGCATTTAGTTCCTTTAAGCTTTCAGAAAACAGTATTGCAGGTTACTGTTGTGTTGTGATTATAAATGTGGTTGCTTTTTTACAAACCTTCTTCCCCTGTACTCTTGAGAAGACTTTTCCAAGCCTAACTACCTAATTTCTGTACCACTGTAGAATGTGTGTTTTCTGGATCGACTGATTGATATCTATATTATTGTCTAAGGTATTCCTGCACCTGTTTGTTATCACTAGCATTATTGACATGGTCTTAATTACTTGTTAATTGTCCATTGTCTTACTGGTCCATTGACTTATAAAAGACACTTCAATTCAGACATTTTGAAATCAGCATCTGCTTTTGTGTCTGTCTTTGCCATTAATGGCTCTAGTTACTCTTTATGTTAGTTTTTCCTGTTACTTATTTTTAAAAGCCTTTCTTGTTCCTACTAACTTCTTATATCATCATTAACTTGCCCTGCCCTTCTGCTTCTTTTCCTTTTGCTTTGTTGGTTTCTTCATTTCTCATCCGTCTTTGTCTTAACCTCCAATCCTTTGAGCAGTGTCTCAGGAAATTATATTGACTGCTTCCTTTCATTTTTATTTTTTAAAGGAACAATAGTTACACTTTGTTTCTAGTCTTTCAAGGCTAGTCTCTTGTTTTGTTGAAGAGGGATTCACTGTTTGCTCCCACTAATTTATGTTCCCAGATTTCCAAAAGAAATTCAATATTTTATTTTTCACATCAAGTGGCTTATTTTTGTGCATTTAGCCTCAAGTCAGTCCACTCCGCATTTAGCTGGAATTGTAAATGTGTTTTTAACAAGCTTTCTAACTGAAGTGCTCTCTGCCTTAAGACCTGTGTGATATTTTTGATCAAAATGAGTAAACTGCTTTGCCGTAAGGTTAGGTAGGGCTTAAGTAAAAATGTTAACAAGTTATAGACACTGTCATGAATATCTGCATATACATTTCCAGTGATGATCGTGTAGCTTGAGAATGCTGTGATAGATTTGTCACTCGTGAGTTATCAGGTAAGTTTTAAGGTCACAACAAATTGATCTGAAAGTTGGTGCAGGAATTTTTTTACTATTCTTCAGTCTTAAGGTTCAGAGGTGCAATTCCCCTCTGTCTTTTTCTTTTCTCTTTTCTTTTCTTTTCTTTTCTTTTCTTTTCTTTTCTTTTCTTTTCTTTTCTTTTCTTTTCTTTTCTTTTCTTTTCTCTTTTCTTTTCTTTTCTTTTCTTTTCTTTTCTTTTCTTTTCTTTTCTTTTCTTTTCTTTTCTTTTCTTTTCTTTTCTTTTCTTTTCTTTTCTTTTTCTGATTTTACATTAACTTTCAGTTAGTTTAGACAGAACTTCTGGATCTTTATTGGGCGTATTTTGGCTTATAATACCTAAAGTCAATATTTATTCCCTTTCAAGCTCCACTGTGTGGATGGCACTCTTTCTGTTGACTTCCTTTTGATATGAGCAAGGGAGTGTTGTTAGCTAGGTGGTGCTTCATATGGAGCATCACTTCTGTGTTGTGGTATGTGTGTTTGCATGCTTCTTGTGTCTTTATACAGAATTTCAGGCATGTTTGATAGCCTCCTTCTGTTCTAACAAATGGGAATATTTTTGGTAGTAATGAAAAGTGGGAAGTCTCTGCTATGACAGCTTAGGCAACAACTTATTTAGAAGTAATTCTAGTTGATAACCTATAATAACACCCTTATTGAAGACGGGAATTAGTTTCTTCATAGTTCTTCACAATGGATAATATAAAATATTACTTTATCTGCTATTACTTTAAAAAAAAAAAAAAGGAAAGCTTACTGTTAGAAGTCTGGTTCCTTTGTCTACTTGGTTTTTAGTTAATGTGTTCTTTTGATAACCTTTATATCATTTCATGGGATTGTGTAAAGCAGTTCAGGAAAAGCAGGTTAATAGAAGAATATAGACTCTAAAATGTTCTAAAAGATGTGGATTCTGGTCCCAGTGGAGACTGACACTCCAGCCTACTTACTGTAGCTGGAATGTATTGATTTTCTTCTCCCCCATTTTAGCTGCACCACTGAATTAGGTATTGTGAAGCATCTTTCCCTGTGAAGAGAGGAAAAACTGTCATGAACTTCTTCACCCTAACAGTACTGCATTTCAAACTAAACCCCGATTGAATGGAAAAGTCTGTAAGGACCCTGTAACTCAGCTCCCCAGTCTCATTTCTCTCTTTCCAACAGCTGTTCCAGCAACCTTAAGAAAGTATGATAGATGACTGTAAGAAATTGATTTTAAAATCTTTTTTCATTAAAAACAACAACAACAATAAAACGATGTGAAACGATGCATTCCTGTGGCATGATCTCTGAAGGTTAGGGAAGTGGTCTTGTTCAGGTTTTCAGCAAGATGTTCAGTTACTGTTATAATTGGCTGATGAGTAGGTTTGGGCCTAACTAGAATGCCAGTGTTCGATTTCACAGTGTCCTCTGTGAAGATATGTCACCATTTACCCTGGCTTTAGTGACAATTTTCTAAAAAGGAAACTCGTGGGAAATCATTATGCTGTTTATATGTCTCCCTTGTTGGAGAGCATTATCCTGTGATATTTTAGCACTGTTTTCCACTGCATGATGGCATCTAGCTAAGGTTAAGGCAGAACAAGTCCCTTTGCAATTTTGTGACTATATTTTACTTACTGAAGGAGAAAAGATAACCGACAATTAAGTATTTCAGATGTCACTGAAAGAACATGTGCAACTAATCAATTACATCCTTAGGGAACATGATTTTATGAAACTGATAAGGTAGAAAAATTGAGGATTTTGTTATTTGTGTTACATAATAATAATTGCACCCTTTCAATGAAAAAGACATTTCTGCTGATGTAAACATCAGGCTCTCCCTTGTGTTGTGTTGTGGGGTTTTTTTCCTGAAGCACAGAGTAGTTCATTAAAGTGTGACAGTAACAGATAAACACACTTTACAATTTTCTAAGAAAATATGGCACTTATACTCTTAGTTCAGCTGAAATCAATGAGTTGAAAAACATGTTTCTGGAGTCATTTCCCAAATCATTTGATGGAGGTTGTGTTAGATGTTTTACTTGTGGGGTTTTTTTATTTATTTAAGGAAGGAAATATACATGCTTGGGGTTTTTTTTCTTAAATTATTCTATCTCTTAAATTTCTAATGGCAGAGCAAACAAGCTAGTAGTCATACTTACAAACCAGCATCATATATTCACTTGAACAAGTGCTACAGTTGAGCATATTACATCACAAATCAAGATAGTGGTTGAGAGACTTTTCCTGCTGGTTCCTTTCCTCCTCAGCTATCATTTAAAGATATCAGGTTTGCAAAATATGTATTTCTTAGAAGTTTTTAGACAGAAATCAAAAATCTGTTGTGTTATGGGTTGTTCCAGGTAAATTAAGCCACTTGTGGTAACATTTCTTTCTGATGTAAGAGTATTCTTTGCAACAATTTAAATAGGAAGTTGAGAATGCTTACTTTTTTTTCCAAATGTCCACTTTGGGCCACCACAGAGATAGGAAATGTATCTGGACAGACACACCTAATCCAGTTGGCTGGGGTTTTTTGTTGTTGTTCCCAGGGCTTTTTTTCCCCTTTCCTTTGGTTTCCACCATGTATTTTACATGGCAAGATTATGTTCTGGGCCTTAGTTGTATCAAAGCCAATGTAGTCAAGCCAGAAGATAATTTGCCCCCTCATTAGGATAATTAACTTGCATCTTCCTTTTTTCTTTTGATGTTTAAAGTACATGTCACATTACATTACCTCAGTTGAAAAATTCTCCTCTGTTCAGTGCAGTGATTACTGCCTTCATAAAATTCTGGAAATTGTAAAATTCACAACTAAGAGAGGTGGCATACAAATACAGTGGAGTGCAAAATTACCTTTGCTTCTCTGCAAATTCTACATCTTCAAGTTTAGTGATCATCAAAGCAGTGTTATTGATAGCTAATAAACTTTATGGCTTAACACACTGAAGCAGATGCTATTTGCTTACATGTTTTTGAAGTATATTTGAGCAAGGCCAGGATTAGCAGGGCCTGTGTTGACTTAATACGTATGGGGAAAAAAAAAAGGAAAAGAATAAATAGAATGAGGTACTAATCTGGAGTAAGTGGAAGTAGAAGCAAATAGGCTTGTAAGAGCTGTCAGGAGTTTTCCTTTTATACAATGATGTATCCTTCTTTTCTTTCCTGTTCTGTTCAGCAGCCTCAGCAGGCAGCTCAACTTTTGGAAAAAACTGTCAGGAGGTGTAAGTATGAGGTTGCATATAAACACCAGACGCCCTTAAACATTTTTATACAACTTTTTGTGGTTCTTTATTGCATATAATTAGTAAGATGGTTTTATTTGAGCCAACGATATGCATTGTTATGCAATTCACGCACCCTCTGAATATGCATCCACCTCCACCCCTCCTTTTGTGCATAACCTGAATGCAGAACAGGACAAATTTTGCAGCAGCAAGGTGCTGATTTTGCAGAATGCAAATGAAGTGGCATTTTTTAATGCATCTTCATATAGAGGTGAACTGAAAGGCTTAACACTTGCCAGCACCTCAGACCTCCTTGTTCATTACATCCATTAAAATCCAGAACAGAAAAGTTTAAAAGCTGCATTTTCCCCTGTTCTTTTATTCAAATTTGTTAGTGATGGCCTCAGCTGTTGAGGAAGTGTAGACATAAAAAAAACCTGGTTCTGAAATATCTTGGTTTTCAAAAGCATTTTTTTCTTTAAGTCCATTCACTTCTTAAGTATTTTTAACACTAAGTGGGTTTTCCTCATACCAATAACCTTGGTGTAAAACTTGCTATAAAATCTAGATGACTTCTAGGTGTCTCTTCCAACCTTCTTTTTTTTTTTATGATCCGGTTATCCTCTACATATCATTGTGTCTCCCTTGTGATACTCTAATGTAAGAAAAATACACATGAAGGATAAGTTACCTCCTGGATGTAAGTAGAGTAATGTTTCTTCCCATCACCAGACTTATTTATTCCTATGTGAATTTCTTCAAACATAGGGTATGAAAGTGAACAGGATGAACATGGATAGCTTTACTTGCAAGAGTCGATCTGTTTATAAATCCAGTGAAGTTTCTTCCATACCCACAGTCACTTTGGGTCAGGACTTCATGAAGGAAAGCTCTTTACTGAAGAGCTTGTGGCTTTCATTTGCATGTGAAGTACATGTGTTTTCAGTACATGTGTATGGCAGTATGAACAGTAAAGAAATAGGTGCTTATTCTTTCAGGTGAGACATTGGTTGAATTTATGAACTGCTTTTGTTTGTCTTATGAAAATTGTAAATAATCTTACCAGTGAAAAAACAGAGGATGGCATCTGGCCATTATGTGGCCATCTGTCATTGGTATGGAAGGATGTGGCAGGTCTGGTGAGCAGCTCCTTGGTCAGAGCTTTGTCCTTAGGAGCCACAGTGCAGATACAAGGAGTACACTGTAAGCTGACCTGTCAGGCGAAGCAAAGAGTTCCCCTTGTTGTCATTCACCAAGGCATGAGCTAATAAAACTGCTCAAAGTGGAGACTTCCTTTTTCCACTCACATGCCAGAGGGGAGTCTTTTGTGAGGTGAGCATGGAAGCACTGAGCTGAGGCTGCTTTATTTTATCTTTTAAATAAATAGAATTTTATTCACAAATGAGCATGCCAGTAACTTAGTTCCAGAATCAGACATCTCTGCTTGAGAGGCATCTATCTTGGCACCAGTGATGGTAGGTGAAATAGAATCTATTAGCATAAGCTGAATGTATTTTAATGTGATTCATCAAGAACTGTGGTTTTCCTGTTGAAATGAAGCATTCCAAAATAGGTGTAAAAAAATGGAGAATTGAAAAGTGTTGCAAGAGTGAAATGTTTTGGTAACTTGAATGGAAGTGTGCAATATTTAAAATATTTTTAAAATGCATATTTCTTTTTTGGCTTTTTTTTTTTTTTTTTTTTTACAGACAGTCATTTTAGAAAATGAAGAGCTCCCTAAAATATTTCTTGATTTTCTGAACGTTCGCCATGTACCTACCTTGCCAAAAGCAGAAAGCTGTGGGTAAGCTCTTATTTACTGAAAAATACATGGAGGCCAAAAGGCCCATATTCACTCAGTGCTGATGCAATTCCATTGACTTAAAATGGTCTTGCTGCCAACTCTAACACTGTAAAATAAATGGGCATTAGGTTCATGTTAAGTATGTTTATATATCCCCAAAAGGTCATAAAATAAATCCAGATAGTTCAAAGACAGAAGTGAAGTTTAATGTAATATTCTTGGAAAGCAAAGGAGTTTAGATGAGAAAAATATGATTTTCTCATAGATCTTGAAGTATCTACTGAAATGTAAGATTTTCACGAACACTCACTAAAATTGCATAGGAAGCATTTGCATGTGTTTTAGAGTCATAGTATCTGCACAAAATAGAAGTTTGTTCTGTGATCATTTTATGATCTCTCTCTGAGTGTTTGAAAATGAGGTCTTTCACCTTTCTGATGACATCTACCCCAATGACCCAACTGCCCTTCCCCTGGGAAGGGTTCTTAATCAGAGTGGCAGGAGGGGACCTTAGTATGATGAGAGTAAAGACTATAGAAATACCCAAAACAGTGTAGCTGGAAGCTCTGTTACCTCCGCAGCTCTGAGCTTTGTAAGGAGAATTTTTTTCTGCTATGTAAACTGTGTTTAGTAGTCCAGAAGTGTTACCAGAACTTACTCCCCAGAAAGCTGCATGATTCTCTTCCACTTAGCAGGGGGCTCTTTAGGTCTGCAGTGGCAAGAAGGCTGATTGACTTGAAGATAATTTTGAGGCCCTCTTACACTTGGAGGAATCTATGACCCAGGGCATTGTCCAGAGGGATTCAGAAGCTAACAGACTTGTAGTTGTCACTTGTAGTTAATGACATCAGCTAGTATCCTCAGTGGGACTGTACCCCAACACTTCATAGACAGATAGATAGAAATGCTTGTGAACCTGTTACAGTAAAATGGACCTATCATTTTCAAGTAGTGGTGGTTGTAAAATGATACAATCTCCCACATTCATCTCATTAAACTGAATCACAGAGCCAATGACCAGATAAAGATCACTCCCTTTGGTGATTCTTAAAGAATTTAGGGTTTTTAGTTATAAAATTAATTTTTTTGTAACCAAAGTTTCCTCTCACTTTACTTGCAGCTCTTTTGATGAAACAGAATCTGAAGAATCAAGGTGAGCTTGATTCCTACTCTTTCTAGGACACCTGATTATCAAATTACTTGAAATTATTGGAGGTTACTGTATTTGGTCCTCACAGATTATGAATTAGCAGTAGTTTAGCATTAAAATTAGATGTGGTTGTTAAATGTTACGGCTACTTTCATCAGCTTTGCTAGATCCATCCATTTGTAGTGTGAATTGAGCATCCATATGCTAGTATTGAGAAATTCCTTGCAAAACTAATAGAATATTGCCAGCTCTGAAATATATCTAGGAATGTATTTTTCTTAACAAGAAGATTTAGCAGAAGAAATTAAAGGTTTGGGTTGTCCCCGATGCGTTAGATAGAGCTCTGTATGTATCTGGTTGCACTGCTTGGCATGCGTACCGAGCAGAGAGGAGGGGGCTGGGAGAGGGAGGCTGTACCATGACCAGGGTGGGAGTCAGGCCTGTGAAGGGCTTACAAGGACTTTCTCTCTGTGAGTGAGGGGTACAGCTGCTGCTTTAGGGGTGCAAGAACACGGTGGCACTTTGAGTCTGTTTGGTGTCCTGAAGAGCCTGTAGACATGGAGCCTGGTTGCAGATGATTTTGTAGCCTGTGCTACGCCAAGTGCTGGGGAGCAGAGCAGGATCAGGAGGTCTCAGAGCCAACTGCAAGCCACCCTTCCATATTGCAGCCCTTTTACGTCCAACTTCACTGTGTGGCAGAGGAGCAGCAAGCTTTGCTTCCCGAAGATGGAGCTGGCCCTGCTGGGTAGTGCTGGTGTGTGGAAACGCACCGCATGGCTCCTGCGCAGCTCAGACACCTCACTTTATCAAAGCTAGTTTGTAGAATATTCTGTGTGCTGTCCCTCGATACTGACATCCCTGTTCTTGACCTTTCCAGCAAACTGTCCCACCAGCCTGTGCTGCTGTTCCTAAGGGATCCATATGTCTTGCCTAAAGCCAACGGTAATCAAACCTGTCATCTGTTAACAGCACTTTACTGACCCTGCACCGCACAAACCACATTATTATTAATACCGGCCTAGTCAAATGACACTGGTCCAAAATCTTATAACCTGCCAATAAAACAATAGTTCTTGTGTAAGAAACCATTAAAACACTAAGTGGGACGGGTGATTTATAAAAGGCTGGAATTTTCTTCCCCAGTTGTTCCCTCAGACAAACCTACTGAGAAATCAAAAGATGAAGAATGTTGCTTTTTTCTTATTGACCCTTTGGGCTATTTTGCCTGAAGGATTTGAACTTAGAGGCCTAGTCCTTTGCAAGTGCTTTTTCCCTAAACACTAGTCGATCTTCTGCAAGAATGTTTGTATTTCCATTTGGATTGTTACTATTTCTTATCATTTATAACATCTAGAGCTCTTTCCAGCAAAAAAAAACTACATATACTGAAAGTATGGTTGATGCATTTCACAGGACATTTACATTAGCATTCATCTCATAATACAGAGTGGTTCAAAAGAGTGTTTGAAATAGCTTGTTATAACCCTTTTTTAAATAAAAAAAAGTTATTTGAATTATTAATTCAGAAAACTTATCCTCTCTTAAATTAAATGTGTGCAGAAAAAAAATACCATTTTCAGAGTGTGTTCCTCCTGCTTTTGTCATTTTACTTGTTTGAACTGTTACTTCTACTAAATCTTTTATTAAAATTGTAATAGCTCTCAAGAGAGAATCTTCTCCCTGAGCTGTACATTAAGATTCTTTTATAATGTGGCATTTTGTTTGATTTTACAAAATACTGTGTAGAAATCAATAGAGAGATTCTTGCACTACCTTGAAAATCATTAAATTTTTAAGACTAAATTTATGAACAAATGCTTTTTTGCTTGCAGTTTCTTAACCAATGGAATGAACTTCCTTGAGATTTTCTCAAAATGCTTATCGATACCTGAAGGGAGGGTCTAAAGAGGACAAAGCCAGTCTTTTTTCAGTGCTGCCCAGTGACAGGACTAGAACATCAAGAACATCAGGAAACACTTTTTCACCAACATAGGTTGCCCAGAGTGAAGTCTCCATCCCTGGAGAGACTGCAGAGGTGTCTGGCCAATCCTTTGTGACCCAGGTCCACAGAAGACACATTACAGGGTTGTTTAGTTTTGACTTTGACTTAGCACTAGTCTGCTCACACTGCTGAATGTCCATTTGAGGCTGGAGCGCAAATCACAAACTCAGTGAATTGAAGCACAGAGAGGGTCACTTCACAAGGCCGCTTCTGACCCAAGTGACAGCAGTGATGAAGAAGCACCCACAGAGTTACCTCTTTTTAAAAGTTGTTACTTGTATTTAGAGTGAGACACATTGCATGTATTAATCTTACTTGTTTAGTGCTCCTCCTAATTGCATATTTGATTCCCTGAGAACAGGTATACTTGATTCCTTGAGAACATCATTTAATTCCCTATCATTCTGAAGAGATAAAATGGATTTCATATACAGTTATCCTGAAAAAGTGCGATGGTACTTAATATTTCCAGTGCACCTGTTAACATTTTGCTGTAAGACTTCTGTTCAGGATTTTGCAGTTCTGTGATGGTATTTATCTTCCTTCCATAACATGTACTCCGAGGAAGGCTAAGCTTCCTCTTTTTGAAATCATGAGGAACTTAATTTTGTAATTCATTTTGTAACTATTCTTTTAAGTAGTGTTTTTCTTGGATTAAGATAAAAGCTTCTTCTAATGTGCAAGATGTTTAAACACTAAGTTGGCCTCATTAATGACATCTGAAACAATGGACATTTCTGACTTTTGCCAAGGCATTTTCTGGCCTTGAATCAAAATATTTAGAATTTTATATGGCAGGTGAATATTTTTTGTGTTTGAAAACCCTAAAACATCAAATTCATTTGCAAGTCATTTTTTAACATATTGAATTAAAACACAAATTAGAAAGTGAGTTGTGGTTTAAAAAAGGAGGAAGAAAACCAAATTTTAAGTCTAGAGGCTCTACTAGTTGACTTAAGTCTAGTTAGAAAAAAACAGTTTTTACATGACTATCATTGCCTTTAATTCTTCTTGTTTTTAGTTTGCAGCACAGAGAAAATATAGATGAGCTTTCTAAAATTTTCCCTCTCAGATCAGTTCTTACTTTCACAGATTCTGATTCCCTTGTAAAAACAGCCAAGGTTGTTCAATCTATGACCAAAAGTAAGTGTCTATTAACAAATAACTATTTGTTGTATGTTTTCTTAGAAGAAGGTGAACAGTTTTTTCAATCAGAAGTCTTTCCTGGATACAAGAATGCCTCTGTTAACATATTTCCATAGATTAGGAAATAGTGTGAGTTTTAAACAAAATAAATAGCTCTTTCTGGAAAATAATACTCAAAGAATACTTTTTACCCTCTCATTGCACTGTTACTTGTCTTTGTAAAATATAGTCTTGCCATTATGCTGATGACCAAGCTTTAAGGGCTGTTGAGTTGTGAAACAACTTTCCAAAAATAAGATTCACGGTTACAAACCTCATTGATTTCCAGATTCCCTTTTTCATGATGTATCTGACAGTCTGGGAGCACATCACTTTTTGTGTAAGGGTATGGGGAGAAAAATAAAGGAAAAACCTAGTCTGCAAATTGAAGATGATACCTCAGGAGCTTTAAAAAAATTGAATCTGAGATTTACTGTCACTTGTTTGAAAGTTGTTCTGATGATTCTTTAAGCCATGCAAATATCACAGATCTGCAAGACTGTGCTTTGATGTATTTATATGTTTAACTTGAACTGATGTGCCTGATTTTTTTAAGCAGCACAGAATCACAATAACTATAATGTTGCAAAGGTGTATAATTTTTTAAATCAATCTTTATTTTCCTATGTATACTGTATGTTATAGAAGAACCAATAAAAACTGATTTCTGGAACTGCAGCCTTTACTTTAGAAAGAAAGCATCAGATTGCCTTTACAAGTGTATTTTTAATACCATTTGTGACAACTGCATAGGGTTATTCTTCCAGGGTAATTTAGGACAGCTGAACTTGCAGGATTTGAGGAAACAGTATTGGATTCAAAATATTAACAAGTCATTTGACTTACTATGAGAAACTGGGGAGAATTATGTGTGTATTGTTTACAGTGGAGGTTACAGTTCATTAAAACATCCTAAAATATCTGTTTGTAACATCTGTAATATTCTGGAATCACCTCATTAATACCAATGAAATAACACATTTAAGCTAATAAGGATTTTTTTTTGTAAATAAAGTCCAAAGCTACTCTTTGCTCAGTATTTTTACCTCCAAAATTGGAGGTCAAACCTAATTCCCATCCACATTAGTTGATCTAATATATTTAGTATCTAATGATTCTTTGTGAATTTCCGGTCACCTGATAGTTGAAGATTTGGTTAGTGTGGAAAGTTCTGTATCAGAAATAGTCTATTCTTAGAGGCAAACCTATTTTCCTAGTGTACTAGCAATTTTAAGGTTGTAAGATATGATCAGAAATTCTTACTATTAATGCCTGGTCATTTAAGTAATCTCTTCATTAAAAACTCAGGTGCATTTCAAAAATCTTTTCACTTCAGTAATATACATCCTGCCATTCCTCTGCTTGGATCTATTACTTTGTTCTATCAGGTAATTCATGTCAAATTGAACATGAAAATTAACTGCCTGTTTCCTCTGCATCTGTGATAACAAAATAGTGGGGATTTTTTTCCTTCAAATATTATAGGATGAGTTTTTGTAATATGACATTTTATGTTGATTGGACAACCTGAGAATTTCCTGCCTCAAATAATCATCTCTGTCTTCTCAGCTTAAACATTGCTGTAAACCACAATCAAAAAACAGCTTTGAAGTATTCCCAGTAGCAATCTTGAAATTTCTTCAAGTATATTGAGATTTTGTTAGAAATTGAATTGCCAGTGTAATCCATCTTCCTTGTGAGAAAAGATTCAGATAAAGAGCTGGAGTCTAGCAGCATTAAGTATTAGAACATCCCTTTAAATCAATAAGCTACAAATCTGGCAGCGCATTCATGCAATGCCCAGTGCTACCCTAAAGTGGCTTTAGTGCTGAAACAGCATTACTAATAGCACATCCCAACATGGATAAACATTAACCTGAAGTGTAGGAGGCCTTACCTAGTTAAGTTCCACAAAAACATTTATATTATACTGATATGGATAAGAAAGTAAGTTTATTTCATTTTTCTTTTTCTTTTTTTTTCAGATGACTTTCCAAACGTAGTTATAGATGGCATTCTACATGGAATATTTTATCCTCATTTACTACCGAGGTAGAAGTGATGTGTGGGGAGAAGAAGCTGAAGCAAGTCTCTGAGTCACATTTAATAGAATTAACAAGAGTAAAATTCTGTGATGTGAAAATTATGCTCAGAAGCAAGAGGCACAACCTCAGAATAATTTCATGCATTGTATCTTTTTAAATAAAATCACTGTCATTACAGTTGCTGCTTTTAAAAAAATAGATCTGGAAACAACAGTATTGAAGTTATTTATACCTTATATATATTGACATGCTCTAACTATTTAACACTAAATGTTCTAAGTCATACACTGAATTGTGCTAACCTTTGAAAAGTTTTACTAATTATTTCTATAATTTTTATCAAAGCAAACACTAAACCTTTTTGCACCAGAATTTTTCCCAACGCATTACCCATGGCTGGCACTGGATGGATTAAAAGCACTGAAGAGAGTGTGTGAGGAATTGGAAAACATGCTTTCACATTCTGAAACACATGGCACTCTCTGAGGAAATTTTCTAGATTTCAGTTGAAGTTATTTTACTTACCAGGAACTTTCATGTGGCATTTATGAATCTCCCTCCAGTTACAGCATCTAACCCATGTGTATGTTTACTCTCAACATCAACTTGCAGACTGTATTCCATATCTTAACATTTTATATGTCACAGAGCATACAACTCTGTGGTAAGGTAAAGCAAGAATATGACTAAGATTATGATCAAACTAAAACTGATACATATGTTCAGATTTAACTGGAAATTTGTATGTGTACTACTGGACATAACAAATTAAATTACTAGGATATGAATGTACTGCTTTGGTGTCTTTTTTGTGTTTTTCTGTTGAAGCAAAACATTTCTCTGAGCTGCTGCCACCAGAAATGGGTCTCACAGATGTCTCCATGAGAAGTATGAGAAAATACCTCTGTGTGTGCTCATTTAAAGCTCTTAGCACCACACCATCTGAACATGCTAGGCTTACAGAAGTGTTATGTCGTGGCAAAAACAATTCAGTGTAATTGAACAGCCAGTTAGTCACTGAGCTCATCAGTGGAAGGAGTGTTGCACAAAAGCAGCAAGGGCAAAGCTAAGCACAAACAGGAGGGTTGTCTCCTCAGACTACTAAATATGTTTGGAAGCCACCTGGGGAGAGTGAAAAGCTGGCACTTGGGAGAGTAGGCCTGTGACTACATGTCACACTGCAGCACTTGATCAGGTAGCAGAACTCTATGCTGTCCGCAGGATCAACCTCCAGGAAAGCTTTCAGCTACTAGCAGAAAGCTGTTTGGGCAAGGGAGTCTGAGGCATTCCTGCTCCTACTTCCTAACCCTGCTTCCCAGTGCTCCTTTTCAGAGAATTTTACTTTAAACAGTTAGTAGAAAGAAAAATTATCATGGGTAAAAGGGAAGTCTTGATTGCCTAGCACTAGGCAAATTTAGAGGCCCTCACCAAGTTCTCCTCTAGGTGTTTTTAAAGAGGACAGTGATCCTTTCACAGGTCTCTGAAAAGAAGTGTCAGTATTTACCCTCAGGAGAGGCCTCAGAGCAGTGGATGATGAACCAGGAACATCCCTGTAACTGCAAATTACATGTCAGGAGGACGTGGGGTAAATCCCTGCCAGTAGTTTCCCATTTCCTTGCAGGTGGAATGTCAGCAGGTACAACTCTGTGCTGTAGCTCCTATGCTGCACCACTCAAGGTCTGGATACCTCACATGGACTCCAGGACACGCTTCAGGAAACTAGTCACTGCAAAGAGGAGTGGTGTGCTGTCGCGGTCGAGGCGGGAAGGCGACATGGGTTTCAGGATACCCGTAGCTTTTTTATTGCAACAGTGCAGCTACCTTTATAATGGCCAGTCTTCACGAGTGAAGATCCGGGGAAGGTCTTTACACCTTCCAGCCTGCGCATTGGATTTTTTAGGTGAGACACAGTGTGCGCGGAACTGAGCCCACCCTTTAATCCTAAGGTTCATCTGCCGGGGCCAAGCGAGCTTGGACAGTGGCAGCGAGGTCCTCAGGACGTAGGTGGGTTGCCTTTAAGGGCTAATGAGCTCCACCTACCCGGGAGTGGCCCTGACCGGGAAACGAACCCGGGCCTCGGCAGTGACAGCGCTGCGCCTTTACCACTAGACCACCAGGGGCTCCAGCTACCTTTATACAGTTCTGGGGTGACACATGTACACACAGCATTGGTTTACCACTTCATAACAACTCATGATTGGACATACAGCCACATGTCCTAACACAATAGGCTGACATTCCTCACAGGAAACCCACTGTGTCACAGTCCCCACTGTGGTTAATCCTCTGCCAGGTGTAAGAAGTTCCATCTGCAGTATCTCAGTTTACTGAGAGCCCAGAACCAGCTGGGCTCCCCAACAGTGTGCTGCCTTCTGCACAGATGGATGCGTCCTTCATGAAATTTGGCAGCAGCTCTTCTGTGTCAAGTTCTAAAACACTGTCAACTCGGAGAAAAAAAAACCCATCTCTGTCCTGTAGAGTACTATGTAACTCATTAAAGAACTTCACTGACACAGGTGTCTCAAAGTGTTACCTTACACTAACCTTGTTTAAAAGCTGCCAGTTAAGTTGTCAGCTTAAAAGTTACTTAAAAAGCATCACAAATATAATAACCCTAAAGTTGCATCTCTGACCTACAGCAAAACTTTAAAAAAAAAGCACTTAAGCTTTGGAATAAGTAACATCAGCTAGGTTACAAAACTGACTGTGCTATAAAACAAGAACTCCTCTGTTTTCATCAGTTTCTAACTGATTATGTTACTCAATAACAGAAAAGCTGCTCTTTTCTTGATTACGGGATGGTATCTGAATACTCTGGTTCTTCAAAAGACAGCAGGGACTTTAAGATTAACAGGGACATGTTAAGATTAGGTAAATTTACCATCCCTACTCTAACCTTATAACTATTTCCTCCAGAGTGGAACCCCCTGCATATTTTGCAGAGTCAGCTAAGATGAGAAAAAAGATCTTGGGGTGGGGGGAGGAAGAAAAAATGAATTTCAAGTATTTATTTGAAATCAAAGTTTATTTATTCAAAACACTTCTGTATTTTACTTTTTTTTTAACTTTTAAAAATGCTGGTACTGTTACAGAACATATTTTCAGTTGAAAAGACGGAAACAAATATTGCTAAAATTTCCAAACAAAACAAAAGATTGTATTTTAAGCCTTGAGAAAACAGAATTACTGCTATACTTTTTCATGAAAGACTTTTTCTGCAAGATCTAGAATTTAGTGGGATATGTCTTGAATTTCAAAGAGTGACAGCTCCATCAAGTTGTTATAGAAATAGTCTTACCTTTTATGTATTCAGCAAATGCTAAGTACTGCCTAAATATAGCCTCATATGTTTTGAAGAGAAAACTCAGTGGATAGTGGAAATTCAGTCAAAAACAGGTGTTAAAGAAAAGTGATTAGGTTTTACTTCTCTTTCTGACTGTTGGTCTCACCAGTCACCTACTTCAACTACAAATGGTTCCTTTACAGCTATTTTGCCACTGTTCACAATCACACAGTCTTGAAGGGGCCGGTCATGTTCATCTGTCTGCTGGAGTTCGATGGAGTGCACCACAGACTGTTAAACAAAAACAAACAAACAAATAGAAGAGTTCAGTTTAGCCAAGGAAACTCCAGTGGCTGAAGGCTTGTACCACATAAACAACTAAGTGCTCACAGCATTGATGTTTATTAACCAACTTATGAACAAGGACCTTTACCCTGTTGAATTCCCACAGGCTTTTTTTCCCCCACATTAACAGTTATGCCACTCCACAACTCAAACACAGTCAGCAGGGAAGGCTCTTTGCCCTCTAGAAAAGCTTTGAGCCAACAAAAGCATTATGAAGGGGCAAGTGCAAATTTAGGTTCAGAAGGCCCACCTAGCACATACAGGGTTCTGTCTGTAGCCTTTGAGCAGAAAGTGAGTCCAGAGATCAGAAAGGATAATCTAACTGTAAGGATGATTTCTAACTGTACAGCATAACTGTGCTTCCAGAAATCTGGTTACTGCTTTTACCTTTAGCATATGACACATACATACAGATTTTAAGCATGTTACCATGCCACCAACATTTTTAAAGGACAAAATTCAGTTAGGTATATTGACTACCCAGCTTTGGATATTTGTCCATCAATCTGACTAAAGTAAAATTTAGTCTAAGTCTCTCCTCAAAAATTTGCAGCTACTACTGTAAGTCATGAAAATTGAATTCAATGTGAATGTGGGAGAGGGGGACAAGTGTTATGATGAGATTTTCAGATTCCTCAAAGAACTGTTCTGTCCAGGAGCTCATTTTCCCCATTAATTTCAAAACTCTGATTAAAAAGGAGTAATTTAAAAGGAAAATCTGACTAATATATTCAGTTGAAAGTACCATTTTTAAACTTAAAATTCTATCTGGCCTTTCATCAGTTTTGCAGCTGTGTACAGTTTCAGAGAATTAACTAAATTTTTTTTCTTTTTAAACAGCTCTGAATATATGTGTTTTTATACTTTATATTCATATGCTTCTAAAAACCCTAACAGTTAAAGTGTTACCCATAGCTAACACATCAGATTTTAGCTTGTAGAAATACAATTATTTCATGGCTAACAGTGTTAGTGAAAGGAGGACCTGAACTTACTCCATTTGTAATCTGTAAAGGTGTCATTGTGGATTTCAGTGGCTAGTGGTCCGAAACAAGGGCTGTGAAAGCCAAAAACATGATTAAAGTTTCCATTTCTGCAGTTAGCATTTGGTTTCAGTTCTAAATTATCCAGCTGGAGCTCTTCACAATAATTTTCTACCACGTATGTATTAGATGAACACTCAAAAGCTTTGAACCACAATTGTGTAAGTTACGGTAGTACAGATACAACATGGCAGAATTTGTCCAGATTTTTTTTGTATTAACCTTGCCACTACTTTCAACTTACCATTCCATCAAGGACTTTGCCAAATACTACATGTTTTCCATCTAACCAGGAAGGCTTTGTCACACTGATGAAGAACTGGGATCCATTGGTGTCTGGGCCAGAATTAGCCATGCTAACCCATCCAATTCCGTAGTGTTTGAGCTTGAAGTTCTCATCTGGAAACTTTTCTCCATAGATGCTTCTTCCTATGACAAAAAATAAGCAAGCAAACTTTAAAAAAAAAAAAAGGCCAAACAACAATCAAAAAGCCTTTTTTGTTCAAAAACGGGAAAAACAAAGTATAAATTCAGGACTACAGCAACATCACTGTTCCATCATCAGTGGATAACTGAAACTAATTTGCTTGTAAAGAAAAAAAGGTAAGCTAAACCACCCCATATAAGGAGAGAATAGCTAAAGCTGATGATGCTTTATACTTTCAATTTAACAAGCAAGCTGAGTATCTTCAGTGCTTACAGACACCACTGAAAATTTGTATACTTCATCCTGTTCAACAAATTTAAATTACATAATTACGGCCAGTAATATTATGGCTGCCATGTTTTGAGACAATTTTAGTATTTATCCCTTTTCCTCCTAACAAGAAGTTGCCTCAGACTCGTTTAGAAACATAGGAAGACCAGATGGAAGTTAAACTAAAATACTTGGTGTGGCTTCGTACAACCACGACATAAAGATTTTGATGTTTCTATAATAGGTTAGAAGAGAAAACACTTCAGTCATGTTTAAAACACCATCACTTTGAAAAGAGAAGGCTGCCTGCCTCATTCTTTAGTTGTGCAGTACCTAGCATAATGGGGACACTGCTTCCAACACCATCAAATACTGTCCCGGTGAACTGCATTAGCAGGAAAATAAACACTGCCTATCTTTTATGCTAAAACTGTGTCTTTGGTATTTTAGTCTTCCCCATTGCTGGCTGCAAGGAAGAGGAATGTTTTTTATCCATTCTACCCCAGCAGGGAAATCACTGTACTGTATGCAGACAGTTCAACTCATAGCACATGAATAATGTGCATGAAAAGGAAGAGAAGAAATCCGAAGCCAGAGTGCATGCAATGCAAGAGATGCTGAGCTAGGATTGGTCTCCTCAGTGGACTGAACTGGTCTCCTGGAGGCTCAGGAGGGAGAATTGACACGCATAGCCAGGACTCATACCACCAGTGAGTTTGTGGTTTCAATTCTGGTAAGAGAAAAAAAGGAGAGGGCATGACCCTCGTTTTCTAATTTTTCTCTCCCTATGTTGAAATTCCCTCTTACAGCACATTTCAGAAGGTTCCTCAGACCTGGCTGAGCTGAGGGCAGTGAGGACAGCCTCCTCCTTCCCTACCTGCCTTCCCTCTACGCGCTTTCACTGTTTCACCACGGATTAGATTTCTGCTGGATGACTTGGACTGGTTCTTGTATACATGCAACCAGGGAGTGCCTCGGGGAAGGAGCGCTGTCACAAAGCCAGAGCAGGGGAAGGGTGGAGACATCCATCTTTTGGAGACCGTAAGTTGTAGGAGCAGCTCAGCTGGTCACGTGGCTCCAGCCCAGCACGCAAAGCCATGCTTCTTGAAGGGGGACAAGTCACAGAGAGAAAAGAGCTATCTGCAAAAATTGAGGACAAAGGAAGAGCTACACACACTTATAATCAGATAATCCCAATAGCTGCATCTTATGTTCCAAGATGCTTGGAAAAGTACTAAATGCTCTAAAACAAAGGTGGGGTGGGTTTTTTTAATTTATGTGAGCTGAAAGAATGAAGGAATATACTGTTTTGCCCGTCTTTTCAGCAGACATTCGAACAAAAAAAAGGGAACCTGGAAGATACTGAGCATGTTACCTCCCGATCCATCTCCTGCTGTAAAGTCTCCTCCTTGAATCATGAAGTCTTTGATCACACGATGGAATTTACTTCCTTTGTATCCATATCCTCTCTAAGAAAATGAAATAATTCTTTAAATGAATACAACATCCAGTTCTTACAGTGCATATGGAAATACACAAGTTGTGAATGGCTAGATTTCATAGAATATGCCAGCAGTGGACATAATACTGGCAAGAAACACATTAAACTGAGGTGCAGGTGGATGCAGCTGGACCGCACTGCCACAGAGCAGGTATTACATTGTCTTTACTTGACTGGTATCTGACCACAGTAACTTTACATGCTAGATCTGCAAGGCAGGGACAGATGGAGATGGTGATATCCAACATATCATAATTACGTCTTGTGAACCAAGGACCTGGGAGGACACACATTAGTGCATAGCCTTGGAGGTGGCACTCTTGCACAGTCTCCAGTGAAATAAGATCAACAGTTCACAACTGAAACAGGATTATACACACATTGCCTTCCCAATCCAAAAATAACTGAGTACACAGTGGAAGAAAACCACAAACGTACTTCTCCAGTTGCCAACGCAATGAAGTTTTCCACGGTCTTTGGGACAACTTTTCCAAACAATCCAATTACAATTCTGCCCACATCTTTGTCTCCAATCTTCACATCAAAGAACACCTAAATGTTTTTGTGAAGAGAACAAAAGTGATACAAATGTGAGTGCAACAAACGACCAAGCTTTTCAAAGCACCAGGTGGTAAGGAACTACTTCTGCCTGTTCTGTATTAATAGTATCCTCTGATTCCTAAGGATGCTGTTTGAGAAGAATCCTTTCAGAGCCACCAAAATCAGATTATGCAGAAAACTTTTTGAGAACTGGTGACTCTATGTTTTGATTCTTACTGCTTTTAAGGTTTGGTGGGACTGCTTTATCACCAGTTCAAAGGTAGTGTTGAAGATTCTTCACAGACATGCATGTCTTTAAAGCTGTATGGAAAAGATGAAATATGAAAGTAAGGAAGAACAGTGATGATATTCCTGTGTGGTGAAAAATAACGAGGAATTATAGTACTGACACTCCCCACAAATGATAGTTTGCTACCCACTCCTAATCTTCATTCATCTCCTGTATGTGAATAAGCCTAAATTTCTTTAAATTGGCAAACAGTGGAAAGAAAATCCTATGGCTCAAGCAAGCCATCGCTTTCCTAAATATGAATTTCAAACCTGACAGAGAAATAACCAGGCCAAATTATTCAGCTGAATGCCTAAAAGCTTCAATGTATATGTTGCTGAAAAGCAAGCTCAGAAAGGCAAATGAGTTATAAGGCATTTTAATATAATTCAGCATCTGTGAATGCATATTTGAATGTGCAAGAATGTTCCAATAATTACTGAAAACAGGAACAGCTGTCAGGAAATGAGGCATTTTGAAGTTCTGAAAAAGTTACATAAAGGCTATTACAACTTCTAGGAAACAGCAATGTGTATTCCTATGATGTGGTATTTGCTGTTCCTTGTGGCACTCAACCAAGTATTACTTGTCTGCAATGCTAAAAAATTAGTCCAATAATGATAATAAATGACCACAGTCTCTCCAACGTGAATGCCTCTTTCACGCTCTCCTACTAAACATTTCTACCGTTTCTTGATCTTCCATGTGGTTTTGACTGTTGAACTTTTGGCTAACGCTACAAAAGCACTAAAAAGAAAATAAAATTCTTTTTGATACACCTCATTCATTTCCTTGGCACTTGGCACTGAATAACATACTCCTTAGATATGTGGTTCCTAAAGTACTAACAGCACACTTTCACTAACTTTTTAACATTTTTACAAACAAACCTCTCTGAATTTTGCTGCCAGGGTTATCTAGGTAAGGGATATTGCCTGCCTGCATTTTCTAAATGCAGCCTATTATGTCTGAAAATGTTGTTCTGGTAGGACTGCCTGAAATATATAAGCAGATATGTAAGTATCACAACTGAGGCTACCAGATGATCACCCCAGGTATCAGTAACATCTGCACTTTCACAGAGCAGACGGAGACAAGTCCGTCACATGTTGTAAGCCCAGCTCAACAGAAAGCATCCCACGTGGCATTGCTGCTCGCCTAAGCAGCAAACACAATACTTCCAAAAAGCATTGCTTCAGCTTATTTGATAACAAGCATTTGATAACAAACAGCAAGTTCCAGGCCTCCTGTTATAGCACACCACAAACCTGCTTTACACACTCGGCGATTTTTTGAAATTTACGCGCTTTTTAATTACACACCACATTATGTGTCCGTGCGTATTTCTGGCCACAAAATCAAGTACAGAAGCATCTGGTAGTCCTACAAACTATTTCTGCCTAGAAAAGCCATGGTCTCTTAAGCGCACTTCCTCAAGTTCTCTGAAAAGTCAATAAGCACACAGACACTAGTGAGCTGGTCAACACAGCACTTTCAAATCTCAAAAAACAGCTGACCAGATTCTTCACCAAAAACTCCAAAAGGAAATAAACACAAATTTTCAGTCTTGTTAATATTTATATAAATATTAAAATATTTAATATAATATTAAATATAAATATTTAATCTTATTTACAATTTGTTTGTTAGGAATTTCAAGACTGAAATGAAAAAAGAATGCACCAGTAAGGGTGGCTGGTTCTCATTAACATATTCATATATAACTTACACAAGATGGTATACATCCAACTGAAAAAAATGGACTAGAGTATTCAATTATTCAGGGGGAAAAAATAAAAGGCTGTGAAAGGAAAATCTCATGATTCTTACAGACCAGGTAATATAATGACAAATGAACTCCTGATAAATGCAGTAATATTCTATATGGTATACAGCCACAACAAGGGGTCCAAAATCAGCTACCAGTCAAAAACAACATCTGGAGTCACCTTGAGCAGTTTAATAAAAAATTTAGCTTGTGAAGGTCAGAGAAGAATGTTAGAAATAATGAAAAATGGATACAGACAGCAGATGAGCATAATTACACCATGGCATACATCTGTACTGTGCGTTCATACCCTGAGTGCTGCATCTAATTCTGCTTCTCTACTGCAGAATGATAAAACCAACCTAAAAGAATGTAGAAAAATGAGCCAAAGAGATGCCCAAAAGATATGGAATACCTTTTATATGAAGAAAGATGGGACATGCAAGATGGAAGATAAGAAACTGGTGTGATTTGATGAGCTTTGTAAATTTACCACTGCCTAAGACAAGGAAAATTGGCAGCTGGGATTCTTGATGTGCCACAACAATCAAAAAAGGACATAAAATTATATCCCAGGAAGGTCTGTTGTCCCAGGTGTAGACAACAATGGCAGTGAAGTTCAGAGTCAAAGGCACAGTCCGTGACTTAGGAAGCTGAGGCCATGCCAGAGGAAACAGCTCTGCCCCTGTCCTGCCCTGTTACATTTTCGTGGCTGCAGGTGTCATTGGGAGCACAGTCTCGAGTCTAGGTGGAAAGGTACTTATGGGCAAAAACACGTAATCCTTGCTTTGTCCAAAGTTGGATGAGACATCCCATCTCCTGCACCAAGCAAAGATTTATTGGAAAGAGATGCTGGCGTGTTGCAATAACAGGTGCATCCCCACGTTGCTGGCAGGCACCACAGCCCATCTCCTGTCATTATCTGCAGGATAATCTGCGATTATCTGCGATGGACATGTGTGCCGCTAGGGCACAGCCTTGTCCTGCCAAGAAGGAGCCTCACCAACGCCCTGCCCAGGGCTCTGCTGGCAGCACACTCCAAGCCCATCGCCAGCAGGAATGTCAAGGGAGCAGGAAATGGGGCAATAAAGTCTCAGCTCTCAACACCAAGCGTTTCACAGAATGGGTCAGGTTGGAAGAGAGCACAGTGGGTCATCTGGTCCAAGCTCCCCACTCAAGCAGTGCCATCCCAAAGCACATGGCACAAGATTGTGTCTAGATGGTTCCTGAATATCTCCATTGAAGGAGGCTCCACAACCTCTCTGGGCAATCTGTTCCAGTGCAGCCCCACAGTAAAGTTCTTTTTCATATCCAAGTGGAACTTCCTGTGCACCCGTTTCTGCCTTCATCCTATTGCTTGGCACCACCGAGAAGAGCCTGGCTCCATCCTCTTGACATCCCCCCCCAGATACTTAAGGACACTGATGAGATCCCTCTAAGCCATCTCCTATAGAGGCTGAACAGGACCAGCTTCCTCAGCCGTTCCTTTTAAGAGAGATGCTCTAGTCCCTTGATCAATTTCGTGATCTCTGCTGGACCCGCTCGAGGAGTTTCAGCAAAGAGGGCAGGGAGGAGGGAAATCGCCCCACTGCACACCCGAGCCCCAGCAGGTTACAGCCCCTGCCTGAGGCAGCCTGGCACAGCCAGCAGCCCCGAACTGCCCCCGGCAGCAGCAGCGGCTGCAGCAGCGCTGGTGGGGGAAGGAATGTGGAGGTTTCCATTCCTGCAAGATAGAGGGAGGCTTCGCTAGCCCGAACTCCGCGATGTGCCAGCACCCACGGAAAGGCGGCGTGCCCAGAGGGGCTAAAAAAAAATAAACAACGAAAAAAAACCCAACCCTTACAAAACAATAAAGTTACGGCGCTCGTTCAAGACCACCCCAAACCCTCCGTGCCCGGGGTGCGGCGCGGCACGGAGGGAGCCGGCGCCGGACCGGCCGTGGGAGAGGGGCGGTCGCCACCCAGCCCGGCACGGGCAGCGGCCGCGGGGACACCCCCGGCGTGGGGGCCCCGACCGATCCCGGCGTCCGGGCGAGAGTCACCTTGGCTGTCACGCTGGGTCCCCTCCTCCTGAAGGCCTGCGCCGCCGGGGCCAGGAGGCACAGACAGGCCGCGGCGCCGATCAGCGCCGCCGGCGCCCCGCGGGCCATGGCGATGGGCGAGCGCTGAGGCGCCTGCGCCCGGCACGGCCCCGCCCGGCCCGGAGAAGGGGGGCCCGGGGGCGGACACGCGGCAGAGTTAGCCGTGACACAGCCCGGGGAGCCTCCAAACACGCGGCAGGACCGTCCCAGGGGAGCCACCGACCACCCGGCAGCACCGTCCCGGGGGAGCCACCGACCACCCGGCAGCACCGTCCCGGGGGAGCCACCGACCACCCGGCGGGAGAGTTCACCCATCCCGGGGGAGCCACCGACCATTCGGGTGACCCTTCTACTCAGCCATAGTGGCACCTCACCTGGAGTGCTGTGCCCAGGTCTGGGCTCCTCAGTACAAGAGAGACGTGGAGCTTCTGGAGTGGGTCTAGCAAAGGGCAACAAGGATGATAAGGGGACTGGAACATCTCTCTTACAAGGAAAGGCTGAGAGAGCTGGGCCTGTTAGCCTCGAAAAGGGATGACTGAAAGGGGGCCTCATCAATGTCTTTGAGTATCTGTAGGGGAGTGCTAAGAAGATGAAGCCAGGCTTTTTCAGTGGTGTCAAGCAATAGCACAAGAGACAAAGAGCACAGGAATATGAATATGAAAAAGAACTTCTTTACTATGTGGGTGACCACACACTGGAACAGGTTGCCCAGAGAAGTTGTAGAGTCTCCCTCACAGGAGATATTCAAGAACCATCTGGATGCAAATCCTGTGCCATGTGCTCTAGGATGACCTTGCTTAAGCAGGGAGCTTGGACCGGGTGCCCTGCTATAGTCCCTTGCAACTTGACACATTCTGTGATTCTGTGATTTTAGTCTTTGGTGTATTTAATGTGCTGAGTAGAAACAGGAGCCTGTGAGGCACTTGTAATGCTTCTGGGTTCATTTGTGTTAGTGGTGGAGGTGCACTGCTTTGGATCCACGTCAGCATCCCTGGCTTTGAACAATAAGCAGCAGTATACTAATGAAATTCATCAAACACAAACGTCTCTCCCAAGCCGTTACCTACCAAGATGGGGAGGAGGGATCCCAGTCTAGCAAATTGTCTTTGACCTGCTACTTTCTCTGTTCAAAAATCGTTTGCATTCATGACCTGTCTCATGACCTGCAGTCCTTAGAAATTTTGCAAACTGTAGCGTACCCTGAAATTCTGTGGCCTCTCAAATGCCATTATATTAAAGAGAGGTTATGTATACTGATATACTGCAAGCAGAAAGCTGGCAGTGGTTTATGTAAACACAGTCGGGATTAAACCCAGCAGCACTGTGTTTCTGGGTGTATGGCACAGCATCTGCACAGAGCATTTGGTGCTGATTGCAAAGCTAGCCCAGAGCTCAGGTGCACTGCCCAAGGGAGAATTGCTCTACACCACGGGGTGTACACTGCCATTGCTGCTGAACCTCTGACCTTGAGTATGTACCTCAGTTCACAAGGAGTAGACACGATAGCTGACACAGTTTTGGTGCTGGGAAAGGACCAGACCAGTGTCAGGGTTCTGCCTAGCCTGTAGACTCGGTGTTAGAAAGGCGGTAGGCAGTGGCTGAGAGTTAAGTTCCCCTTGACGCGCGCACCTAAGAAGAGGCAGACATAACAGAGGTGAACACTTGAACAGCCAGGGCTGATCTAACTTTCTTGGGACAAAATGGTGGGTTTTACAGGGCTATGGGAAGAAGGCTCTGGAAACAGGGCGGAGATTGGGCGGAGCATGCAAATCCACTAACAGTGATACGGTAAGGGTACATGAATAAACATGACTAGGTGGTAACAAGGGAGGAGTTAACCAGGGAGAACATCATTGGTCAGTACCTCATGGTACACTGACCTATCAGGAACTGTCTCCATGCCTGTCAGGCAGAAAGTCCATGATGGGAGACAAAAAAAAAGGAGTCAACCTACCAATAGGTTTTAGAACTTTAACACGGTTGCCACAACAAAGTCTTTAAACACTGGTGTTGTTGTTTTCAGTGGCGGTGTTGTCAATGCTAGTTTTCCATTCATCAAAACACTCTTCTCTTTTCCCTTCATCTTTCCATGCCACAAATGCGTTTTCCATCTCCTCATAAACTACGTCAGCTCCAACATCTCCTCCTTTCTTGTTTTTTAAAAAACTGAAAAAACACGCTTGGAAATAATTTGTTTTAGAGTTGAAGAAAAATATGTAAAAGACGCAGAAAGACATACTAAAAGTATTTGTTTTAACCAATTGGGAAGGGAAGGTAAACGTAAACCATCAAAAATATCGGAAGAATAGAAGTTCGAAGGCACTTTTGCTGCACTAAACAAATTTTTTAACCCAGAAATAGTATAGAAAGCATAGTGTTGAGAAGATGGGGCAGGATTAGAAAGATTAAAACAACAGAAATTGTTAATCTCTTGGCAACCATGGATTTGGGTTAGTAGAAAGAAATCTACAGCTGCTCAATAGTTTAAGGACATTCCTGCAATCAGGGATTTCTCAGCCAAATCATGGAGGGTAATACTAATAGAATAAGTTTTTCCTGTAATTGGGCATTTTATACGTTCTAGAGCATTGAGATTTTGTACCGAATCTATGTTCAGGGGAATTGGGATTTGGGGATTACACCTTGTGGAATTCAGTATTTCTGTAATTAATGTGGGAGGTGGATGGTGAGTGGAAATAAATTTAGCTGAATTGAAAAATGTTAACATCCCTATGGTACACGGTCCTCCCAAAGGTAAAGTTGGGACTCCGGACCAAGCCCGGTCTCCACAGATTAAAAACTGTTCCTTCGGGAGGCGTAAAGGTTCCTTAACATAATCCGTGTAAAGAATAGAGATTTCGTTGCACCATAAGGATGCATTTCTATAAACAGAAGAAAATGGTGTGATTTGATGTTTTTCTGTGTACACAGAGGGTCGTTTTTTGAACATTAAACCATTTGTCAGCTTTTACAGTTCCTAGGATATTTATCTCTGAAGGTTCAGAATTTCTGCTTATAAATGTTCGTAAGAATTGTAGGGTATGTTCTCTTATGGGTATGCCAATTAAACTTGTTTTTAGGGGATCATTAACATTTGAAGTGGGTAAACAGAGAAGGTTAGTATCAAGTTTTTCAGTTAGTTTTACCCAAACATTCCCTTGCCTGGACACAGTCCAAGGCATGGGATTTTTCAACTGTTGTGCACAAGCTGGAGGGATGATGATGGTAATGATGATGATGAGGATGAAAACCCACGATGGAAGGTTTTTCAATAGGCATCTGGAGGAGGATAAGTCGTAGACTGCAAAGAGGAAGATGGAAGTGGTGGTCCATGGCGGTAGGTCTTCTAGCAGTCGTTCATAGGTGAGGAAGGTGACAGTGATGAGGATGACGAAGATGAAGACTTGGATGGTAGGACAGGATCGTTGTAGATCTTTATTCTTTTTGAAGGGACCCATAACGGACCTGCGTCTGATAAAAGGCAAGCGTGTCCCTTCCCCAAGTGATTAGAGGGAAGGGACCTTTCTGTCGCAGTCTTGCTTTCTGGGAAGGGAGCAGACCAGCGACAGGGGTTCTTGCAGGCTGCTTTGTGAGTGGTTGTGGTAGGCAGCAGCAAGGGCTTTCAGGTTAGGTTCACACGTGCTGTGACCCGCAAGGAAGACACAGAGACGGTGTGAACACCTAGGAAGCCAAGGCTGATCCGTTTATTGAACAAAATGGAGGGCTTTTTATACCCTCGGGGAGAGAACACTCTGGAAAGGGGGAAGTACCTAGGCGGAGCATGCAAATCCACTACAATCTATTGGATAACGGGGAATACATAAACATAACTGGGTGTCAACTGGGGAGGAGAGAACTTGGGGTAACTTGATTGGACAGTACCTCATGGTACACCGACCAATGGGGTGAGTGTTGCCAAGCCTGACAGGGCTTATCGGCTAGGGGGGAGAAGAAGGGAAAATGGAGGATTGGCAACCTAACATTAGGTTTGAATGTAAAACACGAGCTACTGCATGACAGTCCATGAGGCAGATTTCAAGGTCCCATTTCCATGTTGTCTCTTTGCACTTTCCAGGCATCAAAGTTGGTGTTGTTTTCTCTGTTCCTCTTCCATTCATCCATGCTCTCGTAGAGCCCGTCGCCAACATCTCCTCCTTTTTTGTTTTGTAATTTTGCAGGGAAAACCCGCTTAATAACAGAATCTTTTATGTAGGAGAGGGAGTAGGTAAAAGCTGATGATAAGCATATGAGGAATATTTGCTTGAACCAATTCGGTAGGAAAGGAATTTTTATGCTTTCAAAAATATCTTTAGAATAGAAATTGGTGGGTACTTTAGCTGCGGTGAGTAGATTCTTTAATTCCATGATACTATAGTAGGCGTATTTAGTCGAATTTGGGTAATTTTGGAAATTCAGGCAACACAAATTTGGTTTTTCAGAACATCCAATGGTATGAGAAAGCATAAAATGGTCTATAGCAGCACGATAATTTGGAGAAATATGAGAAAAGACAGAAGAGTCTAAAGTAATGTTTTGTAAGGCGATACTTACGGGGTCGATATGCTTCACTAATGCCCAGTTGGGTTGATTTCTAAAAGTAAGGTTATCTAATTGGCTTAAGAGATTAAAATTTTGTATCAGATTAATTGATGTGAGAGAGATAATTTCTGTTTTCAGGTTTAGGGGATCAGGATTTTCATTTACTCTTTTGGGTGTCGATGGGGTAGCCGGATCGAGAAGTACCAATCTGCCAATCATGCATGGGCCTCCCTGAGGAAGAGATGGAATTCCTGCCCATGCTCTATCACCGCAGACTAAAAATATCCCTTTAGGAAAGCCTTTTGGTTCAGGATAGTAATGGGATTTCATATCAGTTCGGAAGTTCGGGTTTTCGCACCATGAAGATGCATTACGATAGAATGATGAATCCGGGGTAAGTATGTGTTTAATTTTTTCAGTGGATTTGTAGAAGTTGAAGCCAAGTTTGGTTTTAAATGAACCTAAAATTCTCAGTTCTTGGGGTTCCAAATCCATTTTGGAGGTGAAGTAGTAATTATTAAACAGGTTTTGAACTTTAGAACTATCTGATATGGCAATTACATGTGATTTGAGTGGGTCATCAGTGTTATGGTTTGTGAGACAGAGTTTGTCTGATTTTATAGCATCAGCAAGCCTCACCCACACGTTGCCTCTTAAAGGTGATCCCGCAGGTGATATGGGAGGAGGTTGGGGAACAGGACGTTGTGAAGTCGGAGAGATGATCACAATGGTGAGGAGAGGAAGGCGTAGGGCCAAGGAAGACTTTTATCCGTCGAGATGGTATCCATTTGATTCCTGTATCTGTTGAAATACAAGCATATCCCTTTCCCCATGTTACTAAGGGGAAAGGGCCTTCCCATTTTTCAGTTTCCAAATTTTTACAGAGAACCTGAGGTTTTTCTGAAATCATGTTGGGAGATCCGGAGAAATGTTTTTGAATCGGAGTGAGATCCCCGTCATGGCGATTTAAAAAATTTAGAATGTATTGAGCTTTGGCCAGCTTCTCCTGTGGGGTAAGGGAATTGGTACTTTTCTCTTGTTTTTTAAGCATATTTTTTAAGGTGTGGTGAGCACGTTCCACTGTCGCTTGCCCTGTAGGATTGTGAGGGATGCCAGTGGTGTGTTTGATGCCCCATTCTTGAAAAAAGGTTTGGGTGCCTGAAGACCCATATGCAGGACCATTATCTGTTTTAATTTGATGAGGCACTCCCATGTGGGCAAAAGCCATTAAGAAGTGTTTCTTAACATCGCGAGTTTTTTCCCCAGAATGCGCAGATGCTACTAGCAATTTGGAAAAAGTGTCAATTGAAACATAAACATATTTTAATCTGCCAAATTGGGGGATGTGAGTAACATCCGTCTGCCAGATTTGGAGAGGTTCCAACCCTCAGGGGTTGACCCTTATAGGTCGGAGAGGGGTTATTTTCTGGCAATCAGGGCAAGCTCTGATTATTTCTTTGGCCTGATTCCGGGTTATTTTGAATTGGTTTTGGAGGGATTTCGCATTCTGATGAAGAAAATCGTGGGAAGTGCGTGCCTGCTCCAATAGGTTGGGGACAACAGACACACCTGCCAGAAGATCGCCTTGGAGATTTCCTTCCGCTATAGGACTAGGGAGAGTGGAATGTGAGCGGATATGAGTGATGTAGAAGGCGTGCTCTCTCTGTCCAATCAGTGTAATTAGAGACCGAAACAATGAAAAGAGTTGTTTGTTAGCCAGATTTTTTAGGTAGGAGTGTTCCGCTCTTTGTACAACTCCTACCATGTAAGCCGAATCACTAACAATATTTAGGGCTTGATTGGAAAAAAGGGTGAATGTTTTGACAACAGCTGAGAGTTCGACAATTTGTGAAGAGCCAGTAGTAACGTGACAGTCATGATGCCATTTGTCATCGATTTTCCATGTTACTACAGCTTTACCCGTACGTCCTGAGCCGTCTGTGAAGACTGTAATGGCATCAGGAATTGGTGTTAGAGATTGGGTAAATTTGAGTGTGATAGGGATAAATTTGAGTTTTTGTAAGATTTTCTGTCCTGGAATTGTAAATTTGATTTGACCTTTGAAATTTTGGATCGCCAATTGGAAATCTAAGGAGAGAACTAACATCTGCTTGAAACGTTCCGAAGACAGGGGGATAAAGATAGTGTAAGGATCCCCACCCGACATTTCCCAACATCGTATTCTTGCTTTAAATATTAATTTACCAAGTGATTCTGGGAGGACCACTATAGTCTTGTTAAAACAATGAGGTAGAAAAAACCGCTCCCAAATCAGGAAGTCATCAAAGTTATTCGTAATTTGACCCAAAACCGCGAGCGGTTGTTTGGGACCAAACAGGATAATAATCACGGGGGGAATACCAACAAGTTTGCGATTTGTTTGCATGTCAGAAATTTTGCACTCAACGATCTTCAAGGAGTCCAGTGCTTCCATTGTCATAGATCGAGGGGAGTTAAGGTCTGGGTTTCCTTGAAGTAAATCAAACAGGGGACTTAAATCATCTGTTGATATTCCCAATTGTGGTCTGATCCAATTTATATTTCCCAGAAGCTTTTGCAGGTCATTGAGTGTACGAATGTCATGGTCAATTTTAATTTTTTGGGGAGTAATAGAAGTATTGGAGACTTTCCATCCCAGGTAATGCCACGGAGAGTCCCACTGGATTTTCTCAGAAGAGATATAGAGGTGGAAGGTTTTTAAAGCAGCTACGGTCGAATGTAAGGCCTGATTGACTTCCGTTTTAGATTGAGCACAAATTAAAATGTCATCCATGTAATGGTAAATGATGACAGATGGATTTTGGAGCCTAATTGGGTATAATATTTTGGATACATATAATTGACACAAAGTGGGCGAGTTTTTCATGCCCTGAGGTAAAACTTTCCACGTATACCTCTTATTGGACTCTCTGGCATTCCTGGATGGCACGGTAAAGGCGAATTTATCTATGTCATCTGGGTGTAAGGGAATCTGGAAAAAACAATCTTTGATATCGATAATTACTATTGGCCAATTTTGTGGAAGCATGGAGAGCACTGGCATTCCCAACTGTAGGGAACCCATAGGTTCCAAAATGTCATTTATCTTTCTCAAGTCATGTAATAATCGCCACTTGCCTGATGTTTTTTGGATGACAAAAATGGGGGAGTTCCAGGGACTGGTTGATGGGGCTATATGTCCTAACTCTAATTGTTCGTTTACTAACATTTCCAATTGATGCAGCTTTTCGTTCGGAAGGGGCCACTGGTCTACCCAGATAGGTTTTTGGGTAAGCCAATTGAGTTTGGGTAGCAGCTCCCTACCAGTGGCCGATGTTACAAATTTGTCTTAATTTTGGTGCCCCATTGAACCAGTATGTCTCTACCCCAAAGCGTAGTTGGTAAGGGTAGAATGAGGGGTTTGCAAGTGGCTGTGTTCAAGTCCGTATCGGTAAATGTTATAACATGCCTACTCTGTTGAGGTCTCTGAGAGCCTCGCACCCCAGACACATTTACAGTTGTTTCATCAATAGGCCAGGATTTTGGCCAATCTTTTGTAGCGATTATCGTAATGTCTGCTCCTGTGTCAAGTAAACCTCTGATTGAGATGGTTCCCAGAGGTGAAGAGATGTTGACTGTCATTAATGGCTGGGCATCCGTGAGTGTGGTAGTCCGGTTGACAATCTTGGTGGTGTCCTTTTGTCGATCCTGCTCTTGAGTCAGTTGAGTTAATTGAGACACAGGTATTAACGTCGCTACCGGTTCCTGTTGCATAATCTCTGCAGGTGGAAGAAGAACTCGGAGGGAAATAGTAAAGGTGTTAGTGTCACAGTTATTGATAAGTTCAGTTAGGGCTATAATACCCTTGGAAGAGGCTTCTTCGGTAGGTTGGACTAGATAACACTCTTCTTTGTTTAAAGCTTTGTCAGGTGTAGTGGTGATTGTGCACTCTTCCCCTGTCAAGGTGGTTGGTGAGGTAGAGGGATAAAGTGCAATGTACTGTATTGTCCTTAGTGGAGATTTGGCTCTGATTGGGTCCGTGTGAGGCATTTGTTGTCATCGCGCCCCTCTTGGCGCTCGGGAGAGAGTTTCCCTGGTCACTTTCCAGTTTTCTTTGTGGAGGTGGGGTGTTGAAGGTGACCTGTTTTCTGTATTGGGATTTAGGTGACTTTGGTGGAAGGGGGTCACCATTAACATCGGTCACGGATCTGCATAGAGAAGTCCAATGTTTTCCTTTCCCGCATCTTTGGCAGTTAAATCTTGGCAAATTTCTAGTAGGTATTGGTTGTGGGTGTTGATTGTCAGGGCAGTGTCTTTCTAGATGACCTTGTTTCTCACAATTGAAACATTGGCCTTTGACAGCACACATGACCAATTTTAGGTCTTCTTTAGTGGATCCCACGTTACGGCATGCTTCGATCATTTCCAGTAACGTGGGATTTTTTAGTGGTCGTAAGATTTTCTGGCACTCCTCATTTGCTTTTTCGACTACTAGTGACTTAAAGAGTATATCCTGTGATGTAACGTCACTAATTTGCTTAACAATCGCCTCCTTTAGGCGTGTGGCGAAGTCGAAAAAAGGCTCTTAAGGGCCTTGGAATATTAGAGCATATGAAGGAGTGGTAGTGCTGACCTTGGCCACTTTTTTAATGGCTTTGAACACCAATTCACTGGTCTTATGTATTAATGTAATATGTGTCATAGCTTACCTGGCGTTCGATGTGTAAGCCCCTTCCCCATATAACCTATCGATGGCCTGTTCGTGGATCATCCCACGGATGTCTCCTCCCTCTTTTACGTATTTTTTAATCAGGGATTTCCACTCTGCCTCGAAAGCAGCATACTGCAGTGTTGGTAACCAAGCAGTAGCTACCTGTCTAATATCATTAGGTGTTAGATCGAAAGAGTTAAAGAAGGAACCGAGAAGACTTATAGTATACGGAGAATTCAAGCCATGATCAGTAATTGCTTTCTTAATATCTTTGAGGACTGGGTAGGAAATTGGCCTCCATTGTGGGGGCTTGCCATCTTCTTTAATAATGGGGAAGGCCCGGAGCATTTCCAGGTCGCCGGCGAGCGATACCTGTTCGTGGAAAACTCTCCAGGCTTTCTCCTGTTCTTCTATTACCTCATGTGTGATATCTACCCAAGGGCCTGGTGTTATAGGTTCTTGGGTAGTAGCAGTAGCCGGAAAGGTGTATATATCTCCAGCATCCCCTGAAGTTGTCATATATTTAAATGTAGATGTGGTAGGAGTGGATGTTTTGGAGGGTTGTGATGCATGTTTTTTATCTTTAGGTTTTTTAGAATTGGCTGTCTTTATGATTTGAGTGAGGGGGGTGGTTTCACTTCCTCCTCACTTTCAGAATTGGTGTCATTTTCGGATGAAACAGGTGGTGATTGTAGTATAGGTGATTGTGTGTGCTTGGCGGTAAGTAGATGTTGTTCCCTTGGAGGTAAAGAAGGAGATCGGTGTTGTGAGTGAGGGGTAGGTATGTGTGTAGTAGTGCGGTGAGAGTGTTTCAATTTAAAAGAGAATTCCTGGAAGGCCACGGGTGGAAGCAGTACCTGAGCCTTGGCCAGGGGCTCAGGCCTGTGTGGCTCTTCAGGTGCTGTGGGGTATGATGGATAGTGCGGCAGTGAAGTGGAAGGCTTTGTGACAGGCCTAGGTGTCGCAGCCTTGTCTGCTGGGAAGGGAGCAGACCAGCCGCAGGGGGTTCTTGCAGGCTGCTTCGTGAGATTTCGTGAAGTTTGCAGCAGCAAGGGTTTCCCGGTTAGGTTCGCACACACTGTGACCCGCAAAGAATACACAGACACGATGTGAACACCGAGGAAGCCAAGGGCTGATCCGTTTATTAACCAAAATGGAGGGTTTTTTATACCCCCCGGGGGGAAAACTCTAGAAAAGGGGAGGTAACCGGGCGGAGCATGCAAATCCACAACATTTCACTGGGTAACAGGGGATACATAAACATAAGGGGGTGTAAACTAGGGAGGAGAAAACCTGGGGTAACAGGATTGGACGGTATCCCATGATAAGCCGACCAATGGGAAGAGTGGTGCCAAGCCTGACAGGGCTTATCGGCTAGGGGGAGAAGAAGGGAAAATGGAGGGTAGGCAACCTAACAATAGGTTTGAGTTCAATACACGAGCCACTGTACAACTGTCCATGAGGTAAATCTCAAAGTCTCGGTCCCACGTCGTCTCTTTGCACCTTCCATGCGTCGAAATTAGTGTTATTATCTCTATCTTTTTTCCAAGCATCCATGGTTGCATAGACCCCGTCGCCAACACCTAGGTGGTAAAGGTGGATATGCATTAGGTGTATAGGTTCTAGGCCCGATGTCATGGGCGCTGCCATGTTGATCAGGAGGGGCAGGGCCTTCTGCCAGAAATGAGACGTGGTCTTGGGACGAGGGCAGAGACATGACATGGTGATGTTGGGGAGTGTCCATTATGTCATGAGGGGCGGAGACAAACGAGGATGTGATGTCAGGGGGAATGTAGTGTGGTGGTCCCTCCCTGAATTCTTTGACTTCGGCTCCGCCTACGGTCCCTCCCTCGTGGTCCCACGTCACGAGATGTCTCCCGACGCCACCATTTTTGCCGCATGGCATGCAGTGGTCCCGTGTCCCCGCGCCATTTTGTCCTTCATCCCGCCTGGTGTTTGTTCCCGTCATGTTAGCAGGGGGGGGAGAAGGTTTGGAGCCGCCATCTTGGGTTATTGCAGAGTTAACTACAGGGTCACAAAGTCCACTTTTCTGCCGGTCTTGGAGCAGCATATAGACAAGTCTCCATGTGATTAATGCTTTGGCCGCTATTTTGTCCCCTCTTTTCTCTGATTTCCAAAGGGTAGCGCCAAGCTTATCCCAGTCCTCGATGTTAAGTTCCTCTGGGATGTGGAATTGATGGGCATTCAGCCAAGTCGCAAGGGCTTTGAGAGAAGCTTTATCATATTTATGCCCTTGGTAATCGATAACCACTCTGATTTTTTTGTAAATTGGGCGCTCGGGCTTACAGAGAGTGGATCCCATGTTGTAAAGATGCGCCGAATTCGGGGGTTTAGAGAAGGGTTAGGAAGGGTAGGGACTTCCCCGACAGCTCACCTCTCTCGGCGGTCGCCTGCTCCGTCGATGAGGGGGACACGATGTCCAGTCTCTGCCGGGGGAGACTGCTGGACTGCGGCATGTCAGACACTCCCGCAGCTGTTACCCAGTGAAGGCTGACGTGAGAAGATCCAGAAAGAAAATCTCACAAAGCAACCTTACACGTTGGGCACCATTTGTCACAGTCTTGCTTTCTGGGAAGGGAGCAGACCAGCGACGGGGGTTCTTGCAGGCTGCTTTGTGAGTGGTTGTGGTAGGCAACAGCAAGGGCTTTCAGGTTAGGTTCACACGTGCTGTGACCCGCAAGGAAGACACAGAGACGGTGTGAACACCTAGGAAGCCAAGGCTGATTCGTTTATTGAACAAAATGGAGGGCTTTTTATACCCTCGGGGAGAGAACACTGGAAAGGGGGAAGTACCTAGGCGGAGCATGCAAATCCGCTACAATCTATTGGATAACGGAGAATACATAAACATAACTGGGTGTCAACTGGGGAGGAGAGAACTTGGGGTAACTTGATTGGACAGTACCTCATGGTACACCGACCAATGGGGTGAGTGTTGCCAAGCCTGACAGGGCTTATCAGCTAGGGGGGAGAAGAAGGGAAAATGGAGGATTGGCAATCTAACATTAGGTTTGAATGTAAAACACGAGCTACTGCATGACAGTCCATGAGGCAGATTTCAAGGTCCCATTTCCATGTTGTCTCTTTGCACTTTCCAGGCGTCAAAGTTGGTGTTGTTTTCTCTGTTCCTCTTCCATTCATCCATGCTCTCGTAGACCCCGTCGCCAACACCTTTCCACTCATTAGTTATCAGATCTTTGTAAAGAGTTCTGGCCTTAGTAAGTTGTGGGGATAAGGTTGATGAGAAATGTTTCTGTGTAGGGGTGTAACCATTATCTTGTCTATTAAGAAAATTTAGTACGTACGTAGCTTTAGCGAGTTTTTCCTGGGGAGTGAGATCTTTCCCTTCTTTTCTCTTGCTTTTTTAACATGTTTTTCAATGATTGGTGGGCCCGTTCTACTATTCCTTGTCCCGTAGGGTTATGAGGGATGCCAGTAGTATGTTTGATGCCCCATTGAGAGAGAAAAATTTTGGTGCCTGAAGACACATATGCAGGTCCATTGTCTGTTTTAATTTGATGTGGCACTCCCATTTGTGCAAATGCCAGTAGCCAATGTTTTCTGGCGTTTTGACTTTTTTCACCAGAATGTGCTGTAGCAACTAAAGGTGTTAGTGTCACAGTTATTGATAAGTTCAGTTAGGGCTATAATACCCTTGGAAGAGGCTTCTTCGGTAGGTTGGACTAGATAACACTCTTCTTTGTTTAAAGCTTTGTCAGGTGTAGTGGTGATTGTGCACTCTTCCCCTGTCAAGGTGGTTGGTGAGGTAGAGGGATAAAGTGCAATGTACTGTATTGTCCTTAGTGGAGATTTGGCTCTGATTGGGTCCTGTGAGGTAGTTGGAGAGGCATTTGTTGTCATCGCGCCCCTCATGACGCTTGGGAGAGAGTTTCCCTGGTCACTTTCCAGTTTTCATTGTGGAGGTGGGGTGTTGAAGGTGACCTGTTTTCTGTATTGGGATTTAGGTGACTTTGGTGGAAGGGGGTCACCATTAACATCGGTCACGGATCTGCATAGAGAAGTCCAATGTTTTCCTTTCCCGCATCTTTGGCAGTTAAATCTTGGCAAATTTCTAGTAGGTATTGGTTGTGGGTGTTGATTGTCAGGGCAGTGTCTTTCTAGATGACCTTGTTTCTCACAATTGAAACATTGGCCTTTGACAGCACACATGACCAATTTTAGGTCTTCTTTAGTGGATCCCACGTTACGGCATGCTTTGATCATTTCCAGTAACGTGGGATTTTTTAGTGGTCGTAAGATTTTCTGGCACTCCTCATTTGCTTTTTCGACTACTAGTGACTTAAAGAGTATATCCTGTGATGTAACGTCACTAATTTGCTTAACAATCGCCTCCTTTAGGCGTGTGGCGAAGTCGAAAAAAGGCTCTTAAGGGCCTTGGAATATTAGAGCATATGAAGGAGTGGTAGTGCTGACCTTGGCCACTTTTTTAATGGCTTTGAACACCAATTCACTGGTCTTATGTATTAATGTAATATGTGTCATAGCTTACCTGGCGTTCGATGTGTAAGCCCCTTCCCCATATAACCTATCGATGGCCTGTTCGTGGGTCATCCCACGGATGTCTCCTCCCTCTTTTACGTATTTTTTAATCAGGGATTTCCACTCTGCCTCGAAAGCAGCATACTGCAGTGTTGGTAACCAAGCAGTAGCTACCTGTCTAATATCATTAGGTGTTAGATCGAAAGAGTTAAAGAAGGAATCGAGAAGACTTATAGTATATGGGGAATTCAAGCCATGATCAGTAATTGCTTTCTTAATATCTTTGAGGACTGGGTAGGAAATTGGCCTCCATTGTGGGGGCTTGCCATCTTCTTTAATAATGGGGAAGGCCCGGAGCATTTCCAGGTCGCCGGCGAGCGATGCCTGTTCGTGGAAAACTCTCCAGGCTTTCTCCTGTGCTTCTATTACCTCATGTGGTGATATCTACCCAAGGGCCTGGTGTTATAGGTTCTTGGGTAGTAGCAGTAGCCAGAAAGGTGTATATATCTCCAGCATCCCCTGAAGTTGTCATATATTTAAATGTAGATGTGGTAGGAGTGGATGTTTTGGAGGGTTGTGATGCATGTTTTTTATCTTTAGGTTTTTTAGAATTGGCTGTCTTTATGATTTGAGTGAGGGGGGTGGTTTCACTTCCTCCTCACTTTCGGAATTGGTGTCATTTTCGGATGAAACAGGTGGTGATTGTGGTATAGGTGATTGTGTGTGCTTGGCGGTAAGTAGATGTTGTTCCCTTGGAGGTAAAGAAGGAGATCGGTGTTGTGAGTGAGGGGTAGGTATGTGTGTAGTAGTGCGGCGAGAGTGTTTCGATTTAAAAGAGAATTCCCAGAAGGCCACGGGTGGAAGCAGTACCTGAGCCTTGGCCAGGGGCTCAGGCCTGTGTGGCTCTTCAGGTGCTGTGGGGTATGATGGACAGTGTGGCAGTGAAGTGGAAGGCTTTGTCACAGGCCTAGGTGGTAAAGGTGGATAGGCATTAGGTGTATAGGTTCTAGGCCCGATGTCATGGGCGCTGGCCATGTTGATCAGGAAGGGCGGGGCCTGCTGCCGGAAATGAGGTGTGGTCTTGGGATGAAGGCGGAGACATGACATGGTGATGTTGGGGAGTGTCCATTATGTCATGAGGGGCGGAGACAAACGAGGATGTGATGTCAGGGGGAGTGTAGTGTGGTGGTCCCTCCCTGAATTCTTTGACTTCGGCTCCGCCTACGGTCCCTCCCTCGTGGTCCCACGTCACGAGATGTCTCCCAACGCCACCATTTTCGCCGCATGGCATGCAGTGGTCCCGTGTCCCCGCGCCATTTTGTCCTTCATCCCGCCTGGTGTTTGTTCCCGCCATGTTAGTAGCAGGGGGAGAAGGTTTGGAGCCGCCATCTTGGGTTGTTGCAGAGTTAACTGCAGGGGCACAAAGTCCACTTTTCTGCCGGTCTTGGAGCAGCATATAGACAAGTCTCCATGCGATTAATGCTTTGGCCGCTATTTTGTCCCCTCTTTTCTCTGATTTCCAAAGGGTAGCGCCAAGCTTATCCCAGTCCTCGATGTTAAGTTCCTCTGGGATGTGGAATTGATGGGCATTCAGCCAAGTCGCAAGGGCTTTGAGAGAAGCTTTATCATATTTATGCCCTTGGTAATCGATAACCACTCTGATTTTTTTGTAAATTGGGCGCTCGGGCTTACAGAGAGCGGATCCCATGTTGTAAAGATGCGCCGAATTCGGGGGTTTAGAGAAGGGTTAGGAAGGGTAGGGACTTCCCCGACAGCTCACCTCTCTCGGCGGTCGCCTGCTCCGTCGATGAGGGGGACACGATGTCCAGTCTCTGCCGGGGGAGACTGCTGGACTGCGGCATGTCAGACACTCCCGCAGCTGTTACCCAGTGAAGGCTGACGTGAGAAGATCCAGAAAGAAAATCTCACAAAGCAACCTTACACGTTGGGCACCATTTGTCACAGTCTTGCTTTCTGGGAAGGGAGCAGACCAGCGACGGGGGTTCTTGCAGGCTGCTTTGTGAGTGGTTGTGGTAGGCAGCAGCAAGGGCTTTCAGGTTAGGTTCACGCGCGCTGGGACCCGCAAGGAAGACACAGAGACGGTGTGAACACCTAGGAAGCCAAGGCTGATCCGTTTATTGAACAAAATGGAGGGCTTTTTATACCCTCGGGGAGAGAACACTCTGGAAAGGGGGAAGTACCTAGGCAGAGCATGCAAATCCGCTACAATCTATTGGATAAAGGAGAATACATAAACATAACTGGGTGTCAACTGGAGAGGAGAGAACTTGGGGTAACTTGATTGGACGGTACCTGATGGTACACCGACCAATGGGGTGAGTGTTGCCAAGCCTGACAGGGCTTATCGGCTAGGGGGGAGAAGAAGGGAAAATGGAGGATTGGCAACCTAACATTAGGTTTGAATGTAAAACACGAGCTACTGCATGACAGTCCATGAGGCAGATTTCAAGGTCCCATTTCCATGTTGTCTCTTTGCACTTTCCAGGCGTCAAAGTTGGTGTTGTTTTCTCTGCTCCTCTTCCATTCATCCATGCTCTCGTAGACCCCGTCACCAACACCTTTCCATTCATTAGTTATCAGATCTTTGTAAAGAATTCTGGCCTTAGTAATTTGTGGGGATAAGGTTGATGAGAAATGTTTCTGTGTGGGGGTGTAACCATCATCTTGTCTATTAAGAAAATTTAGTACGTACGTAGCTTTAGCGAGTTTTTCCTGGGGAGTGAGATCTTTCCCTCCTTTCTCTTGCTTTTTTAACATGTTTTTCAATGATTGGTGGGCCCGTTCTACTATTCCTTGTCCCGTAGGGTTATGAGGGATGCCAGTAGTATGTTTGATGCCCCATTGAGAGAGAAAAATTTTGGTGCCTGAAGACACATATGCAGGTCCATTGTCTGTTTTAATTTGATGTGGCACTCCCATTTGTGCAAATGCCAGTAGCCAATGTTTTCTGGCGTCTCGACTTTTTTCACCAGAATGTGCTGTAGCAACTAAGAATTTGGAGACAGTGTCAATTGATACATGTACGTATTTAAGTTTTCCAAATTGAGGAATGTGAGTGATGTCTGTTTGCCAGATTTGTAGGGGCTCCAATCCTCTAGGATTTACTCTGGCAGGTTGGAGAGGGGTGACTTTTTGACAATCAGAGCAAGCTCTGATGGTTTCTTTGGCCTGATTCTGGGAGATTTGGAATTGTTTTTGTAGTGCTCTAGCATTCTGGTGGAAAAAATCGTGGGAGATGCGTGCCTGCTCCAATGTCTTAGGGACAACAGACATACCTGCTAGAAAGTCAGCATGGCGATTTCCCTCAGCTACAGGACCTGGAAGAGTAGAATGAGAGTGGACATGTGTGATGAAAAATGCATGCTCCCTTTTTTGGATAGAAAGTAGGAGTTGCTTAAACAAAAGAAGTAATTGTTGGTTAGTTACATGTTTTAAGTATGCATTTTCTGCTCTTTGAACCAGGCCCACTACATAAGCCGAATCAGATACAATATTTATTTCTTCCTGATTAAAAATTTGGAAAGTTCGGACAACTGCAGACAACTCGACAACTTGGGAAGATCCTTCTACCTTATGTATGTCTTGTTCCCAGGTTCCAGCAGCATTCCAGACTATCACAGCGTTTCCAGTTCGCCCAGATCCGTCTGTGAAGACTGTAATTGCTCCTGGAAGTGGTACTAAAGACTGTATGAATTTCGGCTCAATTGGAATTAATTTAAGTTTCTGTAGTATTTTCTGATTGGGTGGGTGAAATTTCACCTGTCCTGTAAAATTTGCAATAGCCAATTGAAAATCTAAAGAAGTTATCAGCAGTTGTTCTAACTGTTTGGATGTCAGGGGAAGGTAGATGGTTTCAGGTTCCTCCCCTGACATTTCCCAGCAGCGAATTCTCCCTTTAAAACAAACTTTGGATATAAGTTCAGGTAAAGTAATTAAGGTTTTTCTGAATTGGTGAGGGAGAAAGATCCACTCCCACCGGATAAAGTCGTTGTTTTGGTTTTGAATTTGGCCTAATAGACCGAAAGGTTGCTTTGGGCCAAGAAGGACCGCTGGGACTACTGGCAGTCGCAGGATTCTCTTATTACTCTGCATGTTTGAAATCTTAGATTCCACTTCTTGAAGGGCGGCCTCAGCTTCTGGTGTTAATGATCTAGGTGACCTAAGATCGGCATCTCCACTAAGAAGAGAAAAGAGAGGATGGAGTTCATCTGTGGAGATGCCTAGCTGAGGCCTTACCCGATTTATATTCCCCAATAATTTTTGAAGGTCATTAAGATTTTGAACGTCATGAGAGATATGAATTTTCTGAGGAGTGATGGATTTTTGTGGTATTTTCCACCCCAAGTAAAACCAGGGAGATGCCCATTGGATTTTATCACCAGAGATTTGCAACTGGAAGGCTTTGAGAGTTGAAATAGTGGTCTCCAAAGTGTTTTTAACTTCAGTTTTACTTGGGCACAAATTAGAATGTCGTCCATGTAATGATAGATGATCGAATTAGGATTTTGGCATCGGATTGGAGATAGAATTTGGGAGACATACAATTGGCAGAGAGTTGGTGAATTTTTCATGCCTTGGGGTAAAACCTTCCAGGCAAATCTCTGGCTGGGCTCTCCCGCATTCAATGATGGGATGGTGAATGCAAATTTGTCAACATCATTGGGATGTAACCGGATCTGAAAAAAGCAGTCTTTTATATCAATTATAACCAGGGGCCACTCCGCAGGTAGCATAGATAGTGATGGCATGCCTGGTTGGAGCGGTCCCATTGGTTCAATGACGTCGTTGATTTTACGGAGATCATGGAGTAATCTCCATTTTCCAGATGACTTTTGTATTACAAAAACAGGGGAATTCCAGGGACTCACAGTGGGGGTTATATGATCCAATCATAACTGTTCCTCCACCAATTGGTGGAGGGCGAGCAGCCTTTTGGATGGTAGTGGCCACTGGTCTACCCAGATAGGTGTTGTAGTTTTCCAAGTTAATGGGGGTAGCAGCTACTCTCCAGTGGCCATTCTTATAAATTTGTATCAATTTTTGTTCCCCACTGTGACATTCTATCCCTTCCCCATAAGGTCATAGGTAGTGGTAGAACTAAAGGTTTACAGCTTGCTGTCTTCCCATCAGGATCAGTGAATAAAATAATCAATTTACTTTTTTGAGGTTTTTGCGTTCCCCCCACCCCTGACACACTCAACCAAGAGTTCTCCAGAGGCCAGGTAACTGGCCAGTCATGAGAGGCAATGATTGTAACGTCAGCACCCGTGTCCAGAAGTCCTGTAATTGTAGCCTCTCCTGTGGGTGAAACAACAATCACAGTCATTTTGGGTTGAGCGGTCTGGACAGTCTGTGTCCAGTTCACCTGAATGTTGTCTTCAGGTTTTTCCTGGAGTTGTTGCAGAGGAAGGAGGGTGCCAATGGGCTCTGTAGAGGAGATCTCAGCAGGTGGGAATGGAACACGAACAGTTACGAAAATGTCAGTATTAGTAAAGTCTGTGATAAGTTCTGCGTCAGCGATGACTCCTTTTTCAGTAGCTTCTTGAGATGGTAGAAGTAAGTACTGTTGATCTTGGTGCAAAAATGTATTAGGTGTGACTGCTACAGTATTTTCAGTTGTGTTGAAGGTCAAGGATGGGGAACATATGTAGAGGGGTATGTTACCGTAGGTGTTTATTCGATGTTGTTGTTGATTTCTGGATTGGATTGTGTCCTGAGTAAGGGGTTCTGGCACAGGCATGGATGAGAGGAATTTATTGTCTGAGCGCCCCCCCGGCGCTCCCCTGGAAGTTTCCCTGATTGTGTGTATAATCTTTCCTTGATGGCGGAGGGGTGGAGAAGGTAACTTTCTTTTTATGTTGAAAATTTGGAGATTTTGGAAAACTTGGTGATTTTGGCGGTAATGGTTGATCATTGATATCTGTTGTGGACCGGCATTGGGAAGTCCAATGCTTTCCTCGTCCACAACGCTGGCAAGGAAATTTGGGCTGTTGCCAATTAGGCTTGTTTTCTGGGCATTTTTCTTCTCTATGGCCAGATAGTCCACATTTAAAACACTTCCCTTGGGCCGCATACATTAACATTTTGTATTTTTCTTTGGTTGAACTGACATTTCTGCAAACTTCAATCATCTCTAATAAGGTTGGATTTTTTAGGGGTTTGAGGAGTTTCTGACACTCCTCATTTGCCCGTTCCACCACCAAGGATTTAAATAGAACTTCCTGAGACCGTTCATCTCCTATTTGTTTTATGATTGCTTCTTTTAGTCTAGTGGCAAAATCAAGGAAAGGTTCTTTTACTCCTTGAAATATAAGTGCGTAGGAGGGGGTAGTTGTTGTTGGTTTTGCCACTGTTTGGATAGCTTTGAAAGCTAAATCGCCTCTTTTGTGTAGTAAGTCTGGATGTGTTGTAGCTTGTTCATCATTGGTGGAGTATCTCCCTTCACCATATAACCTATCGATGGCTTAGTCTGGTGCCATGCCTCTCACATCTCCCCTTTCTTTCACATATTTTTTAATTAAGGACTTCCACTCAGCCCCAAAAGCCAAGTATTGAATTACAGGAAGCCACGCTTTTGTTACCAGTCGGATATCATTGGGTGTTAAAGTGTATGCCTGAAAAAAGGAATCTAAAAGGCCCATGGTAAAAGGAGCGCTGATACCATAATCAACTATTGCTTTTTTGACATCTTTAAGGACTGGGTACATGAAAGGTCTCCACTCAGGAGCCCTGCCTTCCGATCTTGTAAATGGGAAAGGCTTGTAGCATCTCTAGGTCACCAGCCAGAGTGGCCTGGTCGTGGAAGGTTTTCCAGGCGCACTCATGGGCTTCTACTACTTGGTGTGTAATATCTATCCAGGGCCCTGGTGTGGAATGGTCCTGGATAGGTGTGGCAGCTGCAAAAACATGTGTATCTTCAGGTTCATTAAAAGGTAGGGAGCGGTAAGAACCTGAGGTGCTTTTATCTTGAGTGTTGTATGTGGGTGATGTTTGAGTACCGGATGTGACAGATGCATGGGTTGTAGAGGTAACTACAGAAGACTTCTTATACGATAGTGATTTTGTAGGTGTGATAGTTCTTTGTTTGGCTTTATGAATAATGACTGTGATAGGAGGTGGTGTTATGGAGTCAGTTTGTGTTTGAGTAGTGCAGACTGATATATCTTCGTCTTCTGTTAAGTCCTCTTGAGAGGACATCTGGGTGTTGGATGGTTGCGTAGATGTAGTTTGTGTACTCGATGTTAGTGTAGATCGTGTTTGTGTATTAGACGTTTGTGTAGAGGATGTTAATAGTTGTTTAGATGTATTGATTGTGGAGGGTTGTTTGGATGGCAATGTGTATGTAGAAGCAGAAGTAATAGAGGAGAATGTGTGTTGAGATTGGTGAGTTTTGAAAGAAAAAGGTTGAAAAGCTACAGGTGGTAGTAGGCTTGGTGTGTCGGTCACTGTTGGTGGGGTGGTGGATGGTGGTTGAAGGTAGGTAGGAGCAGAGGGCATTTCAGTGTATGGTGGTGCCAAGGAGATGTAGGCCTTGTGGTCAGGCAAGGGCTTAGGCCTTGGGTGGTGCGATGGTAGAGAGGGATAGGCTATCGGTTCAGAGTCCTTAGGCCCAGGTGCATGGGCGCCGCCATGACACCAGATATTTTGAGGGCCTAACCCAGAAGTAGGGGGCGGGGCAGAAGGGCTATGTTTGATGTCATATTTGGGAGTTTTGGTGATGTCATTGTGGGAGGAGATTAGTGATGACGCGGTGACGTGGGTGGAGTATTGAGGTGGTAATGCCCTCGTGGTGAGTAAGATGTCTCCGCCTTCAGCTCCTCCCACAGCTCCTCCCATCAGTCCTCCCATTCGCTGGTCCCAAGAGGGGTGGTATTTCATGCCGCATGACAAATCGTCAGCAGCCATGCAGTGTCCCTCCGCCCCTTCGCCATCTTGTCCCTCTGTCCTTGAAGTGTCCTCCCTCGCCATTTTGGGTACTTGTGAAGGGGAGAGTGGTGTAGCTTGAAAACTGGAGTTGTCGCCATGTTGGGATTGTTGGATAACTGCTGCTGTGACAGATTTATGGTCAGCAGAATCATGTTTAGCTTGTAGAAGCATGAGAATGAGTCTCCAGGCAATTAAAGCCTTTCCAGCCAATTTATCCCCTTTTTTCTCTGCTTTCCACATTGCAGCTCCTATTTTGTCCCATTGTGTAATAGTTATTTCTTCAGGGACACAGGTTTTATGTACATGAAGCCAGGTAGCCAGCGCTTTCGAGGACGCCTTATCATATTTATGTCCCTGAAGTTCTATGATGGCACGGATTCGCTTATAGATGGCTTTTTCTGGCTTGGACAGTGAAGCGCCCATCTTGTTGGTAAGGAACAGGCGAATGAAATAAAATGGGGAAATTTGGAGAGGGGTAGGAAGGTAGGGAATTCCCCGGATGTTCACCTCTCCTGACGAGACATCTGCATTGTAGCCAGTGAGGGGGACGCAAAGTCCAGTCTCATCTGGGGAAACTGCCGAAGCTGCAGGGTCTCATACACCCCTGTTTGAGCCGTGTAGAATCTCCTAAAACAGAGAGTCTACAAGCTAGCCCCACAGTTGGGCTCCATTTGTCACAGTTTCGGTGCTGGGAAAGGACCAGACCAGCGTCAGGGTTCTGCCTAGCCTGTAGACTCGGTGTTAGAAAGGCGATAGGCAGTGGCTGAGAGTTAAGTTCCCCTTGCCGCATGCACCTATGAAGAGGCAGACACGACAGAGGTGAACACTCGAACAGCCAGAGCTGATCTAACTTTCTTGGGACAAAATGGTGGGTTTTATAGGGTTATGGGAAGAAGGCTCTGGAAACAGGGCGGAGATTGGGCGGAGCACGCAAATCTGCTAACAGTGATAGGGTAAGGGTACATGAATAAACATGACTAGGTGTTAACAAGGGAGGAGTTAACCAGGGAGAACATGATTGGTCAGTACCTCATGGTACACTGACCTATCAGGAACTGTCTCCATGCCTGTCAGGCAGAAAGTCCATGATGGGAGACAAAAATAAGGGAGTTAACCTATGAATAGGTTTTAGAACTTTAACACGGCTGCCACAACAAAGTCTTTAAACACTGGTGTTGTTGTTTTCAGTGGTGGTGTTGTCGATGCTAGTTTTCCATTTGTCAAAACACTCTTCTCTTTTCCCTTCGTCTTTCCACTCCTCAAATGAACTTTCCATCTCCTCATAAACTACCTCATCTCCAGCATGCACAGAGCATTTGGTGCTGATTGCAAAGCCAGCCCAGAGCTCAGGTGCAGTGCCCAAGGGAGAATTGCTCTGCACCATCGTGTGTACACTGCCATTGCTGCTGAACCTCTGAGCTTGAGTCTGTGCCTCAGTTCACAAGGAGTAGACACGATAACCATAAAATCATATACTTGTTTAGGTGGGAAAATGCTTTTAAGGTCATCAAGCCCAAACAGTAATCCAACACTACCAAGTCCAGAACTAAACCATGTCCCTAAGTGCCACATCCACACATCTTTTAAATACCTCAGGGATGTATGTAAATACGTCCCTGGACAGCCTGTTCCAGTGCTTGACAGCCCTTTCCAGGAAGCAAGTTTTCATAATATCCAACTTAAACCTCCCCTGGCATGATTTGAAGATGTTTCCTCTTGTCCTATGTCTTGTTACTTAGGAGAAGACACCAACCCCCATCTCGCTACTACCTCCTTTCAGGTAGCTGTAGAGAGCCATAAGGTTTCCCCCAAGTCTCCTTTTCTCCAGGCTGAACATCCCCAGCTTCCTCAGTCTCTCCACATGAGATTTGTGCTTCAGATTGTTCCCCACCTTCATTGCCCTTCTCTGGAAACACTCCAGCACCTCAATGTCTTTCTTGTAATGAAGGGCTGAACTGGACATACGATTTGAGGTGTGGCCTCACCAGTGCCCAGTAAACAGGGACAATCTCTTTCTTGGTCCTGCTGGCCACATAATTTTTGATACAGGCCAGGAAGCCTTTGGCCTTCTTGACGACCTGGACACACTGCTGGCTCAGGTTCAGCCACTGTCAACCAGCACGCCCAGGTCGTTTTCCACTGATCTGCTTTCCAGACACTCCTCTCCCAGCCTGTAGCTTTTCACGAGGTTGTTGTGGCCCAAATGCAGGACCCAGCACTTGGCCTTCTTGAAGTTCATACAGTCAACCTCAGCACTTTGATCCAACCTGTCCAGACCCTTCTGTAGAAACTTCCGACTCTCCAGCAGATCAAGACTCCTGCCCAACTTGGTGTCATCAGCAAACTGAGAAAGGGTGCACTCGATCCTGTCATCCAGATCATGGATAAAGATACTGAACAGGGCTGTCCCCAGTACTGAGTCCTGGGAAGTACAACTGCTGACTGGCCACCAGCTGGATCTAAGCCCATTCCCCACCACTCTCTGGGTCTGGCTATCCAGCCAGTTTTTCCCAGCAAAGGGTGCACCACCTGTTCAAGCCATGGACAGACAATGTCTGCACTGTTTGCTTTTCGTGTGGTCTGTCCAGCTGATCAAATGCATAGTAGCAGTTGAAGAGTACTGGGCATGCATGTGGAACATGTTCTCTGGTGTAGTTTTCATTTGACAGATATGTGGTTTGGGCATGGCAAGGCCTCCCTGTAATACGAACCAAAACACAGTAAGTTCGCATGTTGAAAAAAAATTAAAAATTCATCCAATCTAAAACATAACATAGGTGTACCTTAAAGCTCATATAGGGTGATCACAGACTGTTTTTTGTAGGTGATGTCACTTTTCTACTCTTTTCCATTCTGCCTCACGTTGCCTACACTACTATAGCATATCTGAGTGCAATGAGGTTTCTCATCAGGTGCTTGTAGTAAAAACTAATTTCACAGGCAGAGCAGAGAGTGGCAGTTACTGATTCTACATTACTTGGCACATAAGCAGAAACACCAAATGATCACCTTCCTTAACTGATGACTGATACAAATAGATCCTCTTCCCTTAAGAGGTGTAAAATACATGCAGTCGTATCTCCTGAGTCAAAGACCCACCTGAACTAATCTAGGGCTTAACTTTGACACCTCATCTGTGTCCTGGCCTTTTGTAAAACTTTTGTAAAACATTTTGTGAAACGGAAGGCTTTACCTAAGCCCTGCTAATGGGGACTGTGGTTATTGACGGCTACAGAGCTTCAGGGCCTGGTTCAAGACAGTTATCCTGCAGCTATTTAGATCTGTTTGTTTTAGTGAATCAAAACTATTCATGTCTGTAGAGGTGGCTAAAGCACTTCTCTGATGAGCGCCATATTTCACAGTCACATGCTTCTTTAAATATCAAAACAGGCACAAAACTTTACTGTCTCTTGATATATTTTTGATATGTCAGTGCACGTTCAATGAGTACGTGAGTATGAGAGCTTACTCAGAGTAAACTGAGTATGTGTTAATTTTCTCTGACACTTTGATAAGGTACTGAGAATTTAATATTATGATTCAAGTACCTTCCCTGCAGTGCAAACACATAATTATGGTGTTTGACTAACTCTGGAATAAAGATTTATGGCAGAAATGTGACAAAGTTTTACTGATTTGTTGCAGTACTTGGAAATAAAGTATAAAAGGTCTGGGTTTTTTTCAGAAATATATTAGAAAATAGTTAAGGATTAAAATAGTCAACTATTTTATATAAATGCTTACAGAAAAATTTTGCAGTCCACATATGTACCTAATCACCTAAATAGCAATAGTTAAAACCCAGAAGATGTAAACTTACCATTTCTGTCCCTTTTTAGAGAATCATAGAATCACAGCATGGTTTGGTTTGGAAAAGACCTTAAAGACTATTCAGTTCCAAACCCCCTGCCATGGGCAGGGACACCTCCCACTAGATCAAGTTGCTGAGAGCTCTATCAACAAGACCTTGAACACTTCCAGGGACTGGACTTTCATGACTTTTCTGGGCAACCTGTTCCAGTGCCTCACCACCCTCACAGTGAAGAGCTTCATCCTAAAGTCTAATTTAAATGTTTTAGTCTTTTAGTTTGAAAACATTCCCCAAGTCCTGTCACTACAGTCTACCTTTCTTACAGCTACAGATCCAGTATTTGTCAGACCTGATGTTGTAGTCATTCTCCTCAAACTAAGCAAGAAATCAAGCAGACTTTGGGATGTTCAGGGGAATATGATGAAAATGGAGGAAAGTTCCTCTTGAAACATATATGAGGGCACGTTAAAGCTCTCTGAAAGAAATAGTTTTGTAGTGAAGGGGACAGCATATTTTTGATACTTCAACTGCATGCAAGTCACTAGGTGAATGTTGACAAAAATATGCAAAAAGGTGGAGCCATGACTAATTCTAAATTTTGAATTTGAATTTGAATTTGAATTTGAAAGTGCTGGTTGATGAGACTGTGTTGACTCAGACTAATTCAGAGCAGTACACTGATTCAAATCATGAGGTGCAGAAGAACGAGCAAGGAGCTGGGAAGACACAAAAAATTATCTGTCTGGGCACCTCCTTGGTTTAATACTCCTTAATACAGAAGGGCCTATTTGGTGTAGGTATGCTGAACAATACTATCTAGCCACAGTACCCCCCGGAGTTCCCTTTCACTCTCTCTCAATAAAAATGTTGGTGTTTGCAGGGATGACTTCCCTGTTTATTGAAGTGTAAATATGTTTCATCCATGTACAAGATGGCAGTATAAGGCACGAAGAATGAAAGTAGTGGCTGATAGCACCGAGGAGATTTAAAAACAGCAAGATGAGACAGGATCTGGTTTACATTATCTTGGAAAGTTTATGCACACTGGTGATGCTGCTAAATAATTTTTGGAAGAAGATAAAACAATGTTTAAAGAGGAAATCTTGAAAAGAGACAGAAACTTAATATGTTCAATGAAAACTCAATTTTACACAGAAAATCTCTTCCTGATGCTGAAAGAAGTACTTGTTCTTTTTTGTAGGAATTTGATATCATGACTGTCAAACTGAAAGTACATACAAGCCAGACAAACAGTAGACTTCATGCTAGCTGTGAAAAGAACGAACTTCTTACAATGAAATTAGGGAACAATATGCAAAAGCCTGTTACAAACTCTTTGTTTTTCCGCTTTAATTATTCATAATTATCTTGAAGATTTTGGAGGTTTTTGCAAACTCTTTACACAAACTGGGTACAGTCTGCTGAGAACTACACTGAATTCACTATGGCTTTGCACAGGGACACCTTCTACATATCATAAAAAAAAAAAAAAAAAAAAAAGGTACAAAATCAGTAGAGGTTCTACAACCGAAAACGAAACTTTCCAGTTCCATCTTCCCTAACCGTGAACAATTCGTTCACCTCTTTGGTGCAGCTGATCTGAAGACTGTTATCATTTCTCCCCTCGGTTTTCTTTTCTGTAGACTAAACAACCCCAATTCCTTCAGTCTTGCCACATGGGTCAAATATTAGAGCAGGCGTCATCTGGCTGTGTAGTTTTCAGCTGAAATATTATCTTTGTCCTTAAATGTGAGTAGAAGCTACAGATAAACGCATTTTGTCATTTCTTGCCCTTTTTTTTTAATCCTTTTTAAAGTTGATCAAGTGACATGAGGCTATTGTGACAAAAACTATGTAGCCCATTCAAAGAATATGTTCAGGCTATCTTGTGTTTGTAACACACGTTCTATTTTAGAGCTAGCAGACATACATTATTTTGGAGCTTGTCTTTTGAAGTCACCAAGCTTTTAAAAAAATAATTCAGAACTGTTTGACAGTCTTCAATTTAAGTAATAGTGTCTGTAATGAGATGTTTTATTGCTTCTGATGGGCTCTTTACAATTTAGAATGGGTGCAGAAGAGAGATCTATGGAGCTTATAGCATTTGACAGATTTTGATTTCTAGTAGCACTACCATTGGCAGTAATTCTAGCATTTCCCTTCAGCACTATGGCATGGTAGGAGCTATGATTTATTGTAGTGATACAGAAATATTTCATATCCAGATTGCTCTAGTATATCATGTTATACAGGTAAGAAGAATTCTGGCCACAATATATGTAATAATAATGCTTTATGGTTCTATAGGCACTTTCATTGATGTTAACTGCTTGACAGCTGCCAGGATAAAAATTGGACTAAGCACTGTGTCTTGTAAGGGTGCTCTAATTGAGCTTTTACTTTTATTTTCTCACTTTGAAATGAGAGCCTGAATCACTGAAAGTGTATCATCCCTCTCAGGCTTGATATTTGTCCATACAGTTTCACATTGCCATCGTGTTACTTGTGTTGGGTTTTTAATGTATCACTGGCAGAATCAAGTCATATGTTTAAAACCAAACTTTAATCCCAGAAAGACTCAGAAATGCCACCACTTCATCTTAAACATCAGCTGAATTATAAAATGGTTAAAAGCCATGAAATATCAAGGCCATTGTGATTATATATGGTTCTAAGATACCACAGTTAAAAAAAACAATTTGAGGTCCACAAATTGTAAGTCACTGTATATGGCATTCATGAATAATGAAGAAAGAGGTTTATGGGGAGTTTTGTTTGTATTTTTTTGTCTTTTCCTTTGTGTGACTTCAGAAAGATGGAGTGTATTGTATGTGCTGTCTCTTCTATTAAACCACTTGTAAAATGGCTTAGACTTCTCCTGTCATCTGGTGCACTTATGCAAAATAAATGTGTCCTATGCTCCGGATAAGTGTCTTCCTTTTGGTGAATAGTTTTTAAGCTTTTCAAATTTTGTATCCAAACACAATTTGAAGTGTCACCCTTTCCACTCTAATGGTCAAAGCATTTATTTAGGTGATACCAGCAATGTGTTTTCAAAATAGTGCAGCTGGAGCCAGCACCATTTTGAGCACATATGTTTACAGGATATCAGAGCTATCTGTAATTGCACATCTCACTGCAGTGAGCATTTAGCACATAGTCCTTCATTTAAAGCCTGTTTTTCATAGCATCTGTGGTTGCACAGGATCTCTTAGGGGAAAATTTAAGAACTAGCAGTAAAGCCTAGCTGTAAGGAAATGTAGTATCAGATTTCTTTGTTTTCAAGGCAAAAATGCTAAAATTTAGGAGAAGGGGGAAAAAAACCTAAAACTGCATAGCATCTTAAAATTCCTTTTTTTTTTTTTTTTTTTTTCTTTCCCTGGTTATTACTTACAATAAAGATCCTAGTTCTCCAAGCACTATTTCACATCTCTTAATTACGGCTGTGGTCTCTCTTTCATGGAACTACTCACACCTAAAGGAAAATACGTAGGTGTTTGAAAAATACGCCTTTGTCAATAAATTTAGGTTCCAGTAATTGATACTTCTAGCCTGATAATGACCAGAGGTGCAAATCAGAATACGCAGCCCAGGTCTCTTGGTTCTTAAGAAAAAGCATAATTCCTTCCTTAAAAATAAAATTTGGAAACTGAAAAAGTAGCATCCCTTCATATGACTATGGTGAAGATTTTATACGGATTTGTTGTTTTCATGTGAGATTTTCAATTATTATTGTTATTGTTATTGGTGGTGATGGTGGAGGAGGGGACCAAGGTAAAGGCAGGGAAAGAAGGAAATAAAAACAGTGAAACAATGAAAGCTCATTGATTATTTAGGAGATAAATAACAACCCAGAAGTTACATTCAGAAGATGATGAACATACTCTGCATTGCCAAGGCATGTGGATGGGTTTGGTCCTCACCTTACAAATAGAAGATGAGATTGTAGTAATCAAGAGGGAAAATGAAACTTGCAGCTATTCAAAAGGAAAGTGGCAATGATAAGTACAAGAGTTTTTCCTTTACAAATCATAATGAAAGCAGTCAGATATTTGGAGATCTTTTATGTGAAAACTGATAATTTTAGAAAAGTTCTGAGTATCTAGAACAACAGAGAAAGCTGCTGCCAGGATGGTTTTAAATGGAGAAAAATATGTTGGTGGTTTGTTTCAAGATGAGTGAAAGGTGAGGATACATGATATTTCTCTCTCCAACTCACTCTGGAGCCTGCTGTGCTGACAGAAGTACAAACTTGGCCTCGTTAGTACAGGAAATATGGGTTAGAAGATACAGAGAAAAAGGATATGTGTAATTTCAGTGTCCCTGAAGTTCTGTACTGTTATTACCTGCTAAAAGTAGTGTCTGGTCAAGGACCTCAACTGTCTAGCTTCCTTCTGATTTCTTATCAGTAAGATGCAGTGTTACTGAAAAGATGTATTCATTTGCTATCTGACAGACTACACTATGTAAAAACAATATCTTAAGCTACCTATAAAAATCTGTGTTCAGTTCTTCACTTCCATATTTACTTTTAGCTTTGATTGAGAGGCTATTCCTGTATATACAATTGACTGCATACACTTGACTTAGATACCACACTATTTGTTACATGTTTCAAGTCTTTATAATATGCACTGAAGTAAATAAAGTACTTTATTAGAGCTGCAATATTGTTCTTGTAGATGTTATCAATCAGTGATCAAATTTCTAAGAAATACACAACACAATCCTTTGACTATATGGAAAATAAGTTTGTATAGATTTTTGTACATTAAATCTGTGCAATAACTACAGGATCTACCAGGATTAGGCAAGGATCTATGAAAGGACGCTAGTCCTGCTTACAAGATGAGCATTAAATTGTTAATGCTATTAGCAAGTATATATAGTTGGTGTTTTTACTTAGTGTCTTCTCTTTTTTTTTTGTACAATATTGCAGTCACTCACACTGTACACTGATCTTCATCAATAATTTCCATGTCACAGTATCTAGGAGAGTGTGATGGTTTCTCCCACTGGGGAAAAAAAAAAGTAATACTCTGATGAGCATTATACAATAACTCTGCATGTATTGACATTTTAGTGATGTTTGTGTGTTTTTTGCAACTTTCAGATTAACACCATTCTTCTTCCCCTTACCATTGTCTATGCTAAATTGATTCTCCTTTTTCTAAGTAATTTATTTTATAGAAAATTGCAAATTCTACATTTTGTGCCCAGTAACTTATTATAGCAGTCACCCTTATATTTCATCATAGACTTTTTTTTTTAGTGCTTGTAATGAATGGTAGCATGAGTGTGTTATTTTTGATAAAGGAACTCCAGGTAATTTGGAAATAATTCTGATTCTTGGTGTTGGAGGGCTGCATTGACGACAGCAGGACCCTTTTGTGTGGTGGATTGGCCATGGCTGGGTACAAGATGCTCATCAAGCCACTCTATCCCTGCCCTTCTCAGCAGGATGAGTGGGTAGAAAATAAGGTGGAGAAAAAACTCTTGGGTTAAGATAAGGACAGTTTGATAAAACAAAAGCAAAGATTGTGCACAGAAGCAAAGAAAAACATAAGATTAATTCCCTACTTCTCATCTGCAGGCAATATCCAGCCACTTCCTGGGAATTAGGGCTTAAGTACGCCTATCAGTTGCTTGCAGCTGAGGGAGGTAGAATGTTGGAGACAGTGCTGATGCTATGGGAGCCAGAGCACCAGTGTGTAATCAACACCTTTCCAGGGACCAATGCACAGCACAGTGCTATGAGGGAACATTAACCCCATCTCAACCAGGCCCCACACACATATATTTACAACTTTGATGTTCAAAGGTACATGAGGAATCTCAGCATTGAATTCCTGTTACCAAAAGAGGGACCAAGAGATCTGACATGAAAAGCTGGGGACTTTAAACACCTTGCTTACTTTTAGGAAGGGAGCTTTCAGTCACTGTGGAAATGTTCAGTATTGTTTTCAGACTTCACTGTTCTATAACAGCTAGTTAGAGAGGAGTGGTTTAATGATTTTTTGAAGTGTCAGCAACCCCCCCTAAGCCCTGAAGACTACACAAAGCATTTGAAAACAAGAATTTATTATGAAATGCATAGAATATGCATAATACATGGAAATGCAATTGTCTGGAATGAAAATTTGCTCATACTGCTGTCACTTCTCAATATTTAATTCATCAGAAACAGATGCTGATAGCATCCTTACCACTCTGCCATTTTTCCTGTGAAGCAAGACTGCTAAGTCTTAAGTGTAAGTATTCTTTTTTCTTGGTGTGTTGTGATTCAGTATTTTTCTCATCTTTGGTTTTGTCGCCAAATGATATGAAGCACTGTAACATATCATGAAAAAGTGGGAACAGTTTGGGAAATCTAAATTAGTCTGAAGAAACAGAGCAGATCTCTGAGCAACCTGGTCTAGCTGAAGATGTCTCTGCTCATGGCAGGGAGTTGGACCAGCTACCTTTGAAGGTCTCTTCCAACCCAAACTGTTCTATGATTCTATGAGAAGCAATCAAATTTGTGACTGAAAGCAAAGCAACCTGGGATAAATAACTTAAAGATCAGATGTGTTAATAGAATTTTACTGAGAGATCCTTTCAGAAATATAACTTCACATTGTGTTTTATGTGCCAAAATACTTAGTGTAACTGTTAACACCACTGAAACAATTGTTATTCCTTCAGTCTTTAGATTGCTTATACTTTGCTGGATGCCATATTTTCTCTCTGTCTGGGAGCGTACCCTAATATCATAATGTTTTGGATGGCACATCCCACAGAGTTTTGATTGACAGACTAATGATTTGGATGGCAAAACAGATTAGAGAGTCCCATTTATATTATTTAATGCATTAAATTCTAGATAATCCTCATTAGAGGCCCCACTGATTATTGGCTTTCAGTTCAAAATAGACCTTGGTGGATTTAAATGGAATCCCACAAATGCTACCTGGAAGCTGATTTATTTTTATGTCAGTTTTTACATATCTGAAAATATGGCCTTGGTTTCTAGCAGAAGCAGCGTCAAAGTAGAAACAAAGCAGATGTTACTCCGATTGTATCTAAGGATATGTCAATGGTATTCTTAGAAATAGACAAATTTTGGCTTGGCAAACTACTGGTGGCGTTTTTCTTCTCATTAAAACATCAGATTGATAAAGTCCATGTACTGCTTTGTTCCAAAATGTTCAGGCTTCTTTAAACATTAGCATTCTTATGATTTCATTGGCACTGCAGGCTTCTAGGAAACTCACTTTTTACAGATCTCTTCTTTCACATCTTTCCTTCCATCAACCTGACAAGCAAGAAAAAAGTCAGCCCTAAAATTGCCACTTGTGGCTGCTTCTGATGACAAGGGATTACAACGAATGCTTAAAATTTGATTTAAATTTTTTTTTTTCCTATTTGGGACTATTTCATTCTCCCCATTGACAGAAAAGCCAGGACTTTTTTAGATTTAGCAATGCTCTGTGTCAGAATTTTCTAACTTCAGACAACATAGGCAAGGAAGTGACAGCTTTATATGTATCTCTTTTAGAAGACTTCAGTAGTGTTGTAAATCCAGAGTTTATTCACAACTGTTGTGCTTATACATTGCTATAAAAATAGGCCAATATGTGATGTGACATGCAAACTACTGTTTTCACACTTAGGGCACCAATCTGTAAATTTGAACCAGTAAATCTTCCTGAACATGAAGACAAAATTGGTACTTGTTTCATAAACACATTGGTTATGTATATTATGTCTAATGCAGCAAATGTTCCCCTAGAGGATAAACAATGTCATCCACAGCTAAAGTGTTGTCTTTTAATGGCATGGTTCATAAATTATAATGTCATTAAAAAATTAGATTCAAACTATTTACAAAAGCAAAATGAGTTCACCGCAAAAGTGAGTGAAATGTAAATTAGAACTTGGATCTTTATTCTGCCTCTTTAACGTCAGTGTAAACTCAGTTCTTACAAAGTGGTGTTTGCCTCTGTCAAAGCAGGATACTCCAGAGCACAGGAACAGCTTGCTGGTGAAGCATTCCAGCAGGGGTGTCCTTGTTGGCTGACCTTCTCTTCTCTCTGTCTTCTGTCTGTGATGCTTCCCCATTAATTGCATTTTCTGTCTGAGTAGGATTTTTACGTTTGGTAGTGTAAGATTTATATATTTGGCAGCCTGTAAGGATCAACTTGACTAAGGATGTTTTTTCTAGTGAGACTAAGAGTGTCCACATGTGGTCTTTTATGCCAGAAGGTATGAGTGGTAGAAGAGACATTTCACAGCTATGATCTGATTAAATGAATCTTATCCATCTCTGTGTCTGAACTCTTGCCAGTTCAAAGATAGAGGTGTGATTCATACTTCTTCCATCACATCTGCAATAGGTCTATATGACTGTAGATGCAACCACAATTCATATTTCAGCTATGATGTGAATAAGAAAAATTGATAGGTGAGAAATCCTGGTTTCTAGAGGAAAACAAGATGACCACAGCTTTCAGATAAAATAATTAGAAAGAACTCGTGGAAGCTGGAACAGGAGCAGATCATCTGTGAAGGACAGCTAAGAAGACAAGCACAAGTTCATATAAACATGAAGTTAAGGCTTCACATTCCCTTTCCTTCTTTTCTCTTCCTTTCCCACAGACTTCTTCAGAGATTTACAAAAAATTTTAGCTCATCTGTCTGCACAGTGACTTATATCACTACTTCATTGCTACACACTAATCAGTGGATCAGTTGCAGGCACCATCTGTGTTTTTCAGAAGTCATCACTAGGAGAGAAAAGGATGAGTCCCCTCTGAAGCAGCTTCCAGCAGTACCACAACAACTGTGTCTCCATCTTCCGGTGGATGCTATTGCCTCATCTATTAAGACAGGATGCTGACAAGAAATCAAGTGCAACTAGCTCATCCTGTATCACAGTAAGGTCAAAACTGTGCTGAGATGCTGCTTTGACTACCTGTCTGAGATGATACCATTTCCAGCAGTATACAAAGCTCTGTGTCACTGAGTGAAGCCTTGGCATCCTGTCTGAAACTGGATAATCAGGTAACATCAGTATCTACAACTGCTTTATTTAACATTTATCTTGCCTGGAGACTTTGTCTCTCCCTGCTGGGCTGATAAAGCAAGCAGTGAGTTTTGCTGAGATGTTGAACAATCTCAATTGCTTCAGTGGAAGCTGGCTGGCTGAGGCTGTGATGAACCCATCAGTCGTTGAGCTTCGATCCAGTTTTGCATCCACTTTTTCAGCAGAATCATCCTCAAAGTCATGAATTGTCTCAATGAGTGGAATGAGGTAGAAAGCAGTTGTCCCAAACTCATTCTTTTGTTTCCTGCAAATGTTGCCTTTATGTGTCAACCCAACAGTAATGTCAGCAAGACAAGCAAATTTAATAGAAAGCATATTTTCAGAGGATCTTCATAGGCACTGAAAGTTACAGAAGCTAAAGTGATGCCTTGTGAGGGGTAATGGGGAAAGCAACAAAATAAACCAGTATTTTGGCATGAGCAATTGCAGCTGCTGTGAGGAATATCACTTGTTGTCAGTAATATTATGCAGGTGATGTCTATAAGACTGAGCACATTCTTGGTATTCTGGGCAAATAGCTGAATTAATTAAATTACTTACTTGATTCTAAAATTGTAGTCTACTAACAACTTGCAAATTATCTGTATTTTGCTTTGTGAATAACAGATGTGTTTGGAAGGCATTGTATTTCAGAATAATAGACTTGTTTGTTAACAGAACTCCTGGCTTTCAAAGGGGATGTTTTTCAAATTTGGCTTGGGGAGGGAAGAAGATGTCTTTTAAAGAATAGCTCCCTTCTCAGGAGAAATGATCATAGAAAGCTATAGGTCATAAGCTGTTTGCTGTTTTATCAGGAACATTGTCTCTACAAACTTTAAACTTTAAACTTTAAACTTTACCAGACCTTAGTTTTTGGCAGCTGCCAGTCCTGGAACAGGAGAAATTATTATAATCCTGTAAGAGGACTGGGGAAGCAGGAAAAAGGCTTTGCACACTGTTACAGATATCCCTAACCCAGACCCAGCTACTTGTAAAAGCACAGAAGTTTCATCGTAGTTCCATTTGTCTTATAAAAAATATTGGCAGTTGAAAAGAGAGTTTGATGTCTGCAGGATTTGACTTTCAAAACAGAGTCAGAATTTTATGTACCAACCTGGAAAGCGCTGCAGGAAACTCTGAAAGAAATTGTCTAAAAAACATAGCCAGCAGATACACATGGGAGTAGACTGAGTGAGCGAAGAGAAGTTGTGAATGCCTGGCTCGACTTCAGGTGACAGCAAAGCCACCATTACCTCTGAAGGCCATGAATCAGGAGTAAAAGTCTGGTGTCAAGAGATGCATGCTGACCTAGTTCATACTAGTATCACCACAACACTAGCAAAGATGATAATCACCTACATCAAATACTGGGTACTTAGAGACTTAACAACACTTTTTTCCCCATCTCATGATTGGTGTGGTAAATTCAATAGAACCTGGAGAACAGACTTTTGTTTACCCTGGAAATAAAGGCACAAATATGAAGAGAAGACTCAGTGAAAAGACAAGTAGTTCGTGTTTATTTTGTATGGCTTTTCCCCCCTAAGAAATACCAACAGCACAAAGTAATAAGAACAAGACCAAAGTATACTAAGGAATACTTTCTTTCAGCCCTGCCTTCTGTTTCCATTTTCACTTGGATGAAAAAGTGTTATTAAAGCTTCCCAGTGACAACACGTAGCACTTATGGCTACTACGATTGACCTGAAAGGAGTAAGTATCAGAAGGGATGACATAAAATGCAGTCTTTATTGAAATTCTAGTTGACAGAATACTGCTGAGGTACTTTGCTGTAGGAAGAAACAGATTCATACAGTATCAGAAATTAATATGCTCAAGAATTTTTGGTATGAACCATGTAGTCATAACCTTTTTTTGTAAATGTGATTATAGATTGCCTATTTGCATTATTTTAAATTTTATTAATTTCATTTTCCTACCTTGATTCAACCACATAGGAAACAGGAGTAGCACTTCTGGACTTTGAGAAAAATGTAGAGAAATAGGGAGAAATCTCTTTGATTAGTTTGGAACACTCCTTGGTTACCAAAGGATTTTTTTTTCTACAGAAGGACTGAAGAAGGTGTTTCAGAAGTCAAGAGACACCTAAAAGCTAATAACAGAGCTACCTTCCTCTTCTCACAGTATGGCATGACAGGAGCCTGAGAGATTAGTATTGTAGATAGGGAGTTCAACTGCTTTTACTGACCCCTTTTTTTCTTTCCTGAATGTAATGTCTAGTGGCCAAGAATCATGATTATTTAGCAAGATGAGAGCTCCCAGACGTCTTCATGGTTTGATCAGCCCAACACGTAACTTTAACATAGCTGCAGTTATAAGGCTCTCATTATTGCATTACATCCGAAGGAGCATTTCCTTTTGAATTTCAGAGGAAGAGAAAGGGGCATTACAAGATCAAGACTTTTTCTATTTACTCGTAATTACTGAGAAGTTTTCTACAGAAGAACTCTGCAGTAGTTAGAATTCTAGAGCAAAATAACAAGTCTGAGTAATTCACTAATGATAATACTAGCCCCACATCTGACATTCTGTCTCTGCACGTTACTGTATGATATTGAGGGAAAAACGATTAATAACATTGATAAGATTGTCCTCTTTCTCTACAACTGTAGTTATGTGTTTTGTTCTTTCACAGTCCCCACTATTTCATCTTGCTTTTTTTCAAGGCCTTTTCCCCAGTCATTGAAAAGGGGAACTGATATGCGTGTATGACTCAGAGATGGTGCAGGGACTAACATAGCCCATAACATGGAACTATCAGTGATAAAGCTTCTAGGGGAGGCAGGGTCTGTGATGTGGTATAAAGATGCCAAAATAATGGGAGTCCTTGTGGGTGCCACAGGACAAACCAGATTCAGAAAACACATTTATTGCTCTGTGAGGGGACCCTTTTGTGTTGTAGCTAATCTGACTTAATTGTGGGCCATTGCCAAATAGAGGTGATCCCGTTTTTTCTTCTCTCTTCCTGTGCATCACAAGTGGCAAACTCTGTCTGGTCCTTCATGTCACATGAAATATTTATACAGATATGCAGCAAGTCAGATAAATATGCTGATCTGGTGAAGAATGTAATCTTTGTTGTAGATCTGTTGTTTGGTGGGTCAGTGAACCAGAACACCGCAATCTAAAGCTTCATAATTAATAGATCCAGTTTTACATTGGTGAAGGAAAGACAGAAGGTTGAAAAGTGGTTTAGTGAGAGCTACCTGCTGTTATATAAAATTAAACAGATCACATAGATGCATCCTAAAACACAGCAGGTAGCTCTTTAGGACAGGGAGTTCTAGGATCAGTTCTAGGAACTCATAGTCCATTGGACCATTCTGTACTTATTTCCTCTTCTCCCAATAGATGAAGAGAATGCTTTTGATTTTTCTTTCTGAAACATTGCAAAAGCAGTTGACTAATTCAACAACACAGTTCCTCTTAGGATTTGTTGTAGATTCTGGTATTGACCTGCCTACATAGCACTCCCATGCTTTTGCCATATTCCTTCTGTCTGCTTATGTACCACTTCTGGTGTCTTGTTAGGCCTGCAGAACAGGGCTGACTGCAGTGGGCTTTGAATCCTCTTTATCACACAACGGAGGACTGAGACAAAAAGGTTAAGAGCCATCTAGGTGGTAAATAATGCTGTTGGGCTTGGCTTGATCACAGCATTTATGTAGTTGAGCTAAGGCATGCAACTGTGCTCACACATGCAAATTCCTACGAATAACTTTCTTGCCACTCTTGCTTTTTTCCTCAGAACTCTTCGCAGTAACATCACTTAAAGTTAATTAATAAAGTTAATTAATAAAAATTATTAATTTCTACTAATTAACACACCTAATCAAGAAACCAGCTACTATTTGGCTTATTTTTAGTTTTAAAAGTTTTATTTAATTCTGGAGTGAATGACTGGACCCCAGTTCATGACCCCCCAGTAAAAGAGACATGGGCATACTAGAGAGAGTCCAGCCATGAAAATGATGAAGGGACTGGAGCATCTCTCCTATGAAAAAAGACTGAAGGGCTGTTCATAATGGAGAAGAGAACACTCAGGGGGATCTTGCCAATGTATATACATACCTGGAAGAAGAGTGCAAAGAGAGTTAGATGCTTTTCAGTTCTTCCTAGTGAGCAATGGGCACACACTGAAATACAGGAGGCTTCCTCTAAACATCTGGAAACACTTTGTCACTGTGAGAACTACTGAGCACTGGCACAGGTTGCCCATAATGGTAGTGGAGTATCCACCCTTGGAGATATTAATAAACTGGTGGGCCACAGTCCTGGACAACTGGTTGTAGGTGTCTATGCTTGAGCAGGGCATTGGACCTGATGACCTCCATCATATCTACTTCATGATATTATTAATCTCCTGTTTTTACTGAGAGTTTGAACTTCTATCATTTACTGCTTACAACCCTTTCCGATCATAAATTACAGAGTAATATGATTTCCCAATGTGTCTGACTGTTCTGTATGATTCATCCACAAAAAGGAATACCAGAATTACTGCCATATGCACTCTGTCTTTAATCTTACCAAAATAAACACTAAAGGCATTGAGGGTGAAGCAAATTGCTCAGTTTCCTAAAATAGAACAAACAGCAACATGTTAGCCTCTTCTTCATCATGCATAACTGAAGAATTCTCTGTTAGTAATTAATATGGAAAAAGTGTAAGAGAAATAAGGCAAAATCTATATGGATGTGAAGGCAATTTAAGAAATATTTTGGACTATACAGTTAAACCCCCAAATCTTAAATGTCCCATTCTCAGAATCAGCTCCAAGAACAACACTGTACTCCGTGATCTATCTGCCACAAATAGAACTTTCAGTATTTTTACCAGAGGCTGTATTCATCAAATTTAAGGGCACAGGCAAAGGAAATACATTCAGTTCTGGACCACTTTCCTCTGAATGTTTAGCTGTTCACATGACATTTATTCTACTGATATCAAAGAATATATTTTTATGTATGAAGTCTAAAGCCATATTTAATCCATGTAGGATCAAGACTAATTTTTTCACTGGCATGGTTTCTTCATCTGGAGTATAGCCATCTGCTATGTTAGTGATGCTGATAAGAGATGCTTTGTAGATAAAAATTCTGAAGGAGCTGTTAATTGCCATTATTTCTTTTTACATATTACTAGCATTTATTCTTGGACAAATAAAACAAACAAACAAACCCCAGTAAAACCCACCCACACTCAGAAAAGAAAAAAAAAACCTCAAACAAACAACTCCCTCCCTAACTATTTAATGGAATAAAACCAGAGTAAAACTAAAAAAAAAAGGTCTATGTTATCCTAGCTTGCTATTAATTTTTAACCAAATGTAATTGTCTACCTGACCAAAACACCTTCCTTTTATACTACTGATTCCTTCAGGCTATTCCAGATTTCTTCTAAATATATAATAGCTGAACCATCCTCATAATGTCCTGAAGGGCATATCACTTCTGTACACTTCTTTTTGGCAGACGTACTCAAAAGTGAATGTTCTGGGCTGCAAGTTAAATGCTGTTTGAGGACTCCTTTACTGCATATACGCTTATAAGTTTGGACTATATAAATGTGTACAGAAATGTTTTGAAACAAGCCAGATCTGCTTATTTTTCCAACTTAATTGCTGAACGGGCAGACTGCCCTATTCTCTTGTAACTTTTTATTGCAGGGAAGCTGACTAATCTGGCTCTTCCTCCATCAACAGAACTTTGTGAACTGTTCACATCCCACTTTGAGAACAAAATTAAGATCATTGTGAGTTAGCTGCCCTCTAACGAAGCTGCCAACACTAACAATTCTGTAATCCCAAATCTTGAGCCTGTCAAAATTCTCAAGCTACAAATACTGTTGGCACTTTATGCTCCAACACCTCAGGGCACTATTATGTTTTGCCAAATCTTTGGTCTAAACAGTTACAGTTTTTCTTGATTCTCTAATCCCACTGGATTCTCACGTTGTTAATCTTTCTTTGATGGTGGGGAACTTCTTAATAATGACACAAAGTAAAACAATTATCAGTCCAGTTTTAAGAAAAAAAATCTGCTACCAGTAGAAGATCCAGCATGTTGCCATGTAATACTCAATCATCATTCTTTTTTTTGGTTTTGTTTTTTTTGTGATTGTAGCACACTGCAAATGTGGCAATATCTTTCAAAGAATGTGTCTTGGCTTCATTTCAGGCTGGACTCTGTCCTCTGCACTGTAAAACAATATTCTGAAGAGTTTATTTTTGATCTTTGTACCCTGACTGATGATGAATTTTTGCTGCTGCTGCTTAACCTCTCGATTTCCTTTGGCATTATTTTGATCATAATAGAATATTAGGTCTCTTGGCAACTCAGATTGATTTTTTTTTCCGGTTTTCATTGAGATCTATCATGCACATATTCTCTTCCTGTCCCTCTCTCTCATGACATGTTCACAGGCACACACACTCACAAGTATTTTGCATACACCGTACCACAAAACAGGCAAGCAAAGGTGATCTGATGATTAATAACCAACTCTCCTGGCTAATTGTGGGTTTATTCACTGTAATTCTATTCATAGTTATAATACCTAGCATGTAAACCATTTTTCCTCATAAGATATGAAAGTGTTTTTAGAGGTGAATGAGAACTAGTGTCTCTGCAGAGACTTTGTTGCAGGCAGAAAGAGGCAGGAAAGTTTGCCTCTTGTATTATTGGGGAAAGTAGTTAGCCTGGGTGCAGAAGCCAAGCTATCAGCATACAGTGAAGAAAGGGGTATCATTACTGAAGTCTCATGGTTTTTCAGCCATCCTGTTTCAACCTATTTATTTGATACAGTTTTGAGCACACCACTCATGATACATACAGGTTTAGGTCCTGTTTCTTTCAGTCTTTGTGACTCAGTGCACATCTTTTGTGTCATTTTGTTAGTTTCCAGGCCATTTTATGTGTACAACACTGTCTACTGGGCATTCATCTGCCCATGTATAATTTAGTTCTATACAGTTTGGCAGGTCTGCTTAGGTGTTTAAGTATTAGACCACTTCATTTTGCAGCACAGTGTCTATTAGCACTGGCCTTTTGCTCAGCTTTTCTGAAGATGTAAAACAAAGACATGTAAAATTAAATCACCAGTCATTGGTTCCAGAAAGGAATAGCACCAAGTTGCCTTATTTGCATTCTTTATGGATGCTGAAGGTATTCCTACCTTATAAATCAAATCTTTTTTTTCCAACTCCTATCTTATAGACAACTTATAGGAGTATTCTCAGCCCATTTTGGAATTTGTTGTGTTTCTTGAAAAGGCTACCAAAAGGCTGGTTCATTTCTCTTTGTAGATTATATTGTTTTAAATGTTTTATATAGTCAAGTCCTTTTACTCTCAGCATCTATTCTCCAGATTGTTTTGAAAGTGTCTGGGATATTTAGTAAGTGATCTTTCTTCAAGTAGAAAATGAAATCTTCAAAGTTTAGGAAAAGGAAACCTTAATTCCATTCTTCTTGTGTCATTATTTCCATGATTTGTAAGACTATGTGAAACATGTGTGTACTTAAAAAAAATACATTTTAGATGAGTCCAGTAATTGAGCATTGCAGGTACCAAATACTTATGATTTTTAAAACAGACTTTACACTGGAAAATCTTACAAAAATATGTTTTTTAGTGACTATTACTATACAGTACTGAAGGTTGTGTTTTTCATTATCTCTTATATTTTCTATAATGCACATATTATTTTGAAAAATTTGAAATTGTCTAATGCAGTTCCTGACAACCTAATCTGGTCTCTAAAATCAAAGATTTCTTCTTTTTTTTTTTTTTTTTTATGATCAGACCATTCCACAGATAATAAAGATTAAAGAATCACAGGTTACTTTCTAAATCTACTTATTAAACGTAAATGGAAAAGTGTCTAGCTTGTTCTCTCACAGCTGTGTTGATGCTACACAATTAGCAGAAATTAAAAATTGTGAAAAAATATGTTTTAATCACAGAGAAATAGAAGAAGACAAAGCAGCTGTGACTAAGTGAAGATCAGGAGTAAGGCTGTTGGAAGATGTCATTTGTATATAGCCACTTTGCTGACCACAGTCACATTTTGGTTTTAAACAGATATGGTTGTACAAATCTTGGTGTAAAAGACTTAGGAACAGCTTTCAGTACAGTGTCAAGTTCCCATTAAATAAGCTGAAAGTGTTGAGTATGCTTAACACTAGTAATTTTCTTTGAAATGTTGACTTCCACATATGTTTTCAAGCTAGCAGGTGACCACATAGATCAGTCTTCTTCTCAGGTCATTTGTCAAGGTGATTTGTCAAGGGAAAATATGTACCAAAATTCTACTACTACTAAACCAGATCTAATAAATCCACTATCATACTCTGTTTTATGCAGAATCTATTCCTTCTGACTGAACCCCCTATTGATTTGTAATCTACTTTTTAGGATAGAAAGGGAACATATTACATAGCCACCAGATTAATTTCCAGAATTCTATATCTGTCTGTATGTGCAGATTTTAACAGAAATGAATGGAGATAAATGTTTTGTGACTCAAGTCCAAATGGTATTCAGGAAGTATTATATTGCTGTCCTAGTTACGGGGGCTTTGTACTCTGAGTGTCTGATAGAATTTATTATAGCATTTGTCCTGCTGAAATGACTTGGGATGTACCAATGGCATAAAAAGTTGCCCATTTTTATTACTCTTTACTCTTTCCTACCAAAAACTTAAATAAAAAAGAAGAAATTATATATAGCATATATAAGGGATCTTCTCAAAGTGCATATTTTTTCTTTGCTTAATATAACTCCTTCCTTCTAACCCTATGAATTTTTTTCTTTGGAATTATTAATATATTATGATTATTAATATAATCATAAAATAAATGCTTTAGTATAACATTTTGTTATGTTCTGTACTACTTATATTGTTCTACATTCACTGAGAGGAGTCTAATGCTGCAGTTCTGTGTTAAACATGTGAAGCCTTTGTTTTGAGGTTTTACAGCCTGAAAGGAGCTCCTAGGAGGAGCTCAGAGAAACATCATCTGTACCTTTTTTTTTTTTTTTTCTGTGCACTACTTCTGTATCTTTAAATTTCCTGTGCTTTCCTGTTTTCCTTTTATGTCAGAGAGAAGTGTCTCTAGGCTCTCTTGCTTTCTACTCAACTCACCCACCTCCTCTTTTCTGTCATATTTTTGCAAATCTGAAGAACTATTTGGAAGTTCCATGAAGAGCAAGACTACATGTTGGACAACCAAACTTACAGTCAAAATGGCAGGAAGAATACATTAGGAAAGGCATGTACTAGAGTTGCACAGGGAACATGAAGTTTAACAGAGCAGAAGAATTTCTTGTTAGAATAGATCTGAGCTTTCAAAATATTGCAGATTTAATTTAAATGGCTAGGACATAAACGTGGTTTAGATTAGTTTGGATTTGTGTGGTAAGTCCATTTGTTTCCTCTCCACAATGAAGATCACTTGTGCCCTAAGTGATATAGTATAAGTATAGTATAAATGTAGTATAGTATAAATAGTATAAGCTAAGGTTTAATATTTTTATGTTATCAGTGGTTTTGGGGGAGTTTTATCCTAAGCAGTGCCATTATATTGAATGGTGTGGCATGTTTTAGTAATCCATGCAGAATAGACAAGTGCAGAACAGACAGGAAATTATTCAGAAATATGGAAGTTTTTGACTGTCAGAGGACACTAGGTCAATTAACTTGCATGGCATGCATTGTAAGTCTGTTCTACCAGACCAATGAGTAGTTTCATATCAGAAGTAGTGATAACATTTCAGAATTTTATGAATCCATTTCAGATAAATAGCCTTGTAATCCATTCTATTTGTATGTCTGAAAAGAGGCAACACAAGTTATGACTAGTTTGACTTTTGCAAGGACTCCATTGAACTGCATATACTGCTTGTCCTTTAATTTCCTAATCACACATTATATTGGCAACACAACTTTGACTTTTTTGATATTCCCTGGAAATATAAATGTAATAGGTTGAAATTATTAACTTTTGAAAAATTCAAAATTTATATGTCTGACTAGTATGGACTGAATAAGGATGTGATTCCTGTTCATACTGCAGTCTGAAGATTGCAGAAAAGATGTGGGAAGTTATTTTGGAACAATAGCCTCTTATGGTCTAAGAACAAATTTCAAAGTGAAAGTATAATGCTTTGTTTAAGTTACCAAAATATGAAACACCTCTACCTTACTTTCCTCGTGTTGTCCTATTAAGGTCCTGTAATAATTGTTGAACCTGTTCTAAAGTGCACTTTCTTATACTTTAAATTAAATAACCAACATAAAAGAACATCAAAAAAACAAATTTCATATTTTGCAAACTCCAAGCCCCTCAGTCTATGCTGTTGTGAAAATTAGGACAATGTATCTTAAGATCACTGTAACAGTCTTTTCTCATTGGAACAAAAGAAGCAGTGGTGATCCTTTTGGGATTAAGTGAAAGGAGATATCCCATACATATTGCTCTAGGAACTGTTTTCATGCCAAAAATGGAGTTTGGGAGGAATAGCATTCCAAGGTTTGCTCTTGGCTTTGGGATGGAACTGAAGTCTTATGATCACAGCAGTGGATGCAAAGGATTTGACATCCTGGCATGGGAGTATGGTTTAACCAGTTGCTCTGATATGTGGTTGTCAGGCAGAAGCTGAAACTTTCATTCACGCTGCTTCAACCAGGCATCCATGCAGAACAGCATGCCATCTGAGTCCTCACATTCTGGTCAAGTTCCTTCTGCCCTCCAAGCCACTAGCTGTTCTGTAGGCAGTTTGCACAGTAAGGATACAGATAACCACCACTGCCTAAGTCTCTGATGCTTTCCTGTTTGTTGCCAGGAAGATAGATGGAGTTTTGTAGTTTGCTGTTTGATTCTTATCTCTTCATTTTCCTCACTGATTATTCCAAAATGTCAGCACAGGTGTTACCTGATCCCAGCTGCTATACACTGTCTCCCACCTCCTTTGTCCTTCCATTGTATCGCTATATACCACAATGGGGTGGTTAGCCTCATTTTTTTTCTATTTTTTCTCTATGCAAAATCATGTTCTGAAAAATTAGCTCTGCGTGTCTTACTTCCAATTAGGAATGATTACAAATGTACTGATGTGCTCCATGTCTTGGAGGGTTCATAGTTTTTACTGATCAGGTTTTCTTATTTTTATGAAATAAATCTGACCATTATGATTTGGTCTGGAACCTTTCTGCTGGACATATTTATTTCCTCTGTTCTAAGGTCCCCTGGGCATTTTCGCTCGGCCAACTCTTTTCTCAGTGCAGATGTCCAAAGCATCAACTGTTTTTCCATTTCTTTAGTTAGGGTGCATTGTATTCTGGAGATTTATGGGGGGTTTTCCCCATCTTTTTTACTGAAAGCCTCAAGATTGTTATTGAGTATTTTGGGGGGAAGAAGGAAAGCATACAGTTCAAAGAGATGATTTCTTTTTTAACTTTTTGGAATGTAACAGCTATTCCACAACTGCCTCCAACGTCAGTGTAGGAAACTTGGTGACCGAAGTGTTTCTTTCCAATATATGCTTTCTCTCTCTTCTTTCTAAACCCAAAAATTCATACATGCACTGCCAATGTAGCAGAATACCTAACCAGTTCTAGCCAAAATGTTGAATAGCTCAGTTTTGCCTTTTAGGGTTACCTTTTTTTTTTTTTTTTTTTAATATTAGTTCAGCTAGAGGGAGACCAAGTACCTATGGCAGGCTATGGAAAGCCTACTTGTTTTCTTCAAACAAGGGAGTTAGCTCCCAATACAGATTTAGCACAGGTGCACAAGGTAAAATAATAAGGTCAGTTTGGTTCTCAGAAGGCAAACAGGAAACTAGAAAAACTGATTCTTTTAGTCAGAAGGGAAGAGTTCAGGATTTCACAATGGGGTGCTCAGGTAGGTTTTTAGCCTACAGTGTGTGGTCATTCCATATATTTCACTACATCAGCTGTTTTGGTTTTGGCTCCTCTGCTGTGAATAATTCGTGCTGGAGGATGTTACAAAGTAAGCCTTGCTGCAGAAAATTGCCAAGTATGGTATGCTTGCTCTCTATTGAAAAGCGAGTTGTTTTATCTATGTAATTTTTTCTTTGAGTAGCTGTATTTCTGGATTCAGTTCTGGATGTCAGTTGCCAAGAACCCCTATTCTAGATAACTTTATGGAAAGTACTTAACCACATGAAGAAGTGAAACAAACATCTATCTGTCTTCTAAAGATCCAGAAACTGCACTAGAGCAACTGTTGTGGAGTGGCAAATACTCTACTGCTAAAACTACTGCAGTTTACTGCAGTAGAATACTAAATACTCTACTGCAAAAACTAAGTATTTCAGTTTTTGATTTAGATAGTAATCCTTGAGAGTTCGTCCTCATATACTGTTCAGTTTTGTTCATTTACCCAGTAAATTCCTTAGGTTGTGAGGTGCTGCTGTAGCAGCTAAATATTGTCTATTTGGTACTGAAGCTGTGACGAGACATTTTTCACAGTATGCATGATACACATCACACAGCTCTTTCAAAAGAGATATGACTCTTCCCCCCAATTCCTTCTTTACACACAAAAGGTTACTAATGTATCTGTTTTGTCTGGGGTACAGTTATTTTTTTTCATGGAAGGGCTATCTTTTGAACTTGTACTGAACACAGGGTTGATATATTTCTGTTATTGCTCAGCAGGGCTTGCACAGAGCCAAAGCCTTTCTGTTTTTTGCACTGCCACACTGGCAAGGAAGTTGAGGGTGCATGGGAAGCTGGGAGGAAACACAGCCAGGACAGGTGACCCAAACTGACCAAAGGGATATTCCATACTGTAGGACATCATGCTCAGGATATAAAGTAGGGGGGAGAAGGAGGAAGGGAAGGATGTTTGGATTGATGGTGTTTGTCTTCCCAAGTAACTGCTACCCATGATGGGGCCCTGCACTCTTGGAGGGGCTGAACACCTGCCTGCCCATGGGAAGCCGTGAATTAATTCCTTGTTTTGCTTTGCCTGTGTGTGCAGTTTTTATTTTCCTTATTAAACTGTCTTTATCTCAACCTACGAGTTTTCTGGCTTTTACCTTTCAATTCTTTCCGTGATCCCCCTGCTGGGTGAGTGAGTAAGCAGCTGCTGGGTGGGATTAAACCATGACAATCAAAATGGCTATCACTGAATAACGATAACAGAATGAACAATTATATTCCAAAATTTGACTTTGGAAGTTAGTTAGACGGATGAGCTTATCTTCAGCAAAAAAAATCACCTCCCATAGTCCAGTAAGAAAAACAGAACATTAGCAGGGTAGGTATTACAGAATTGTTCTTGTAGCGTGTTACCAAGTGGTACACAAAGCAAGAGAAGACATAGTCCCTGTTTTGAACTTGAGCCTATCCTGAGCCTGTCAGTCTTTTCTTTCCCCATCAATAGATTCAGCAGTGATTTACAAAGGAAAAAAAACCAAAACAAAACACTCAAAAAACCCCAAACAAACAAACAAAAAAACCCCACCAAACTAACAAAAAAATCAAGCTACCAGAGTTCAGGCCTAGAGAAATCTCTTAGAAAATTGTACATTGTGAAGTAGCACTTAAATGGAAAACATAAAGTGTGGGGGTTTTCTGTTAAAAAAACATTGAGTCATGATTATGATGCTTCACCAAAATTGGAGAAGAACCCCATAATTTCCATTTATTTCTGCAAATATTAAGGCAAACCCACATTATTCTTATGACAATATGAAACACTGAAATAGTACTATTCTTGAGTTTTGTCCAGACCTTATCATTCTCATATCACATGCAAACAATCCTATATAATAGATTCTGTATTTCTGAGGACTATTTTTAGATAAAGTAAACTCTCTGTGTTTCCCTGCTTTAAGTAGCCATGCAGTGTTGCATTCAAAATGTTGAGTTGCCTGATTTTGGAAGGCTTGTATGGGATTGTAAGGTAGGTCTACCTTTCAGACTGTTCCTTTACACTTTTTCTGAAACTGTGGTAAATGAAGTACATGTAAGAGTGTGCACTCAGCCATGCAGAAATAAAAAAAAAAAAAACAAACAAATCTCAAAAGCTGTACTTAAAGATGTCAGAGATTATTAAAGTATTCTGCCTATTAAACCTGTTATCACTCAGAAAATAGATTTTAAGTTCAGTAATCCTATCTGGAAAAACATCTTAATGTATTGAATTATAGATTTAATAGCGGTTTTGGGTTAAAAAAAAAAAAGGGAAAGGAAAGGAAAGAAAAGGAAAGGAAAGGAAAGGAAAGGAAAGGAAAGGAAAGGAAAGGAAAGGAAAGGAAAGGAAAGGAAAGGAAAGGAAAGGAAAGGAAAGGAAAGGAAAGGAAAGGAAAGGAAAGGAAAGGAAAGGAAAGGAAAGGAAAGGAAAGGAAAGGAAAGGGAAAGGGAAAGGGAAAGGGAAAGGGAAAGGGAAAGGGAAAGGGAAAGGGAAAGGGAAAAGAGACTAAAGACAAAACCTATGTTCAAATAGCTAATTTAATTCTTGAATAATTGAGAATACTTTCAGATGGACTGTGCGTGAAAATAGAAAAGAAAATAATACAAATTTGTCATGGTTTATTGCAACTTTGTACACTGAGTTGATTTATTTTTACTTGGTCTTTACAGCTGAGAATTCCTTTTCTCATCCCATCTGCAGCGTGTCTTGCTTGGAGCAGAGTTTGTTTTGTTGATGGACATAAATATTTGAATCTGTCTATGAGGAGGATTTGGTGGCTGGGGAAATTGGTAATAGACTATAGCGCATTTCGCCCCAAGGGTCACTAGTTCACATCCGTATCAGGTCAATAGCAGCAGAAAGTCATTATGGATCTGGCTGGCATCTGTCTTGTAGCCACTGCCAAATCATTTAAAAATCCCTGTCCAATTCCACGTGGCCAGGTGTTCTCCCTTTTCCCCGAAGCAGTGGTCTGCAGCAGACCTCCTCGGCTGGCCTCTCACTACCTGCTCCCAAGGAAGGGACACGGCCCCGTTTCCTGGAGGACCCCTTCATCTCCCGGGCGTCCCAGGCATCAGCGCATTCCGGTACCTGCCGCCTCTCAGCACAGCCCTGGAGAAGGCAGCAAGGTGCCTGTCCCGAGTTCCTGGACGTACATTCCTGGAGCGGGTGTCTCATCCCGGCCCCGGCCGCGGCCCCGCCCGCTCCGCCCCGCCGGCGAGGCCGAGGGCGCCCCCCGGGGGCCTCTCCCGGCTCTGCACCGCCCGCGGGCGGCGGGGCCGGGCGGCACCCGGCACGACCCCGGCACAGACACAAGGCAGCCGCCCCCGGCACCGACCCCCTGCCCTGCCCCGCCTGCCCCACACCCCCTGCCCGGCCCCGGGGGGCGCTGCCAGAGCCTTTTTCGGGCATTGTCAGAGATTCTTGCCGCACTTCGGCCGCTTTCTGATTTCGGGGAATGAGAAAGGGGAGGGAAATGCGTGACTTCAGTTCGGGAACCGCTCGGGAGGCGGCGGTGCCACCAGGCCGCCTGGCCCTTGGCCGCTGCTTGGGCCCGGGCAGCGGCGCCCGGCGGGGCTGCCCCGGGCGGGCCCTCGGTCGGGGCACCACGTTTTAACCACGTGTGTAGAAAGAGGTCCGTGTAGGACCATTGTGTAGAGCCTTCCTCCATCCCTTCTCCTCCCCCTCTTCTCTTCGAGGGGAACTGAAATCCGAACGGTGAGATGTAGGAGAGCGTGAATCCCCGTGAATCCCATCTGAATAAATGTCTATATTAATGAATTATTAACTCTGCCGCTCGTGACCTTAAAACTGGAATGAGGAGATGCCTAGGGCAAGAAGGAAAGCTGCTGAATCCTTTATCGGACTCCTGTCAGAGGTAACCGACCATTTGTCTTCCCCAGATCAGGAGAATTAATTAATATGAAAGGCAAACTTTTTAATTGTGTGTCAAACGAAATCAGATAGGGTGTCCCCGATTCAATCCCTTTCTAAAGAGGGTTTAGCTCCTTTTTCTACCCCCAGCGTAAAATAAAGCCTTCGAGTTTCCAAAGAGAAGGGCATCTCTCTTAAGTGTTATTTACAAAACAAAACCCAAGCAACCAAAAAAAAAAAAAAAAATCCAAGAAAAATCCCAAACCCGGCCAAACACCCTAAAAGGGAAAAAGAAACAATCGCAGGGAATATGATGAATTTGGGTAGTTAATTTATCGATCTTGGCTCCTCTTCTTGCTTGTTTTATTTTAGAGGTCATTAATCAATGAAGAAAAACACCACCGTGTTCCCCTTTTGCATTTAATACACTTACCCTCCTTATTTATTTCTTTTGAACAAATTCCTAGCAAATATTCACCAATCGATTTGTAGGCGATGGATTTTTATAAAGGTTTGATCGCTTTCTAAATGGTCAATGTGATTTGTTTCAGCACTCGTCCTCTAAATAATGAAAAAGCCTGAGAGAAGAGAAAGAAGCAGGCAGTAGTTGAAACCTTCCCCCCCCTCCCCCCCCCCGCTTCTCTACATCCTGGAGGAAGAAATAAAATAATTTTTAAAAAAATAATGAAAAAAAACCGCAGAGGAGAAATAGTAATAAACAGACCGTAGACAAACTCGGTGGAGGCAGAAGGGACGCGCACAAACCTCTCTGCCTTGGGAAGAGAGACCAGAGGTCAGGTCTGGCTAAAGACACCCCAGGGAGGCGCAGGTTCAGGGCTGGGAGCTGGTGGATCTGCCTACTCTGCTCTTCCCGAGGGGGTGAAAGGGGCCGGGAGCGGCGGTGTGTCGGAGAGGCTGGGGGAGAAGCCATCCTCTGCCCTGATGAGGCACGCCGCTCCCTTCCCGCCGACCCGGTGCGGGGAGCGCTGCTCTCCCCGCCCGCCGCTCGGCACCGGCACTGACCCGCTGCACGGCGACCTTCCCCGCGGCAGCGCTCCTGCTCTCCCACCCCGGTCGAGTGGACCAGGCACAGCGGGGTAGCTCGTCGTCAAGGAAAAAGGCCATAGGACAAGGCTTGGCTTATGGGGTCCGCCCGCCCCCGCCGCCCCCGCCTGAGCGAGTACCGACCGGACCGGCGGCAGAGCCGAGGCCGCGGGCCGGGATCCCTCCCTGCCGCCCGCTGCCCGCACGGCCCTGAGCACCGGCGAGGACAGCGAGCCCTGTACTTCTTTCTACTTCTTTCTTCCTTTGCTCCGGGTCGGTAGGATCCCGAGGTGTCAAGGGAACCTATGAATTTTATTCTGCCACCTTGATCGCTCAAGGAGCTACTTTGCTGTCTGTAAAAAAAAAAAAAAAAAAAAAAAAAAAAAAAAAAAAAAAAAAAAAATCACAACACCACAGCAACAGATTATAGTCCTACTAATATGAACCCGCATGGAATACTTCTGCTAACAACTCGAGGGAAGTGCGGATATTGACAATGTACTTAAGCCCATTAGTTAGGAGCTTTTCCCCACTTCATCACGTTTTTCTAGCACGAAACGAATTTTAGAGATTGCTGCCACAAAAAGCAATTCGGTATTTTTAAAAGGCGTCCAGTAAGGAATACAACCATAACGCAGATGTACACGTTTAAAAAGGAAGATAAATGGAAAGAGTCGGATGGGACGGAATAAAATTTGAGCTGGTTAGGGACGAGGCACTGTATTAATGCAGTGAAAACAGAGAAAACTAAGCGCACCCACTGTCAGTGTACCCAGCACCGCGCTGCGCACACTTCAGCCACTGTGGAACAGACTCCCAGCCCATACCTCTGTCCCTCAGCTGAGCGGTAGCGCTGTGAAACTTCAGAAAGTGGATTAACAGAGAGAGGGATGAAAATTATTACATGTTGCACGATGGAATTGATCGAAGACATAAAGAAGGTTTTTATAGCCAACTTTATAACCCATAAAAATGGTGGTTGGGGGGGTGTTCCTATTCGTGTTTGCCTTTAGCTTAGGTGTTATCAATCTATACAGCAGATGATGGATGACCTTGTCAAAATGACGCCAGTCAAAACATTTTTTGCCCCAGCCCTGTTCAAATTTGTGTTAAAATGTCCTGCCTTAGACAGACAGACAAAGTCTAAACAGCAGCAGCTTTCCCAGGCTCTGCGAGAATGAAGGGTGGGAAAGAAATAAACTAGAAATAGGGCGGGGGGGGTGGTAAGCGAAAGCAGTTTACACGCGCAGACGTTATGTTTGTAGGAAGTTGAACATTTCGTGTCACCTGTCTATGGAAGCTAAGATGTTTTGGTGAGATAAACACTTTGAGTAAGGATTTTGTCCTAAATGCAAGGCATACTATGTACACGTGATATATCTAATAGATCATAGCTCTCGTCTGGTTTTTCATATGGTGTAGGAAAGAAACTGAAAAAAACCCCAAACCTGTTAAATATTCACTGATACGTGACTGCTCAACAACTGAGCAGTAGAGCGGAAAACTTGTAAGCAAATTTCTAAGCTAAGTGGAGAGAAAAAGTCGTTCGGGATGCGAAGTTTCTTGCCACAGGTTTCATCTCCCTCTGTCATACTTCTTGCTCTCTGCTGTAACCGAGTACAAAGAGCAGGAGAGAGGCGTGCTAGTAGTGCTGGAGGGTGCGACGTCTGAGGAGGGAGAAACTAGGGCGGTTCCCTCAGATGTGTTGGGACCCCCTGGGACTAGTCTCAGGTAGAAGACGGGAATGGGAGGCAGGTCATCCCATCAGACACGTTAAGTAAAGTGGCTGGGACAGTATCAGGTCAGGGTGAATAGGTCTTTAAAGTCGGTCCTAGCCCCCGAGGGGCGAAAGGTAAGCGACGAAAGACCACAGCTAACGGGAGGCTGGCCGCCCGCGAGGCTCTTGGGCCGGAGGAGCCGGAAGCTCCCGCAGCCTGGCGCTGGGAACGGTGCGGAGGCAAGGATCCCGCTCTGGACGGCGCCGAGCCATTGCTCCCCTCCCGTCAGGATAAAAGCCCAGCTCTTCCCGGGGCGCTGTGGTCCCGGGGCTAAGGAGAGAGAGAGAGACAGAGACAGAGAGAGAGAGAGACAGAGACAGAGACAGAGAGAGAGAGAGAGAGAGAGAAAGAGAGGGAGGGAGGGAGGGAGGCTGGAGAGAAGGAGAGAGGGAGGGAAAGGTAGAAGGGTGAGGGGGAGGGAGGGAAGGAGGAGGGAAGGGAAGAAAGGGACACCTTTAAAAGTTGAGCAAGGAACAAAGTGGGGGAAGTTGCCAAAAAAAGGGCTCTGTATCCAGGCTCACTGGTAACTTCCCGATCCCTCCCCTCCCTCTCGTGCACACCACACACACTTGTATTTTGCGCTGTCGTAAAACCCACGTGTCTCGCCCGGAGCCTGCCAGAGCCGAGCCGAGCGCCCGGCCGCGACTGCGATGAGCAACCACGGCAGAGGGAGCCCGGCGGCTCGTAGCTAGCCGGCCCGCCGGTCCCTGGCACCTGAGAGAGGATCACCCCACCTCCCCGTGGACAAAGACCAGAGAAGTCTCTACTTTCGGTCCTCCTCTGGCTCGAAGGCTCCCGCGGCTTCCGATACCTCCGCCTGCGCAGCAGCGCTCATCCAGCTCAGGTAAGGCAGGCTGGGGCCGGGCACAGCGGGGCACTTTCGCCCGGGACAGGGCTCTGGCGGGCCTCGTCCTCCGCCTCCAAACGCCAGTGTGGAAAGCAGGAGCAGCCGGAGAGAAGAGACCTGCGTGCGTGTGCGTGCAGCTGAACTTTCCTCCTCTTTATCCTCCTCCCTGTTGTCAGTGGAGAGTCGTTTGCTCCCGCGAAGAGAGGGAAGGGAATCAGAGGGGAGGACTTCGTGCCCCTGCGACGCGGTGAACTGCGCTCCTTGCGGGGCGGTCGGGGGCTCTCCGGCCGTGGGCTCGGCGTGACGAGATACCCGCTATTACCCGCACTCCGGGGGACAGTTTTGTAGCCCCGGCCACCACGGTTCTCCCGTGTCCTCCCTGAGGCTCTTCGGGACGAGATTTTCTCCTGAGGAGCCCGACACGGGCAGGGGAAGTGGCGCGCGTACGGTCCCGCCGCCGGTCCCGCACAGCCGGGGCAGAGCCCACGCGTGGCCCGGCGTGTCCAAGCGTGGAAAGCGCCGCGGGGTCGGGGAGGCCCTGCCGGGGCGGGGCGGGGGTCTCACGTCTTCTATCCCCTTCCTCCCCGCTTCACAGGCAGAGCGATGCTGAAGCCCGGAGACCCCGGCGGATCCGCGTTCCTGAAGGTGGATCCCGCCTATCTGCAGCACTGGCAGCAGCTCTTCCCTCAGAGCAGCCAGCTCAAAAGCAGTGGGGCCCTCGCCCAGCTTCAGCCGCCCGAGAGAGCCGAGCCCCCGGCCGACAGCCTCCGCCAGCGCCCGACCTCCCTCTCCTCCGTCTCCTCCTCCTCTTCCTCGTCCACTCCGTCTTCCTCCTCCACCTCCTCGTGCGTCGCCGCGGCGGCCGCTTCCCTGGCCGGCCTGACCTCCCTGCCTGTGACCCAGCTCCCAGTCTTCGGCTCGCTACAGAGCTCGGAGCTCCCGGCCGCAGGAGTGCCCGCTCCCCTGCAGAGCAAGGACTTGTGCGCGGCCGTCAGCGGCGGCGGCAAATGCGGCGACCGTGCGGCCGCTCGGTACCGCTGCACGGCCGAGGAGCTGGACTACTACCTGTACGGTCAGCAGCGCATGGAGATCATCCCCTTGAATCAGCACACCAGTGACCCCAACAACCGTACGTATCGTGCCCCTTCTCGCAATTCTCTACCCCTCATCCTCCGCCTCTTCCCTCACCGGGCCGGCCTGGGGACGCTCCAGGCTGGGAGACCGCAGTTGGTGTTTGTACCGCTCTCCTTTCACGAGAAGCATCCTCCACCCTGCCCTTGTCTTCCCTGAGCTGTCTTTGAGTTGTTCCCAGTTTTTTCAGGAGACGGGCGGCAGCCCCTCGGTGGCAGTTTTTCTTGCCTGAGACCCAGGTCCTTCCGTGGAAGGCACACTTCACCGGGAAGGCTGTGGTGGGGGTTGATTTCTTTCGGAGGCCTGCTTAGGAAAACGGATTCAGAAATGGTTCAGACCAACTTGCTAGAAAGGTGGTCCTTTCTCGCCTTGAATACCTCACTTTGTTCCTACCTGGAAATCCCAGGCTTCGCTGAATACTCAGAAAGCAATTACTCCTCCGAGCTGGGCAGGCAAAAGTTGCAGTTTTCATCCCATGGTCTAGGACAAAGTTTTCCTCCCTCTTATCTAAGAGTATCGTTTTCCTTTCAGACCTCGTTAACACGTCGCTGGTTTTAGTTTTCACCTTTACGGAAATGCATGACATGGGCACTTAATAAGAAAAACTGATTTCTAGACGAAAAAGTCTGCATGAGTGTCAGAATTCATTTAGGACATGGTGGATAGAAAGTGTTTAATACAGTTGCTGTTGCCAATTATACAGTTGGGGTTTTTTTGTTTTGTTTTTGTTTTTTTGGGGGGGCGAAGGGGATGCCCCTATTATTAAACATCTGTATCGATGAGAGGTTTGTAATTTTAGAATCTGGTTCTGTCTCTCCTTTGTTCCTTTATCTGTCAATCCTATGCAATTGAGGAAATTCACGGGGCGAAAAGAACTATATGAACTCCTAATAGCTCAACAGTTTTATTACTAACATCCAGAGCACACGGATCTGCTGTTGTTATAACAGTGCACCATGGCTTCGGCGAGTGTACTTTTTTTTTTTTTTGCATTGCTTCAAACACTCTCCTTTATACTAAGTTTTCTTAAAACTATTTATTTTTTGTTGTTCTTCTCAACCCCCACTCCCTAAATGTCTATTTAAGGAAGGCTGTTGAACAGAAAAACGATACCCCCACGCCAGCGATCCATAAACACACGCCCAAGCAAAACGCAGATTCGTTTAATTTTATTTCGGATGCAGAGCTTGTTTTGAAAGTTTCCATGAAACTCTGCTGTGTGTTAATTGAACTGCGTAGATGCTAGCAAAGTCTTGGGAGTTGGGGGTACTTTCAAGAGAAAAGTTGAGTCGGAGTTTGGTGGAGATTTTTCCCGCCTTCTTAACATTGCAAGTCTTTCTGTATTGGATGTCGACTTTATTTTAAGTGACTTCCTTATGCTTAGTTTCACCCTCTAGTGAAACGTGTTCATGTATATTTCTATTCTCGGGTGCAGAAAACGTGATCTCATAAATTACATGCAGTAAATGTAATCCGAAATGCACTTCTAATGGCCAACCGAACCGTTCAGACAATACATGTTTTACTTCTCGGAGCAGCTCTGTAAATTTAAAAGATAAAGATTTTAAAATGAGAAAGGAAGATTAAAAAAAAGAATTTGTGGGGAGCATTTTTAAGGGTTGAGTGGAGTAATAGAACCCCGCAGAGTCGCAGGCGAAGCCTGAATATTTTCTTCCCAACCGCTATACTAAAGGGGAATTTCGGAAAGCAAACGGGTTGATTTCAGAAAGGACGCTTGTGTGTGGCGTTCAACTGGCAGGGGACAGCCCTCGTCTTCGAAAGAACGGGCAGGGGGCAGCCAGGGCCGTGTGTCGAGCTCTTTTTTTTTTTTTTTTTTTTTTTTTTAAACTTGTTTATAGGGCGACTTTCGCTCCAGCGGTCATTAATTGAGCAAAACTTTTAACGTGAGTGTTTCAGCCTTCTGAGGCCAGGTGCATTTGCTTTGGGCAACTCTTGCCGTAAAAAAAGGAAAAAAAAAAAAAAAGAAAAAAAAGAGTAAACTGCAAGTGAAGAAGGAGTGCGGGAACTGCATCCACTACCGTGCCACGCACTTCACGCACTGGGACGATCAGGGGAACAAGCTGCAGGGCACGGGCCTGGCTGCCCGTCTCCCCGAGTCCATGGGCAGGCAGGATTTCCAGCCGCCTTGACTTCCAGCCTCACTCCCCTTTACGCACCAGGGGTACCCGTTTGAGAGAAAGGAGGTGGCAAGCTGTGGGCGAGGTCAGGAGCCGTCGACTTTAGTTTGAGTTGTACTTGCTTGCTGCACTTCCATCTCCGGGCAGCCCTACCGAGACCCCGAAACGGGCTGGCTCTGCGCAGCCTGGCACAGACCCCCAGCGCCGGCATCGACACCCTCACCAGAGCGGGGGCGCCTGCCGCCGGCTCTGCCGGGCCCAGCCCAAGCACTGGGGGTGTCGGCAGCTCCCCGGCTTCTGCCTGGGTTCTAATCTTAGATGCATCTCCCTCGCCAAGCGAGCGAGCGCCTCGTTTCCCCTACTTTTCCAAGTATTTCCCCTCCCCCCACCACGAGCATCTTCTCCTTCTCGGCGGCACCCCGCGTCCCCCGGTCTCCCGAGAGGACCCGTTCTCTCCGAAGAAGCACCGGCGAGCTCCCTGTGTGCCGCCGGGCGCTCTCCGTGCGGCCGACCCGGCCCAGCGGGGCAGCAGGAGGCGGCGGGGCCCGGCGGGGAAGCCCGAGCGGCGGCGGCGGCGCTCCCGGCCCCCGCCACCCCGACTGGCCCCGCTCCGCAGCGCCCGGCCCGGCCCGGCGCCGGGAGACCGCCGCGGGAAGATGGATGGGCGGCGGCTTCCCCGTAGACACACGCCTTGATCGTCAAATACCAGTGCATATGGCACGGTCTTGGGCGAGGGAGGGGGCCGAGGGCCGCCACGGAGTTGCGGGTTAAGCGTCTGTGTTTAATTGCTTAAAATTGAAAGGGGGGTAGCTAGGGAAAAATAATAATAATAATAATAAACAATCAAGAGACAAACCCCTAATTAGGGCCCTGCAGTCTTTACTCCCAGGGAAGTAAAGGGGATTATGTTAAAGCCGTGATAATGTGGCAGGCGACTGGGGACCGTTTGCTTCCCAGCCTTGAATCTGGAAGGATGAGGGTATTTCTGGGCGCTGGGGGAGGGGCGCTCGGGAGGCCAGAAGGAGAGCTCCTAGGATGAGTCTGGGGGCTGCGGCTTGGTCCCATGGAGGCTTGCCCTTGATTGCTGAAGAGAGGCTTTCTCAATGAGAAGTCTGAGACTCCTCTACCTTCTCCAGAAAGCGCCAACCTGCCACTATAATAAATACGCTGTGTAAAACTGAAGTGTCACGCGACCAAGCACTTTGCACACCTCTTCCCATTCAATTTACGGGGAGACAGTGTATATATAACATGCTGTGAAGTGGATCGGTGTGGAAAATATTTGGATTTTTTTTTTTCCCTCTAGGCTGCTGGTAACCTGTATGATTTAGCTATTTTACATCATTAGTTACCCAGAACCCTTAAACATAGCAGATAGCCATACATTAGATTGAGGTTAGAGAAGGTGGTGACTGTTTATTTAGGGTGATAAAATGGTCCATCAGCAGTAATCTCCATCGATATGTGCCACCAGGAGATGAAGGATGAGGGGACAAGCCACAATTAATTGCCCTATAGTTTTGTAGGAGAGAGTGGAGCCGGTGCGGACTGAACTTCGATCTCCTCTCCCAGAGCCTATTCATCATCTCTACATTGTATATGGGGGTCTCTCAGGGGCAGAGGGTGGCAAGGTTTATCTACACACAATATTCTCCTACCCTTCTCATACCTGACATAGAAATTCAATTCATTCATACCTTCAGCAGAAGGCAGGGAAAATAAAGCCCACCTCCCTCAACCCGCCCCCCACCCGCCTGTTAAAAATAACCCCAAAGCCGCTCCATAAGCGGGACGTCCGCCCTGACCCACCCCAGGGTGCCCAGGCGGCCCTCGCACAACATCTTCCCCCGAGGAGCCGGCGCGGGGTGTGTCTGACCCTCGAGCGGGGTCTCGGACCCCGCGGCGCATCTTGCGCCGGTGCGGGAGCGGGACGAGGGCTTCTCTTCGTGTCCCCCGCGGCGGAGGCGCTCGGAGTCCCGCTGGGGGAACGGCAAGAGGAACAAGGGGGGAAAAGCCCATGAAGGGAGGGCGTCGGGCGCCCGGAACTCGGTGCCGACCGCGGGTCTCCACCAGTTGGCGGCGACTCGGCACCCCCGGGCTGCCATCCGGCCCCTGGGGCAGCAGGCTGAGCTTGGTCTCGCTCTCTGAAACGAGTATTTAGAATAAATAATCATATAAATACAGAGCACCCGAGGAGAAAATGCATCTGTGTTTTGTTCTGCCGCAAGTCTGCCTTGAGTTAGGCTGTCTGCGAGAAACTGCTATTAATTTTGAAAAAGGACGTTGATACCAGCTTGTTGATGAAGCAATTGAGGTACAAGGGCAGCTGTGATCTCCTGGAAAACTCCAACCCTCAGGAAAGCGAAGGGTACTGTCTCATCCAGCCCACTCTCCCGCTTAGCTGGGTACCCAGGCCCAGGAAGGGATGCAGGGCCAGCTGTGGTGATTTATACTTGCAAGTGAGTAATACCATGTGAAATGATGGCCACTTACACTGGATACCTGCATGCTTGCGGTGAATTATGAAGCACAGGGTCAGAGGCCACCCTTCTTTAATACCAGCAAACTGCAGGTATCCAGTATAACTGCACCTTTGAAGCATATTATTGCTGAGACAAAAATGTATTTCTTTCATTTATTGTTACAGCTGGTTTGCTGGTTACAACCCTACCTTTCACTGACAAAAGCTTTCTCCTTTCAGATTTCCTTTAAAGCATGCAGTAGTAGCATTTTTTAGTTTGGATTAAACCAACCTAAGAGAAGAGTGTTTAGAATTCTGGTTAGGGTCAACGATATGTCCTTTTGCTTGGTTTTAGTACTTTTAAGTGTACTCACATGGAGCTATAGTGCTGGCATTACACCGTGTTCATTTTTATGGAGGCACATAAACACTAACATATTGCAATTCTCTCAAAAGAGCCATATCAAACAGCTCCACTAGGAAATCCTTTAATTTTTTTTTCTTGCTTCCTCCTTTCCTCAGTCCTGCTGTCTACAGAGTATGAACATATAAAGCGAGGGACTGATCTCCTTCCGAAGTGTTTGGCCATATCTGGCCCTGCAGTGGAGCGTTCTCACTTACCTTACCTTCTACCTTCAGATTTTATCAGGAGACGCTTTGCTCTGGCTGCACTCCTACTTTCTTTTTCCATTTTCAGCAAATCCCTGAATTTTCTCACATTTATTGCTTCTTGGCTTGATTTAGGGTTTGACTGATGTTATTACAGACAGTAGAAGTGTTCATTTCATCTGTCCTTGGAGAAGGCCTGTACTCACACAGCTACTCTTCGAGGCCAAAACAGGAGGAAGGGCACAGTACATATCTCCTTGTTGCCCTGTGTGGAAGTTCTCTGGAAGGTCCACACTTACACAAGTGTTTTATGTGTAAAACATACTGTTTTATGTGTACTTCCCACACCTGCATGGGTTGCCATCCAGGCTGGAGACTCCAGCGATGTCAGTGGACCACAACACTCCCCCTCTCCATCCCCTTCCTCTCTTCTTTTCCATGTATTATTAAGTGAGTTGGTGCATTGTATTCCATTGTTCTCTGCTGGATACATGAACATGAAGATGATGCTGTTGATTCTACCTGTGGGATAGGGTAGTGTGCAAGTCTTGGAGTTCTTGCTTTTACCTCCTATCTGATATTAAGACATCTTTCCCTTGTCCTCTGACGCAAAGGAATCCACTGCCTACAGTGATGGTCTTTAAATGGATGCTTTCACATATTATGCAAAAGTTAGTCACAGAAGAGGAAAAGATGCACAGTAGCCTTTTTACTCAAGGCATGGTAAAATATGTCTAGGATGGGTTCCACTCCTTTAAACATTTATGAGAATTTTTTAAAATTTTATTTGTACAATTGCATAATGACTAAAGATAAATGTATAAAACATGGAACTAAGAAGAAATTCAGTACTGCTTAGTATTAAAGACAGATTCTTCCACCCTCATCAACAAGCTACTAGCCAAAGTAGTTTCAAAAGATGTTCCATTTTCCAAATTTTCAGCTTTGGCAGGACAAAGAGAAAGGAACACAGCAGGGGATCAGATACTGTGGTTGCCAAGCATTAAGACATTACCAGTATTTTTGGACAGTGGAAAATAAATATCACCATGTGTGACTTTCTGTAATAAATGACGGTGACACAGGGTTTGTTTATACTCCTTGAAAATTTCTTAGTTTCTTTTTCTTGGAAATGTAGAAATAAAATATTTAAGCCACACTCATGCCCATATATTGTCAGGACAAACTGAAGAAATTCTTGTTCTGGGTAGGTACATGTGTGTGAATTAGAAGTTATATATATGTTGTGTCAGGATGCACAAAATTGTCACTGAAATTATTTGAGTGGCATCATGAAGATACCTTAGAATGTTTAATGCAAATTGCTTCAGAGACATGGTGTCTCTAAGAAAGCCATTAGTAATCGAGTGGCTGTGAGGGGAGTTACACATCTAGAAGATGGTCAAAGAGTGCAAACAAGTCAAATTCAAGGACCTGCCCTAGGTGCTAATTGACATCATTGTTAGACACCATCTCTTTTAAGTCCTCAGTTTTCCTGTCAGATGTTTTTTTTCTAACTTGCATGGTTAGATGCCATATTATAGAATCATAGAACCATTTAGGTTGGAAAAGATCTGTAAAGTCATCAAATCCAACTGGAGATTATAGTGTTCAGCCATAATCTGCTTAAAGTGTATCACATGCCAAAATATTTGGGATCGTGGGTTTGGTTTTTATTTTTTTTCTTCTCTTTTCCTATTTAAGATCCTTTCCTATGTGACCTCCATTGCCAAACTCCAGTGCTGCCCCTAGCATCTTTGGATATGCCAAAAACACAGAGGTTTTTGATGACTGGTTTTGAAGAGGAGAGGGAAGAAAAGATGCTGTGGTGATACCTCACTTTCCAAAATAGCTGTGGAAATAATAGTAATAATAATAAAAAAATAATAATTAAAAAAAATCCAGCATGTATTTGCTGCCTTTTATTCATCATGCCTGGAACTGGCTGTAGGAATATCTACTGCATAATAATCTTCTCTCAGGACCAGCCAGAAATGTTTTCCCTGGGGTCCTGCAAACCTTGTCTTCCAACCACCTCTAACTGACTTGTCTGAGCGAGCAAACCCTTCTGCAGTTGCGGCTTAACCCAACAGAAGAGTCGTTTTGCGGCAGGGAGTATGTCTTTAAGGCAAGGCAAAATTTCACTCTCCAACCAGAAGTTGTGTTTTTGCCAACGTAAGGGCGGTCTCCACTAGGGGGCTTTATCCTGCCACGCTGGCCGACTCCCCTCCTTCCTGCCTCCTGCCCTGACCTGTCGGGGAGGGATGGCACGGGGCGAGTTTCATAAGCAGACCTTGTTCTGCAGGGGCACCCGTCGGAATAATGCACAACTCAGGGCTTGATGGCTTGCTTTCTGCTAAGATCTGTAATCAGTGGTACTGGTGGGGAACTTGGACAGACAAGCACTGGGTAGAGGCACATGAATTTCCTGCAAGACCAGAAGGTGTAATGATTTTGAGGGAAATTAGCTTCCACATGTAAGCGACAAGTATTTTCATATTGCTGAATGCACTATTTTTGTATGATAGAATTTCAAAGAGGATAACAGGAAAGAGTGCTTAGGTAGCACGTCTGAAAGTGGAGAATGCACATAGAAGCTGTATTTTGAAAATACCTCTTTTATTATCCTCTACTAGGTTTGACTGAATTGAGTGGAAGGTTTTCCTTTGAAGGATCTGTAGGAAAGAGGCCTACTTAATACACAGTACATCCACCTCAGAAAGAAGAACATCTGAATCAGGTCCCCTGAGAATTGAAACTGTGGTTACAGGCAATCTAGCAAGTCTAAATTTGTGACATAGACCAAGAAACTCCAGCTTCTGTGGTGAATACTGTTTTTATAAGAAGGGGTGTAAGATCTATAAAATTATTAGGGGAAAGATGTAGGACTTGTTACATGAGTACTATGACATGGTTATTGTTTTTTCTTTGTGTTTCTGGAATAAATTTAATGAAAACCTTTATTGTGCTACACAAGTGAAATGTGCAGAAGATACTAACTTATTTCAATTGATTTACTCGTACGTTAACATATCTCCAGATTTCTTGAACATGAAACATTTTCCTGGAAGATGTACATTCATGGCATGTGCCATAGTGTGCAGTGGAAACATTTAATCAAAGTTTTCTCAGGAAAGGAAAAGGATTGTGGGATCTTCTCAAAATAGAATCACATCATCTGTTCTTAAAACAGTTAGGAAAATGAACGTTTTTGGTGGTTTTTTTTTGTTGTTGTTGTTTTATTTTACATTTTTTTTCCCCTAGCCTCAGCTACATATAACAGGTAAAGAACATGCATTCCTATTCAATAAAAAAAAGTGTTCATGTGTGTGCTAGGAATCAGTAATACTCGCTACATAATTTCAGTTTTAATATTAGACTTGGCTTTAAGAAAGTAAATGTCCATGTTCCAAATTGTCATTCATGAGGTTCTGGTTTATTTATTTTATTTTCTAAACAAGCAGGCATGCACACACATGTTAATGTGAAAACCAGAGTGAATGTTCATTTAAAATAAGGATTAAATGAAATCCTGTTTCAATTAAACCCTTGGGCTGAGCTGTGGTGAGGCAAATGAGAGGGACTGGTAAGGCACTCTGACTGTGCTTTAAAACGTCTTGCTGAAACACATTGGGATGGTTTAAATGGGCTATTTATATTAGTCAAAAAATGAATCTTAAAAAACTCAGTTAAAATAAATGAGTCTTGGCAGGTCTGTGAACATACCAGGCTTGCAAATTGTCTGCAGGGTTTCTGCTCAGCCTTTGGAATTTTCTTATTTAGGGCTTTGGCGAGATTAGGAAAACCATCCTAAGCAACGCACAGAGGGGCACGGTGTGTGAGTGCTGGGCTGCCGAGAAATGGCAGGAAAAGCACAGGGATCTGCATGGTCTCGCCCGTGGCATTAGTGGTGGTGGTGGCCAGCAGCACCACACTGATGGTGTTTCTCCCTCTTTGCCCCTCAGGCTGTGACATGTGTGCTGACAACCGCAACGGTGAGTGCCCTATGCACGGGCCCCTCCACTCCCTGCGCCGGCTGGTGGGCACCAGCAGTGCAGCCGCAGCAGCCCCTCCACCTGAGATCCCGGAGTGGCTCCGGGACCTGCCCCGGGAGGTGTGTCTGTGCACCAGCACTGTGCCTGGCCTGGCCTATGGCATTTGTGCAGCACAGAGGATTCAGCAGGGCACCTGGATTGGGCCCTTCCAGGGAATCCTGCTCTTGCCAGAGAAGGTTCAAGCAGGTGCCATCAGGAACACTCAGCATCTCTGGGAAGTAAGTTATCATCTTTCCTTCCTTTGATCATTTTGAAGTAGACATGGAATGCAATTGTATGTAGTACCAGCACTGTCCACTAGCCATGAAAAAAGCAAACAAACCCACAATTTAAGTAAGCTGAGCAAGCAGATTTGAAAATGTAAACAGTGCAAGCAAAAGCAAAAGGTATCCAGAAAACCAGTGGATACCACAGATACCAGAGTGGTTTGCAGAAGAGTACATTGATGCAGAGGCTGTGATGAAGAGTAGAGAGACATGACCAGAGAAGTTTGAAGCTTACAGACCCCAGTGCCTTCTACATTTTGGCCTGAATAACAAGAGCTGATGGAGCTCTCGGGTCACAGCACCAGCTGTATCATCTTAGAGTAGCACTTGTGGGTTGAGATGGCATACTGCACCATGACTGTGAGGCACAGGCAGCCTGAGAAAGCTGCTGAAACATGGGCAGGGGTCTATTCTACAGCCTTGCTCTTTGCACAGTGAAGCTGTTAGTGCTTGTTCACAGTGTAGTTCAGCTCTGGTCCTGTACTGACTGTGCATTCCCTTAATGATGCTTACAGTGCTTTTGTGTGAAAGCCACTTTCACATCCCCCCAGTTTTGGTGGTTTTTTTTTTTTTTTTTTTTTTTTTTTTTTTTTTTTTTTTTTTTTTTTTTTTTTTTTTTTTTTATATTTTTCTCTGTCTTAAAGAGGGTAACAGTAATAACTACTAGGGAAAATGCATGATCCCTGTATGTCAGAAACAGCTTACTTTCTTCCCAGTATCTTCCATTCATTTTTTCTTTGGTTTATGCTGATAAGTGTGATTTTTTTAGTTCTGCTCAGTCCTCTGTAGCTTCTACTCTTCTCTCTAGACTAACTTGTACAGTGAGTCATAGAAACATGTCCATAGATCTGCAGGTGGTATTTGCTCATCAAGACCAAATCTGAATCTTCAGAATAGAACGAGTCCATGAAGATGAAAGAAGTGTTTTTGCTGTCTTCAGGGAGTATAGAGTAAAAGTGGATGGATTTTTGAAAGATTTTTGCTGGTGTGGAGTAGGAGTCCTCACACTTTCCCTATATGCAAACAAATAGTAAATAACGTGTTGAGGTCTTTGTCTCAAAGTCTTTACTCAAAGGACCATTGTGGCAAGCGGATTTTCACATTAAAGAATAAAAGATCAGTCTCAGAACACACTCAAATGTGCTCAGAAAAACTGGATGACTTGCAATCCTTGGAAGTTTTATTGCTGTCTCCATCAATGGAGATGGAATTTCTCTTGTATAGTATATATTGATGATTTGGTCTTAAATCTGTTCCTACCAAAACCCAGTGGTTATGAGAGAATTTTGGGATATATTATTAATCAAATATTTTTTATGGGACACCCTATATGCATGTTGGAGGCTTTATTTTAATTGTTGAGAGGGGTGTTGTCATTTAGACTATTCTAATTAACAGAACATAAAGTAGTAAAATGAGCTTGCCAGATCCACCGATTACATAAAATATTGAAATTTAGATAATATAAATGGACTCAGAGAATTTTACATAGTCCATAAATATTTAAACATTATCTTTTCTTTTTAAGTGTGAATCAGTTTTATGCAAGTTAAGTTGCAAATCTTGACAATATCTTTTTTTAGAGGCAAGAATTTTTAGTCAGATTTCAGGGTAACTTAAAAACTCTTTTAAAACAATGAAAGAAAAGCTAAAAGCAAAGAACCAAAAGATGTTAAGCAAAAATAAGAAATAGTGCTATTGAGTATGTCAGATTCAGGCCATCAGCAGGTCTCAGCTGAGTTTTTTTGTGAGATTCCTCTTCTATTCTTACACACAACACAGATTTCCTGCTGGCTAGCAAAAAGAGTTGTGTGTATTTTAAGTGAATTATCTTAAAAATAATAATTGATTTATTATTATTGTATTGTTCGGCAACTAATGGTCTTGAATTATTTCTGGTTTGAATTAATGACAAACTGTTAGCAAAGAAGCACATACTCTAAGCTTTAGTTTTGGCTGTTTCTCATTTGTTTTGACTTTCAATTTGGTGTGTTTTATCTATTACAGAACAAATGTTTAATAAAAAAAAATAGTAAAAGAAAGTAATCAGAAAGTGTGTGTGATTTTACAAAACCTGACCTATGAAAATAAATAAAAGCAAATGAAAGTATATATCTGAATAGACTGTATTCTTTTAGTCTGTATAGTATACGAGTGTGGATTAAATCCCTGAAAATGAAAAAGGAATGACTCACCACTGTTCCTTTACAACTTTGTGGCTTTAGTCAGTTCTCTTCCACTAATATTTTAAAGATATCTGCAAATACAATCTATCTACAGATCAGTTACTCAGCATTAGGTCTTGATGGACCTTAAAGAGAGAACTTCTCTTTCTTAGTATTGCTATAACATTTTAACATTTTTCTCTCAGCGCTGTAAAGTCAAGTTGATAGATATTTGTTTTAGTTTACAGTTCTTTGTTTTCAGTGTACACCAGAGAAATAGAACTGCTATTGCAAAGACTTTCAAGAATAGTTACTGCTTTGGTGTTTTTTGTTTTTTTTTTAAGCTCTTTGTTGTGGGAAACATCAGAGGCACGGCGTTTGATGTATAGCTCAACCTTGTGGAAATATGCTTCAGTCTGTCTGCACAAGTGTTCCCACCATGCACTCGATGTTAGCTTTGTATGTAGTCCATGCAGCATAATGTACAACAATTCAGAGTAAATTACATACCATTCCATTACCTCACAACAGGCCTTGACACCTATGGGTGTTCATGTGAAATTATAGAGCTCTCTCACAATCATTCAAGATTTTTTTTTTATAACTTACAGAAAGATAAGCCTTTCAGAAAGCCAAAAATATTAGTCATTTTCAGTTGTAGTGCTTTTTTTTCCCCTTTGGCCCACTTCTAGTCAATCCAGAGTTTGCTTGTATTTTATAAAAATACAATAAACTCTGATTTGTTTAAAACAAAAACAGGACTGGGTGTATTAAGTAAACACTCTCTTTGGTAATACAGGCATTTTTTCCAGCAGTGCTTGATAATATTTCTGATCTCCTTTTTTTTTTTTTTTTTCCTGAAGTAGTGAGAATAATTCTTTTGTTATTGCAAAGCAAACAAAGACTTTCTCAGCAATTAGGTCTTACTGATGAGAATGAGATAATTTTTCCCTAATGTGTTTTCTAATAAAGAAGTGAAAAGGCACACTTGATTCCAACATATATGAAAACATTATCTCAATTATTAATGTGTCCTTACTCCCTGAAGATAAATTAATCTAGTTGCACATGGTTTCCCCTTTCTGTTTAACATCAAAATTTAATAAGAGTAGACTTCAGGAAAGTATAAGATATCCACTTAAATTCTGTTAGAAAAAAAAAGAAGTTTAAAAGGAGCTGCATGTTGGTAGTTGAAGTTTTACAGGCTCCAAACTTTAAACTGTGAATTCTGGAAACAGCCAATTTGTAAATGGTCTTTCCCCTGCAAATGTAGTTTAGATGAAAAAACTTTTACTGACAGACATATCAAAGAATACAGTCTTACAGTTTCCTTTTCTTCATTTGCCGGATAAAGAGTTTGCTGTCTTATTTATTTATTTATTTATTTATTTATTTATTTATTTATTTATTTGGTCAGAGGTCAAATAGTTATTTTTTTCTTAAAATAGTCCAAGAAGGTCAAATATATTATTTCACTTTATTTTAGCTTGACTTAATTCAAGGTTAGCATTTCTGGGAGAAATGCTTTTTCATATGCCACTTTTCTTACGGGCATGAGCAAAATATATCAGGATGTTCATTAGTGAACACAAAATGGTAAACCGGTGTAACTGATTTTTCCCTTAAAAATTTCTCCCCTCCCCTGACTCCCAAATTAACTGGTGTTACTAGAACGTGTGCATGTCATTTTTATAAAGTACCACTTGGGTACTTATTGGCCTTTTCGCGTGTCAACTGAAGTAAAAGAAAGCATTCTCTGTAACTTCATCTGGACCAAGAACAGGTATTTTTCTGGGATGCATGTTGGCCAGAGCCCACGCAGCAATACTGTACATTTCTAAACAAATTAATAGGAACAGAGAATTTTTACCTTTCAAATGAAGCACTCATTCCAGCTGTGGTGATAGATTTGTATTCAGATTCTCAAGCCTGTAGTTTTGGACTAAATTCGCTATTACAGCAAAGCACTGGGGAACAGAATTATGCGCATGCCGTCGTTCTATTAAAGTGAAAATTATGTTTCTCAGCAATCCATCATCTAGTGTTCTAGACTGCTTGTCAGCCTTTTCTCAACGTTGTCATGTTCATGAAATTCAAATAATTATGTCTTGAAAAAACCCCTTAGTTATACTACTATTATATCTTTAATTATGTGGAGTAACAGCTGATGCCATTCTGTTACTTTCTTGGTTTGCCATTTCTGAGGATTTTGCATTGTTTATCAACCTTGCATTTATTTCCTATTGGAAAAGCACAATAATTTTTTGCTTTACATGGATTTTAGGTTCATGTACTGCCTACTGGAAATATCTGTAATGTGTTCAGTAGCTTGCTAAGCTGTAAATTCAGTATGAAGTGCCACGGCTTCCTTAATGTGTGTAGCTTAGGAGAAAATTGCACTAAGCCACTACAAAGCAACTTGCTATCATTAGTACTTCTGGATCATTTAGTATCACATTTTTCCAGATCACTTCTGTATGTTACAGATTCCTTTCTTAGGGTCAATGCAGAGTTGGTTTGATCAGAAAGGTACATGGGAAGGTACTTTATATTTGATAATTTTTGTTCTTATAAAAGCTAAACTAACCCTTGATTTTTTTTTAGAAGCCTTGTGATTTTTATAAGACTTTCTCACACATTATCTTCATGTATTTCCATATCTTTGGTATCTTCATTTGATCTACAGAATGATCTACAACAGATCTACATTTATCTACAATAGATGTACAGATCTAATGTATGCCTGGCAGATAAATAAGCCTAAGCACATGTATGCCTGGCAGATAAATAAGCCTAATTTGGCACGGGGACGGATTCTCTTCCTACTTCACAAAATGAAGTTTGGACTAAACTTTGGTGTTGGGAGTTGGATACAGCACCAGAATTTTAGCAGTGTTACTGAAAATAATAGTTCTGTGGACTGCGTGAAACGTGCATGCGTCTGGACACACACTATTGCCAGAAAAAAAAATATTTTCTAAATTACCAGATCATGCAGGGACTATCTGTTTTTCCATGGCATATAATCTCACCTTGGAGATTTCATTATGTAATATGCAAAAATACTGAAGCAGAACACAAATAAATATAAAAGCTCAATTCTGTCCTTATTTGACCACTACCTTTCTGCATAGCTGAAAAGTGATCCAATCACCAATATTATGGAAATACTTGACCTTTTGGTTTTTTATTAGCTAGTAAAACCAATTTTCATTGTTGGATGAAATCTAGTTTGTAAGGCCCGAAATTAAAATTAATTCATGACACCATTAACAGTTAATTATTTCTACTGACGTTTGATTCAAAATTGGTGCATGAAAGCAGTACTTTAATGCCCTATACACATGTCCCAACAGTGTTATGTATCTGATGCCAATAATATATTTTTTATAGATTTGACAAGGTGAAACCACGCTATGCACTTTTCCAGGTGGTGGTGATGCTCAGTATTTTGCAGAACTGTCTCAGATTCCATGGCATCAAATGTGCAAGGACTTTAAAGTGTAGACCTTTGAGCAATTGCTTAATGTAAAAGCTAGAAAATTCAGCCCAGGGTGTACTTTCCCTGCACACATTCGGCACCTTTTCCAGATAAGTTACAGAATTCCATTATCCAAATTGTTACACATGTGTGACAGAGGTTGACCTTTAGTCATGTCAATCCTTTTTGTGTAGGCCTCGGGCTCCAGCCTAATGGCTCAAAGCCTGATTTACTCACTGTAATAAGGGCAGGAGGTCGAGCAATTGTCAGCCTGCCTGCTCATACTCGTCCCAGAGCCTGGTTGAAGGCTGTTAACACAAAGCTTTTCAAAGTGAATTTACAACCACCACCACTGACATAGGCCAATCAGTACACCATAAATGTCAGGTTAGTGAGATTGAGCAGTAAGTAAAGCACTGGCAGCCCACTATTGGCTGAAATCAATTGCTCAAGCTTTAACTGAGAATAGCAATCCATGTACAACTAAGTCTGCAGAACTGGCTTGAGGGTGGAAAACGACTTGGAGGGTGGTTTAGGTAGAAATACTCACCAGCCACAGCCGTGGCATCATGTCCTGCTTTTTTTCTTCCGTATGAACAATGCCTGCACTGATGGCATCCATGGTCAAAAAGTTGTTGGACCTGCCTCTTAGTTATAGAAATGAGATTATTCTTTTTTTATCTATGGAAAAAAAAAAAGGTAAAACAGTGTGCTGTCTTAACTGGACAAAGAGGGCTAGGAAATTTTTTAGTGTATTATTTAGTAATACTCTACTATTTTTAGTCCTCAGTTCCCAGAAGGCTTTTTCATAAGGAAACTGTGTTGGTTTTGCTGTTGGCTTGTAACTGGAAACTATCACAGATTTCACTAATGAGTGATTATGTACCTGATGGTCTGAATATCCATGAGATGTAGTTACCCACAAGACTGAATGTTTTTATCATTTTGTGTAGTGACAGCTTGGACAACAATTCATTTGGCTTTGAAAGCATCAGCATTAAAATGTAGAAATCCATTAAAATGCTGTATGCCAAGATTTATAAATTAGGCAATTTCCTTGATTATTGCAATCATTTACAAAATTGATTGTCCCAGTGTGGTATAGGCAGATTTCAGCAATGATCATTGACAACAGGCACGTCCTCTAATATCTATACTCATTGTTCCCTAAAAGAAAAGCCACTCTACTGTGAGGTTATTCTCCATCTCAAGGTCAATTATGCATTGAAAAAGTCTACTAATGTGGAAGATCACACATCTTTAAAGGAGAACCACATCAGTCATTTATAGACTATAATGATAGCCCAAACACTTTTTTTTTCTTCTGTTTGTAATTTCATTGACGGTCAAGGCATTCACTGGAATCTGTAGTGCATAAACTTTTTGTGATCTGCTATTGAAAGGTAAATAATTTTGGCAAATTGCAGCTGTAAATATTTATTTGATTGAAGATTTAAAAGTCAATAATATGTTTTATTTGTTGCATCTTAAAGTTCTAATTAACCAATAGATATAGTGTCCAGTAACTTGATTTGGGTCAATTATTTCCGCAAGACACAATCAAGATATTATATCACAATGCAAGTATGCTCTAGAAGTTTTCCTATATTAAAACAAATACAATAAAGCCACAAAGTGCTAGCCACCAACCACAAAACCACAGTGCTTTCTACTTACATGGAAATAAGCAATTTGCATGGTAAAAACCTATAAATTCTAAACCTTAAAATACAAGTGATTTCAGGAGATTCTTTTTGCAAACTGCAAATGACGTCCAGTCATAGCTGGCGACAAGGTAATTTGTATCAGGCCTCATGCATATTGTGAGCTTCCAGGACTAATATCCTACGGTTGTTAATCAGTCCTTCCTCAGACAAGATGATAGCCATTGATGTCACAAGGAACTTTGATTTAATGAGATCTTCAGGCATGACCAAATACACAGTATCCCTGTAATCCCAATTCTTAAATATTTTTTTTCGAAGATAGGCCAACCCTTCTTTCAGATCCAAAGAACCACCTGCATATTGCCTACCACTGTCCATACAGCAATAGTAGCACGCAGTTAATGTAAAGGTAACCTTGTATAAATGCATTCACTTGACCTAAAAATATTATTTTAAATTGAAGAAAGGGAGGATTGTGTTTCCAGTGACTATGTGGTAGTGCATTGTGTTTAGTTAAATTAGGATCAAAGAAAAAACTTATTTTTGTTATGTTGAAAAAAAGTTTGCAATTCATAAATTTATTGTATGTACTGCATTGCGTATTTGTTGCCTGGATTTAGCAAGATGTACATAAACAATTCGTTATTTTATCAGTAATTCAACCTAATACTTTCTGTGCAGAGCCCTATTAGTGTGTAAGATGGTAAATTTAGTGACCTGAGGGCATTTGTAAAGATGTTTTGATTTCATATGTGGAACTATAAAGTAGGAAAAAGTGGTTTTACCATAACTGCAAGTTCCTACTGAAACAGAGGTCGTGAAGGCTCTGTTATTTGTGTTGTTCACCTGTAATGGAGACCTAAATTTGGAAATAGAGTAATGGTCAGTCTTAAACTAGAAATCTGATATTAAGTGAAGTGTCATCTGTTAAGCAAATCTAGGGTTCACTATTTTTACCTAGGCTAATCTTTCAGTTGTGTAAACATCAGTGTTTTGGTATTTTTAAATATTTTATATGTTCTTTTTGCCTGGTGCCATGTTAGCATTCACTGTGGAAAGCAGGGTATTAGCTTTTATCAATCTGTCAAAAGAAATTTTACAGCAGTATGGATTGGTGACTGATACTGTTTTTAGATGACAATTTTATGAAAAGGGCTCACCATTGAAGTAAAAAATAATTTTGGAAAAAAAAGTGTTTTATTTTCTATATTCTATTTCTGTTTTTTTTTCTATTTCTGTTTCTGTTTCTATTTCTATTTCTGTTTCTGTTTCTATTTCCTTTTTAAGCTGTCTTGAATGCTGTCTCCATTTCCACTGCTCCAGTAAAAGAAGATGAAAGAAATGCACAATTACTTAGACAAAAATGACAAGAACTTTTGTTTTTGGCTACTTTTTTTTCCATTTGTAAGATTTATTTTGCTAATAAAGTACATCTTAATTTCCAGTTGGAGAGGTGAAGAGAGAGAAATAGATATTAGCCTGGGTTTGTGTTAATTAATTTTATTGTGACCAGCAATTTTTCAGTGACAGCAAAGTGGCATTTGTCCACCACTAAAAAATTATTTGTCTTTCAGAATAAACAATCTGAGAAGATTTTAATTTTGATGGTAAAAAACAAAAACTATTAAAAAAAAATTGATTCTCACCCACAACAAAGGGCCATTCACCATTTCAGAGCAGGAAGACTGGTGTACTGGTTGCTTAGGTGTCCTAGATGGCATGTATTCTGAACATTCAGGAAGGAACACTAACATTTAGTCAATATAAATATGTTTATATTTAACTAATGCAAAAATATCACAGTACTTAAAATTAAAAAATTATGGGGAAAAAAAATTTGATATTTTTAAATATTTGGTTTTCATCCAAAAGTGTAAGTTGCAGATTAGTTTTTGACCAGTTCTAACAGAGATGCACAGAAGGTGACAGAGACCTGGAAATTTCACTCAAGGCTGCTGTAACCCTTTGCGTCATTTATCAGTGTACCACCCTAAGACCTTAGCTGCGTTTTCAGCAGCGTCCTCTTTTCCACGGACCCAAACCTAGGTATTGTTAAGTACTGTATTCTGGCTCTGGCATTTTGCTTCCTTGATAAATCTAAGGTCTTGTTTCTGTGTGGGGACCAAAACTTTTCACCCAGGTGGACCTCTTTTTTTTTTATGGACAAACTCTGCAGAGTTTAATTTGCTGTGTATCTTTCAGCATGTTTAAAAGTCAGGTAAGGAGTTTAGGAAGCTCAATTTCTAATGAAATTTTATCACAAAGATAAGCAAAGTAAAGATGAACATTGGCCTTTTCTTAGACCACACACTAAGCATGAAGATGTTTAGGAAAAAAATGGGTACCATATTGATGATCAAATCTTTGCATCAGTTTTGTCTTATCTGAATTTCATTCTCTTTTCTGATTAAACCAAGATCACATTCAAGTTACTTGGAATAACAGGTAGTATTTTAGGAATATTAACTTGTTAGCTGGTTTCTCCAGAATGGTACTGACATTTCCCCAGTCTAGGTATCTCATGAATTTCCAACAGTGAGAACTCTTCAGAAGAAAACTTGTGGCCTGAGCTCTGGGTGTCTGTAGCCCACCATATGGCAGAGGCACATGTTAGAGTAGTCTAAGTATCTGAGCCTGGGTGGGCTCAGAGTGTAACTCCATCTGAGTAGCTATTTGACCTTGGGGTCTGCCATTCCCAACAAAAGATGGCTGAAGGTCAGGTTGAGGTCTGTAGCCTCCCTATCCTGCAAACACTGCATTTGGCTGTCTCTTTTCTTAACCTTTGTTTTTGTTTACTTAATAAGATGTTAATTTTCATACCCTAATTACCCAAAAGTGACATGACCCAGAGGCATTAGTGTGGCAGTTTTTCCTCATTGTCTGAAATTTTTCTTTTACTTTTGAAAGGCTAATTTGTGTACAATTTTATAGTTTGCAGCCAAGCCAAATCAGAAGATTTCTCATTCAAGGATATAGTAACTGTCATTTTGGATCACTTTAAAGGCCTTGGTAGAGTCTTAATCTGCTTAATCCTTCATTCATAGTTTATATTTCTTCCACATTATTACTTATCTCTTCTGAAATCTCACAGGTCTTCATATTATCCTTTACACTAATCTTTCACGCTCTATGGCCTGCATGTCATGGTGGCTGTATTTATGGTCAGAAATAGCTAACAGTGCCTCTCAGGATGCTATCAATCACAATTTGGAATAACAGTTATAGCCATTGAAGAAGTTTGTGCAGTGCTTTCTGTCCTCTCTAAAGCTGAGCAGCACGTGGCTTCTGTACTGGTGGGCAGGTTAGGAAAAACGCCCCTTTCTCTGTCCCATTTGACTTTGAACCATCTGTTTTAAGGGATGAAACGCATCAAGAATTCAAACTTTTGGTTGTATCCACATAGAAAACAGCTGGATAGAGTGATAGATAAGCCAAAGCAATTCCATGTATTGGCAATAATTTATTATTAGAATCAACTTTGTGAAGGTATGGACCATCATGCCTGCCATTGTGTCTGTTTCACAATTTTTAAACTTTTCCTACTTTTGTTTTATTAATTTCTACTTTTTATTATTTTTATTTTTTATTAAATTGTTATTAATATTATTATTTACTACTGTGAAATTCTGACATTAAAAATGCTTTTTGTGATTTTTGCTCAAAAGTATGTGCATTTGTCTCAGTGCTTCCTGCAAAGGGGACAAACATTCCGGCATTTTCATTCTGTGGGGAAGGTGATTTTATTTATTTGGAGAATTATCAGTAAGCCTGCTGTAGAGAGCATCCATTCTAGCTGTCATCAGACATTAACTGTGGAAAAAAGTTTTCTCTTTCAAAGGCAAAGCTGGACTGAATGTACATTAAGATTTTGACATTTAATTCCACTGTTTTATTAAAATAATGCTACAGTCATTCATTTCAACTTCGTATTGACTTATCTGGTAAATCTGTAGCAGAAATAATGTTGAGAAAGTTCTATATAAGAAAGACTTTGTATTTCAGCATCTAAGGGTCAGATTGCCACAGACTGAAAGTCTGCTTGAATTTCTCCCTCCTTCATACTCTTTCAAAGTCTCAGCACAAAAATCAGAGAGCTAGATGTTTTTCTCAGCAAATTCATCTATATGGACTGAAAAAGTGGACCTTTAGATTATAGGGAAAATTGGGGCAACAGACAGATACAGGCTGCTAAAACGATGTGTTTGAAGAAGATGGAGAGCAGGACAGCAAGGCGGTGTAATGCCAGTGAGTTTGGAGAAAGAGCTAGGGCTTTCTCAGACTATGACTCTTGTAGAAGATTACTGCCATTCTTTCTCTTTGTTCCCAAAGATTACAGGTAATTTTACCACTCTCTCACAAACCAGGCTAGACACATCTCATGAACAGTACAGTGCTATCACTCAGTTTTTTGCTGATGCTGTCTGATGATGAGTTGGGGATATCCAACAGAAAGTCACAGGCAAAACATTAAAAAATGGTAGCAATCAGAATTAGTAATTTTCACCTGCGTGTTCTAATGGTTTTCTGCTCTGGATTTTTTCCACTCTCTTGTGGATAAAGTTAAATATTTTATCTGCTTCAATATTTCAAAACTTGCAAGTACTACAGAAGATAGCCTTGTGAATATTCTTGAGCATGCAAAGCTTTTCTTAGACAGCATTTAGTGCCCTCAGCATTGCACTGGGAAATAGTGGACCATGGGCAGGCACAGCTGGGCACAAGCTTGGTGTGCGTTGTAAGCCATGTGGGAGTGTGTCTGCTAGCACAGTGCAATGCCCGAGGGAACAAGTCCTACCATGGTTAATGGTCTTATGGGCTGAAACCGGGTTGTGCCCAGGCAGTGTTTATTATGAATAGAGTGAGCTGTCTCTCTGTGCCTTCTGACACAACACTGTTCTGTGCATTCTAAGAAAAATTTTTGTGATTATTTAGTCAACATCTAACTAGATTTTCTGAAAACTGAAGGATAAGTTAGTCTTCCACTTAAGCTGCAGGTGATTTTTCCCAGCAGTAATGCCGACTGGGCTACTTAATGGGACCAAGTCAATCAAGAGCAAATGATGTAATTGCAAATGTTAGAGGATGTCTTATATTGTGTGCTTTATAATAGGGCAGTTTTACGCATATTCACAGGCCAGGTCAGTTCTAACATTTGCTAAAACTATTCCCAAATCTTATGATTGAAAGTAGAATGGTTTCGTATTAATGACTGGAAAACTCCTAGTAGACTTCATTGCTTAAACAAAGCAAAATAAAACAAAACAAAGCAATCAATTGCTATGCCTAACTACAATCAATTTCATTAGAAGATTCTTCTCTTGAGTGCATGTCAGCTATAAATAGTACAAATGGAGGCCTGGGTGCTTAAGCTCATACTGCAGTGTCACTGAAAAATTCTGAGCTTTCATTTACTCCTTTCAGCTTTGTTGGGAGCTGGTGATGTTGAGGAACTAACAGAAAACATGCAGTGGCTTCCAAGATCAGGACTCCCAAGATTTGTCCTGATATCGTATTGTAGGATTTTTTTGGTATTTTTATTCTGTGTTTCATGGTGCTTTGTACTTGCTAGTGAATAAAAGACTCAAATGTTACTTTCCATCCAAGCAAAACCAAAAATGCTAGGAGTTCTAAAGAGGGGCAAATATTTTTAATTTATATATCAGTCTCCTAAACTTTTCATCCTGGAGGAATCTGTTTGAAAGGCACCGAGGGACAAGGAGAGAGAACTTAGCTGTGTGCATGAGCACAGGAATTTATGTTTGAGTTGCCCATGAGCATTATGGCATTTAACTCTCCAGCAGAAGAAGGGTCAGGGTAGCTATAAATTGTATAGCATGACTAGTATCATGTGACTGAAATATCTTTGAAGAGTTACCTTGTGTCTAGAGAGCACAACTAGAGTACTGTGGTAAAAGAATACTTTGGTGAGTAAAGGGTGGCTGTGGTGGAGATCAGGCTTTCTGGAAAAAAGCCTTTGAATATAGTTCTTCATGGAGCTTTCATTAAAAAAAACCTTAAACTTGGTTTGACTTCTTAGTGTGGATACTTACATATGTAAATAAAAATCCAACCTGGCAGATGGGATTTTCTGTTCAATGGATGAGATGGGATAAAAAGAATACCATGACTAGAAGCTGAGGCTGAAGTTAGACAAAATGCCTTTGAAAAGAGGAAGATAAATATGTTTTACAGTAGATAAACATAAGAATTTCTAGCTAAAAGAGACTGCTACCTTTGACTTTTGAAAGGTCTTTAGATGTGCCAAGTTTTACATCTTTGGGTTTGATGATCTCGACCTTTGCCTTCGTGGCCTGTGAAACTCCAAAACACTTACTTTACCTCCTAGGCCATACATGAAGAGACCAAGACTGTCTGCATCTTCCTTGTAGCACTTTGCATAAGGATTTCATCTTCAGCGGGGTGTTTTCTGGGTATTTCTTCCCTCAGCTGCCCAGGTAGATTATTTGCTTTTTTGGGGGGCCAGACAATTGCCACGGGGACTTGGGTCAGGGATAGTGGTATGAAGTACTAGTCTTTCATTTCACTGCTAGCACTTAGTGCCCTAAGCTAACTGCCACTGTCCTTGCAGGCTTGTCACAACCTCTGCAGCTTCAGGTATGGCTGTCCTGGCTTTCTCTGGGTCTCTGGGCATTTCTTGCCTTAGCAATTCTTTGCCGATATGGGGGCATCAGGCAGTCATATCACTCAGTCCTCATGCATGTACTGGTCCTCCCACTTTTTTCTTGGTCTTTTCCTGTGTAGCAGTTAATGGTCTACGAAGTGTAGTCTGGACCAGATGATTGAACAGTCCCTTCTAGCTTTGAAATCCATAAAGCTATGAAGCCAACCAAGAAAAGTCACTGAGTCTGTGTAAACCTTATCAAAACTGAGCTCTGCTCATTCTCCTAAGTAAGAGTTTCTGAACTTATAAATTCCTCTCAACCTCCTTTTGTGACAGAGTGCAGTGCATCAGAGGAATTGTCTGATAAAGATGGGGAGAGAGGAGAGGGATTATTATAAAAGCTGGCCATGTGGCTCTGCCCGGAAGTCTGCATATTTCTCTTATACATGAAGTGGCATATACACACTGCAGCTTAACCCAGAGCTCCGGAGAAATAATAACATGGAAGAAATAGCAACAGTAGCTCTGAGTTTTCTTGCAATGATCTTATAGCCAGAACACTGAATGGATGTGCAACCATATACTGCAACCCCCACAGCTGTCACTTTGGCAAACCTTTTGATGAATTGGATCTTGATATTTACAGAATCTATTAAAATACAGCCCATCATGTGTTTGTTTATATGTTGACAAGATGATGTACACCCTGCAGGTCAAGGGTGATGTGAACTGTTTTGGTGTTCTTGTCAAAGCAGCTAAAAAAAGAGCATTTATATAATTTTTGTAGAATAATTGTCTAAGAATGTAAGAGCAACATACAAAATTCTTACTTTGAAAATAAAAATCTCTACTGATCTGACACAAAAATCTGAACTTGTTATCAATCAAAAAGACTTTCCTAATTCTTCCCTAATATGTTAGAAAATTGGCAGCTCAGATAGAAAAAAAAATAAATAGAAAGGAATTGATTTAACTACTTGGGTGGGTATCTAGTACTGTATAAAATTTTTCATTTGGGCTTGTCACTTATTAAGTATTTTTTTTTAACTAATGAGGCTATACAGCACATACAAATCTTTGCACTATTTTGCTATAAATATTCTAAGTCAGAATTAGCTTTATGAGGCATCATATGTATTTTTTGATAATAATTCATATATGGTTGATTTTTTTCTTGCAGTTATGAAGCAAAAACGCTTACTGAACTAAATCATGTCAATCTAGGTGTCCTCACAGACATACCTTGCAATTCCAAATGCAGTTGTACTGCGAGTGTTACCTGTGTAAAATTAGACCCCCAAACTCATTGGATGAAGGATTCCAGAGCATTCTTCCAGGTTCATTGCATTGTTATTAGATTATATTCTCATGAAGTGGGCTAAGAGCTAAGGCAACTTAGTGTGGAAGAATCTCTTTTCATTTCATGTTTTTATTGCTTGCTTTTTTTAGTTCCTCAGAGTCCTGTGCCTCATAAGTAAATAAATAGGGCATGTCCCAACATAACTCTAGCTCCTCATCAGTTTGGTGCTGTAAAAGAAATCATGGAAGAGGACAGATAAAGATGAGTTTCAAGGCAAAAAACCCACAAACAAATCCTGTTTTTTGGGTTTGTTGTGTGCATGTTGTCAAATTTTTGAATATCCAAATGCTTCACTCTTTTAGAATGGATTAGGTGCATTTGGAATGCAGGGTGGCATTGGGATGAAAAGCCTGAGAAAGAAGAAGGCTGTGTGATGGTGAAAATGCAAGAATGGGTGGATAAAGGGAGGAGATGGGGCAAATAAAGAAATGGATCTAGGTAGTGTGAGAAAAAGTGGGTTAGCAATGCTGTGGATGAGAAACACAAGGTGACAGCAGGACATGAGCTGTCCTGAGAGGTTGTGCTGAAAAAGTGGTAGTGTTGGCCCTCATGTTGCTCTTTAGAAGAGGGACATGAGAACAACTGGTAACAACATCTTCAGATTTCCTATTCCTAAAGGTAACAGGCTATGCTCTATTTCAGCTCGGTGGAAGTTTATTCCTGGACCCTGGGGTCACTCAGAAAGCTGCCTCTTGGACCAGGTCTAGAAAGGAAGCAGAGCAACCTATTCTCTTATTCATACCACACAGAGGATGTTCAGGACTTTTCTGAGCTGAAATGCTGCTAGCTTTTTTCCTTTCCTTCTTCCTCTCTTGTTATAGATTTCTAAAGCTGTTCTGGCAAAGAAAAGTGCTTATAACTTTATTTCAAAAGGAAAACCAAGAGATTCCTTCATATATCTGGAAACTTCTCTCTTCCTCTTTATTGCTTCAACTTGCCTTAAAATTGCTCTAAACACATTAATTTAAACATTTTTCTTTCCCCTAACACCAGTCGTTTCGTTGTTGTGGTTGTTGCGGTGGTGGTTTTTTGTTTGTTTGTTTTTGTTTTGTTTTGTTTTTGTATTTTCTGTTGGGATTGCCAACAATGAGCCAGTTAGAAGTAGTTATGAGATTGCCATCTACAGATGCTTGCCCAGAGACAGCTGAACTGATACCACTGAAACCAGAGGCATGGTCATCAGATATTAATGCCCTTTGGTCACTAAGGGTATATCTACCTTCTACACTGAGGTTTCAATATTGCTAACCTGGATGTGTCATTTCAGCGTGCCTGTGTGAGGCACAGTAGGCTTCCTTAACAAGGTTTGAGATTCCAGTTCCGAAGGCACGGAACTCAGTGATCTGAGCAGAGCTCAGTGATTAGACTGAATACAAGATGCTAGTGACCTACAAAGAAAAAAAAAATAAAAAAGGTGTCCCAATTTTTCGGTTGTTTTGAGCTATTATTATAATGGTCCCTAATTACACGCTAAGGATCTTTCAGGTGCATGGCATATCCAAATCTCAAAAAAGAATTACTTTTGTTTGCTTGTTTGTTTTTGTTAAACTTAATTTCAAACATTAAGCTCACAGCAGAATCAGAAAAATTAGTTATCAAACCGATGACAAAACTTGCGCTTAATTTTCTGGAATCTTACATTAAGTTTTGGTGTGTATCATTTAAAACACTTAAGCAGTACACTGTAAAGTAAAGGAAGAAGGTTTTTGAAAATTGAGTTCTCTGCAAAAAATCTAATTCTCTTTAACCTTATTTTATTCTATTTTATTTTTATTTATATACAGGTAATAAAAGTCACACTGTTGTTTATAACTCTGTAAACTGGAGCATGAATTATAGACAAGTGCCACACTTGCATTACATTTTCCAGATTTTCCAAGTTTTTCAGACTGAATGCTCTTTGGACAGTGTTTCTGACGGTTTAATTAATTATAATGGAAATATAACAAAATGCTCATTCCTTTTACTGTATTCCTTGGCAAGTATTACACTTTACGAAGAACTTTAGAACTCTAAAAAGGAAAGAATCCAATATATTAGTTAAGCTTTTTCATTTTTATTAATGGTCTTTGTTATGTTCTTGCTTGTGAGGGAAGCAGACTTTCAAGCAAGAAAAGGGAAAAAAGAAAGAACCAAAGAAACATCTCTTTCAGTGTCGCGTTAATAGGCTTTCATGAGCATTATGGACAGATTAGTTCACATTCGATGATTTTGCTTAGGAAAAAGGGGTGTGGGATTTAGTCACTGGTTATTGGTACAGAATTGTAGAATGGTTTGGGTTGGAAGGGACCTTCAAGATCATCCAGTTCCAACACCCCTGCTGTGGGAAGGCCACCTTCCACTAGACAAGATTGTTCAAAGCCCTATCCAGCCTGTCTTTGAATACTCCCATGGCAACCCTTGGCGTTAAGGTCAGATGTTAAAAAGGAACAAGAAAACAGCCAAATTGCTTACTTGTAACTGTGGCTGCTTTCTGCAGAGGCTACTAAGCTGCTGCCCATGGCTCACTGGTGGTCTCCAGGACCTTGCAAAACATCCTCCAGATTACACCAAGGAATGAGTTCAAAGGAGTCTCACTAGGTGGTATATTCCTGAGCTGTATTTCAGCACCATCATGACAGATGCTTTCCCTGACACAAGACAGGACCAGTACTATGCCTAGCATTGTCATTCCACTAGGATTTCCATACACGCAGTTAAGGATGTCTGTGCGCTCATCAGAGAATTGTTTGCAAATGTCATATTTTTGTATGGATGCACTCAGTTTGCCTGTCAAATCTTGCCCCAGCTCAATACCCAGTGTCAGAGTATGGGCACAGCTCACCTCAACAGGGTGAAAACTGGCCTTCTGTGTAGCTGGTTGCACTGTCTGAGTAATAAGATTATGGCGAGAGTCACTAGATGACACTGCTACATAGTTTCATACAATCATTTTTCTTAGAGCCTGTGTTTAGACTTTGTAGATATGCTGTACTGCCTCCTGTGTCTCAGCTCCTATTAGTTTATACTAATGCAAGCATGAGGATGATTTTCTGTCCAGTTTAATCTTTGTAATTAGATTCTGCTGGAAGGTAGAGTTGGGACTTTATTTTGGACAAGGCTGAGGATAATTTGTGTCCTGGAGACCCAATTTTGGCAACAATGACTTCTGGTCTGTTATTAAAAAGATCTGTAAAGACCTCTACCTTTACAGAACTCAGAAAATAGTTATGTCCACCATGGGACAAAACTATGTTTACACAGGGACTGCTGGGTGATCTGGGATGATGTCGATGGAGAGGAAAGGTTAGCAAGGGGAGCCTCAGCTCCTTTACTGGAATCCCATCTGCCCTCGAAGTCCAACCTGGTTCTGACATAAAGTGATGGACTGTTTGGAGCCACTTCATCTTCCCTGCAGAAACTATACCTTCTGTTGGGCCTTCTCCCAGTGGAGAGATAAGAGCTTCTGGTCTTAAGTAAAGACTTTTTTTCTCCTCCATCTGATTAGGCTGAAATAGGCTCACCAGGCTTTACTATTTTATGCTGTTGTTTGCCACTTCAAGATTTTGCTGCAATGCAAGCAGTGATATTCTAATATAGCCAGGCTCCAGACATGGTCATATTCTTGCCACTCACATATTATCTCAAGGCTTCCAGAAAATTACTTGAGGCATCCCAGCCAGTCAAGTCTTGAAATTAAAATTGAGTGAAAGTGACACCTTATTTTTATTTATTTATTTATTTATTTATTTAAACTATTAACCTTTATTTATTTATTTATCTGTTAACCTTTAGCATGTGTCTGAAGAGCTTCCCCAACACAGTAGTTTTGTGAGAATGTGACAATTTTTTTTTTCCTTTTGTTTTTGAGTTACTGTGCTGTAATCATTTACTTGGTAGTAAAGGTCATTTTAGGGAAGCAGCTTTCTACAGCATTACAAACCATAGCTCTCCTATAAAACTGCTCTTGCTGTTGTGTGCTCTACAAAAAAAAAAAAAAAAAAAAGAAAGAGAGAGAGGGAGACAAGTATATTTTGGAAAGAAAGCTGGAAAAAAAATCCTGGTTGATTGATTGTGTGCTTGCATTGTCATAACAGAGGCTAAGTATTTTAAGACTGATATGATTCTATACATTTATTTTTAAATGGATCTGTATAAAGATGTTATTGTTGTTTTTCTATTAAAAAATGTATTACAACAGTGACACTTGAATGTTAAGACTGTTAATACCATTTTCTTCAAGAGTGTGAGAACCCAACCAGTATGAACGCAATGTCTGAATTTTTCAAGCATTAGTCTCAGTAAAACCCATTTAGGGTGTGGCAATTTATGGCAGGTCATGCTTGCAGCATCAGTCACTAACATTTGATATCAGTTAAGCATCTGATCTAAGTGAGTTAACCTTGCTTATGATGTCTTGCCCCCTGATGGTGCCTGTTTCTCTCCATTGTCTCTACAAGGACATTCCATAATAGGGTTAGGTTATATACTTAACCTTAGTTGGTTATTGCTATGTGAAACGAATCCTACCTTTAAGTGACTAACCAGCTTCAATTTTACACTGTCTGTGAGCAAAGAAAATAACCAATAGTGCCCCAGTATTTATTATCAGGTTCCTCTATTGTACATGCAACCAAAGATGTTTCTGCACCTCTGGGCGGGTACAAGCCAACCAGTTTTAATCAAGGTAATTGTTTCAGTCTTATAAATAATGTAACTCCAGCAAAACTGAGTTTACCATGGGATACAAAACTTGCAGTAAAGCATGGTAAATAGCTATAAGTACATCCCATGCTGCTGTGATTGCTCTGCTGTCATGACCTAGGTGGCTAATTTACACCCAGATTCATTTGCATCAGTCCCAGTCACTTGGATTGCACTGTAGTCATATTCTAAATCAGTAGGATTTTTTTAATCTATGATTATAATTAATATATATAAAAGACTCTTATCTTTTCCTATGCAATGCATCTGATATGTCTACTAAAACAAAGGCTGCTTAAATTAAGTGTTCTCTGTTTTGCAAATAAAAAAGCAGCCAATGTCTTTACTGGATAACATTTGTTCCCAATCATAGCCATCAGAAGGTCAGAAGAAGTTCAAAAATTACATGATGGAATTTATCTTTTTTTTTTTTTTTTAAATGACCGAGTTATTGCCATAGCAAGTTATATTAAATTGTTCTGGTTGTGTGATATAGGAATTTTATATTAATGCCACATTTAAAATATATTTATAAAACAGTTGATCTTTGACTATTATAATTCAGATCTGTACAGTTTTATAATTGAAACATTTGCAAATTTACAGTTAAAATAATTTTGTCAGGCCTAAGCATAGATACATTTTAGAAGAAAAACTTTGGATAATTGCATCATGATGGATCTTTTGAGTCTTGTTCATTTTTGCTCTCAAAGATATTAAATCAATACAAATCTCAGAACTCTCTATATATAATATGTGAATGATGTATGTGATGAGGTTTGGGTTTTTTTCTCATTTATGTGCACAGTATATGTAAATGTAATGTTGAAGTCGACATACTCTTTAAGCAGAGTTGCAAAGTTAATGGCATTGTTTACCCTAGCTGTAAAATGGGAATTGCTATACATTGTAGTTTTGTAATTACTTTTTAATATTGCAGGTGAAAATTAATGCAATCATTTATTATGAGTGAGGTAAGGTCTTCATGCTCTTTCTCTCCCATCACCACAATAGTTTAGAAATCTGCCAGCTTTCTGCTTTGCCAGTCATTATTGTACTTACTTCTAGAGGACTTACACTGTAATGAAGAGACTGAAACATAGATGCTCTGCGTTGTGGAGCATGATGATTTTAGCACTTTGGAGTTTTTGCTTGCAATTTTGTGTTAAGAGTTGCTCATAGTGGTACAAATTCGTGTCTGATTCAAATCCTATTTACAATGTTAAAAACTGTATTAGAGTCTGAGGGTTTGTTGTAGTGTCTGATGATTTTGAACATTTTTAGTTAAAATAGATTTTAGATTGAGAAAATATCAGGAAAAATTTCGTTTATCTTGGATGACTCTGAAATGTATCTAAAATTGAGCTGTGTTATTGTTAATGGTTTACCTGTAGTGATTAGAATACGTTTAATTAATAGTTGGAACTATAGTAGGAATACAGTAATCCCTCCTGTATTTTCTCTAAATTTGATGAAATAGGTATAAAGCTAAATCTCTTGAAATGTGGAAAAAGTAGCCAAAAAAACACAGGAAATGTCATTTTCTTCTTTCAGGACTGCTAGACATTCTGTATAATACAGGATATCCTGTATATATAATGAAGTCAAATATGAAAAACATACAGGGCACACTCTTTTTGGTATTGTCATGGCAACTGTGCTTTTCCAAACATGCAACAGCTAAAATTTCTAGAGATTAAGGAAAATAAGAGCTGTATCTGGACCTATGGCCTATGTAATCGGTCCAACAAAGGAGGTTTGTTTAGCACATGCAAAATGTGCACTTCTGTCCTGAACGATTCCAGATTTCATGTTCTTGCTACTTCACATATCACGAAGTAACTTCTAGAAGTAGTTATACACTTTTGGGATGCTTTCAAGAAGATTATTGAAGATGTAGATGGGTATTATTTGGGATCAGCAAAGCTCACTGACCCAATCTATATCATACCTGTTAAGCAAAGGTCACTAGGATTTTTTGTGAGCATTTTTTGTCACTGCTATACCTCTTCTCTACTTACACTCTGCAAGGCAAGATATCCCAGGACACTATTTCTCCTGCACCCACAGTGACTGCATTGAACATTTGTATCTTCTGTGTGCTGAACTTTCAGTGATATCAGTAGCAGTGCTAAGTACATAATAACTGGAAAGTGTTTAGGTATCAATATTATACACTGGAATGAGTGTAGAAGTGGAGATTATTACAACAGTGAAGGTTTTGGGTACAAAGGACACACAACTGTACTAAAACCAGGCTTCATTAGTCCTGCTTGCTGCACAACTTTCCTTTAAAGTATGGAATGCTCCTGAAGGTACCTCATTATTAAGCCTCTGGTGAGTGTCTTTTCCTCTCAGTCAGTTTGTTTATTCATCCTTGATTCCAAGGATTTGCTCAATTTTCTAGTAAGTATAATATATTTCCTATCCAGATGCCACATGGGATTACTAGACAATTTACTTATCTGGACAAAATAAATGTCTTTCCTTTGAAGCCTGGAGTAACTCAGATCCTTCTCTGCTCTCTACTGGAGAATGAAAAGTCTTTGAGGAAAAGAAGCAAAATCTACTACTATCATATTCTGTTGGATGAATCTCAGTATTTTTTGACAGAAGAGTCAGCAGAGGCTAGAATCACAGTGCATTAACCTCTCCTGTCTCACTCATCTCATACTCCCAGTTTGTTGGAGAGTTTTTAGACAAATTTGAACAGGCTAAGATGACAGTCCTGGGATTGCAGCAGCTGTTTGGGTTGTCTCAGTACAGTGTCTTATCTAAATTTGGCTGTGACTCTAATAGCAGCGACTCCCTAATGTTAAAATACTTTTTGTCTTCTCTGCTCACCTTTTACTTTGATTTTTTGCAGAAAACATTGGTCTCTAGTTTAATGTTGTTAGGTGGAATGAGTTAAAGGTACTAAGTAATGGAGGATTTTGAGTTTAGGAATGTTTTCAAAACTACTATAAAATATTAAATTTACATTATCCACAATATGTTGAAGGTCAGTACACACTCAAAACACAATGTCTGACAATTGGGCTTTCTTAGTGTGGGTTAGAAAAAGAATATAGTAGACTTAGGAAAACATCATAATTTAAGAAGTGACACATTTCAACAAAGACATAAAACTGTAGGCAGTACAGAAAAGAATCAAAACCTTGGGAAACCATTACTTCATTAGGACAAATATTTTATGTCTTTTAAAAGACTCTTTATTAAAAAGGGTGAGCTCTAGGATATTCATGCTTGCATGAAATCATAAATCTGCCATTTTAGAACAAAAAATGCTTCTTTCTATAGATAAATTGATTTTTAGTACAGCTTCATCAAATTCTTTGTAAACAGTTAATCTGAGTGTGTGGTTATGTGTAGGCACACAGTTTTTTTAATATTCTCTCTTCTTACAAGTAGACACAAGTAGAATGGTCAAACCAGATAGGAAAGGCAACCACATACAGTAGGTATGCAATCTGTGAGGCATTAAAAAGATGCTGAACAAGGACTCATTTACTTACTATTGTCAGGAACCTGTTCCTCTTGAGGAATCCCTGAGATAAAATATATAAATACACTCATTTATTTTCAACATTATTTAGTTTCTAGTTTAGCCCTTTCTTTAGTGTGCTTTCCCTTTTCCTTTGCCCCCAAATGTATGGGCTAACATATACGTGACTTACCATTGCCTTCCTTCCCAATGTACTGACAGTCAGGCCAAGAAAGGGCATAGGTTTTAATTTGCCTGCACATACATTCAGGGTTTATTTTCTCCATGCATGGCAGGGTGCTGGTAGAGATCTGTAACCCACTGGGAAACCAAAGATTTTCTTTCTGGAGAGGGGAAGCATGACAATGCCTGTGTAACTCAGGAAAACTGTGAAGTCGCACTCCTTATTAATCTTGTATTTAAGAGGAGAATTTTTGTGATTATACTTGAGGGAGAAAGAGACAGGAAAGGAGTGGGAAAAGGTTACACTTTCATCACATTTTCTGGGTCTCTCAGTTCATTTAGCCTTATCTGTGTCTTTTAGATTGCAAGCTCTTAGGTGCCATGACTGTTTCTATGCATGCCTTTAATAGCCTATCACTGGGGTACAACAGATAACTACTTACAAATTGTTGGAGTTTTCCAAGGAAACAATTATTTTTTTTTCCAGAGAATGCTGAGAAACTAAAACTGTTTGTATAAAAATGTCAGTTTCATTTGAAGGTCCCATGCAAAAAACTGGGGAAAAGGTTTCTAAATTACCTGAACATGAAGTTCTTGTAATTTCTAAGCAGAAACATTATTTCTCAGCTCAGAAAGCTCCTTTCAGTTTTAAAGTTCAGTAAGCTTTTAAGGAACCATTGTATTATGGTTTATAAAATCTTGAAACAATCAAATTTAAAAAAAAAAAAAAAATCTTGCTCCAAACCATTCCGGTATTATTTCTTTACAACCATTGTGAGGTTTTGGCTATATCCAGCAAAATAATTTTGCATACAGGACTACTAAACAGTGAATAACTTGCCCTTTGTGTTAATTTTTGAGGATGGTGGGGAAATCATAAAAATAATTGGTTTATATTAATTTTTTTTTTTTAATTTAGACTTTGGGAAAAATAAAACTTGCTTTTCATGAATCATTTTACTGTTAAAATTTTCAACCTGGATTAAAATCACTCATTCTACTGGTTTCAAATTATTCAATTTGCCTTGAGTGCCTCAGTAAAAAAAGTAATCATTTGAGGCCAGTACAGTCGCTGCTCAAACTACTGTACTATTTCTGAAATGTACATCCTTCATCTGTGCTGGCCTACATAAGCCATCTATACATTTTCACTTACAGCTGTTTTGGACAAAAAAAAAATTGCCTCTTTATTGCAAATTATTTTGGCACAGAGAGGAGACTTGAGAAAAGCTATAAGGATAAAGGTAAGGTGTGTATTGTTAAATGTGAAAGTGAAAAATGCAGAATGTAACAGAGAAAAAGACCAACACAAACCTTTGCAATTAGTCCTTGGTTTTCGCTCTAATGAGCCTTTCTTGGGTGTTTTTCTTCTGCCTTGATAAATTGAGGGACAGAAAAAAGGAACATAATGAGGCAGTGGCTGGTGGGACAGTAGAAGCAAGTAAAGAGAATTTTGAGTAACATTGGCTAGCTAAATTAGAGAAAGCTGGAATTAACAGTAAGAAAAAATATTTCTTAATCTCTTTAGGAATTAAGGACAGAGAAGGGCAGTAATAGCATAAATTATATTCTTGTAACAAGGTTACCACCTTGGAACAAGAATCATGGAACCACAGTCATCGAATGGAATAAAATGGAGATCCAAATTTATAGAGCATATATGTGTGCTGCTTTTAATTTTAGGAGTAGCAGCATTTGATTCATTCCAGGAACAAGGAAACATGCTTGTGGTTGAATTGTTAACACCATGAACAGCCAGTGTCTCTGCATTGCTTGGGCATCTCTGGTCCTCCTCATTGGCTTTGTTAGATACCAGATAGCTTTAGAGAACTGTCTAAAGCCCTGCAGAATGTAGCTTGGCTCCATGCTAGACTTTTCGAGAGGGGCTAATTTATATTTATTTGTAAACCTGAATCATTCCACAATTTTTAAAACTGAGTTGTGTATAGTCCAAATGAAGAGCAGGCTTTACTGTCTATTTCTAGATCATATCTTTCTGAACTATGCTCTTTCTTGGCGTGAATCTAGAATGTGGATACCTAAAGGCCAAGTGCTTAATTTTTGTTATCATCCACGTAATTTTCCAAACTAAATGCTTCCATTCTCATTCATTGAGGCTCTCAGTCAGGTTTTAATTTTCACAGCATGAAGATGTGATGAATACATAAGCAGTTATTCAGATTTGCTGGTTATAGTTTGAAATTAATTACAAAACATAGGTTTGTAATAATGACCTTGCCAAACAAAATCTATCAACCATTGATCCTTTTCTGTGTCAGCAAATATGGAAATGAAAAGGATTATGGAAAGCTTGAACTGAAGAGTAATTGGAACCTGTTGCATTTCATCCACCTCAAAAGATATGCAAAATGTTGTAATGATGAGTCCTCCCTTTATTTACAGTATACACAATTCGTGACAGTGGTTTTTATAACTCTAAAAATTACACTTAATAAATATGAGAAGATACAGGTTTTCTTGATTACATAAACGTAAATGTTTATTCAAGCTTTCATGAGAAGTTTGTCTTAATTTAAACAGAGCTAGGGCTGCTGAATGGATGCCATTTTTTTTTTTGATGTGGACAAGAAACAAGTTTAAATAACATCCACACTCATTTAACCAGTAAATGTATTCTCCAGAGGCTTTGCTCCAGTATGATTTGCCTACTGCAATCAGAATGACTTTATTCATAGATAGATGGTATTTAAGGGTTTTATCCTTCATTACATGAAGGATTGCCGGCTTTAATTAAAAAAATCAGAAGAAATACGTAAATATTGCTGATGTAGTTCAGAGCTGTGCAGTATTACTTGTATTTTCCCTATTGGTCTTGATATATGTAGAAGCTGGAGACACTAGCACATTGTGGATATTGCTGCTGAGAAGGGGAAGGGAAAAAGATAGGCTTGAAACACAGTCTGTGAGATGGCACAAAGCCAATGCACTGAAAAATGGTAAACGTCACATTTAACAGCTGGACATAGAAATATTTCTCTTTAATTTGGAAGGAGAAAATTTTTTTCACAGCAGGGCACTCTCAAAAGAGCACAACATCAAAGAGGGTGGGTCTCCCCAGTCAAATATCATCTGGCTCCAGTGATGGAGCAAAATGAATGAACTGTCAAGACTTTTTTCCAGTGTGTATGTTTTTGCCAAGTGAAAAGTAAAAGGTTTAGTGGCTTGTTCTGATCACAGACCAAATCCTGATAATGGAAAGCTGATTCCCTAAAGTCTTCCTCTGATCAGCTGACAGGCAGTGTCTGAAGAAGACTCCATATTGATTGATGGTCCACTTTGTATTGATGGCCCCTGCCACCCTTAGAGATAAGTGAGATATGCCAAATGCTTAACAGCTCTGGAGGGCTCCTGTGATTGTGTCTCAAGCAATGTTCTAATCTAATGTTATAATCCTCACAGAAACAAACTCACTTCCAAAGAAACTTAACATGATACTTACCAACACCAGACCTGCACTCCAGCAAGAAAAAAAACCCTGTTTCACAATCTCTACTCTACGATCACTGGAAACACTAGCACTGCTCCTTAATGCACTCTTTTAATTTGCTTTTTGACTCTTTAACTTCAGCCATGAAGAAGTTACAAACTAGCCATCTGTGCTGTTTTTCTGACAATCCTATAACTGAACAAATTTGAATAAATAATACAGTGCAGGAATTTTTTTGATATAAAAACAGAGTGACACAGTTTGTACAGCCATTACTCATTTGTTTTATGAGGAATCTCAGGCATAGTTTATCATATACTTTATTACTTGACCTTTTAATCATCATCTGGGGAACTTGACATTCCAGACATTCCAAAATATTCCAAACTAAAAATATCATTGTGCCTCATTATTTAAAACTCACAAAGGAATTAAGTACATTTTCTAAAGAATGTAATTTTTACTGAAATTCCACATTTATGATGAGCCTTAATGAGATGTTTAAAAAAGGATTGAAAGAATTATCTGTGTAGTCTGTATTGAAGTAGTAAATGGGTACTCTGCTTAGATATTCTACACATACACTGTAAACACAGTCCCTGCCCATATTTACTTACAAACTCAGAGAAATGGTGCACAAAAAATTTTATCAAAATCCCTGTTTTCTACAACCACAGTATCAAGACACAGAGTATAAGCACTTGCTGTAAATCATGTGACAAATCTTTTTCAGAGCAGGCACTAAGCCTAAGCATCTGCAGGAGAATTCAAAAGTCAGAATGGAGATGCTGAGTGGGATTTTAAATTCTGTAAAGTACCTAAGACATGCAGACAAGGCTGACAAGTCGTGCTCAGAACTAAAGGAGAACTGCTTGTCTTATGGAGCAGCCACTGGAGATGCAGTGGGATACTCAAACCCATCAGAAACAAAAGTGCAAACTTATGTTTGCACACCTGAATAAAACTATCTGTGCCCTAGTCCAACAACAAACTTTTATCAGTGGGTCATAACCATTATACTGTGCAGCAATGCTTTTATCAGAACAAAGTAATTGTCTGACATTGCTTGAAAGTGATGTAATTTGTGGACAGGTTTTCTTTTCTGAGAGTTTTTTCACATGTAACACATTTTTGAATTTGAGGTTTTTTTCCCTGTTCTATTTGATTATTGTTTGGTTGTTTTTTTTTTTTCATTGAATACCCATAAACAATGAGTCAGGAATTTCAAAGTGAAGATATAGAAGTTGTCACTATCTTGTGAGCTGATGAGCTACTCTCCCGAGATTCCTTCCAACCTCAATGTTTCAACAGTTCTCTGAAGTGCCTTACTTCAAATCAGACCATAGCCATTCATGGTACATTCAAAGGAAATAAAAGAATTCCTTGTTTCAAGGCAAGAAGTCTTGCTTGGAAAGTTAGAGCAAATTTTATGATCTTTTACCTGCCTAAAAGGCAGACAGGCATGTATGATTCCAAAGTGTCCAAATAAGTTAAAACTTGTGTCCCATTGTCTTCAATGGAGTTTGAAGTCTAACTTGCTAAAGGATTTTTTGCCAGTTCTTCTACAGGATTGAGAGTCTCTCAACAGAATCAGAGAATGTTTAAGGTTGGAAGGGACCGCTGGAGATCACTTAGTGCAATCTCCCTGCTTCAAGGAGGATCCCTAGAGCGTGTTGCTCAGGATTGTGTCCAGATGGCTTTTGAATATCTCCAAGGAAGGACACTCCACAGCCTGTCTGAGCAACCTGTTCCAGTGCTCAGTCACCCTCACAGTAACGTTCTTCCTCATATTTAGGTGGAACTTACTGTGTTCCAGATTCTGCCTATTGCTTTTTCTCCTGTCCCTTGGCACCCTGAGAAGAGTCTGACTCCACCCTCTTCACAGCCTCTCTTTTGTTGCCTTCAGAGTCTCTAGGAGCTCTGTGTATGAGCAATAACTTTTATATTCTGATTCTTAAGGAAACATGGTATTGGAGATTTTAAAAATCCTAAAGGTAATGGAAAGAATGAGAAGTCCCAAGTGCCGCAAAGTGAAACCAAACAAAAATTGTAATCTAGCAAGTTTCATTTACAGAATGGTAACTGTGCCATATATTCTATATGCCATACTTTTGAAAGTATCCTAAGCACTGAGTCTAGGATTTGTAAGTCTAAGATCTTGAAAATGTACTCAACAGAAATTACAGGAGTGAGGGATCAAAAGCTGTGCTCATCTTGTGCCATCAGCTTTCTCTTACCAGTAAGGTAAGTCCTGAATTATATTTGAATATCAGACCTTCCTTGTTCTTATGCCTTCTCACATGTTAGAATAAGGGGAAATTTAGAATTATTTCCATTTATGAGTGTCTTTTGGTCCTGAGTAGTTTCTCAAAGCTCATTGCATTATCAGTAAGTCACCTTAGGAGCTATGTACCTGCTCACTTGTTTCAGCTGTCCAAGCTTGATACTGAGTGACACAGTCTGCCAAAATCCTACCGGGATATTTGGTTGCATAGAGGAATGAAAAGACATGAAAAAATTTTTTTAATTTCTCTTTGCAATGTCTAAAAGTTTTGAGAAGTTGCAAGAAAATGGTCAAAGCTATGTCCTTACCTGTGAAGGAAACAGTGCTCTTTTTTCAGAGGTATCAGAAGCAACAAACAATCACAACAGCCTTGATTTCCTGTCTCAGAATATTGCCTTAGGAGCTTTGTTACTGAGTAAATTCATTAAGGCTTTCCAGCTGAATGAGGGTTTTCAGCATTGGGCCCTTACAGCCTTCTTGTAGCTCTTTCCCTGATATACTTAATGGGATATGCATCTACCAGTCAATTGGTGTGAGAGTCTTCTGCTTGGATTATTTCAGCTTTGATAATTTGCCTCTCTGTTTTTAAACCACCTTTTCCTTTTTAATCTGGTTTTTTTTTTTTTTTTCCCTGGTCTCTCTGTACATTTAGCCTAGATTGGCCACACTTTTTCTCTTCGTGCTCCATGTCCCACATAGAAAAGACTGCAGAGAACAACTTCAGTCTTCTCCCTCCACGTGGTCTTCTGCTACCAGGGCTGCATGGGAACACACTGCAGTGAGCAGGGTGGAAATACCAGTGTTAAGCAAAAACATCTCCATTGCAGAATGGCTTGTGGCTAGAGCACCACTGCTTTACCTGTCCTATCGCTGAACCTAACAGGAGAGTGCCGAAGTGCATATTGGCGAGGTCCTGTGGTGTCAGTGGATACTACAAGAGCATTGGTTCTTTACAGACCTGTCTGCATGTGTGCAGATTTTCAGCTTCATGTGTGGGTTTTTTTCTGCTGTGTGTCTTCCCCTCATTGCCCTGGTGTTGAGTAACGCTGGTTTATGTTATGTGAAATTCTTTCCTATTCCAGGACCTCCATGGGCTAGTGTCGAAACCAACTACTGAGACTTAAAATAAAACTACAAAAAAATTTTATGAAGTCCACATAATCAGCAGGGCATTGCTGTCATGACGCTTTCTGGAATAAGGCCCCAGTCCTCCAACCGCTTACACAGATGCTTGATTTCACACACGAGTAGTCCCATTGAGATCAATGGGACTACAACATGTGCGTAAGTGTTTGCTGGACTGGGGTCTAAGTGAGAGATGAAGCCTTTCACCTAGCACAGACAGTTCAAACCAATGTTTATAGTTTCATATGCTATAATCCTTTGAGAAACATTAAAACTAAATAGCTTTTAATATTATTTGGCAAGTATTCTCTTTTATAAAATTTGCTAGATGATGCCTGCTAGATTAAAGAGAAGAAACATTAAGCAGATATTACAAGACATAAGATTCAAATCAGATATGGCTAATTGTAGAAAATTGCTTTGAATAGTGTGAGCAGTTAAAGACCATTGGCTGTCAGGATATATTTCTGTGCATTTTCACAGAGGGGTTGCATCCCAGGGAGTTTATTGCCAACAAGTGTTGGAGAACATTTTGGTATTAACCAGTGAGGTCTCCTGATGTCTCCTCCTTGCTCACTTATTTCAGATTTCTATTCTGTTAATTTTTTATACTGGTTCAGAATGCTTTGGAAAACTTGATGGCAATTTGAAGTGTAAACAAATTGACACTGTTTTGCCTGTAATATGAACATTGCAAAACAGAAAAATTATTTTTTGAATGAACCGTTACATTTGCTACATGGCAAGGAGATATCATCCACTTAGTTACAAAATAGAAGCACTTCAAAATAAGTAACTTGTTATTGACATAGATTATTTCACATACATGTAAAGACTGTAGTAACCAGTTTTATTTTCTACATAACAATAAACCAAAGCATACTTATTTCATCCTAAGCCAACAAGCTTGAATGTTATCTGTAGCACATTTATATTGTTAATTTTTTCTTTTTGTCCATAAAGAATCTGAAGACATGTTTTAAGTGGCAAAACAAATCTGATAGTCTTATCAAGCAACGTGAGAAGTATTCATAACTAATGCCTTTCTGAAGTAATGTCCATGCAGTTGAATAGGGAACCTGTCCAAACATTTCTGCTTATAGTAGAATGAGGTTGATGACATTTATAGTACTATTGTTACATACCAGTTTTATGTAAGTTGATTACTACAGATTCAGTAATATTTATTAGGAGTCAGAGTTGGAATTATCACAATGTGATGAACAGTCATTTCTTTATACTGGTTGAGAAGAATTTGCCTGTTTATAGGTAATCTAAAAGATAGAATGTAATTTACATTAAAAAAAGTATTTCAGTGTTTGAGATGTGCTCTTTGTAAAGGGTGTGATTATGTCATGCTATTATTATCTATCTACATCAGTGTTTCTTTTTAGTTAAGCTGTATTTGCAGACTTTTCCATGTGTTTTAGTTTGCTTCTGACTTCCATTATATTTCATTTTTCTTTTATGTAGAAACACTAAGAGTTGTTCTTAGAACATTTGCTGAATATCCATACTCAGTCATCAAGACAGTGAAAGAAAAGAGAAAGAAGTGATGGTTAAATGCATGATTGTTTCTACACATCTTTCTCATTCAATGTGTAACAAGGAGGAGATGCATATTTAGAAGGGCCCTACTACCCTAAATCAGATGGCCAGCTCTTAATATTGACACATTTAAAGTATAAAAGCATTCATTCTTTGAACACTTGTTATCAGTATAAACTCAGCTGTACTTTTGATTTTCAGCCTAAACTATGCTCCTTAAAAGTAGTATTTTCAGGGAATTCTGTACTTGTGTTCTCTCAGTTTATGCAGCTTCCTCTGAACATTTCAGACTTTCTAGATAATGAGGTCCTTTGGCAGTGTGTTGATTTCAGAGAGAGCTAGGCACCAGTATACTCACAGAATCCAGTCTAAATGACTAAGTTATCAAGTCACACATACAATCCAGTTTGCTTTCAGTTTGACATGATTAAAAGTGCTAACAAATAAATAATGTATACTTACCATAACAAACACTAGAGCTCATTGGCATTTTGCTTAACAAGCGCTGCCTTAGGCAAGTCAAGTCACTGAATTTTACTGTGCAGTTACCTGTGTGAGTCTCAGAACTTTTCAGGAAAGAGACTGCTATTTCTTCTTATTTGTGAGAACTAACCTTCCTTGTAATTTGTTAAGCTGGCCATAGAGCTCTCTTCTACCAGTAATGCTACCAAACACTCCTTCCCCATCTCTCAGAGCATATATGTATTCAGCTTTGCTTAGCGTACTAGTTTATTACAGAGGATAAGTAAAATACTGCAAAGCGAATTAAAAAAATATAAATAAAGGCAGGGAAGTTTCCTTCAAAAGAAGAAATTGTGATGATTATGTGAGTGTTTATGGGTGAGAACCAGGAGGAAGGCCAACAAAGCAGATAACCTGGAGGGAGTCTCTTGTAGACCATCAAACCAGGATGAGGAGGCAGGTGAAATATTCTGTAAGCAGTTGGGAGAAGTCTCATAATTGTTATCCCTTGTTCTCCTGAGGGACTTCAATTTACCAGGTGTTTGCTAGAAACACAGCACAACAAAGAGGAAACTGTCCACCAGGATCCTGGAGTGTGTGGAGGATAACTTCCTGACACAGATGGCGAGGGGGTCAGCTAGGGAATGCACTCTGTTAGACTTGTTTGTGAATAGAGAAAGAGACTTGTGGGTGGTGTGGTGGTTGGAGGATGTCTTGGGCACAGCGATCACAAAGTGACAGAGTTTTCAAATCTCAGATAAGTAAGAGGAGGGTCAGCAGAACTGCCATCTGGGACTTCCAGAGGATAGACTTTGGCCTGTTTAGGAGACTTGCTGACAGAGTCCCTTAGGAGTAGCAATCTTGAATGGCAAATAGTCCCAAAAAGGTTGGATATGCCTTAAGAAGGAAACCTTAAAGGCACAGGAGCAGGCTGTCCCCTTGTGCTGAAAGATGAGTTGGTGGGGAAGAAAATCAACCTGGCTGAACAGAGAGTTTTGGCTGGAAGTTAAGATGAAAAAAAGGGAGTTTGTGAGCTTTGGAAGAAAGGGGCGGGCAACTCCAGAGACTACAAAGATATCAAGAATTTATGCATGGAGAAAATTAGTAGGCCCAAAACCCAACTAGAATTACTTGCTATAAAAGAATATAAAAAAATATTTCTATAAATAAATTAGTGACAAAAGAGGGCTAAGGCGAATTTCCACCTTTTACTGGATGAGTGAGGAAACACAGTAACAAAAGATGAGGAAAAGCCTGAGGTACTTAATGCCTGATTTGGCCCAGTCTTTAATAGTAAGACCAGTTCTTCTTTGAGTACCCAGCCCCCTGAGCTGGAAGACTGGCATGGGAAGCAGAATGAAGCCCCTATAATCCAAGAAAAAAATGTTCAGGGACCTGATACACCATTGAGACACACACAAATCTACAGGACTGGATAGGATCCACGCAAGGGTTCTGAGGAGCTGCTGAAAATGCTCACCAAGCCACTTTCAATCATTTATCAGCAGCCATGGCTCATCAGGGAGGTCCCAGTTGACCTCAGGCAGGAGTGATACCCATCTACAAGAAGGGCAGGAGGGAGGATCCAGGGAACAACAGGCCTCTTAGCCTGGTCTTGGTGACAGGGAAGGTCTTTGTAGCAAATCATCCTGATTGCCATCACCAGGCATGCACAGGACAATGAAGGGACTGAGCTCAGCCAGCATGGGTTTATGAAAGGCAGGTTCTGCTTGACCAACCTTCTGTGAAAGGGTGATCCACTTAATAGATGAGGGAAAGGCTGTGGTTTTTGTCTACCTGAGCTTTAGTGAAGCCTTTGACATCACAGAATTCTCTTGGATAAAGTGACTGCTCATAGCTTGCACTCTTCACTGGGTAAAAAACTGTCTGGATGGCCAGGCCCAGAGAGTGGAGGCAAATGGCGCTAAATCCAGTGGGTGACCAGTCACTAGTGGTGTTCGCCAGGGCACAGCCATGGGGCCATCACTGTTCAATATCTTTATTGTGATCTCAATGAGGGGACAGAATGTCCCCTCAGCCAGTTTGCAAATGACTAGTTGGGCAGCAGTGTTGATCTGCTGATGGATGGGAAAGATCTGCTGAGGGACCTGGACAGGCTGGATCAATGGGCTGAGTTCAGTTCCATGAGGTTCAATGGAAAGTGTCAGATCCTGCCCTTGGACCACAACAACCCCATGCAGTGCTGCAGGCTAGGGGCAGAGTGGATGGAAAGCTGCCCAGTGGTAAAGGACCTGGGAGTGCTGAGCCAGCAGTGGGCCCAGGTGGACAAGAAGGCAAATGGCATTCTGTCTTGTATCAGAAATAGTGTAGCCAGCAGGACCAGGGAAATAGTCATTCTTCTGTGCTTGGCACTGGTGAGGACACAGCTGGAATCCTGTGTTCAGTTCTCGTCTCCTCACTACAAGAAAGACATTGAGGTCATGGAGTGTGTCCACAGAAGGGCAACAGAGCTGGTGAAGGTTTTGGAGTACAAGTCTGATGAGAAGAGGCTGAGGGGGCTGCGATTGTTTAGTCTGGAGAAAAGAAGGCTCAGGGAAAACCTTATAATTTTCTACAACTACCTGAAAGAGGTGTAGCAAGGTGAGGGTTATTCTCTTCTCTCAGGTAACAAGTGACAGAATGAGAAGAAGTGGCTGCTTGTTGGGCCATTGGAGGTTTAGGTTGGGTATTAGAGAAAATTTCTTCACCAAGAGGGTTGTCAAGCATTGAAACAGTCTGACCAGGAAAGTGGTAGAGTTACCATCCCTGGAGGTATTTAAAACAAGTGTAGATGTGGCATTTAGGGACTTGGAGATGGGCTTGGCAGTGCTGGGTTAATGGTTGGATTCGATGATCTTCCAACCTAAATTATTCTATGGTTCTATAATTGCATACCTTTTACAAACTGTAAGCTAAGTACCCAGGCTTATAACCATTACCCTCTTTGGCATTGTTTTCAACTTCTGCTTAGGATAGACAACTGTAGAAGATGTACTGTTGTTACATCAAAAGCCAGGTCTTGCAATAACAAAATTTTCCCAGTGTAGATATTATTCAGTTCTGATGTCCAAGTCAGCAAAGGAAGAAACTGTCAGTGTTACTGTGGCTTGTAGGTACATGCACTGTTTGAGAAAGAATATAACTTTTATGGATGTTACCATATCTGACATGTCAGTCTGGTTACAACCTTTATCACCATATTTCCAGTAGTTTTGAAGACATCTATAATTTTTAAGTGCACAGCTGATGATTTATGAAACACATGTACTTGTCAAAAGTACTCTGCTATCTTGAATCTTCCCATTGAAGTCACAGGTAAAACTTCTTGTGGGAGAAGAAGGCTCATGCTAAGTGATTTGAAAATTCTATGACCTTAGGCATGTGATGTCCAAAAGAATAGCAGTGAACAGGAAAAATCAAGACTCTACTAATGGTAAGAATTAATTCTTGGATATTTTGTGGTTTTGTTCACATTTCTTTTGATATCTTGCAACATAAAAATTTATTCTAATAACTGCTTTTACAATACAAATGTACATGCAAAGAAAAAATCTTTTCAGGATCAGTCTCTTCTCTGACTGCCTGAAATGAAAATGAAGGGTCAATTAGGCGCATATATGAATACATTTATTATATGACTAAATGAAAAATAAAATGTAGGCAGAATTTCTAAAGACACAACCCTTTAGCAGACCATGGAAAGGGAGTAAGGTAAGCAACAGATAGCGAGGAAAGAAGGTCGATGAACTAACTTTACTGTCTGTTCTGTGAAATTGTTTTTAATTGCTTCATAACTTGGCTTTCTCTGCATCTGTGCTATTATATTTGAACTCCTTCATTCTAAAATTCTGTGGCATGTACATCAGAAACTGAAAGTCTTTAGCTTTGGAGTTATGTCATTACTGAAGTAAAAGTAATTGAGAGTTCTCAGAAGGCTCTTTAGCATTCTGCCTAAATACTGCTAAATCTTAGATAGTCCTTTTTTATTTTACTTAGTAATCGTTGTTCAGAGATTTTAGAGCATTACTCATATGAATGTGCTTTAGAAGTTGTATTATTATTGCTATTATGCATCATTATTATCTCTGTCATTAAAAGTAACAATATCTATATCCTCCAAATAATTATCAGTGACCAATCCAACAAGTGATAAATCCAGTCCTTCATATTTGATTTATATTTGCATGCTATTACAAGATGAACGTGATCTCTATGTATGTCTTGATTACTGAGTAAAGTGGTGTTTGTAAAGAAAGAAATATAAAAAATGGGAAAGACTTGTATTGTGATGGCTATGATTTGGACTTTCTTGAAAAATGAAGCAGTTTCTGTTGTATTCTGAAGTCAAACGATGAAATTCACAGAATAAAAACATGCATCACATTCTGAGTCTCTTGAAATGCAACATATGAGTAAAGTATCTGTTTAAGTCAAGAACTAGCCAAGACTAGTCAAGAACTTATTCAGAAGTTGATTAATTATATGGCAACTGGCAAGGAGTAACACAATGCATGTCAACTGAGAAGTTGAGTGCAGTCCTCTTTTATCAGATTCCAGCCTCTGCTAGGAATCTGGTTCACTCTGGGGGAAAAAAAAATAAAGCAAAAGCAAAAACCCCCCAAACCAACCAACCAACCAACCATAACAAAAAACAACAACAAACCAAACCAAACCAAAACAAACCCAACCCCAAACAAAAACCCCAAAACAAAGCAAAACCAAACAAACAAACAAGCAAAACCCAACCAAGACCCAACAAAAAAACCCGGACCAAACCAAACAAAAAACGATAAAAAACCAAAACAACCCCCAACAAAGCCCAGACCCTTGAAACTCAGCGATATCAACAGTTATCAAGCAGTTTTTGTTGGAAGAGGGTAAAGATCCAGTAAGCAGTCTAGATAATACTTCCAAGTGTAATCCAAGTAGAAAAATGAAATAACTAATTTTCCTTCCATCTCTTAGATCAATGAATGCTGTGAGATACAGAAGAAAATAAATGCAATCTCCACAGGGACTTGAAGAAATTTTATTTTGCCCTGAGACTATTACTTTGTCATGAGACCCTTGCAATGTGATAAAAATTGTGCCAGTGTAGATGCATGTAGTGATCTAGTGAGGTAGTCAAGGAGTTTTGGTAACATCATTTTATCACATCTTTATTTTCCTTAATAGATACTATTGTAGTGTTTAACTACATATGAATGTGCAATAGAGATGCAGGTGAATATATATGTCCGTATAGTTTACTGTGGTGTCTGAGTTCACAGTTTGTACTATGGTTTTGCTTTTCCTCTGCTATGGCAGGTTGTGATTTGCTCCCTTGTGATGATTTCTTCAAGCAGTTATATAGTGGTTGCCTGACTTAGGTAATTGTAAAATGAATAAGAACTGGTGCACTATGGTAACATGAATAATAATAGCCATATCAGAGTGGGGGTTTTTTGGTTTTGTTTTTGGTGGGGTTTTTTTGTTTGTGTGTTGGTTTTTTTTTTTTTCCCCCCAGATTTTAACCTGCATTATGCAATTTGACAAATAAACAGATACAATGTGGTCTTGTTATTTCCCTGTTAAGCTTAGGGCTTCTGCTTCCATACAGCTTTGTCTACAGTCCTGTAAGAACAGGGCTAAGAATGATATTGGATGGATTCTGACTGCAGCAATGTCAGTAATATCTTCCTAGGAAAGGAAAGGATATTGTCAATGATGCATCACTGCTTGCAAAAATAAAGTATTTGAAAATATTTGGTCTTGCTTGTAGTGCAGTCCAAGGCCCAAGGCCCAAGAAAGCTCCACTCCTATGTTTCCATGACAGTAATTTTTCTTGTCAGTTCCTGACTGTCGATTTACATGAAGTTCTGAGTAGGACCCTGTGTGTCAAGATATGACTGTCAGTACTGATTATGGCAGTCTTCCTTGTCTTTCCTGTTTCATATCATCTGGGTATTAGGAAGTTATCAGCTCTTTATTTATGGGAATTTTTTCTGCCTCATGCTAAGCCATATATTGTTATGTGAATAAGCACCATGTAAATGGATAGATAATAAACACTGTGCTGAGACTGTTTGCATAGATATTGCCAAAATGGTCCCAGCCAACAGTTAGTCATTAATTTCTCCTTCTATTCCTTTTGGTAGGCTGACTTCCTGTAAAACTTTTCTGGTTCAGTTACAGATTTTTATTGTTTAGCATATTTTGCTCATATATTCAACATACTCTAATATATGTACAAAAGAATAGGTCCTTGTTGATAATCAGCATGTTACCATCTATGAAAAATAAACTTAATCCCTGGTATTGGAGTGTTTGTTTGCCTCTGAGGACTCCTAATTTCTCTGACTTTATTCCACTCAGTGCATGTTGAGGTAGCATCTTTCTTATCCAGCCCAAGAGTATCTGGCCAGGTTCCACCTGGTCCTTGTCACAGACACTCAGAAACAAATGACAAGGATCACCATAGACACTTGATTTCCATGTCTCTCATGCTCTAGCACTGGATATATTGCTCCTGATTACTCCCAGTCCCACTTGGCCCAAAGCAAAAGCTAGACTGGCTCCTGAATTTGAGACTCTCTTGTGGCGGAGTAAAGAACTAGATTCTGATTCCTATATATGTTTTGTGTGAACTGATGGAAACACTCTTAGTAAATCTGGAGTTTTGAATATAGTCACATTATTTCTGAGATTATTCTCTTGATATTGAAATAGACATGCAAGGTTGTTAATTTGTATGCTCTAGGAATGTTCAATTCAATGTAATAAATGTGCTTCCTGTTTAGTTAGCAGAATTATTGCTTTCAAGAAGACATCAGTTTAGGCTCATACAATTTCAAAAGGGATAGCATTTTTGGGGTAGGGCTATTGAAGCAAATGGTGTTCATAGAGGGGCAAAAGATGGGTTTACTTCGGACAGGCATCTAGTTGTTTTTGATGTATTTGTGAATTTTGACAAAGTAATTGTGTAACGAGCTGAGCTCATCTGCTTTTACTAGGATTAGACCTACCTAGATAACATTTTTTGAAGCAGTCAAAAGGGTAGGTGTGCGTGAAACACTTATCTTTTCATTTCAGAGCCTCCAGAGCAACTTCATTCTTTCATTTCAGAGGGAACATCCACTGCCAAGCAGAGACATAATACTGTCTTTTTTTTAAATTACTGGAACTGGCTCTCATGTCCTTAGCAGGGATGTCATGTTTAGGAAAACAATGATTCCCTCAGGACTGATTTCTCATTTACTACTTCAAAAAAATATATGTCTCAAGGGAGCTTCTAAAGGCATCATCAACTCTCTTTTTCTTTCTAGTCTCATTTGTTTTGGTATTATGAATCCTACAACTCCCTAACGTATCATGTGAGGTTGCTGTAGTACACGCTCTTGCTGCAACTGAGATGTGAAGGAAGGGATACTTGTTTAGGGATTACTACTGCTTCTTGCTCAGATGTCCCAGCCATTTCAATGCACGCTTTACATCCAGATTTTCTTGTTTATCTGTCAGTTCATTATTTAAGGCCAGCTTGTCAAAACAGGTTAAATATTCTTTGGGAAACATGGTTACATCTCTGAGACACCACAAATATGTTTAATACGAAAAGATTGGCTTGATAAAAGAAATATGATAAACTTGCATCCCCTAAAATACTTTTCTGGTGTTCCATGTAGATTTCTAAAAGTATCAGTACGCAATGACAAACTTCATGGCAAGACATTTGTGGAAAAGGCGCAGAGAGACAAATCAGTGAAAATGATTGCTGATGATTTGTTCTAACTACTTGACCTTGTGACATCTCCCCCAGATATATGACCAAGATGGGACACTGCAGCACTTTATCGATGGTGGAGAACCCAGTAAGTCAAGCTGGATGAGGTATATCCGATGTGCGAGGCACTGTGGAGAGCAGAACTTAACAGTGGTTCAGTACAGGTAAAGTGTTTTCTGACTTACTCAATGATACAAAGTTTTAGTGGATGGTCAGGCTGTAACTGTCACCTGTCCTGTTGCCTTTGGTTGCAAAGACAGGAGCAGAAATATGGCTATGCTCATTTGGGGCAATAATAAAAAACTGCGGTGTGAAGCTCCTGGGAGCCCGAGGAGCCCTGTGTCACTGTGTGACCACTATGCCAGACCGAGCCCTCTTTTTTGAATGATCTGATCAGAAGCAGACCAACACCAGCAGTCTTCCACCCTTAATAGAATTGTTCAACTTCTGTGTTGAATGCACCTGTTAACCGACAGTGCTAGAGCTTGTACCTCTTACGTTGCTGGCTGGAGAAAGTCAAAATGCAAAGAAAAATGTAAAGAAATTATGGTGCATTTTACTTTGTACTCGCAGACACATCCAGAAAACCCAGACAACACATTACATAAATACATGATCTCAGCTATAAACAAACCTTTTGCCTCAGAATTAGAAGCAACCGCTTGACCTTATTAAATATGGTAGGAAACACATCAAAGAATACCCCAGGCTTGCCAGTTGCAGTGAGCAATCCTGATTTTAGAAAGCAGAGTTTCTTTTATTTAGGAAGAATCTTAAACTTATTTAAAGTACCTTTAAAATTAAAAATAAAACATACAAAAAGAAATCTAAAATGAAATAAAGTTTGATTATACCATAGGGTTCCAATTTAACAATAGTAAAATTGTTCAATTGCATTTTCAGATTTTTTATTCTTTATCCAGTTGACTAAATAATGCCACAGTTAAAAAAATAACAATCCTATTTATACATTAAAAATCTTTTATTATAGACTTAAGTATCTGCTATCTATAGCTAAAATACCATAGGATTTTAAATAAACATACTGGATAATGAATAAAGATTGCTGTGATGAAAGAGTATTTTTGTGGGTATCTTGTGGACTATTTCTCAATGTGGTGATGTGTGACTGCACATATATACATAAAAATAAGAAAAAAATATATACGCATACATATATATAGACGACAAACCCAAATGAAAAGTGAGCATGAGAAAGTCATTACACATCTGTCAATATTAAGTGGATTTTACAACTCTCCTTTCATGATGGAGTTTTTACTTAGAGTTCCCCCTGTTGATCTGTTTTCTATTACTTCAGATCTTTATAAAATGAACTACAAAAACACAATTTAAAAAACTGGCATCCATCACCAGTGACTGCATCCAAGTGTAAGAAAATAGAAAAGTTGGACACTGAAAAACCAGCCTAATTTTTATTGTACATGGACGTCCTCCTCACAGAAAGTCAGCTGGTTTAAATTCATTCTGTTATGATTTGTAATATCTAAATGGAATTTTCTTCAAAGTGCTCTTGATTGATTGACCCTTAGCTGAACGTTTTGTTTTTATTTTGAGGCTGACAATAATGTTTGTTGGCATGTGTTCTGCTTCAACTGCGTTGGGACGCCATGAAGCTATCTTTATGAGTCATCCAACCACAATACTAAATACATGTCAGCAAAGGAAATATTATCCGAAAAGGGAAAAATCCCTTTGATGTACTTCAGCATGCAGAGATTTCTGCGAGTTTTGGAAGCTCTGCACACTTGTAAGGGACGGTGTACACTTACACATTTTTTTTCCCTGCCTACTCCAAGCCTCACAGACCACCCATTGCTCAAAAACAGTTCTGGTCTTTCAGCGGCAAAGTGTGTCATTTGGTTTTAGCACATTCATTTGCTGGGCTGCTGTGTTTATCTTAAGGGAAGCCAAACTGAGAGATGAAATGTTACAAGGGTGAAGTACAAAGTAGACTCAATTTTTCTCAAGTTAAGAGATGCTGGTAATTTATAGCATGGCTTCAATTTTCATTTTTATGTAACAGTGGAAAAAATTAACTAAATGCGTAGCTCTGGGAAGAAAGAGAGGGAGAAGAAGAGGAGGAGAAGGAGGAGGAGGGAAGGAGAAGAGGAGACACAAAGGGGAGAGTTTTTGTCAGATATTCATAGAAGGCCAAGAAAACCGTTCTGCTTAGCTAGCAGTGCCCTCCTGAGACAGGGTGGCAGTAAGCGAGGAAAATAACAAGATAAATGAAATTTTTGCAGCTGCTAGTAAAATATTGAGAATCTGCACTTTTTTATTGATCTTTATGATCCTGTTGCCAAGAGCCACTTTGCGGTGACAAAATATGTTGACAAGTGCATATCTCACTGCCATGAAAAATGTGGTAGAAGATTCTCCTTATGTCTGCAGTGTTATACAAGGAACAAATTGCATTGCTACAGCCAATTCTTTATAGAAAGTCTAAATTTAAGGCCTACCAACCCTAAACACTTTTATCTTGAACTTCAGAATAATGTTTGTAGCAATTCTTCACTCAGAAAACTGGTTGAGGCCTAACAATTTTTTTTTTTTTTTCTGGTCTGTAGATGTTTTTCTGCCTTACATAAGCTGTTATAAAAAATGGTCATTTCTTGGTACTTTGACTGTATCATTTTGGTATGTAATCCTTCAGCAAGAGTGGACTGCTCTTCTTGTATGTATTGAATTTCTATCCATCTCACAGGAGTGTGTTTTACTGTTCCATGTGAAGCACGAGGGAAAAGCCACTGCAAACTGATAACATTTCTGTTTTATCTTGTGCCTGATTCTAATCTTACACAGTTTTTACTACCATGTAAATCTGTTAACTGTAGAAGTATTACTCTGAAGCTATTTACATCAGTGCAAGATTAGAATAAGGCTCTTGTTTTTATGCTAAAGACACTAGGATTTTTCCTTTTTTTTTTCCCCCATCTGTTCCCACTTCAATGGTCTAGAAATACCCACAGTCTTTTATCACAGGAACAATATGATATCACACTTATGGTAACACTAATTTATGCTTACTGGAGGATCATTGACATTGCCTTCACATTCCATATATGGGAAAATTTTATGATTGAATGTTCTGATTAACCCAAATTTTTTATTTCCCCTAAGCCAAAGTCTATTTTTCTCAACAATCCAAAATCTCTTTTTTGGTGGTATATTGCTGCAATGAAAGGTCACTTCACACTACTTCAAACCTCTTGCTGAAAGAACTTATTCACATAAAAGAGCTGTGGTCCATTTCCCCATAAAGGATGTTAACTTTAGCTTAGATGACAAATGCTAAGCTGTTTAAGTGGCTGTATTTGGTGAACTGTGTGCACCACTCTGATGCCTATAATGCATAAAAAAACATACTGTTTCTAAAATCACTTTGAAAAAAATCACTTTGACATCGCAAAAAAATACCTGTATTTTCTTAAAATCTTGGTCCTTCTAAAACCTAGCTGATTAACATATGCTTGGTACAAAGTGCCTGTAAGGTCTTTTTTAGCCTGTGCAACAGCAATAAAATCCTTCTCTATTACAGATTTACTTTTGAAATAAACAGTAACTTATTCATTTAGTTATCTGCAGAAATGCTTCCAAAGCAATGAATTTCTACTATAACACTGTGTATGATAACAGAAGAATACTCTATTCCAAAATCAGGCTTTTTTTTTCTTTTTCTCTTGATTAGGTCCAATATATTCTACCGGGCTTGTATAGATATTCCCAGGGGCACTGAGCTGTTGGTGTGGTACAATGACAGTTACACATCTTTCTTTGGAATCCCTCTCCAGTGCATTGCACAAGATGAAAATTGTAAGTTCTTCCTTGTATTTTTACCTCAATAAGCCATAATTCCTGTTTCATGCCTGATGAGGTATATTTCTAGAGTGTTTTAGAGGGTGGCCCATCCCTGGAAGTGTTCAAGGCCAATCTGGATGGGACTTTGAGCAACCTGGTCTAGTGGGAGGTGTCCCTGCCCACAGCAGGGGAGTTGATGATCTGTAAGGTCCCTTCCAACCCAGAGCACTGTATGATTCCTTGATTCTCTGATTCTGTGATGTTAAATGAAAGCAGTTTACATTTAAAGTAAGCTGATACACTTCAGCTGTGCAAAATTATGGTATGAATCAACCTTCCACAGAAGTGATTAACTCCTAATGTATTGTTAATCGATTTGCTTGGTCCTCTCCATTGTTACTAGACTTATCATAAGACACTCTCTTCCCAAAACAGTAATAGATTGCAGGCCCAGAGGGCCTCTCTTAGTGATTCTTTGTTCTGTTACCACTGAACATGTTGAGAAAAGCTTTGACTTACTAATTGTAGAGGTTAGATCCTTGTAGTTAGATGCAAAAAACTGCTTCTCTAAATACAAGCTGAATGCAAGTAAACAGAAACAACGAACATTCCATCCTGCCAATCCCCATTTCCATCCATTCTTCTACCCCTTCTCAATATTTTATTTTTTTGTTCACTAGGAGTCCTCACAAATCATGCAATTTATAACACAGACCTGATCTAGTGCTAGACACATTCGTCTGTAATGGGAATGGGTGCTCCAGGCACACCCTTCAGTTTTACTGCTTGTGGGTGGAACTTGATTAGAGCTTGCATCCATTTTGACAGCTGTGTGTGTCTGTGTGGTAGAAGAAACCAATAATGGGCACCTGATTGACTTTGGTCTAAAATAACCCTGTGACTGCCCACTCTTAATCAATTATATATAAGATGTATATTTTTGGTCAAGTACTTGGATACTTAAACAGGATGAACTGCAAGGATGAACTGGTGTCTTGTAGCAACTTAAATACTGAACATCCAGCAATAAAACAGCAAGATATCAGAGATTAAACTGTCAAAAATAAACATCTTTCTTCATCTTGAGTTTTCAAATCTGTTGGGCTTGAGAGAAGTTTAAAAGAAATTTAGTTACTGGCAGTAATATTTGCTGATAAAACTCATGCTCTGCGGTGTACAATACAGAAATATTATTTTTTCTTTCATGAGCTGAAGCCTACAAAAACTTTATTTGAAAAGAAAAACATTATGGCTAAAAGCTCTAAATATTGCCAGTTGCTATTTTGCTGAGAGAGAAACCAGAGTTTCATCCCCAGAGACACTAACATGAGTAGATGAAATTAATCTCTGACCATGTAGCCAGCTGCATATGACTTAAGTGCCATTTAAACTCTCAGAGTACACCTTCTGCTGATCTTCTGCTCAGGGGGTATATTCACCTACACAAACTCTCCTTAGGTCTGATCAGGCACCCTGATCTTATTGCTTCTGTGGACTTTCATGAATACAATTAAAAGAAAAGGAAAAAAAAAGTGATCTGCTGCTTGAGAGTGTGTTGGGGCAAAATGGAAGTATACAAATTGCTCCCTGTACAGAAGACACATAGAAGATGTATTATATATTTGGAAACCAGTAATAGACAGCCCCACAGATGTCACTCTACTTAGAAATTAGGTTCTCAGATACTCCAAAAAAGAATAGATTAGGAATGACCTCAAGTGACATAAACTAAATAGCTTGTCATATTATAAAATTGGAGTCATTATGATTGATGGAAGAAATTAGAATATAACTCTAAGTAACTGGCATGATTTAAGATATTACAAAATCATTAATTTGTATCACATTTTCGTTGTATCTTAGATAATGTTGGATGATTCCAGCTCACAACTGAAATTTAATTCTCATATTTTCTCTTAGAGATCTGTCATCATGACTAACCGAAACCAAGCTGGAGTTTTTAATCAACAGTTTAGTACATACTACGGACCTAGTTATAGATAGAAACATTTTATGACAGTAACTAAATAACATAAATAGGCATATATGTATCAAACATATTTAGTTTAAAAATTTACATCAAAATATTATCTCCTGAGACTGAGTGGGCCAAAATTAGAAAGCATTAGAAGTTATTTGGCCCAGACTGCCTAAATTATGTTTATTTTTGCATTGGGGTACAAGCATTTGTTAGCTGACTACTTTTCCACAGGATCCTTGCTTCATTCATTGAATGACCTACATGGGACTCAAGGATTGAGGCAGCTATTCAACTTTCTTCTACATGCTTGGCCTCTTGCTTTCCTCATCATGCAACATTCAAATTCAGCACTAAAAAATTTCTTTGTGCATTTGTTGCTGAAATATATGAATGCCTCATAAGCCATAGTTAACTGATGATCATAAGACCTTTGTGGTACTGGAAATGTTTTTTTTTTTAACCTATTTTGTGTGCAGGAAATTGATGCACAAAGATAGCTCTGCCTATACTTCGTGTTGTCTCTCAAAATTCATGCTTGTCTGTAATATAGCAGTCAGACATACTGATTGCAATATACAGAGTCAGGGTGTCATAAGTGCAGCAACATTTTTTTTCAGATGACAATCCCACTGTGTAATAAATGTGTATCACAGTCAGGCTTCACTTGCTCCTTTCAGTCTCAGACACTCCTTTGCATGACTTTTCATTTCAGTGTCACAGAATCAGAACCATCCTTTCTAATTCAAACATTTTTTTTTTCTTTCTGTGCATGATTAAAATAAATTTGTTTAATTGTAGTGTCAAGAAAATGGATGTTGATATTTTTTTGGTCTCTTCCAAAACTGTGTTAGTTTTAAAAAGGCATAAAAAAGATCTTATTTACTTTTCTTCTTTTCTCCCAGTGAATGTCCCTTCGACTGTAATGGAGGCCATGTCCAGACAAGACACCCTACAACCATTTAATAAAAGTAGCAAACTATCCCCTGCCACTCCACAGCGATCCATAGTATTTCCACAGACTCCATGTAGCAGAAATTTTTCTCTCCTGGATAAGTCTGGGTCCATCGAGTCAGGATTTAACCAGATCAGTGTCAAAAACCAACGAGTTCTTGCAAGCCCAACTTCAACAAGCCAACTAAATTCTGAGTTCAGTGACTGGCATCTTTGGAAATGTGGGCAATGCTTTAAGACTTTCACCCAACGGATCCTCTTACAGATGCATGTGTGTACACAGAACCCTGACAGGTAAAGCCCAGACTCTCTTTATTTCTGTATCTACTGATAGCCAGATTCACTGCTTTCTTCTTTTACCAAGCTGTTATCATTTTCAAAACCAAGCCATTATTACAAGGACTCCATATGACATAATTCATCTGCAGCTCTGTGAAGTAAGCTGATAAAAAGTATTGCTTGACTTCACTATTTGTAAAAACATTTGGTGCCTAAATGTGCAGATAAAAGGAAATAGCTAAGGATATAATCTTGTTTTCAGAATGGTTTGGTACATCTGATGGAGGCAACAAAATAGAATGAAAATTTATGAATATCATAGATGGAAAAAATGAGGTCAAGATAATTAAAAGTCTCTCTGTCTTCCAAAGATAATCTAACTTGCTGCTCAGTGGCTGTCACAGTCATTTCAGGGTTCACCTATAGTGTGCAATGTGTATGAACTTAATTAAGTACTAAGAGGTAATGAATTGGAATTTTTTGCTTAGTACTATTTTTCTTCATAGCACGCAAACCCATAAATCGTATAAAGCTGTCAAAAGGAAATACCTACTCCACTAGTGATGTGGAGGAAAACAGATGCCACTTATTCAATAAACTAATATCCACACAGAAGAAAAATGTTGACTAGATACCTCAGAGTCAAAGTTGGTTTGAAAGTTTGTCAATACAGAATTTTATGGCTGTGAACTGAGGATGAAATTTAGCTGAACAAGTGAATTAAAATTTCAGGTACTCTGACCGGTGGCACAGTAAATATAATGGAACCATTATTTATGAATCAAAGCTGGTTTATTTGACAATTTTGATAGCTGGCAGGACAAAAGACAAAAATCAAATTAATTCAATAAAAAAGGCTGCCCATGTTTTGTCTCTTCTTCAACTGTGAAGATTTAGAACAACCTTCCAGTTGAATCCCTGGAAGGTTGTTCTAAAAGCAGCATTTAATTGTGAATTACAGTTAACAAAAATACTACCAAAAATAGCAAAGAGTGAGTCTGTGCACGTGTTTGTATGCATGTCTGTGTCTCTTTGTGTATGTGGTTATCTAAGTGTACACATATGCTTGTGTGATTCTTGGGTGTGAGGGTACTAGACAATAAATCCATTTTTCTGGAAGAAATGTAAAGCATGGGCAAAGATTCCATTGCAAATCTTCATAAAAATAAAGAATTGATAATACTGTAAATGTATACAAGCCCTTTCAACATTTTCTGAATTTTATGCTGGCCTTAGCAGAAACAAACGCCCTTGTGAGGAATTCCTAGAGCTGTGGGACACAACTACTGATTTAAGTGTCACAGTGTAGAATATCTGTCTCCAAAGGTTCACTCTCCTAAATTTCATGGACTCTCATGTTTCCAGTATTACATCCTAAGCATAAAATGGTGCAATCATCTAGAAGAGTCTAGAGTCTAGAAAAGAAGTGGATGAGGCTTTTCACATATTTTTCCAGTGATTCATCCAATTAGGTGTGACACCTAGATTTCGTCCTTTCCTTTACTTGAGCCTGTGTCTTCCTTTATGAGGAGAGAAATTGCAGATAATAGTTAATTAAAAAAGAATCTCACTAAAAGGGTCTGTTCTTCATTTTAAGTGCCAGTGAAATACTCAATTTGTCAGAGAAGGAAAATGAGGATAATTTTGTCTTACTATTAGATATTTCATCTTGGAGTGAGGGATCTTGGAGGTGAGAGATTTAATTTTTTGAATGAATTTTATTTATTTTTATTTATTTTCTCCTAAATATCTTGTGTCAAATAGTGTCTGAAATACACACTGGTTTCAGGTCTTCCCTCTTAGAAGTGAACCTTGTCATTAGTAGGGTACAGATTCATGATGTCTTACCATTTAGTCTCTCCTGTGCCTTCAAAAAGAAAGTGTGAAACATTTTAGTTCAGAATGTCCTAGAGCATAGTAGGAACATTATCTTGCTATGTTTAAAGTCACTATAACTCATGCTATGTTTGAAATTACTGGAATAACAGTTACTGCAGATCATAACTACCCTAGGATCAGGGATCTCATATCTGTGGCTAAATCATTACACATTGAGTTTACATCACAGACAGCTTTTTGTCTTTTAACAGAGATCAGCAAATCACTTATTTAGGGATACTGCATCTAGAAAAAATTGTCTTAGGTTTCTTAAACATATTCCATTCCTTTAGATGAAGACTTCCTTAAGAGTTGTACAAAATTTCCAGGAGACAAGAAAATAAAGTATGATTTGTGAAAGAATACCTGCTTGCCACCCTGAAGTACTGGATGCAGCTCTCTGGTTTGTATTTTCTCAAGGGTATCTGCAGCATCTCTCCAGCCGATAAACAACTCCCCATTTATTGTCAGCAATTTGTGAGCACACCAGTCACTGCATCTTTGATGTGACTGAAGCAGCAGGGCCTGTCATCTCTAGGAAGTAACTTTAGACTATCTGTTCTGGTTTGGTATTTGTTCTTCAAAAATGCTGATTACCTACAGCATGAGGTGCAGGGAAAACATCTTTGAATCTATACAGGAATCCAATTCATGGTCTGAAATCTGAGGAAAGCAGATCACTTGAGAATCCAAATAAAGATATTACAAGTTAGTTCCAGAAAGAATCTGAATGAGAGTAGACATAAAATGGGCCTAATATTCTTAATTCAACTAGGCAGTAAGAAATAAATGGTCCTATTTAACAGGTAGATAATATAATAAATAAAAATAATTAAAAAATATTAATAATCCAAAATAGGGGGAAATATTAAAATTATTTGCTGTGTTCTCTGTTTTAGCTTAAGATTAGGATTTTAATTTAAACCAAATTTAAAATTTTTACTGGTTTACTTTTATTTTACTTCTCACTTTCCACATAGATTTTTTTTAGCTTGTTATATTTTTTAGGGCGTGTCTTTGAACTGAACGGTAAAGGAAGTTGCAGTGGACGTGGGAGGTGGAGATTTAAATCCATCAAGTCTTGAATTCAGGGACTTTCTGAGCGAGCGTTTGGGATTTTTTTAAGCCTTGACTAGACAGAAACACTTTGAGAAACTATTTCTTGAAGACAAAGTCAGAAATCTATTTTCATGGGGATTTTTTTGGTTTATGTTTTGGTTTTTTGTTTTTAATTTTTTATTTATTTATTTCCTCCCTTCTGCTGCAGCAGTCCTATTTGAGGGGCTCAAAAAAGGGGTAATCAAAACTCTTTATCATAGTGAATAATACTTAGAGCAGTTATTTTTTTGTTACTTTTTTAACAGCAACCATTTTTCTGATAATGATGCAATCTTTTTTAACAACACGGCTCTTCCATCTCACTATGATCACCAGATTCAGAACACACCGGTGTTGAGGGAAGGCAGATGGCTGCAGTTCCCAAGAGCTCTCTGAGGCACGTTTTCATATGTAAAATGTACATCTGTGTGGTATATATTCTCACTGATTGCCATGTATTCAAGCTGTTAATTTGAGGGAAAGCCCACTCTCATAGTGTGTCCATGGCTGGTAGATTATGGCTGTGATCTGGCACTCACAGTTCTTGTTTACTAAAAAGGTAACACGTTTTGCTGTAGCAACTCAATGTTAAAGGGCTTTTTGAGGGCTTGTTTCTTTCTTTGTTTTTTGTTTCGTTTTGTTTTGTTTTGTTTTGTTTGTTTTTTGTTGTGGTTGGGTTTGGGTTTTTTGTTTGTTTTGTTTTGTTTTGGTTTTGGTTTCTTTTTAAACAGGAACTTGACATTACTGATTTAATAGTCTTTTTCTCTAAGATTGTGGTTCAGTCCACTTTGTGTTTATATTTTTCTTTATAGGTTCTGTGCCTTTGACCTTGGTGTTCTTCCAAAGTCCATTAATTAATTTGAACATCTCCAAAACAGACTTAGAAAAAATAAATGCTGTGAGCAAGCATTGCCTCTCTCTGTTAATTGAGTATTTCTCAATTGAAGTAACTTTGTGCTTAATTTAATGCTTGTTCTTGCATAATTTTTTTATAAAGGTTTGCAAACTCCCAGTACTCAAAGCTAATAACAATAATGGGTGTCCAGAGCAGCAGCTCTCCCTGACAGCTTCACATTTTTGCAAATGCTTCAAGTGCGCCGGCTTTCTGCTTTTGCTAGTTTCTTCACAAACATTTGTAACTGAGCAACAAGAGCTCCCAGCGGGTCCAGCTCTGCCATCCCTGCTGCTGTTTGGTGCCTGAGGTGCTCGGGAAGCAGCTGTGCTGACTAAGGGGAAAACCAAGGCAGCAGGGGATGTGGAGTCCAGGGAAGGTAGCCCACCCATGGCCCCACTGATGCTAGGGATGTTTCTGTGTGCAAGTTAGCAGTGTTCTGAGGTATCACTTTGTTCTCCTGCTGTAGTTCAACTTGCTCGAAGAAGGCATTCCTCAAAAATAGCTTTCTGTGAGAATAGCTGTGACCTAACTCTGCTGAGTGCAGCTGTGCTCTTAATGCTGCATGTTGTACCAAGGCATGGTCCTGAAAGCTGGTGTTGGCACTGCTTCAACATGGCCTGCTTTTGGTTTTTTGCAGAGGCTGTGGTGTCGTAGCCTTCCCCCTGTGTGAAACCCTGTCCTGAGATCAATGGAGTCCTGTGTCCCATGCCTTGAGACCCTGAGATCGATCATCACTCCTAAGCTCAGGAATAATGCTTCCCAGCAGAGAGGAAGTCAGGCAGAATCACCAGAAGTCCTGAATGGATGAACAGGGAGCTATGTGATTAATTCAAAGATAAATAGAAGCCCACAGAGAGGATGGAACCAAAGACAGGTAGTCTGTGAGATATACAGTTGGATTGTCCAAGCAGTCAGCAATCAGCGTAAGAAAGCTGCAGCCACGATCAGTTTAAGAAAGCTGAACCCTTCAATGTGGGCAGGGACATGAAGAGCAACAAAGGCTTCTGTAGTTATGTTGGTGATAAAAGGAAGATTAGGAAAAATGTGGGGCCTCTCTGGGACGAAGCAGGAGGCCTGGTGACCTGGGACATGAAGACAGTTGAGGTAGGCAATAACTTTTTTTGCCTTAGCCTTCATTGGGAATAGTTCCATCACACCACCCATGTCACAGGCAAAGAAAGGGACTGGAAAAATGAAGAATTGCCAGCTGTAGAAGGAGATCAGGTTGGAGGCCATCTAAGTAACTTGAAGGTGCACAGCCCTAGAGGACCTGATGAGATGCATGTATGGGTCTTGAGGAACAGGTAGATGAAGTGGCTAAGTCATTACCTATGGCTAAGTCACTATCTATCATATTTGAGAGGTTATGGTAGTCCAGTGAAGTTCTCACCGTCTGGAAAAGGGGAAACATAACCCTCACTGTAAGAAAGGAAGACCTGGAGCCAGCCAGTCTCACCTTGGTACCTGTCAAGAATGTGGAGCAGATCCTTCAGGCAACTGTGTTAAGGGACAGGGAAAATAAGGAGGTGGCTGATGACAGCCAATATCAAGAGCTTCAGTAATAGTCCAACTCTGCAACTTCCAACATAACAAGAATGTGGATCTGCTGGAGACATTTATGAGGAGAATCCTAAAGATGATCAGAGAGATGAAGACAGGCTGAGAGAGTTCAATTTTTTCAGCCTGGAGAAGAGAAATGTTCAGGGACACCATATAGCAGCCTTGCAGTACCCATAGGGGCCTGCAAGAAAACTAGAAAGAGACTTTTTACGAGAACATGTAATGATGGAAGAAGGGATAATGGATTTAAACTGAAAAAAGGTTAATTTGGATTGGATGTAAGAAAGAAATTCATTATTTGAGGGTGGTGAAACACCAAAACAGTTTGCCCAGTGAAGCTGTGGATGTCCCATCTTGAGAAGTTATCAAGGCTAGGTTGGATGGGGCTTTCAGTGAAAGGTGTTCCTGCCCATAGCACAGGGGCTGAAACTAGATGATCTTTAAGGTCTCTTCCAACACAAATCATTCTAGAATCAAGTTGGTTTTTTAGTTCTTAGTCTTAATTCTTAGTCCTCAATAAGGAGAAAAGCACTTTCAAACACATGCCAGTCTCTCTTCTTTCCACTGGTGCTTTTCCAGTTGTTTCTAAAGGAAAAGAATTACAGTACTGTAATTAACTCCCTGATCTGGGAGTGTTTCAATGATAAACTTACAAGTACTCAGGAACTCACTATTACAGCAATTTCTATGAATTGCACTAGGATTACATATGCCCCTTGAAAAGACCAAATTCTTGTCTGAAAAGGCCTCACTAGAAACCTGTTCATCATAAGAGAACTAATTTAAAAATTCAGTGGAAAATAATGATAGAATTTTTCAGAATAATTTAGGGAATTAATAATTTATGATATATAAATTTCTAATGGATAGTTATATTTGGGAATCAGAAAGTGGAAAGCATATTGTTTTAGCAGAGGAATAATACAAGATAAAAAAAGCTATGTCACTTTTGCTAAATGAAAATATAAAAGGATCAATCTGAATGTACTGTATCAATTTGTTTGTCAGTAGTTGTTCCAGGTGCATAGATATGGGTTTTCTTTGCTTCTCTATTAATACACTTTGTGCATGTTAAGGGTTCTATATACCCTGCACAAAGCCTGAGCTTTGTTGAGGCTCAGTAAGCCTCACATGGGAACACACATTTTGTACTGGTCCCATACATGATGTAGTTTCACCTAGAAAAAAAATCAGCTACAAATGTGATAAAATTGTAAGACAGGAAAACATATCACTAAGGAGCAAAATCATTCAATATATTGTCTAGGTTAGAAAGCAAAATTTATTCCTTAGTATTTTCATTTTGTAAATGTGACTTGCAAAACTTGGGAAAGCTCAAAATACAAATAACTACAAAACCTGAAAACTATTACATTAGAGTTGCTCTCTGAATTTCGCTTTAAATGGTCTGTGTTCCTATCATGGGCGACCATATAGTCAGAGACTGTAGGGTTAGAGTCTCTAGAAAAAGTTGGATTCTGTCTTTCAGCAAAACTAGATAGCTGATCAATGATGCAGGGGATTAATGACAACAGTGTAATTCCTTCAACAGCAGAATTTACTTCTAGGTAAGTAGATTTCCTATCTTCAATCTCAAAAGGAAGGTGTAGAGCTAAAAAAATAAGTAGCTAGATGATTAATAAAAAACCTTAGAACTGCTTTTGGTGGCTGTCAGAACAACATTCTCATCTCCACATTGCTATACATCAGTTTGGCTGTTCTTAAATGTACCTTAAAATTACTACATGAGAAGATTTTGATTCACAGGATATCCTGAAGCTCAGAAGGTGTGATAAGTTCTTGGTTCTTTCAGTGGAAATTAGTTTTTCTGAGCTAGGAGTGCATTCAGTCTCGTAGCAGATCTTTGAAAGTACAGCTTATGAAGACCAACATTTCTGTCACTGTGTCCCTTCTGTCTGCAAAACTCTGTCACAAAGAGGTCACCATCCTAATTCATTGTCCTGGTGCAGACCAAAGTGATGGCAGAAGACATAACTGCTACATCAAAGGCAGGCGTGCTCTGCCCATGTCAATGTACTCACTGAACCGAGCACTGCTCATGTTCAGTCCTTCTGCACCACTTTCATTTTTTTTGAAAACAACATATTGATTTTATTTTCTTCCAAGAAAAATTTCTGAGCTCAGTAAAATGGTTACCAGAGAACAAAATGATAACTTTTATACTCACTGAATGACTTTTTTTGCTCTTGGAAAAGTAGTAGTATCCAAAAGTTGTCAAAAGTTGGCATACTTAAATATGCATTCATACATATTAGAGTATTTTTAAACTATTACTGTATTTGAATGTATTTATCAGCTCTCTTTTTAAAATGAGCTTTCTCTAATATGTGTCATGTATCTAAGCTTTAAAAAAATTACTCATTTTAGTATTAATCAGAATCACCTCTTATAAACTGGAGAAAGCATCCCCTACAAGAAGAAGGGTGACTTCTTTAATATTTTTTATCCCAAGATGTGGATGAATGGAAAAAATACAGTCAGGGTGATCTAACAATAGGTGATTTCTTACAGGGTTTATTTTCTTGAGCATCAGCCAGTGATATGTATTGAGTATTTTGTAAAGAAGCCATTTATTTTGAGCCAATATAGGGGGTGAACCCACATTGCTTAACATCACAACATTCAGTTACAACTGGTTTGGAATTTTGACTGTTTACAGACAAGTTACAGTGTGAATTTTCACTGTGTGAAATTAATCACATTGACTGTTAAAAAAATAAAAGATTAATTGGTTTTATATAGTGTTTCTTGTGGTAGCTGTTAAAAATAGATAACCAGAGGCTAATAGATGTTAATGGTCCGCTTCACTATTAAAAAAAATCAATGTTTCTTGGATACAGAAAATATTATTGCATTATTTTGCTTATAAGTGTTTGATATGAAAATATCCAAACAAGTAAGTCTGCATTCAAAAAGTCACCTTTGTTTTACCAGCTTTTAAAATTTCATGCTAAATTTGAACAATATTTTCCATGCAAAAAAACTTCGCACTTCAAGAAAGGAGAAAACTAGGCATGTTACTATTTGCCTTTCAATAAGAGAAACAGATAATCAGTTTTTATTATTTTCTTAATATATTATTTTACATGTATTTGTGTATTTTTAAGGGCCATATTATCTAAGTTACCTTTCCACAGCTATTATATATTACTTTTAAACTTGTTGGAGAGTAGTTAGATTTTCAAATGCAAGTAATTAAAATAGTGAGCTATTGAGTTATTGATGAATACTGAGCTATTAATCAAGCTAAAAAATTCTACAATCAGGGTTCAGTGCTCTGAAGCACTGTAAAATAATAGTATTTGTGTTCAGTGATGCAAGTAGCCACAATTAAGCAGTTCACTTGACAAATGAGATAGTTCACTTTATTTTGCACTTAATTGAATTGTACATGCTTGGTCACCATTGTCTCCTTCCCTTTACTTTTGGTTTCTAGCCATTTAAACATACACATTTATTAAAGAGAGAGTAATTAAGTTGAGTTGGCCATTGGCTCTGGAAATGCAGATATTAAGAGTAAAAATCTTGTGCAGGGTAAAAATCATTATTATCCCTCTAGAAAAAAAAAAACCACCTTACTTTTTAAAGAAAAAGTTGGATAAGCATTTAGGACTCTGCCACAAACTTAAAACAAATGTGAAATGGAAAAAACCCCTCTGGGATGTTGATATTAAATCACTATTACCAAGCAGAAATATAAAGACATTGTTTCTTCACATTTTATTTTAGTTACCATTTCAGCAGATCTGTCTCACATTACTGTCTTGTATCCTTTTCTTTCTGTGTCTACAGTCGTCTTATTAAGATTCCCAATTTGTAACATATCACTTACTTTTGTTTGTTTGTTTGTTATGTTTGCTTTTAACAAACTGTGGCATTGAAAACCCAAGTCCTGTGTTTCCTTCCAAGATCCCAAAAAAAGGTATTTTTAGTCTGGATGGGAGAAACATGTTAATAAAATGCAAATATTTTTAATAGAAGTAGGAAAATAGAAAGATAGTTGTAACATAGTGGTTACTTTTTCCAATGTCTCTTACTGAAATACGTGATCTCAAAATCTACTAGATTCCTCCAAGAATTTAATTGCAAACAGCTACAGAATACAGGTAGAATGCAGGCGTAACGATGAGATATTTGTAGGTAAGACTATAGCTGGCACCAACAGACAGGGTTTCATGAGACAATTGCTTTCAAAGTGTGAGGACTTTTTTATGATTGAGGAGTACCATGCTTTGTTTGAGAGAATTAAGGCAGGCATACAATCTGTAGTGCAGGGTGAGTAGCTTGCTGAATTATGTTTTGTGGAGCATGATGCCCCTGGACTCTCAGTTAATTCCTGTATAAGAATTTTACATTTGTTGAAAAGGTCATGAAGTTCTGGGTATGTTTCTCCCAAGAAAGACCCAGAGAAGTGCACCTGCAGTTCTCTTTGAAAGTCACTGGGAAGATCAGTGGTTCCATATCGTTTCCTGAGCATGTCAACAAAAGGCACTGATGGCGTGCTGTTTCTTTCTCCCACTGCAGGCCCTACCAGTGTGGTCACTGCTCCCAGTCTTTCTCCCAACCTTCAGAGCTGAGGAACCACGTAGTTACGCACTCCAGCGACAGGCCTTTCAAGTGTGGCTACTGCGGTCGTGCCTTTGCTGGTGCCACAACACTCAACAATCACATCCGGACACACACTGGGGAAAAGCCCTTCAAGTAAGTACTTGAAGCCAGCAGCCTTTGCCAGCTGAGATTAGAGAGGAAAATTTATTGCTGCTGCTCAGTAGCATCCCCAGCTCTCGGCAGAGGTTTTCTTGAAAGCCAAGACTACCAGATAAAACAGGTAGTGGTGAAGCTAAAATCAGAACTAAAACAGATTTGATTTTGGGTTCCTTGACAGCCCTGAACAATTTTCCATTCTCCGATGAGATCTTGATTGTTTTAATTAAGTGGCAAGCTGCTGCCTGAGAACCACGGTTGAAAATACCATGAAGACTGGGACAGGTCATGCTGTAAGAACATTAATACAATTCCTAGATGTCTGTAGGTTGAGGCAGATGGAACTTCAAGTTAAAGCTAATTTGACTCTGGTTAAATATGGGGGAGAAGTGTGCATCTTCTTTTAGTCACAGAATCATTGCATAGAAAATGCAACTCTGACTTGAGACATAAGTTTTGTAAGATCATAGTAGTAAATTGATAGTGCTCAGCTTTCCAAGATGTATAAAAAACCCCTAACCTGGTCAAGACAGTTCTTAATTAAACATACTTTGCCTATTTCTGCAGTTTATGCTTACTGAAATTTAAGCTAAGCACACCCCTGAGTCTCAGAAATTTTTCCCCTATGCTCACCTCCATCTACAGCACAGTTGATCCAGGCTTATTTTACCTTGTTGTGCAAGACTGCCTACTTAACAGGAAGTGTTCTGCAAGACAGAAGAAATACTTCCCATATTTGTATCTTTTTCTTTGCTGAATTGGCAGACCCAGATTGTACATATATTGTACCTAGAACAATCCCTCTCGGGAGGAAAAATAATATATCAATATCAACATATAATGTATTGATATTGTTTCTTTTGGAACCTGCCTGAATGTTCCTAGGAAGAATGGGAATAAGTGTAGAAGAGGGTGTGTATCTCTCCCAGTTCTCCAAGTGCTGTCTGTTCTGTCTACTTTTCTCCTTTTGTCTTTCTTTTCTACTTTTGCCATACTGTGCTTTCTGTCTGGTTAATGTAAGAGAGCTCAGTTATAGGGCCTGTCAGAACCCCTCATAACAATCCCGACAGAGATACCGGTGGACAGGCTTTGCCTCTATATATGGTTGGAACAAAGAATGGCCTCCATCCATGTCTTTGCTGGCAGCAGGGGGACAGAGCTGGAACAAAATGCTGCATATCCAGTACAGAAGAGGTTGCACAGCAAAAATCATGGCTAGGATAGTGTTGTAGGAGGCAAAACATGGAAACTCAGAACATCTAAATATTGACTTCTCTTGAGCCAGTATGTAGGATGCTCAGAGCCCGTAGAAAGTGAACCAAAAATGGTGTGAGCAATCAGATTGATTTTATCTAGTTGCTCTGTAAATAGATTTTAGTAATTAATGGAAGAGGTTTCCGGGTCAAAATGGAAAATAGATTTCGTTTAATGTTAATGTGTTACTTATGTGTAACCTTGTTGACTCCACTTAATTTTTTTCCTTAACATCCTGTTTTTGTCATGTTTCCAATAGACCTGCTATTTTGCCCCATTTAGAGTCATTATTTTTCCCCTTTGGTTTAGCAATTTTTTTTCCCCTTTTCCAAAATGGTCTTGATTACAGCACAATTTCATCTGTGAAAGGGCTTAATGCATGCACTACAATTAACCAGTTGTCTGGGATTTGTTTGGGTTTTTTTGTTGTTTTGTTTTGTCCTGCTTATGTGGAAGTATTTAAATATTCCAGGATGGATCCACCTATTTTTAAAGTTGCAGGGCAGAGGAACAAAAAATGTATGCTCTGTACTGCTTCTTTATGATATCCGGCATAATTTCAATCTTGGAAGATGTTTATTTAGTTTCTTCCTTAAGCTCAACAAACAGTGCCAATTTCTATCTGTAAGACTTGTTGAAGTACTCACAGTAAGCTGACTAGTAATTTCACATGAAGCTAAAACTGGAGCTGCAGATCTTCCCATCACTGCTAGTCAGATAAGAGGGCACATGTGCCTTGATCCTGCAAGCTGTACAGAAGGGCAGATTTGCCTCCCACGCAGGACTGCTTGCATTTGAGAGAGGAGGGGCAGAAAACTTATGCAGAAACTGATCTACACTCTCTTCTGGAAGAAAAAGAGAGAGCTGCAGCTCATCTTGATGTCTTATCACCATTTAGATTCTCTTTTGAAAAAGGGGTTCATGAGACCAGGTAGTAAGAAAGTTTGGAAAAAAAGTCCTCAACAAACTCTAGTAAAAAAAGAACTATAAATGGGACAAACAAGATTTCTGACTCTTGATCATGCAATGTAGTTTTTAAGTATTTATTTACAATGGAATTTAGAGTGTACACTTACCAAAAAAAGTGTGAGATGGAAAAGTTCATTGAGATACGATTTTTGTACCTCAAAAAATCTGTATTTGTGTTGGTGCACACACTTCTGTTGACTAACAATTTTACTATTAGAAAGAATGACCATGCGTGGATAGTGATAAATTACTTAAATTCTAGCTGTTATTTTAAAAATAACAGGCATAATTTTGAAGGTGTTCCTAAATTAATTTCTAAATTTGCTCTTGCTCTGAATGCAATCTCATTATTTCTAATTAAGTAAGGCAGTTAGTTTGTAAGACAAATTACAGTGAGTGTGGATTAAGCTGACAATCTTAAACACTGAGTATGTTTGTATGCATATTATTTTCTCAAGTTGGTTTAAAAAATTGTGAACATGGGGTAACAGTGTCTAAAAATATTTCAAAATAATTGTGGTGTAAGAGGAAGTTTGTGATTGGTTACAAAACTTATTCTCTGAGAAGGTGTTTTCTTTGTAGGTCCTAGGTAACTGGATATATGGTGGAAGACTTTTCTATTTGCTTTTCATTAAGATAACAATGCTAAGTGAGGTTATCTGTAGTCAAAGCTTTAGCCGCATTGCCTGGACTGCAGGTCCAGTTAGAAGGGATTTCTTTTCATGTCATCACAGGCTATCAAGCCAGCGTCAGCACTGTAAAGTTTTTGTGTATTCTTATCTTACTGAAGTCTCCACTATGGCTGCTAGTCTGGGAGCAAAGCTCTTAAGTAAATTAAAAGGTAGGAGAAAGAGGAAGATTATTTGTCACCTCCCTTTTCTTAAGTTCTTTTCAACACTTCCCACTTCCATTTCAGTAAAATTAAAAAATACTTAAGGGACTTGCCTGCAGAATCAGGGTTATGCAAAGATCTAATCTGCCAGATTCAAACAAAAAGAATTAGAGGAAAGATTCTTTCAGCTTGCAATAGCTCAGGTGTTTTTAATTTATTCTTATTGAAATATAGAACTGTGGAACAGTCATTTCAGGTTGAATATTGTACCTGCAGTGACATCTCAGCTTTACAATATTTTTTTGTGGTTTTGGTTTGGTTTTTTTTAACCCCTTCAAATGAATTTAAAATGTAGTGTTAAATGCTCTTCTTGAATGAAATCCTAAAGTGCTTATTTTGAAAGTATCGAATAAAGATTTCCCCCCTAAAATAGACCCTCATTTTCTTCCTTCAAAAAATTCCACAGAGGTTAACATAAATGTGCAAATTAAACCAATCCTATCTATAATCCTTAAAGCACTGTGAAGCAAACAAGCAGATCAGTGATAATGAGGGCTATCTAAGCAAAATCACAAAACAGAGTACTGTAGAAATATTCAAAACCTCTCGATGTTCTTTGTGAATATAAGAACAGTTCTGTTTCCACCTCCACTCAAGCAAATCATATAGGGAAACCCTATGGTGGATTGAAGTCCTGTGTTTGAGGGGATTGAATGCTGTAGTACATTGGTCCTTACAGTTACAGTGAAGGCACACACACATTGTAAAACACACATGGATCTAGTTTTCGTTGATGGTATCTAATTGTTTGAGGACTTTGGAATTCCTTCTTTGGATCTACATTGTGTCTGGGGCTGTTTAAATTACTCTCAAATGCCATCAAATGACCCCAATTGGAAATTAAGCTGTATCTCAGTTAATAGGTATCATTATTGGCAATACATGTATCTGCACTTGAGGCTTAACCAAAATTTGATATGTCTAGAAGTCAGGCTTGGGCTCATGGTGACTTTGTGGGTGATCACATGAGAGATGGACTCTTTTTCCTTTCTGACAGTTTTGACTACTGTTCAACTTTCCAACAACATATATATGGCTTATAGTACAGAAATATGCACACAAAAACCTACACACAAAGACTCATCGATCTCATAGGCTTATGGCAGTTGTTATTCTGCTATGTTGGGCTGGGAAAGAATGGTTGATAAAGGGAGAGAGTACATCATAATTCAAGAGAAAAATATTCCTGCTCTTCCTCCCATTCCTACCTACTGTGAGATAGTAATGCCGACTGCTATGACATTATTATCTTCACCTTTTCTATCACTTTGTATCCAGCAACAACTTCTGTGGACCATGTTGAAAAGAAGAGTCAGGAGCCTATTACAGATCTCTGTCCATAAGCCAGGTACTTATATATATGAAAAACTATAGTCCTGGAAACACCATCCACATCATTTGGAAGTGCCTAGACAATCCTCGGTACCTTGGGTACTAAAGGAACATCTGAAGGTTACCCAGGTACAAGAAAAAGACAGGGAAATCAGGCTTTATCCTAACTGGTGTCCAAGGGCTGTGTAAGCACAGACAGCAAAATCTGACCCTCATCAACATTTGGCATCCACATCCCTCCTATTCAAAGGGTGGATGCTTGTAGCAAGAGATTTATTCTTTTTCTGTTCTCTCTTTAGCATCCTTCTTTCCTGTGCCTTTCTGGTAGTGTATCAGAACAGCCTGTACCTGGGAAGTTAGAGCACTCATATGGCAGAAGAATCTTGTGGGTAAAGGGTGAGAACTTGCATTTTAAAGAAATACCGTAAGCCTTGCGCTGAGCTTTCAAGAGCATTGCAAGGTGGTGAGTGAATGCAGTGCCCAGCTCTAGCCTCCGAGATAAGCTCCAGAAAGGATAAGGAAGCCTGTCACAGCTTTGTGCCCAATGGTTTCAGTGAGTAACTTTGTCTCCATGACTGATGGTGCCTGGACACCCTGATGCCTTGTATTTCATTTATGTGGCCAGACTTTTACAGTAAGGTGTTGCCACATGTGATTTTGCAGGTTATTTTGCAACTGTATCACTTACAGCTTGGTTAGGCAAGGATTTGAGCCTCCTATTAGTCAGCAAACAAAGTACTTGTCTTTGTAGACATCAAAATAACAAAACTATCAAGTTCAAGTAGATGGTAATATCTCACACAGACTAAGTTAACCCTCCAGCCTTAAAATTGATTCTAATGCCTCTGTGATAGATATATATGTATGTATATAAAAATAATACAATAATTTGCAAGTTTGTCAGGCAATGAAATGTAGTATATTTTGACACACTCATCCAGTAACTAATCAGTTTTCTAATAAACAATCAGCAGTACACTAATGTGTCATCAGCACTTCAGGAGCTCTGGAGAGTGGATGATCTGCACATAGACGTTAATGAATACCCAAAAAATCATTAAGTAATCAATACTTCTGAGTTATTTTCATTGAGCTGATAGGTCTGATACATTAAAGCTGACACTTTACATTTGTCAAGATCACAGTGCAGTTTTTAACAGTGGAACAGGATGCTAAAAATATTCCATGAAAGACAATCAAAGAAACACAACTTAGAAGTGTTGACATTTTAGATTGGGACAGTAACGTGGATGAATGACTGGGTAATGTCTGTGCTAGATATTCCTGAAGAAGAACTTTATTAATAAAATTTACTAATGTGAAGAACACCCACAATTATGCATATGTAAATATCTTCCTTTTTTATTATAAGGAGCTAGGTCAGTTACAGTTTACAGTTCACTTTCTATCATTCACATCAGGAGAGAGAGAAAGATTAATATGACTTAAAGTCCTTTGTTTTCCTTACTTATCCTTTGAAGGTGAAGAAGTCATCGTTGTGATAATTTTATGATAATCTTCTTTGAAGATAAAACATCACACAATACCATCAAATCAAAGATGATTTTTGGAGAAAACACAATACAAGAGGAATATGCTGCATCCATATTCGTAACTCATCAAACACCCCTCTCTAGTGTTCAGAATGCAAAACAAAAGGGCATTATTTGGGAGATTAAATACATATATTGTCTTTAAGAGCAGGGATAAGAGATTTATTCCAAGGTAACAATAATCCCTCTCCTGTCTCTTCCAAAATTCAATCACTTTGTTCATTTATTCACACATTATTTTTATTGCAGATTTTGATTCTCTTAAGAGAGGTCAGGGTAGAAGGATAAGTGAACATAAAAGACAGTGAAGCAAACACTGGTGACTGTGATGAGTTCTTGCTCAATCCACAGATTTCTCAAATAGTGTGGATGTTGTCAGGTAATTAAGTAACCACTAACTCTGTATGCCTACTTAAAATGAACCCCACTAACATAATCAGATCAGATAAACAAAGAGTTTTCTCTTATTCTAGGACTGAATGATTATTGCTTTGTGATTTCTCATCCTCCAATAGGCAATTGTGGTTTTTAAATTAGCAGAAGGTGAAATTCTATTTGTCATCAATTTCTCTTAGGGGTTACAGAGCAGAAAACTGCAGACAATCTGCTTCTTTGATGGCTCACTCCTAAAAATCTCTTTTTGTTCTTTATCTATTTGAACTGACAGTGATCAGAGCTACAGCAGGACAGGCCTCTCTGGAGAAATCACCTTCCCCCTGTCTATTGACAGATTCCTCTGTTCTGAATCAGACAGGCCTTGTCCCATCATAGGCATCAAGGCCTTGGAAGTAGCCACCAATTAAACCTCTTGAGCCAGTAAAATCTGAAGCCACTTTTGAGTGTCTGTTCTGATTAGGCAGGATGTGACAAAGCCCATCACCCTCCTCCCAGAGCAGTTCCCTGGTCTCAATTTTCTCTCTTGCCTTCACCAGGTGCGAGAGGTGTGAGAGGAGCTTCACACAAGCTACCCAGCTGAGTCGACACCAGAGGATGCCCAATGAGTGCAAGCCAATAACAGAGAGCACAGAATCAATTGAAGTGGATTAACTGATTGACTGGTTGGAATTAAACTGCAAGGAAAGTCATGATTAAATGTCACGGACACTTAAGCAAAACCAAAGATTTCCTCTGAGCAACTTTCAATCAGTCCCAGAAAACCAAAAGCAGTAATAAAATAAGTAAGATGTTAAGAGATATTGATCCTGGCATGGAAGTGAGACCAGGAAAGAGATTATTTATTTATGACTAGGGATGAGTCTTATTTCAATTGACAAGTTACTTGGGGCTGTTAACATTTCAAGTCCCTCCATGTATTGCTTTAATTCTAAAAGCCTTTATAAAAGTTATTTAATGCCAAAGTGAGGAATCTCAAGGGTTACTCTGCTCATAGTTATGACCAAGAATGCACATGGACTTGTTTGTTGTTGCACCTTTTTTTGTAGCATGACTCAAAGGACCCAGATGTAATCTGTACATTTGGCTAAGTTGATCGTGACATGGTTGTAATAGAAATTGCTGTGTGGGATGGCAAGTGATCAAGAGCTATACCTGGGTCAGTGTCAGCCGCCTCAGACCAAAGGGCATTTCATTTCCATATCTCATGCCTCACACTCTGTGCACTTTTTCATGCAAGTAGTTTGCATTGGCATTGGCATAGATATTCGGGGGGGAGGGGAAGGAAAAAAAAAAAAAAGAAAAAAAAGGAAAAAAAACAAGGAATGTTGTATATCTGCAAATATATGTTATATAAAGAAACAAGTAGGAAAACTATGTTAAAGTAATAGAGCTTTCAAATTCAATCTAATAGCTATGAAAGGCAGAGGTGGTAGAAAGTATTTTAAACACTTAAGATTCAAGTATGTGTGCAAATCATATTATTAGGAGCAAAAAACCATGAAGATATTTTTTGTTTGGATGACTAGTTTAATGTCATGCTGATTTCTAGGAAATCTGATCAGAAATCCAAGCTGTAGTCCATTGATATTTTTATTCTGTTGGTTTGGATCAAATTGGAAATGCTCCTGTATTAGATGAAGATTTAAATATAGTTGGGCTGAGTTTCAAAACAAAAGCTAAATCTGAACTCAGACACTATGTAAATTTCTTGGAGGCTTCATAGTATTCACTTCATGGAAATTTGCCTGGTACAGTGAATGAAAGAAAGCCAAGATATTCCCAACATCAGTGTAAAAAGCTCAGATGTCATTACATTGGTTTGATCTAACAATCTCCATATTGTCTTTTTTTCATGTCTTTTACCTGTGATGTATTTCAGATTTCATGATTTTGTCTATGTTTTTCACTTCTAGAGACCAGCAGTGAGCAGTTTGTTTATGTATTGATTGTCTCAATGCTAGAGCTGTAGATTGATAAAAATGTAAAAAAAAAAATAAAAAAAGAAAAGAAAAAACCCCAAAAACACACACACACAGAGGGGAAAAAAAAAAAAAAAAAAGAGAAAAAAAAAGAAAATAAAAAAAAAAAACCACCACCACCAAGAAGGAAAACCTAAAGTGTTCTGAAGTCATGCTATATCATAAGGTAAAACTGCAAAATAAAATTGTGGAGATTATGGGGATTAAAACAGAATAATTCAGTTTTGCACCAAAACTGAAGTGCTGACTGGCTCATAAGGGCTCAGTTGATTATATTAAATATTTTAAACACATTTATGGGGATGATTTTAAATATGTAGAGAATTAAGTATCCAGTTCTTTAAAGGGCTAGACAGAATCAGCTTCAAATTTAATACCAGGTTCAGACCATTTATGAATCCTGCAGAGAGCTCAAGCAGAAAAAGAGCCTACAGTAAAATACAAATTCATTTAGAAGGAGTTTAAAAGCTAAGACATCCTTATTGCATGAGGTTCATTTGTTATATTGCAAAAACTGCACTGCAGAATCTGGAGTTTGCAAAGCTTTGCAGGAAATTACTTTGGGAGTATTTGTGTTCAGCTGTGTAAAATTTAAAAAACATTGTGGGGGATAAAAAAGATTTTTTTTATCATTGTTCTAGAAACTACCAGATTATTTCATAAAGAATCTTCATTCCTGTGAGTTTCCAGCTCTGTTTCTCAGTGCAGAGATAAGAGGAGTAAGCGATTCTGTCATCACTTGCCTGATTTTATCCTCAAAACTATGAGAAACTCTTAGCTACTATATAAATGTGTTTGTTTGTTTGTTTGTAGGTTCAATGAAGCATGGGAAGCTGGGTAGGAAGACTTGTAACGTAAAGGGGTCTATCTGAACACTATTTTGTTCCTAGCAAGGCTAATGAAACAGAAGAAACCAAAATCGGATCCTAAACCTTTCAGACCCTCATGCCTTGTAGTTCACATCTTCCCTTATTTAAGTGACTTAATCTAAAGTAACATTCTGGTGGGGCACCAACATTTAGTTAACATTTGAACAGCAGCTGTAGATCATTTCTGCAAGCAAATAGTTTAAAGAGAGAAAAAGAGAGCAGGAATTAATAAATAGAGAGAAAATGTCACACTCTGAAAAGCAGCTATGTTAGATCAGTGACTTGTGCTGTTGTATTATCTAACCGTGCCCTTGTGTTCAAGGAAGTGGTTAGTGACAGTGCAGAGCAATCCACTCCGTGCAGAAAGGAATTTGTAGTTAAATCCTGTAGTGCAAATAGTATGTAAGTATGTGCTTACAGATATTGCAAGTTTCCTGCTGACTACAGATAGGCTTACTTGTATGTTTTTTATTTAAACATGTGTCTAAATATTCTCCTGAGTGAGTATGAAGTAAAGATCAATTATTTCAAGATTTTACTGGATTTTTTAAAAAAATGCACTAGAGTAGTATGTCTGCAGAACTTTTTTTTTTCTTCAGAATAATTCTTTTTTGTGTAAATCACTATGTGTTGCCATGTGCCTAAGCACAATTTCAATTATTGTATTATTTTATACATGGCATTTTCACAACAGATTTGGCAGCATACAAAAGCAATACGGTGAAAACCCATGATTTCATAGTGGGATGATCTTGAATACAATGTTTGGCATTCTGTTACAACATAGCAAGAGTAAAACTAACATTAAGAAGCTAATACAACCCAAAAATCCAGTTCCTGCCTGCACTCCTAAATGCTGAGTGAATTTCAGCTCATGTACTGACAGAACAAATGTACATTTAGGTCTATTATGCATACAGTATGTGTTTGCACACAGTAAACTGAAGCAGTAAGTGTAGTACAATTATCTTTAAATGTAATGATTACGTGCCTACCATTTCAGAATTTCTGAAGCACTTGGCATCTCTGTTTTGTAGTATGCTAAAAAGACCAAGCTTTTGCTTTTGGGATTTTTTTTTTCATCCAACCCTGAACATTTTGGAAGTCATATTTAAAAATTGTGCCTAATTCTGATTTTTTTTTTCTTAGTGTGGAATTAAATTTTATGCATTCATAGAGTCATGCCTTTCAGAAATACTTTAGGTCCTTTGTAAACCTGCAGTTACAGCCCCTAAATATGATAATTTTTAATATAATTTGATTTTCTTCCCATGAAAGAAAACTGAGTTGGGAATAATGTAATAATTTCAGCATATGACATACTAGAAACTTACAAGCAATGATGTGTATATCTTTTTCTTTGGGTGACATCATCTCTCCTCTAATATTTATTTTTGTATGGTACCATTGCATTATGTGTACTGTCTTATAGCTGAAGAAATGATGTTATTTCAAACAAATAAATAGGTGAATGTCCAAAAGTAAGTCCTCATTGCTTTTGAGAGTCATCAGTTGCTATGGTTTTTTAGAAATTACAATTAGAACACTATTGTGTTCCATCCAAGTCCTTACTGTATATAAGATTCCAGAAAATGAAATATTCTGGGATTGCATGAAATTTATTTTTTTCTCTAGATTTTTGAAGTTTTAACATCATCAAGCTAGTCTGAAAAACTACATAAATCCACCCTATAGATGTAGAGTATGTAGAAGGGGTCCTGTGTTGTAATAAAAATACTTATAACACTGTAATTAGAAAAATAAACAAATGCTTGCATTTGTTAAACTTCATAAAATACATCTTTTTTACTGCAGAGGACCAACTAAGTCATGCATGTAACTGTATTCTTGTGGTATCAATTGTAAAGATTACATTGTGTTTAAATGAAAATAACAGGCACACATTTAAAAAAAAGATGAAGAAATGTAAATATATTTGTTTAATAAAACATTTCTATTACTGTACTCTAAGCCTTTGTCTTATGTTAATATTAGATATGGAATTTTGTGCATGCTGTGCAGAAAATCACTGTTTCATGCTGTAGTTGTCATCATCAGTTTCCAAAAGGTGTTTGTAACTTGGAAGTTGCAAACTGTTTTGCAGCAAGAGTGAGATCAAATTTAGTTTTCTTGTTCACTCGGTGTCACCTACTTCTGTTGTTGTTATGATGATGGCACGGTGCAGTCATATGCTCAACAACTGGAATTCATTTCATAGGTTATGATGGAAATCATGTCATACTGTAACCAAGTCTTTCTATTCTGTGTACTCGAGTGTGGGGGGGTTTATGGTTGATGGCCTGAGTCTTTTTTAGTTACCCGAATCCTGATTTAAAAGGATCACCATCTAGTGGACTAAGACAGAATTTCAAAATTCCAGTTGGTGTGATCTCTGAGCTCATTCTTTAAAAGTTGCTCTAAAACCAAAGCTAAAAGCAATAATCATACTCCACTACAAGGGACCTTCAGTGCCTTTTTTGGCATTATTTCATTGTTGTTGTGTATGTTGAAGAGGAGCGACTCGTTCACTAAGTCATCCCCTGTTCCACTTGAAAAAATATCACTTAAGTATGAGAAAAATGTATCAGCTTCTATCATTTTTCATGCTATATGACCTTTAACATAGCACAAGAACCACCATGGTAGAATAATTGTGCAAAACTACTGTACTTGAGAAAATACTCAGGTAAATGGGCCAGCAGACTGCCTGCTGGTTTGCAAGTAGCAGGGATAGTCAATCATTCGAGCCAAGCTCCTATGCATCCAAGGAAAGTTCTTTATAATAAGAAATTGTATTGAGTCATGCTGTATGAGATTATATCACCAAACCCACATAATCTGTGATGGGTTAATGAGACACAAATGCCTAAAGGGGGTGGTGGGTGGAGGAGTGCTTTGGCCGATGGCCCAATCTATGATGTAAAAGAGTCCTGGGGTCCACCGTTCTGAAACTCCTTGGGTACATGATTTAGAAGAGGTGAGGCTCAGGTCTGCTAATACTTTTATTTTAATGCATTTACTGAACTTTTTTAGTTTGGCTGAGGACTAGGAATGTGCTGCTTCTTTACTTTTGTCTCTGAATATGTTTACTGAGATACAGGGAAGAATCAATCCTGTATTAAAATGCAAAAGACCAGCAGAACAAAATAGCATCAGTTTTATTGTTTGGTGGTCGTTTTTTATCGAAATAAAGTGGACCCTTCTTCCCAAAGAAATACACAAAAGACCAGCAGGGTCTGAGTCACTGCACACCCTATTTAGGCAGCCTCCTTGGCATCACATGGAATCTACCAGTTAAAACAAGTCCAGCGACATCCTAACACGCAAAAAAACCACAAACCCAAGCTACACTTGAACTGATGACACACAGATGTTGAAGCTGCACTCTGACCTCCATGTACTGAATGTTGACTCTCACAGCCTCAGATGTCTTTTGCTACTTGCTAAAGGACAGTCAGTAAAACAGTTTGACAGCAGACTGGGACAATCTCATGTTGCATGGTTGCTGGGGACCTGATAACCCTTTGGACTAAACCAATATAATGTGGGGTGCTTAACATGCCCAGTTATCTGGTGAAATATGAATCACTTGCACAGGTGTAAAACAAACTAAGAAGACCACAGATATCCAAACACAGCCACTGGAGGTTTCTTATCCATGTAAGTAAGGATGTCAATAAACTAATGGTGTAGGAGACCTAGATAACCAAATATGAGGGGAACTAGTCCAAGAGCATGGGGAAGGAAGAGAAACATATAGTCTATCTCAAAAGGGATCCAAATCTTTGCACTCAAGTCAGTATGTCTCATCTCTGAAGAAAGCATTGACAAACCTTATTTTTTTTTAAACTATTTTAATTACAAATAATGTTAGAGACACCCCAGTCTTGAAAAGCCACATTAGTGAAGTCTAAGTCATCCATTGTAGCCATAGCTGGATCACTCTTTCTCCCAAGTATTGTCTTCAATGACCACAGCAGATAAATTACCAACACTTCTCCATGGATTTAAATTTTTTCCAATCTTTACTCTTCTCCCCCCTCCCATCTTGTCATAATTTTCATACATCATACTTTTATTTTTCTCTTCCCCTCTGACATTATTGCATTCAATCATTCTCCTCATCTCTAGAGTTTCTCCAAGTAAGTTTGCAAATGACCAGGGAAGGAACTTGTATTTGTTTATATTGGCACGACAAGTCACAGAAATACATTTTTTTAATAATCTTAGCCTCAATAGAATGAGTCAAACCATAACAGTCATGCAGAGTTTTCAACCTGGAATTTGGTGGGGTTTTTTTTAGGGAACCAAGAACATTTCAGCCTACAGCACACACATTACTAGTGATCAAATATTCTTCTGGAAGCTATTTGGCTTTTTTTTTTTTTTTGTTCATTAGCCTTATACTGGAACAATTGTTTTCTGTATTTCTCATGGCATAAAAGGTAGTTAGATATGGAGTAAACTAAAATTTTCAAAAAAACCCCTGACTTTCTAGCAAGTGAAAAAGAGCACGATAGCCATAGCCATAGCCATAGCCATAGCCGTATGTTTCTCCGAGTCACTCTTCATTTTCTGGTTTTGTTTTGTTTTGCTTTATTTTGTTTTCTGTAAAGCACAGAAAGCCAATTTCTTCTGCTTATGTGTAAAATCTTCAGGAATGGGGATAATATATTGTTGTAATACAGCACCATATTTCTGCTCAATGAAGAACTGCAGTAGTGCCTGATTGGTCAGTGATAAGAACACCCTGTAACTCCCATCTCAGTTTTTGAAATAGCTTATGTGACGAAGATGTATGTTCCATGAATAGGGAGGCAGATACAACAGAAACAGCATCTGGTTATTAATATCAGTTCTTTTTGTTTGTTTTTATATAAATCGCTGATGATAGAAAGGAGTCTACACTGTTTGTTGAGAGGTAAGCAGATATGTGAAGTTTAAGCTCTGAAGGAAATTTAGAAGCATATTTTGTCTGCCTTCCATTTTAGTAGCTTTCCTTTGCTCTTACACTAATAGTAGAGCTCATAGAGAAAGATCTTCTTTCATGTATACATTGTCAGTACAGATTGGTCACATTGTTTTTCATATTTTGCCTCCTAGAATTTGCTTCTAGAAAAGTAAAGGGCTTGCTTGAAGTGAAAGAATAAAAAAGAAGAGGAAAAAAAAAAAGAAGTAGAGAGAAATATCTTTCATAAATTTTAAGGAAAAAAAAAGTTTAAAATGTCTTTATCAAATGGACTGCTTTGTGCATGATTCCTCTGCTTCAAGAGCTCATTTTCATCTAAAAAGTATTTTGAGAGTTGCTTTCTGTCTAGATCTAATTACTAGAGCAAAAAATTATGAACATTTGTATCCCGTGAATCATGATTCTTCACGGAGTCTTTTGGTTATCTCTTCTGTGTAAACTTCTTAGTAACACTGTTGATTTTAAAATTATTGCTTTACTTTTTACCATGGCAGCTAACATAATTTATCTCTTTCAGTCTTGCATGATCATATGGCCTTAATTCGCCTCAGTACACTAATGAAGGTACTGCATTGTTCATATGATATGTATTAACAGGTTATACTCTAGATTATGGAAGAATTTTAAGCCATGTGTAGCTTTTCTTTTCCCTCTCATTTGTTTGGCGGTACCATTCTAGTTCAGGATTTTCCTGTGTCAAATAAGGTTGCTGGTTATCTCCCTTTCTATTAACAGCCTAAATACAAGGGCTCTTTGCCCACAAAACCCCATGGTAGTCTCATGGATACAGACATAAGGCTTCCCTGATCTGCTTCCAGTCCACTCTGGGACAGGATGGCTTCTTTTCTATTATTAGGTCATTAATTGAAACAAAATCAGAAAATCTCAAGGTAATGATACAGATGTTGGTTTTGATTTCATTTGCTCAAATTTTCTCTTCTATTGTGATTCTTACCATCACGGAAACCACACATTTTAGAAATTGCAGAAAAGAAAGGAAATCTGCATCACTGTTTACTTATGGTTAACCTTCACTTTGTGCCTTAATTTGGTTTGTATCCCTCTCACCTTTAAATGTATCATTAACAGCACAGGAACCAAGAACCAACACAAACTACCAGGCTGAATTATGATAAAAGCCTTAATGAAATAGTGCAGCAAATACATGCTAATATTGCAAAGCCATTAAAAATTATAATTAATTTTTATTATGGCAAAGAAGAGTTGTCAGTATACTGGAAATTTTTTTTAATCCATGCAGCTTTTACATATGTAATAAATTAATTGTCAAAGTATCTTGGAGTGATGGCTTCATGTAAATTTTTTGAGGGGGGGAGCTGTTTTTCACAAAATACTCAACCCATTCAACCTACTTAGTGAGGCTGAGACAATGCAATCTATCCTCAAATCTGTCACAGCCATAGCTGTAGTTATTTAAAACAGCCAATCCAATCATCCAGCTCTTGATTGTTTGATGTTCTTTCTGGCTTTACACTTTTGATTAAGAGGCTCAGCAAAGAGGTGAAGTTGCAGAATAGCAAAGGGTTCCTTGACCTAAAGAACTTGAAGTCAGCAGGTCACTTATAGTGACTGTGATTTATTGAACAATAAACACAGCCTCACCAAACCCTTTTCTTTCCTTACTGGCCTATTTTTGCTGGCATCATATTCTTGTTCAGAGGACACATGCAGAGACCTTACAGTAAAATTCTTCAGTTTCGATATCAAATAAAATGTATCTTAGATTTTGCCTAACCATAATCATGTATTTAATAAACTGTCCTCAGAAATGGGATAAACTAATAATAATAACCTATGCTACTGAAGGATGTCAGCATACTGTACTAAAACAAAGAATAGCACTAGACATTTCATTAAAAAATGAAACTTCAGCAATGAGTCTTTTTCTAGAGACAATCATGTGAAATTTTGGTCTGAGAGTAAAGAGTATTTTTTCTTGGAATGAGGCATGCGAAGCATGCCTTTTCAAGCTAAAATATCTAGTAGGTTTTGGGGGGGGGCCATAAAAGAGAAAACAAATGAAAGAAAAAAGCAACAGGGAAAAAAAAAGTCCTGATTGCTTAGCAATAATTGTTTTCACTGCTTTAATTCTTGAAAATGTAGTATGATTTGTAGCGATTTTAAGAGATGGCTTTGAAGCACAAGTAAATTAATCACACTTAACTAAAGATCTAGTCCAGATTTAAGAAATAATGATTTTTATACTCCTTTTGTCTAACAAATTTTTCTTAATAAATCTCTCCTGTGGTATATAGCCTTACTGGTCTGTATAACTCACAGATGACAAGTACAAGCTCTCTTCCTTGTGTAAGTACAGGTACACACACAGGCATTCACTCTCATTCTCTCTCTCCCTAATCTTTAGTAATTCTTCCTTCTTCAGAAGATCCAAACATTTTATAAATGGAAAGAAAATGCAAATATAAGGGAATAAAGTGATACAGTTGAGTTTTCATAAAAACAGGAGAGAACTTTCTATTAGGATATCTTATTGTCTAACTTTAATAAGCTTAACCAGAAGAACATGTATATATCACACATAATTTTTTCATTAAAATTACTTTTCAGATAAGCGCTTCATTTGTCTCTGAGTCAACAAACTGAATTTTCCCTTGCGTTAATTCAAGGTAATCTTCCACATGATAGATCATCTGACTGCTGTTCTTACACACAGTAGTACTTGGGACTTTTTGACAACTTTTACCCTACATTTAAAATTAAATGCTCCATAAAGGAATGAAAAATAAGCTTATTGTAACCAAAACCTTTCCAAAGGAGATGGATGACTCCTATTCTGCTCCAAGAGACTTCATCTAGCATATGTTGCCTCAGAGAGGGTGACTGTACCCTTGCTGCTCTGCTGCCTGGCTCTGGGGGCTCTGTGAGCACTCAGTAAGCTCTGATCCCTAACAGGATGACAAGCTGGTTAGATTCCTTGCTAAATGTGAAACTTAGCAATTAAAAGCATGGAAAGAGAAAGGCCACATACTACATTCCATCTCAAAGTTAACCACATTTTAAAAGGATGTGTATATAAAGATAAACAATGAATGTCTTTAAATACTGATCGTCTAACAAAGGCGATCACATTTTCAGAAAGGAACTACAGGGTTTGGAAGATCAGGCTTTCTGTTTATTTGCTTGCTTGCAATGGTGTTTTAAATGAATTCAGCCTGACGTAGAAAGCTAGTAAGCTGGGGACTGGCTCCACATTTTGCTCAGGGACTAGGTTTTTTTCTGTGCCCACACATGTCACTATGGATCTGCAGTGTCTGAGAGGAAAGGTAGGCACACCAGTTCTGGGACTGCTTGTGTGACATAATTTGTGTTCCTAATGCTCTTCCATGGTACCCCTGTGTTTCCAAATGCTTAAAACTGCTAGGAGTAAATGATTTCTTTCCACTACAGCTCAAAGTGCCAGGAGGCAGGAGAAGTTTAAACACAACTAAGATCAACATTGTGAGTTTACTTGGCCTCCACATCTAGCAACAGTCATAAATCTCCTAGGCTTCTATTTGAGAATTTAAAAGGTCCTATAGATCTGGCAAGTTTTCTATCACAATGCTTCTCTATATAGTTTATAATATTGGAAATGCCATGAGTTGCACTTTGCATTGTATTTGATCAAAGGGGGTCACTATTTGCATTCAGGTGCTGTTCCATGGTTGACCATTGCAGTGGTGGCAACATCAAAATACTGAAAGCAACAAGGAATGGTGTATTTTCAATTCCCAATCTCCTTCTTTCAGGTATTGTTCATGCTTAGTAAAAATACTATCTCTGATAAAACATCAGATTTTTTGTCCTTGCAACTACTATGGTGCCCCTGCTGGGTACACACATATCTGAGAGCATTATGACTGATCTAGCAATAGTTAAAAGCTCAGTATCTCATTGGGATAGGGACATCCTGTCACTGGCAGGAGGCAACTGAGCATCATTTCTGGTAGGGGCTCTTGATGTGATGAGGATTATGAAAGATTAATGTCACATTCACACTGGCAAGCCCTGACTTGTATCTATGTCAGTGCATCATGCAGCCGTCCAAGCACTGATAGTTACTTTCCATCACCAAACTGCAAATCAATGAAATCTGTATTGCTGCACATCATGTAACCAGTGATATTCTTCTGTGGAGTCTGTGGTAACAGGCAGCCTTTGGGTGGCCAGTAACACTGGCTTAACTCTATCAAAGAACCCTTTATTATCATAAGTCCACCCATGCAAGCTCCTTTACCCTCAGTTGGATTACATTTCCCTGTTAAAAAACATACTGTGGTTGAAGTTAGTGAAGCGTTTTTCCCAAGTTGTGTATTATGCAATATGGAAGGTATTTCTCAAAGGGTCCACTATTGTTTGCTGTGAGTGACAGCCTCCTAAGGAAAGATAATGCCAGCTTTTGGGCACCATGAAGAGTGCTTCAACAGCACTGTCAATAAGTATGACAATAATGATTCCTCCTTTCCGCCCTGGAAAAGTGGAAGTGCAGGTCAACTTTATTATTTTTAGAAATTTATAACTGCCTTAGATAATGTTATCTCAATTTCTGCTGGCCTACTCCTGTAAGGAAAACAATCCTGCAACTACTGGACCAGCATCATGTTATAACCTAAGAAACAGAGAAGTTTTAAAAAATTATAAAAATCCCTTGTATGTATTTTTTCCTCAGCCCCCTGCTCACTTACAGAGGTGCAAGAAAACTCTGAGCCATAGAGATATTTTTTGTGATCACATCCTCAAACTTCCCAAGGCCCATGTGTGATGAAAAGGTTCAAACAGATACAGAAAGGCACAAAGATCATCCAACATCATCCATTAATTTTGTTCGCCCCCAATGGCATTGACTTCACTCTCGGCTTCATGAGTCATCATTTATGATCCTGGTAATTTACTGCAGTGGGCATGAGATATACCACAAAATCAATGAAAATAAAGGCAAATTCAGAACTAAGATCAGGACCTGTAAGTCACTAATGTTTGAAAATGATGGAGTAAGAATTATTACACGGATTCCTATCGGCCTCAACTGTCCATGGTATAACTTGCCTGAGTGCAGCATGCAGATTCTTTATTGTACAGGATTCAAGCTGCAGTCTCTGCTGAACCACCTGGCCTCCTTAGCACTTAAAGATGAACTGCAAATCAATTATGAAAATAGAGTTTAGTCCATATTTATGGGCTGAATGTCCCTACTAGCCAGACTCTAGGGGACATTCAGAACAGAAATACATTTCAGCTGTTCCTTTAAATAATTAGTTTTCCTCTGTGAAATCCTCCTGATAAAGCTTGGTTCCCTGCAGATACGTCTGAATACATCAGTCTCTGGTACCACAAGCACAATGAACCATAGGGCAATACCAGTGCTACTTAAATGTCTTCTATTCATGAAAAGTGTGATCAGGAAATGCAGTTTCCTTGTGGAAAGGAAGGTACATGCTATCTCTATGGGATGATTTTACTCATCATTCTGTGAAGCTATTCTCAAAAGACATTTGGGCCCTATTCACTGTTTATATTACTTCTTCAGATAAACTTAACAATATAAACAAGATGCTCTCCTTCAAAATCACTTCAAAATTATTTGCCAATCTCTCTTTTGGAGTAAAGAGGTGATCAAATTAGGCAAGTTCTGGATATGTTATCAGAAATGGAAATATATCAGACACAAGGCCAAGGAATAGTATAGCTGCATCACAACAGCATTATTTGTCCTTGCCAGAAATGCTGTTCTCAAAAAAATCCACTCCCTAATAGGGTTTATTGAGGCTCATATTTACTAAGGAAGACAGAAGCAAAGGAATTAATTGTGAAGAACAGTTCTCATTTTCGTAGCATTTTACTGTTTCTTTTTGCTGCTGGAACTGCACAAAGCACATTCAAACACCAGTTTAAAAGGCTTTGTCAGTCACTCTCTCCTCCTAATCCAAAGGTCCACCTGGGGAACTTCTTACAAAACAAAACATGCCAGGAAGGAGGGGAAGGAGATGATGGTGAGTCTAGTGCAAAAGAAATGCTTGTTTCAGAAATGAAGAAATGGAAAACAGACTCAGAAATAGAAATGGAAAAAACTTGGAGAACACTTCTGAGAAGTGTTAGACAGTAGGCTGGAAGAAAGCTCTTCCATAGGATATAAGACAGGTGTACTGTTAGGGAAATTGTTTAAAAGCTAATGTGATGGAAGAAAATAACTTAAAATCCAGTTCAAAACTTTAATTAACTTAATAGAGTTTAAAATAGTCCTTCAGGTTGTGCCAGGAAGAGGTGCACTGCATAGCATGTGCCACAGTTTTAGCTTCATTCTTCATCCAGACCAGGGATATGGCTGGAGTGTGCAGAGATGGAAAACGTAAAGCAGACGGATGAAGTAGGGAAAAAGGGGATCAAAAGTACCTGGACCACATTGCATTTCAGGGTCAGATGAGTTACTGCTCTAGACACCTGTCATAGGAACTGGGTAGTCTTACCACATCCCTCAGGTTAGACTGAGCCTTATCATTGGAGGAGTCTTGGTGCTTCTCCCCCTGCAATACCAGAGGATATTAAGAGCAATGGATTACAAATAGAAAGTAACATAAGCCCAGTATTTTAATAAGCAAACTTTTTTTCTTTTCACTTCAATAATTTGGTTGTCAGCTCAGTTACAGAAGCTAACTGGATCCTTAAATCTGTTGTAGTTCAAAATATAAAATGTGGAAACAATGAAAAACTGAAAAGCAAGCCCGGAGTCAAACAGTTATCAAGGGTCATAGGACAGAAGAAACTTCTGTTGCTGGTCAGTTTTTCCTAATAGTCCCCTTTCATGAACAAAGCAAATCCCACTGACTTCACTGAGTTTTTATATGTTCTCAGAGTTATGCAGCTTTACTGTCCATAAGACAACAGCGTTTCCTGACTTAGGGCCTTTAGTCCATCTTATTGAAAGCCGTCGACAAACTTCACAAAGTCATTGTGATAACCCCAATATTAGGTTGGTTCATAATGCTACAAGACTCTGAGGGATACTTGGATTTATATTCTGTGCCCTAGCTGTAAGATCTCTATCCAATATTTTGAGATTATTAGAGGATTTTCGTAAGGGAAAACATGCGTTTGGCAAAATCACAATGAAAATTATCCTTTTGCCTTCATTCAAGGGTACTTTTCATATACATTAGCTTGATAGCAAAATCTAAAAAAAAAAATAGAGAAAAATACTCTGAATACTTTTCTTCCAAGTTTTGATTAAAAAAAAAAAAGATAAAAGGGAGTGGAAACAAATTATAATCAATATGTTTCATTTTGTACTGTAGAAAGGAAAATAACTCTGCTAAGAGCCTATGCATAACCTTAAGCAATACCAGATGTAGTACAGAGAGAAGTATTAAGTAGTACAGAGAGAAGTATTAACTACTACTCATCATTTGGAGTTGCTTTCAATACAGCTAAGAACAGGTAAATTTGATGAGTGAAAGTGTTATGCCAGAAGAAAACAGCTAACAAAGCAGAGTCAGATCTGCTAAAACCAACTACAGCACAGGGCTCATGCAATTTGTAAAGCGTGGAATGGCAATTCTGAACATGAGAAATATAGAGGTTATTTTCTTTTTCTTTTTTTTTTTCCTCAGTTTTATCCTAGCAAAAGGGAAGTTTAATATAATTCTCTGAGTACATGACATAGTTCCTTCCCTTTTCAGCCCAGCCAGATCAAGTGTGTGCTGTTTTGTAAGCCACCTGTTTTCCACGCAGGATGCAGAGGGCTGAGCCTGCAAACTCCACATGGTGTGAAAAGCAGGGAGAAAGCACCCACTGCAACCAGACTCCCTAAGGGATTTCTACCGCTCACAATACCCCTTTTGGGGTAGGCACTGTGAGAACTCACCTAAGCTCTGAAGTGTTGCTGCATTCCTGTGGTGTCCAAGTGATCTAGAAGTCATAAGGCAGAGCATCTACAGGCACTTCGGAGACTCTTTAAAGTGGTTTGATTGATTGGGCTTTTTTATTTTTTTCTTTTCACATTGTGGTATCTGAAAACTATTGCTGTGTTATGGTTATAATTTTTTGGGGAGACTGTTCACATGTGATTTTAATTCTGATGAATAGGGAAGCACTACTGCAGTGCAAATAATAAATTACAGACTCTATTACGATGCATCATTTACGTGTCATGCAGTAGCCCTTAATTCTTACCTCAGGTGAAAGTCAGCTCAGGTAGTGGTTAACAGTTCCTTCAGATTTGTTTGAAGCACAGGTTATCATAAAAATAAATAGTCATGTAAATCTCCTGTACCAAGGTATACAGAGAGGTGCGGGACAACTGTCTAAATTCTAGTGTGTTTTATCCAGGAAAAAATAAAACAGCAATAACAACCAACAAACCAACCAACCAAACAAAAAATCAACCCCTTCCCTTAAATAGCAAACTCCTCTGGACAAACTTTCCCCTTTTCACTAGTTCTAGATTGTGTTATGAATGCTACAAAAACAGACTCCAGGGAACGATCCTTCACAAAAAGGCAGACAGACTAAATGAGGTAAGGTTTTTGCCAGCTGTAATTTTTCTGATCTCTGATCTGTGCAGTATATTCTAAAAAGCCAAAAATATCTACATACTCTCAGAGGATAGGTCAGATCTAGATGGAAGGCCAAGAAAACTCCACAGATTTCAACTTTAGAGCTGGCCAAGATAAGGGAGCTCAAGCTTATTAGTGCTCCAGCTTTAACATTCAGTTCCTTCAAACTGAATGTCTGCAGCCCTCTCATTGTTTTTCCTGTCCTAACCTGTGTGAACCACTGCACACTCCCTCTGTTTTTAACAAACAGCAAGCAGGCTCAGGAAAGCCTCTAACAGCTGGGCATGGGAAATAATGTGAAACTCCACAACAATGCAAAATTAGAGTAACTCAAGTATGGCTAAAGAACAGCTTAAAAAACTTGCTGTATGACTTCCATAAGACAGCAGTCAGTGAACACGTCTGCTCCAGTCCCAGGCTTTACTCAAGCTTACTGGTAGGATAGTCTCAGAGAGCTGCACCAAGTGTGGACTTGGCCGTACATGCAAAGCCTTTTAAAGGCTCCTCTTATTTTTCCTCTGTAATTTAAAAAATGCGCCCCAGTGCATTTTAATATTGTTGCAGTAGGTCAGCAGCCCAGCAAAACACATGGAATCCCACTAAATGTAATGAATTGGAGTCATCATTCCCTGCATATATATTTGTGACAACCCTGTATTTGTGTGGTCCTACTTCTAGTCAGAGGAAAGTACTAAATAATTCCTGTGTATTCACATAACTTCACCACTGCCAGAACTTGTTTACCCATTGACAACTCCCAGTATGTTATGTAGACTGTATTTCTTTCAAAAGGTTAATTTTCTATCATCTTCTACCTCACATGTACATTTGAGAAGTGATTATTCTGAATCATAACACTGAAGATGTTATCATCTTCCACTTCTCTATGCTTTTATTTTAAAGAAATGTGGAGATCTTTATACAGGAAACCATATCTAAATGGTATTCAAGATATTCAGCCCGAATCCTGTGGTACGCATTCAATCTTTATCCTGGCAGAGCTTTTACTGAGGTCAATGGGCTTATAGCCTGAATAAAGACTAAAAGCTGTGAGATGGGGCCCAGTGGGCAAAATTATTAGAGATGGACAAATTAGTTTGGATAGACTAGCACTGAAACAAAATATGTGCTCAAATACTAGACTGAGCTGAAGCCAGTCCTTTACATTTAGCTGTGGGTATAACTTTTGTGAATATTCATATTCACAGCTTGGATCCCTCTATCCTGGCCTCTAGAATGTGTGTACTGCTACAGCCATCCTTTCTCCCTGCCATGGTGGCCCCATAGCAGGAGAAGGCTTCCTCCCTACAGGAGTTCAGATCAGCAGACAGGCGGTTCTAGGACATGGACAAGGCAGCTCTTACTGAAGAATCTTGGGTTGGTCTTCTCCCTGCAAAAATGTTGGTTTAGAGAGCCTTAAAAAAACCTTCTTCCTGGATTTCTGGTAAACAGTGATCTCACATTGCTGCTTCTGGTTTTCTTTTGCTCCTTTCCTCTGCTTACACAGCTCTACCATGCTCCAAGAGACGCCACTTCCAAGGCCCTCTCAGGAGATCCCTCCATGCCTCTGCAGCTTGCTGCCTGAGGCAGAAAATTTACTTTCTTCTGGGTCAGGGTAAGGCAGAGCCAGGGCACAGAAGAGTTGTGGAAAAGTATCACCATCTTGTGCCAACGCGAGGTGTCAAGAGTCTTTTACTGGTTAGAACAGCACATGCAGACTCATTTGTCTTTCATGCTTGTCATTTGTCTATTTAAAGAACTTAACTTAGAACGGAGGGTCAAACTCTAAAACCTTTATTCACATACTCACCTTTTCACCCAGAAGTGGAGGTGAGATGGCAAAGTGCTTCTGCTGACAGCGGATCATGCATGACAGTCAGATTTCTTCACAAAAAACTTGAAATTTCAGATGAAGTCTGCTTGCTGGGAAAAGTCCAGCTGTATTTTGAGACCAAAAATGTTCAGACAGGCCATAGAGAAAGCATCAGACCTGTGAATATTTAGAAATATTTAGAAAATCAGAATGCACTTTTGCATTTTTGCTAAATGTTAGACTGCTTTTTGTCTGTGGGCTCTGTAGGTAGAAGAAAGATAGCATGGTACTACTTTTCATTCTCTTCTGGGAGATCATTTATATAATTTCTAGTTGGAAAACTTCGTTTAAAAGTCTGATTTTGTTGTTGAGTGACTGGAAAACATTCATTAATATTTTTGAAGATATTGAAGACAAGTACCATAAATTTGATTTTCAGATATTATGGATCTTTGGTGATAAAATTTAAAAATAAATAATGAAGCATCTCCTCCAGGTTATTTAAACTGCAAAGGCAAATGTACCTGCTATATATTAAAACTGTCAGGCACCTAGGCATTACAGTGGATTTTTAATGTGTTTCATCAAAACACTTAAAGGCACTTTTTAAAATATATGACCCACTAAATAAAAAAACATAGGACGTAATCTTCAAGGCACACTGATTAATGCAAAATTGACTTGAGCAAATGCAGCTTATGGCCATAGTCCAGGAAGCTCTCTTGGTGCTAAGGAGTTTCATACAATAGTTTTCCATTTTCAAAATCACATCAATTTTTACTTACAACGTTTTGAAAACAGGTACAGCAACTTTCAATCAACTGTCCAGCAATAATTTAAAATCCCTTCCTATTAAATTGTAAAAGTTTGAGTCATGGGAAGAGGACAATGCTGTAGAGAACTGATTTCCTGACTGTCACAAACCCAGAGCTGTCAACTGCTGTGCAGTATTGCCTGTGTGGAGATAGAGATGGAGTGGACCAAATTATTCATGGTGGTTAAGTTATGTGATTAATTTGCCTCTTTCCTTTCTTTTTTTTTCTGATTTCTTCAGATATCTTCTTGACAGATAGTCTCAAAATATTTATGGCAGCAAACCTCAGAGTAGGATTTGTGTGGAAATACCCATGTGTCAACAGATGCTGAATGAGTATATTACAGTAATCAAATCACACGAAAGGCTCTCTGCCTTGCCTATGAAGCAGCACCTTGGGAAAAATATCTGTAACTCTTTCCTGTCATTATTTCCTGTATTAATATTTGAATGTTGGCAATTAGTAACAGACACTCAACTGCCAGTATAACACAAGCAAGTATAAACACTGCCTTTCTACCAAGGAAGATTTAAATGGAAAAAAAAGCTTAGCCAGCATACAAATACTGGGAAAAGACCCCTAAATATTTCCTGAATAATGCCTTCATGCAATAAGATAGTCACAATGTACGCACTCTGTGGTCGGTGCTGGGGCTTCAGACTCAGCAGTGAATTCACCAGCATTTCTGCAGGCATGAGGTAAGGTGGGGCTCAGCCAGGAGTGAAAATTTGCTTATTTTTCCCACTTGGGAAGGAAAAATTAACTGAAAATAGAAAAATATTGTATCTGCTCTGTGTGCTGGCTGCAGTAGCTTGTGATGATATCGGTGTAAGCTCTTCACAGAAAGAATGTTTTTCTGCTTGAAAATATAGCAAGTCATTCAGTGTGTGCACTACTCATGATGCTCCTTCAAGGGCCTTAAAACGGTAGAGGACTTTGAAGTGCAGTTTTTCTCCCCACCTAATCTCATGTTCTTCCTTGCCTTTGTAAGAAGTAGAAGGCAGATGAAGACATCCCTTTCACAGTTCCTAAGAGGTCATGGAGACCTGCTGGTAGAAAATGGAGATAGGCAACATGGAGGTGTCATTTGAGACACCTCTCCCATAAATGGATCAAAAAGCATTAAAGCTCTAATGAAAGCATTCACATCATAGAAAGAAACGAAAAACAGGAAATGAAAAGAGAAGTAAAGAGAATAAAAGTTCAGACAAAGTCTTCAGGGTTCCAGCATCAATAATCTTTTTATAAGACAAAGAAATTTTAGTCGTTTTTTTATGAAGAGGAAGGCCTGTTTTATTGACTGATGAAAGCTTTATGATAGCTCTGTGATCTGACCTATAATATCTAAATTGTTCCTAAATTTCTCCCTTCACAGAGTCTCTGATGGCAGCCTGGGGAACTCACAGCCTCAAAGACTAACAACATCATAGCCACCACCAGCCTTCTGAAGGAGGGATCAGGGGTATGAGTACGGCTGTGTACCTGTACCAAACAAGTAGCACAGGGAAAGATATGGGTAGTGTGATGTTCAGCAGAACCTTTGCCAAAGAAGAGTGATCTTCCACTCTTGGTAATGGAATTGCTGCAAGGCTGCTGTAGGGCTTGGTTTTACAGCACTTTGTTTACCGTGCAAGGAAAGAAACTTGTATTTTTCTCATGTTTTCTATGTGAGGAAAGATGGGCAAGCTGGAGACATGGCAGATGAATCCCCCTAAGATGAGGTCTTGGGGCTTAAAAACCATAGAATCATGGAATATTCTGAATTGGAAGGGACCCACAATGGATTATCAAAATCCAACTCTTGGTCCTACACAGGACAGCCCCAATAATCACACCATGTGCCTCAGAGCATTGTCCGAACCCTTCCTGAATTTAGTCGGGCTTGCTGCTGTGACCAGTGCCTCATAAGACTTCGCCTCAAGGCCCTTCACCATCTTCATAGCCTTTCTTTGGACACTCTATAATAGCTTTATATCTTTTGTATATCGCCCCACCCAAAACTGCACACAGAAGTGAGGCCACCCCAGAGCAGAGCAGAGTGGGACAATCCCCTCCCTCAACCAGCTGGTGATGCTTTGCCTGATGCCCCCCAGGACACTTTTGGCCCTCCTGGCTGCCATGGCACTGCTGACTCAGATTCAACTTGCCATTGGCCAGGACCCACAGGTACATATATGCAGGGCTGCTCCATCTCAGGCGCATAATTCAGCACTTGCCCTACACATCATCAGACTGGTGATTGTCCAGCCCTCTAATTTGTCAAAGTATCTCTGCAGGGCCTCCCTGCCTTCAAGGGAGTCTCCTCCCGATTCAGTATCATCTACAAACTTGCTTAGAATCCCTTCCAGTCCTGCATCCAAGTCATTTATGAAGATGTTGAAGAGCACAGGGCCCAAGATGGAGCCCTGTGGAACCCCACAGGTCACCAGTCTGATGTCACCCCATTCACTATCACCCTCTGTGCTCGACCTATGAGGCAATTGCACATCTACCACATGATGTGTTTATCTAGATATGTGCTGGACATTTTGTCCAGAATGATTCTGTGAGAGTGAGTAACAAAAGCTTTATGGAAATCCAGAAAGATTGCATCCACTGCTTCCCTTGATCATCTGAGTGCGTTACCTTGTCCTAAAAGGAAATCAGGTTTGACAAGCAGGACTTTCCCCAGTGCTGGCTGTGACCAAGGACTGTGAGATTGTCTTTTGGGTATTTTTCAATACCTACCAGAATAATCTCCTCTATAATTTTACCAGTCACTGAAATGAGACTGACAGGCCTGCACTTACCAGTGTAGGTAATTGTTCTTGCTGTTCTAGAAACAGATAACACTATCCATGACCAAAGCAACATATATGCAGTAGGGGCTAATCAGAGCCATTGTCCTTGTGAAATACAATCTGTGGCTGTTCAAGCAATTTCTGGAATGAAACTTTCTACTTTAAAACTGATGGAAATACGTCATATGCAAGCAACATTTATTCTGGGAGTGTAGCAGCCTACTGAGTTCCCATATATGGGGACCAGGAAAGATTTAAAACCTAAACTTTAAATCTGTAATGAAAGATTGCCCTCACTAGGTCAAGACTTTCAAAAAACATACAGTAAGGACATTTTCTACTTCACAGTGATTCACAGCTGCCTCTGGGGGTCACTGAAATAAACTGGAAGGACAATCTCGCACATCACAGCCCAAGTAGTGGGTGGGAACAAAGGGTCGGTCATCCCACCAAAACCCCTTTCTCAGCTGTGCTGGATCACAAGAGATGAACACTGGAGTTGACACAGCAGCAACAAAGCTCCTCTTTGCACACAATGCGTGGTTTATATCCCCTCGCTACCTCGATACATGAACAATTCCAAACAAATGACGTGGAGGCTCCTACATGGCTTCAGAAAATGAGTGGGAGAGAAAAGATAGAGATGATATATTTTTTAGCATTTTTCCACTAGTAAGTCTCCAGTCTATGGGAAACCATTAGGATGTTTTCTATGTATGTGTGGTATGAGAATGAACACATCTTTCCTCATAATGAAAAGTTATTGCCTTTTGGTATTGTCATAGTAATAGATTGTCCTCCAATTTACCCCAGTAGTGTAAACTTTTCTTCTGCTGATTTGTGGATTCTTCTGGGTTTTGCACTTATGAAAACCTGGTAATGTTATGCATATTCTGTTCATTATTTTACACAGGGAGGTTAATGAGTGTATGCAACATGATAACTATGGCAGAGGACCTCTGTGGGCTGTTGCCAGCTCAAACACCAGTTGATCCAGACCAAATAAAGTTGTTCTGTAGCATCTTGAATTATATGATGTACTTATTTAAAAAAAAAAAAAAAAAGATAAATTTTGCTGCAGAAAGAAGTTTATAAAGGGTATGAGATTTCTGGGAACCATCAAGCTGATGCCTGGGTGCTGAAGCACAGCACAGAGGAAGACTGAAAACTTAAGGGCAACAGAGCATTTGGCGCTGAGGATGCAGCTTCTGAGGGATAGTGCTTGCCTTCTCCATCTCTACCAAGCACGACAGTGGTGGGCTTATGCTGCAAAAAAAGGTCAAGTCTGCCTTTCTGCCTCTCTGCTGTGCATGCACAGCACCAGTCTCTTTGCACTGCTTTTGGCTCCTCTGAGTTCAGTGAAGAGAGTTGTCTGCAGCTAGCCAAGGGATAACTTTTTCCCCAAGGCCATTATTATCTTTCACCCTATAAACCAGTTTTCATTTCAGTGAAGGACCATAGACATGGATTAAAGACTCTTTGGTGCAGTTTGGTAAATGAACAGGATGGTTCTTATGCTCAAGATGCTGGTCTTGAAGCTGTCTCCAAACTTGGCTTGGATTTCTACTCAGACACCCTTATGTTCATTATTTCAATGGGGAAAAATGAGCTGGAAGTAGCTAAACTTATATAATGTTTTTCTTTCCTTCCCCTGCCCCCACTCTCTCCAAACCTTACATTCTTTTGTGTTGTTCAAGTTCCCTAGTGCTTTATATGAGGATTCAGAAGTCTGGTTCTCTGGAAACAATTGTTATGTCAGCTGACATTAACACAGCAAGCACTTTAACTATTTTTCCAACATATCCATCAAGTTCAATGGTCAAAACATTAATTCTCATTAAGCTTCAACAAAGTTGCTCATTTTGCTCTAATTCTGTCAACATACTGCCTCCATGCAAGACTGCTTTACAAATACATCAAGTCATTTAACTAAAAGGACTTAGGGAAGCTTTATTTTTAGTGACTTTGTACCTATATGTTTATGAAGGTTCTAGGCCATTTATGACATGAATTCGAGCCCCTCCTGTCCTAAGTTAAAAAAAAAAACCATATATGGTTTAAATCAGCCAAAAAATATGAAATTGTATATTGCTGTTACTAGTGTGGAAACTAGGCATAACCCTCTAGGATTATCAGAAAATACAGAGAAAAAAATAAAGATGAACTCAGTTGTTGAAACCTGGATCAAAAGTTTCTTGTTGCCTACAAGCATAGGGTTATATGGGCTATCCCTAAAAATCTTTGAGTCAGTTTCAGAAGTCTCAATTTTGGTTACTTGCTCACTGGACAAAGGATGTTGAACAAGGACATTGTTCAAGGAAGTATAAAGGATGGAGTATTTCTTTTTTTTTTTTAAGTCATTATTAAACAGTTGCAGATACCTATTCCTCAATAATGAAGGTGAGCTACTCCAGTGTTTGAGAGTTCCAACGTTTAGACAGTCACAGAATTATAACTGGGCTGGTCTAAGGCCATAACATATATAAAAACCTATCCACTAATAAAAAATTGATGTGCACTATAAGATATCACAGTTTCACCATAGGCAAAGGCCAAAAAATACTAATAATATCTCAGTTTTTAGTATAACAATTGATAAATGTTCCCATTTTACAACTATAATGCAGTAAATGTACTAAGCAGAGCGTGTGCTTTCTTTTTAAATGAAGCATGCAGCCCCATCCCATTTACCAAACTACATTTTCACCTTCAAATATCACCCAAAAAATGTGTGTCAGAGCTATGGCTGGGGGAAGTAAGATGCTGGTTGTGTCCCTAGAGAGAAGAATTGTGCCAGATTGACTCCCATGTCCTTTCTGGGTGTGCTGAAGATTTATAAAATAAATTCCCACCAGCATTAAGAGAGGTTAGTATAGGTAATTGACCTTGTAAATCAAGAATAGAATAGACCTTATAATGTATAATATTTTGAGGTATTTATCACTTTGCCAAGGCAGACAGGATTTGAGCATGTAAGTCGTTATAATGGTAACAGTAATTCTACATCCCCGTGCCTGTGTGTCAGTGAGTGCCCTCAGAGCTGCAGGGAGGGTTTTCTCTTTGCACCCCCTCACACAGCCCCGACACTACTCAGACTGATGGTCCACAGAGACCAACACAAATAGGACAAAGCAGTACACCAAATTACATTCTCTTTTTTGTTACTTCTGCAAGTGCACATCTAATTTTCTATGCCTTTTGATCTGCTCACTAGTTTTCTCTAGATTTCTTCCCAGCTCTGCAGGATTTTCTTTCCTAAGGAGAAGGTGCATTTAGGTTATTCTCAGTTCAATCCCATATCATGATAGAAAAGCGACATGAGCCATGGCTGAATATATATTCAAAAAATTTCAAAACATTTGAAGTGGGATAAAATAAATAATCCTGAGGCAAATGACATGTTGAAGTCTCCAATTCTGCTAATATATTCCAGAAATACACAATGACTTTAAGAATACATTGCACCCTTCAGATAATTGTTAATGCATGTAAGTGTTTTGCAGGAAAAAAGACATTTTGTGTTATCTGCAAAAAGCCCTCTTGAGTAAGAGTCCATATCTCCAGGTATTTCTTTTAAAGGGGAACAGTTTAATAAAAATAACAAAACTAGAAACCAAGAACATTAACTTTCACTTTGCCTAGCTACATGCTAGTACTCTTGCTGTAATTATAACACAGAGGTCATTCCAAAGGAATTACCAGCCTTCAAATGATATGAGACAATTATTCTCCGGGGAGTCGGACAAATTCGTAAGACAAATACAGTTGAAATTTCAGACATCAATCTCTTTTTTACCATAGCATGGGAACAAGGGAGCTGTGAAATGTAATTTTACCCTAAGGCCCAACAAATGATCGCATTAAAATGATTTAAAAAAAAGACTTTACATCTATTATACCTTAGGAGTGAATGGAGTGTTAGATTTTTCTAAGGCTTCCTGTGAATAATAGTGTTTAATAGAATCTGTAAAGAGCACTTTACAGATGCCCATGTTTTTCACTAGCCTATAGGTAGACCAGCAGGGCAGTCACTCCAGGCAGCTCCACGTGCTGTGGTGTGGGTGGTGGGTACCCTGCCGGGGAGCACGTGGTGCCAGGAGCTGGCTCCCACTCCTCACACAACCTCCCAGCTGGGGGCTCAGTTTAGAGCCTGCTGCACAACCTCCTAGCTGGCACACAGTTCTTATGGTCACACTGTACAAGAAGAGGTTTCCCAAAGTGTCTGGTTTTAATGTGCCAAAATATCCCCCAAACTGGAGGAAGCTGAGCCAGTTTCGTGCTCACCTGTGTCAAGAAGCTGCACTGGATGGGAGCCTCATTTCCCTGGTACCGGCAACCACAAGTGGAAATTTTAGGGGAAAAATACACCTATCTCAAAAGCACCTTGAAGGGCTTTCAGTGATCACCCCTTGTGAACCACAGGGGCACCCATTAATGGTGTGCACTGCTTGAAGGTGCAGGAGAGGTAATAAAACTCCAAAACATGGGAGCTGTGGATCCACTGCTTTCTGTGTTTTCTGTGCTTCAGATTTACATCACTTCCCATGAGCTTGGTTTAACAAGAACCCTATATGGTTTGAGCCTATCTAGCTGAGAAATTGGTACCGCTTTCAATATTCATGTGCAGAAAGCCTCCTGTTCCTCCTTGTGTGGAGTCACTCAACTTATCTTCTGCCACTTACATGGTGCCAGTCATGCCAGTATCGATTTGAATGGATTACTTATGTGAGCTGAGCAGGATTGAGCCCAGTGTGTGTGCTGTAATCAAAGTGTTGAAGTGGAAAATGGATATTAAGGAACTGCTCTTTGGCTAGCGTTTGATTTACAGAAACCTATAACAGTCTCATTCTTCAGATAAGTGCATTTCTCCAACTGCTATTACTCAAGAAAACAGGCTCCTTAGAAATCTTTACAGCCAACACATTGCAATGTGACCTTGCACAACTTGGCAGTGCAGCTCTGCAAGTTTTTATTGTATTTAAATAGCATCATTAGTTTTATTCATATGTGGAAGTTAAACTTTAACTTTAGTGATATTCCTGCACTGCACATGGCATTGTGTTCATGTGTGCCCCGGTAGGTGGTTTATGAGAAGCAGAAGAGAGAAGGGGGTGGGGGTGATGTGAGGAGTGTGCATATGTTTATGCACATACATACGTGCACGAGTTTTTTCCCAAGGATGCATTCCTGTCCCTGTGACACTAATGTCAACAGTTGCCTGAATGATCTTATTAGGCATAGCATCTGCAAATATTTAGGTTTACCTACTGACTTCCATTGATTGTAAAAGAAGACTTCCCAAATGGGAGCTGACAAATTAATGAGAAATGCAAACACATCCTGGATTAAATGAGTGCAGAAGCAGAGCATCACCTGTCTGTTTGATGAGCATGGTTGACTGTGGAGAGTTGAACTGAGCTGCCATGGTATTTCAGATTGGGAAAGTGGTTAAAACACCATGTTTCCATTTACTAGACAAAAACATATTTTTCTATTCCCACAACAGTTTTCTAAGGTAAACTTTCCCAAGAGATATAGTGAATTGTTAGGAAAAAAATAGAAAACTGGTATGATGAGTGATAGACACCTCAAAGCTGCCATGTGATGTCTCACCAGCAAACACTTTGTCCACCTTATTTTGGGAACATTTTCAGTGCCTCAGCAAGTTCCCAGAAGAATAAAAAGTTATGAGTCCCTTATGCTACATAGTTTCCTAAGTTAGCTTTAAACTAACACGGTGTTGTATTATTAGACAGGCAAAAAGGAAGGTAGTAACCCAGGCCAGTAAAAAAACCCAGAAATGCATATACATATTTCATACATACATATATCTTGTATTTGACTTAAATTACCCTTCCCCCATGACACAGGTGGCAAATTTTTCATTGTTTGCCTCTTGTCTGAATTTTATTTTAAGGGCACAGAAAGTCCAGTTTGGTGCCAGTACACGCAGTAGGTTCAAGGGCTGGGAACAAAGTGATTGCCTCTTGTCCATGAGAAAGACAAAATGAAAAGTGAATGTTGGTGTATGGCAATGGTAGAATACGCTGAGGCACTTGAGGGAGGTGTCACACGAGGCCCAGAGATGATAAACAAACTTGTGTGAAGATTTCTGTGTATTAAATTCCAAACTAAATTGAACTAAAACTTCTTCTCACTATGTTCTCTTGCCCATGACAAATAAACTAAGTTCTAAATAAAAAACTGTCATGCCTCTTTACTGTTGTTTGTCAGAGATATGGAGGACATCTTTGCTCTTTACTCTTTCCATCTTTGTCTGATTCCTAAAGTATGTCTCTATCACTTTTCATGCAAGTAATCGTGTTTCTTTATGACCATCACACACTCTCCATTTTTTCCATTACCTTTTACTCTATTCATATGAAATACTTGTTTGCCATGAGAGGGACTGGGGGTAGGGAATGACCTAAAAGCACTGGAAATATCAGTCTTAAGGCAGTCAGAACCGTGTATCTCCATAAGGACTACAGAATTAGACAGAAAGCAAATCAGTTTAAACAAACTTATTTTATTTTTTATTCTGATAGAAAAAGAGGAAAAACTGAAAAAAATAAATTGAAAGACTGTTTTCACTGTAAATCAGTACAAACAGATTCAAGAACTGCTGTACTTGGATTGAGAGTGTATCTAACCCATAGTCAACCCAACAGTTTAATTTTCAAAACTTGGCTTTTAGTGTTGTAGGCATGAGATCAAGCCAAGATACACTGCCAATAAAAGGCTGGAGCTCAAAGCCGGTGTTGAATTACAGAGCCCAGAAGGTTTACGGAAGTATTTAGTGAAAATTGTTTGCAAATGGGTTTAGAAAATTTTTCTCCCTCTTGCTGGCTGTTTCAGGATCTGGCCCTGTCAGAATTGCTGAAGAGCTCTCCTCCCATCAACCTGGCTGGGATACATAGGATCGGCATGTGGGCAGGCAGGATGCTTAGTACCTAAACCCAAGTCCTCAAATTCAGCTTGAGAGTATTTCTGAAAGATATGCTTTAGCCAAGGAAAGTGTTCTCCAGCCAAAGGGGCTTTTGGGCCATATCCAAGCATAGCTGGATTAAACATAAAGCCCCCTGATATACAAAAATGAGGTTGCATGATCTAATGGTCCCTTCTGAACTGAAATATTCCACCAAAACTGCCATATTTAGTGCTATTTATTTTTTCTGTTTATCAGATGCACTGTTAAGTGGAATAGTTCGACAAGGAATAGGAATAAACTATGAACACAGGATTTTTCCCTGAGCAAAGCAGATTTGTATTTGATTTCTCAGCTTTCATCTAGTATCTGATATCCATTTAAAAAAATTTCATGGGGCCTGCAGGAATTGTGCTAATCAATGGGCAGTAAATTTATGCTTTTAAACAGTTTTGTTGTCCCCATAACTAGCACAGTCGTCACTTAGGTCAGCACTTGCACAGGAGTGATTTTGTCATTACCTCTCTTTCAGAAGAGCCCTGGATGCAGGTTGGTATTGTTAAATGCATAGTTCCAGTTCTTTTCAGAGCAGAAGAGAAATACAGATACTCAGTAAGATAAGCACATCGTAGAGGTCACAGGGAAACATATTTGCATTTCATTGAGATGCACTTATTTCTATTTCCTTGGTCAGTAATACAGTGCTTTTTAGTGAAACTGATTGTATTTGATTTGTAGCAGCATCTACTGATTTGTGATTGCTGGTTTATGGTTTTTGGTAGTTTTTTTTGTTTGGGGGGTTGGTTGTTTGTTTTGTTTCGTGGTTGCTTTGTTTGGGGTTTTTGTTTGATTGTTTGGGGCTTTTTCACTTGGAATTTTTTGAGAGTTTCTGATTCTCTTTATACTTACTGAGCTCATATATTTAATGTGAACTGGGGGAAATGCAGTTTTCATAACCTACTCCTCCCCTCTAAAGAAAGCCCCGAGTTTGGTCCTGTATTTAACATTTGAAAGAGCCCATTCACTCTACCGTGAAGATAGAGACCTTATTAACCGTGGATGAGGTACCTTCTGCCAAAAGTCCCCAGGGAATCTCTCAGAAGTGCTGACATAACTCAGATCAAGGATTTTCTATGATTTTCTTAAAATAACTCTGGGGACTCTCTGAAATAATTCAGCTGGTTCAGGAGGTATTAATGTGTATAGCTTATTTCTGTCCTCTGTATTTGTTCTGCTAGGACTGTTAAGCACCCATTTGTTTCTCAGCATGTCCCTAGGATCCAAATTAATAGAGTAGGATCTTGTTGTACTAACAACAGTGCAATAGGATTTCTAGGTTTTTCCTATTGAAAGTCTGCTGGTCCCAGACATTCAAAATAAAGTCTTATTTGTATCCTTGGAAAACTACAGTGAGATGTGCTGCAAATACTCTGCCAGTACAAGTTACCATGGTCTTATCTGATTATTTCCTCATTTTTTTTTCCTGAAATTCTCCTTCTAGCACCAAATCAGCAAGGAGAGTCCAAAGTACAGATATTTGTATTACTTAAACCAGATGTAGATATTTTTACTTTTTAAACCAGACAAAGTTCTACTTAGGCTGGTAGCACTGGGCAATCAGTCTGGCATCTGTCATCAGCCTGACTTGCATTCTTTGAGGGATGTAAACTTCAAAACACCTTGTTTCATTCTCAGTTTGGTGTTCAAAACAGGTTGTGAAAGAGATAGGGTTTTCACCCATGATGCCACTAAAGTATCTTTGGCTTTTCATAGAATCATGGAATCATAGAATTAACTGGGTTGGAAGAGACCTCCTAGATCATCAAGTCCAATCCTTGATCCAACCCCACTGTGATTACTAGGCCATGGCACTCAGTGCCACATCCAGCCTTGTCTTAAAAACCTCCAGGGGTGGCAAAACCATCACTTCCCTAGGCAGCCATTCCAGTGCCTGAGCACTCTCTCTGTAAAGAACTTCTTTCTAATATCCAACCTAAACCTCCCCTGGCAGAGCTTAAGCCCATGCCCTCTTGTCCTGCTGCTGATTGCCTGGGAGAAGAGACCGACCCCCATCTGGCTACAACCTCCTGTCAGGGAGTTGTAGAGAGTGATGAGGTCACCCCTGAGCCTCCTCTTCTCCAGACTAAACAACCCCAGCTCCCTCAGCCTCTTCTCATAGGACTTGTACTCAAGTCCCTTCACCAGCCTGGTTGCTCTTCTCTGGACCCTCTCCAGCACCTCAATGTCCTTCCTGAACTGAGGGGCCCAGAGCTGAACACAGCACTCCAGGTGTGGCCTCACCAACGCAGAGTACAGGGGAAGGATCACTTCCCTGCTCCTGCTGGCCACACTGTTCTTGATCCAGGCCAGGATGCCATTGGCCTTCTTGGCTACCTGGGCACACTGCTGGCTCATGTTCAGCTTCCTGTCAATCAGCACCCCCAGATCCCTCTCTGCCTGGTTGCTCTCCAGCCACTCTGTCCCCAGCCTGTAGCTCTGGGTTGTTGTGGCCAAAGTGCAGGACCTGGCACATGGCCTTACTGAACTTCATCCCACTGGAATCAGCCGAACTCTCAAGCCTATCCAGGTCCCTCTGCAGAGCTACTGACCGCAACCTAAAGAGTCCTTGTAGGAACTCAAGCAAGTGTTTGGAGGGATGAGACATGAACACTGGAGCTGTAGACTTCTGCTGCTGTCTGAGAAGTCATACGACCACTCAATCTCCTTTGCTTTGTCATAAAAAGCTTACCCTCCTCTAACCTTGAGCAGGACAAAAAATATAGCAGAGAGGAACTGTGCACTATCAGCACAAAGCAACAGCAGTAGTCTTTGATACACTGCTTAAACACACCCTGGTGATCACTGTGTGGTGGTACTGGTCTTGCCATATCCCTCACCTCACCTCACCCCTGTGACACTTCAGCAGTAGGTCAGCCTCTGCTCTGAGTTTTTAAGAAGATGCAAAGAAGTGAAAATTAATCACTTCCCTCTCCAGGAAACAGGTCCTTGCTGAAGAGGAAAAATCCAAGTCAAGAGCACCCTTCCACATGAGCAATCAATGCTGAGCTGAGCCGGGCAATCTCTTAGGCTAAAACCTTTTAGCCTAAGGAAGAATAAATGAGACTGTTCCAGCAACACTCCATCTTTTTAAAGCCAGTTGTGCACTTAAGTGCTTTCCTAAATAACAGGTCTTAAGGAGACTGATAATGGTTGAAAGAACCACTTGCTGATCACATGCATGTTCTGCTAATGCAGTATTTCTTCTTGAAAAAAAGAAACATTTGTTATTAAACGAAAGTTATCAGTGATGGGCTGATCGGCTGCCTGCTGTTTTACACTGAGAAACACATTGCATGCTTACCTGCAGTACTATTCTCTCTAATTGATTCTTTCCTAAAGGTGTTTCCCACTACTCCACCTCCTTCCTTTGCCCTGATTAACAATCATAGCATGATCTCATCAGGCCTCGACAAGTATTGATGGGCCACAGTATCATGAGGCTAATAAAGTGTGTTACCCAGTATTTTCTGGTGACATATAAAAACTCCCTTATGAAAGACACAGGAGACAGAATAAAATATAAATGCTGTTTTAGTAACAGCAGAGTACTCTGGACTACACAGTGCTGGGCACGAGCACGCTATTTAATGGAGCTCTATGGGACAACATCGTTCAAGTGCATGGTGGGGGGAGGCAGGGGAGAGGGTAGTGGGGGCCCTGGGACTGGGGACCTCTGTATGCAGCCATGGCAGAGGGGATGAGATAAGGCATGACCTGGAGAACTTTGCAGGAAAGCAAAACCCCCCCGGAACCCTCCCTGTGTGCTGCCCCAGCAGCTGAGCAAGGTCCTCCGAGATGAGCAGACCTCTGCCATGCTGTGTGCACTGCCTCCACTTGCTGTTGCTGTTTTCTTTTCCGTATTACCTCCACATTGCCCTGTTCATACAAGAACATTAGTAGAGCACACTATTAAACACTTGCCATGTAAGTCCATTTCTTTAAAAATAGGTGGAAACATACATCAGGTATTTTGTTCAATTAACCTCTCTTCTATTCACAGTTCCTCCCTGAGCATGTGTCAAACATTAAACAATAAGGCTTAAAAAGGTTAAATTATTTTCCCCTCTCTACCACTTTATGACACAAATGTCAAGCCCAGCAAAGCCACATGCTATGAGGACAACAACATCAGTTCTAGGCCAGAGCAAAGCCTTGTTCTTAGCTTTGCAGTTATCTCTGGATTCTCAGCTGCACTGGGGCTGGTGGATACTGGTCCCCACCAGTATCTTGGGGAAGGGAGATGGGACAGATCCCCAAGACTGCATGAGCACCTGCCATCTCTGCAGATGCCCTGTTTGCCCCAGGCTCCCTGGGGTACTGTGCTTGGGGGTAATGGGCTCATGGAGCCCTGGGGGAAACTAGGCTGAACTGTTCTCCCCACATCCCCATTTCAGAATGAGCCTCACAGCTCCCTCTTTCAGGTAATCCTCAGACTCTCCCCTCCTCTACCCATTCCCCAGTGGAACCCAGTGGTTCCTCATTTTTAAAAAAGTGTAGATCCTGAAATTTCCATTGCTGAGGGCAAGATAGAGGACAGTCACAAAGTTAGCAATTTAGGGGCTCGCCGGGGCCATTCTTGTAATGGAAGAAAAGAGAAAGAAAAAAAATCCAACACGAGGTACAGCAACAAAGAAAACCCCTTTTTGATCTATCAAGCCCTCTTTCCCCAGCCTCTGTGAATGCCTCACCTCCTGCACAGTCTCTGAATATAAACTTTGCTCAGCACACTCAGGGTAATCTTTTCACATCATAAAACTTATAATCCTCTTAAAGTGGTTTTGTAGAGTTTGAGGTATGATGCACTTATCAAACAACTGAAACAAATAAATCAGCTTATTTAGGCTGTGGTCAGTGTGTGTAGCTCTGTGTATGCAGGGAGGAAGCCAGTGCCATACCAGCATTTGTATACATTAGCAACAAAGCTGTCTGTGACAAGCTGTCCTCTGCACAACTAAATATTTAGTTGCATATCATAAGTAACTTCTTAAGCGATTAAAGAGAGAGGGTGCTCTCTGTCCGTGCTGGAGCGGGGAGCCAGGTCTCCAGGGCGAGGAGCGTGACAGGCTGGGGAGGAGAGCCCTCGGAGCGGCCATGTGGATGCAGAAAGGGAGGGCGCCCTTGGCAGTCCTCAGGAACAGGCTCTGCAGGGCCCCGGGACTGGATGGGGCAGCTCTGCCACCTGGGGACAACCCCGGCTCTGGCCAAGGGTGCACGGCCTCGGGCACACTTCTCTGTCACTCTGCCCAGAAACTGCCTCCAACCGGGCTCCACGTGGATTTCTTGCATATTTGTACAGAGTTCTAGTTTTCAAATATTTGTTGCTGGTTTTTACTGGTGTTAGAGCAAAGCTTTCTTTTAACCGTGCCTGTATTTATGGGTTCCTGGGGTTGCATATTTTTCACATGTGCAAAATTAAACTAACAAAGTGATTTCATATTGAAGAAGTATAGACTATATGCATCCTGTTCAATATAAAGACATTGTTAGTAAATTCAAAACCTTTTAGCTTGTAAAATTTAACTTTGAACAACAACTAGCTACAAAAACCATCTGAAATTTGCTCCTGGTATGTTTCCCTGTGTGTACACAAAATGCTGTCTTCAGATGGTTCAAACACCATCACAACAGCACTCACTTGAAATGTTGTGGTTGTTGGGATGTAGATACATGCTTAACAGAGTATCTTGAATTTGATATTTTATCTAGAAAAACAGAGAATTAAATCAGCCTGCTTTAGGAACATGGATTGAATTTTTGCATGAATGGATGCCTCCTTCTCCTGCTCCCTCCTGCCCCTTCTGCTTTCCAGAAGAAAATTCAGATTTTTTTTTTTTTCTCTGAATGGGAAAACTCTAGAGGTAATTTAAACTATTCTTAAGGTTACTGAAGTATTTTCCATTTCAGTGTGTGCAGACAAAGGGCAGACCAGGATCAGGCCATCATCCCACATGAATGAAGTTTGGAGGGGTCTGATGGTGGCAGTGTCCTGCACCCCACAGCACCTGACATATCATCTTGTCTCCCAGCTGCCCACGTGCCTTGGCCACAAGGAAAGCCTCAGCTGTGCCACGGCTGTTGTGAGCACCCGCAGTGCATTGTGCAACAGCAAGTGTGGGGTTGGCAGCAGCTCCCATGGGGAAAGCAGGGACTTAGCCCTCCCTATTTGTTTACACTGAGATACTGGAAATATAAAATGTTTTCCACTACCAAAAAAAATGACAGGAGTTTGTTCTGGTGTTGATGGCATGGAAGAACTTTCAAGACCTTGCTTCCACAAAACTCTTCAGAGAGATTTTGTTACTTGCATCTGGGAGAGGAGGAGGAGAAAGACAGTAGCATCATCATCTTCTTTTCTAGCACATATTTGGTTAATAGGAAAATTAAAACTCAAATAAATATTCACCAGAAAATAATTTGAGTCTATCATAAAAATTATCTACATTTTAAGTTATCTAAAGTAAAGTGAGTAGTATTAGCCTCCAGAAGCTCTGAAACCATCATGAATTATTGAATAAGTAATCTCTTTTTTTATCGTTATTGACATAATAAATATATTTGCTTGAAAACATCCGGAGCTGCATAGGCATAGAAGTATTTATGAGCCTGTGCTCTTTATGGCACTGTTTTACAGGGTGCTGTCAACTGTGGAGGGGAAACAGAGAAAGAAAGGTTTCACCTCTGATGTTTTTGTCAGGAGACAGAGTGCTTCAGTCAAGTGCATCTCTACAGGCCCTCATATTGTGAGCCACCAAAGAAATAAATAAGAAATTTAAGTGAAAATGGTGTGACTCAATTTTCTATTTCTTTGATGGTTAGTTCATTAACTACTAGCAAGTCTGCTGTCCTACAGAATCAAATAATACTGCTAAAATGACAGACAGCATCTTAAGTTAACATTAATTTGAGAACAGAGAGAGCTTAAATTAACATGAATTTGGTAACCAAGGACAGGCTTTAAATTGCCACCAGGTCAGCTCTGGAAACAATGAAAAATTACAGAGTTTGGGGCCTAAAATCACTTTCAGAATGAGGGAGATTTGTCAGTCAGAGACGAAAATCTTTGCTTGCAGCACCTAGGGAGAGGGACAGTGACCGCAGCCACAGCAGAAGCTGCCACTGTCAGTTTGCCAAGCATTGCATGGGATGTCCTGTGGCACAGAATGCATTTTCACTGAGGAAGAGTTGCTGAAATATTGAAATAACAGGTAAAAAGTACTGCCATGGGAATTGCTGTGTGTAAGAGTGTGACCACACAACAATAATTGAATCAGTCCAGGCTACGTGCATTTGCAGTTGGGATGTCTTTGCTAAATACTGTCCTGGCACCTGATGGGTGCTTGGGCAACCCTGTAGCCAAACAGTAACATCTGGGACACTTTAGGCTCTCCTCTGGAACACTTCAGGGTGAAAAGTGTTTGTGAGGAAAAAAGCTCCCTCTGCAGTAAAAGTTGCATCATATTTTTTGCCTCTTACCTTTAGGCAGTAAATGTATCATCAGTGGCTCTTCAGTTTTCCAAAGTAAAAAAAATTATCAATTACTAGCCATGAAATCACAGGAGTGCTTGCTGGAAGTGAGAAAAAAACCCCAGCAGCATATTTTAAAAAGTGCTTCTCCTTGGAATGTAAGCCCAGATAAAGATTTAGCCTGCTTTTTTTGTTTATTTTTTTTTTTTTTTTTTAATTTAAGTCCAGTGGAGCGACATGTTATACCTTGGGTAATTACAACAAATCAGTCTTTATTCAAGTGTGAAAATTAAGGCATAAATGACTGACTGCTTAGCTCTCAAAACAATGTCACATTATAAGAAATGTGATATTTTGAAGAGAAACAGGAAAAAAATTATCAAAGTTTTTGTTACTATTGCATTATCCTCCCGCTTGATCTACTGGCTATAGATACTTGGTGTCTGCTTAAGTGCTTTCCATTCTTCCCACAAGCAAATTCTGGTTGAAGACTATATATCATTTTACTCTTGATCACTGCTAGTCCCAGTACCTCATTACAGCAGACCACTTTTTGAAACTGAGCTATAGCTCAGATAAATGATTGTATAAAGTTTTAAATAAACATACAACATCTATGTTATGTTGTTTCACAGGGATGATTTATAGTCATTTTCTTCATCCAGTCCTGAGCTCTGGACATAAAAGACACTGAGCTCTCTGCTGTTTATCCAAGCTAAATCCTCTGTTTGTTCTGCATAAGCGTTCTTGATTCTTTAATATATTGCAGGCTTTAGCTTCAGGTTTATTCCCTCTGGGACGGTGGAATTAGATACATTAACTGACAAAGATAAGGTACGGACATTGTAGCTTAATAGCCATTAAAAAAGATACTGTGATAATAAAAATGGAGTTGGGAAAGGGAGTCAAGGTTGTGGCATTTTAAAAATATGTATTTATACAACTTAGATGAATAAATGCAAGAATCAAGAAATCTCTATGAGGAAACCCTCAAATGATGGTGGAATTTCGATTGGTTGGGGTTTTTTGTTTGTTTGTTGTTGTGGTTTTTTTCTAAGGAAAAGAGAATCAGAAATGGAAGATATTGTGAACCAGGTTACATGTTGCCTCTTGTGTCCCCAAAGAGAATTTTGTTTCTTACTAAAATGTACACTATGTAACATAATCTGGCTTCCAAGCCATTGAAATATTGCTCTATGCTATGAGAAAACGAGGATAGCCCTCTGATACAAAGCAAGTTTCTCTGCCTTAAAAACCCAACCAAAACCCCATGTGGATTCTGTTTACTACGTTCCTTCCTTCATCAGGATGTTTAAATACATATACATATGTTCAAACTGCATAGTAAATAAGTCTATTTACTTCATACTGCTACTCTTCCTTGCAGCCCTTGTCCCTCTGTTAAAAAAGCAGACCACACTAAATACCTGTTTTGTCTTCCACTGTGAGCTTAAATAGAATGAATTTTGAGCTAAGCCCACTAAAACTTGCTTTGTAGTTTGGCTCAGTATTCATTCCTAATTTTTTGTGTAAAAAAAAATGTTAGCATTTAAAGACCTAATGCCTACAACAGGGGAAAGATTTTAAGAATTATAGTCTTTAATGTGACATACTCTAAATCATCTCTTACCATAGTATAAAAGTTACGCTAAGATTTTAAAGGCCCTAAATGGACTTTCAATTTTTTCTAAGTCAGGATTAACTGGTGTATAAGTAACAGACTAGGCACTTTCACTGCCAAAAATTATCTAACTAAAAGTTTGAATCTGGCAGTATAAACAGCAGCCCTACCTGTACTCATACAAGCCCATACACACTCATATTTTGTGGTACACAAGTTAGTATATTGTCTATGCTCTGTAACAGATTGCATTCCATAAAGCATGAAATGCATTTTTATCTGAAAATTGAGTGGTAAAATAAGCAGCAATCAAAATAAACATATGGACAGGCTTTTCTATTTCTTTCTTTCTTTCTAATTTTTTTTTCCTGTGTTGTTATTCTACAAGCATTTGTTTTAGCTAAGATACCTCACTTTATAGTGGTAGGATACTTCCAGGAATAATGGTGCAGATGATGCAAATGACTTATTCAATGAGCATAAAAGAAAACTCATTGAAACCCTCAGGTCTTTCTGAAAGATTGATTGAGTAAGAATAAAAATTATCTTAAAAAAACCTCAAACAAACGCTTTCTGTAGATGTTACGTTTCAAAAAAAGATTATTAGATCAAGATTGCTTTCAATACAAAGTATATAAAGTAGCACATAATTTCTCTGAATGTTTAAGTAACAAACTTTTTTATTATTTATTTTAAATAATGAATTTATTTGTTTGCTGGGTAAATCTGCTCATCATCATGTATATATGTGATAACAGGAAAAGGAGAAAGAAGAAAAAAGTAGGGTGACTAAAGTCCGCTCTAGCAAAAAACCTCAGGAATTTCTTGTTATCCAGGGAAAGGCTTAGGTTTTGTGAGCGGTAGCAATAGTCTTTTCCATATGAGGGCAAGTGCAGGGATGCAAAGTCACCTCCTTCACTTTTCAGTGCCCTCTGTGGCCCAGCAGACCCTGAGTTTTCATACTGAGCTCCAGACCTGGATGGAGAATTGCAACCATCTCATGGGCACAGTCAGGTTTGGTATGTGGGTGCAGGCATCCTGCTTGGCAGAGGCCAGTGGGTCCCACATCATTTGAGAGTAACTTCAATAAGAATTGGCCTCCCCCCACCTTCAAGACTAATTTCCAACAGTATCTGTAATGTTTGTTAGGATAATAGGGATTTGCTTTTATTAGTATTTCAATACTAATAAGTCATGAAATGATTTTCCTATAAAAGTTTTCACTAAACCTCTCGTAATTACTTATTTACTCAAGAGATGGGATATGACAAAAAATGCTTGACCTTTTCTTTTCCACACAGCTGTGACAACCAAGAATTAACTAGCTCTTCATCAAAGCATCAGTATAATGAGGAATCACCTTCATCTTGTCAAGAGAAAAACAAGAGCAAGTAGTACTGCCCCATACTACAAAAAGTCTTGTTTGGGGCAGGCCCAAAACTTTAGATATTTTGCCTTTTTTCCTGTCCTCACTGAATGATTTTATTTAATTAATCTCTGAACAAGATTAACCTAGCCTTTCCTGTAAGGCTGCAGCCTTAGACTCCCTTAACTTCCCTAGAAATTAGAGTTATACATAAGGATTTAAGTTTGGGGTTTTTTTTTTTAAGCTTTCAGATGAATTGATAATTAGCCAGAAGAATGAAACACCAATTTATCTGCTATAAAATAGCAAAGTAAATAGCTTGTGCTCATTTGCTGAAGAAGTATCCCAGTAGAAGCTATCTACCCCTTTTAGGGCATTAAGGCAACTGCAACCAGCACAGATTGCAAACAGCAGCTTGCAAACCAGTTACACAGAAAAGCTTTTCCCACATTATTCTCGTTTTGCTGATAGGAAGTGAAGGCCTAGAGCCCTGCTCAAGATCACTCAACACCCCTGCAACCAAGATGGGCAGAGAAACCACAGACTTTGTGTCCAATCCTCAGCCTACCAGTGGGATCACCTTCATGGAGAGATTTTGCTGTGTTGCAGAAAGTACTGCAGCACAAGTTATTGGTCAGAATGGTAAAGCATTGCTTTTCCCTTACACAACATTTGAGATGGCTTTTACAAGCCATCTGCATTGATGATGATATAAGTAAATGAAATGGGATCAGTAACATAAAAATTTCTATTCTTTGGTCAAACTTTAGAATGGTTTTTATGATGTGTTGTCTATATGCAATAAGACGATAAAGTCACGGAGTCAAAAAAAAAAAAAAAAAAGCCCACCTGCTCTGCAAGATATTGGGACAGGTAAAACTCACTTTAGGGACCCATAATCATGTTGCTGAGGTGTGGAAGTTTTTCCACAACTAGCAGTGCCCTCATATGGAGATACACCTACCAATTCCTTAGGGTTCTGGTGTGTTCTTTCTTGCTTTTGACACTCGTGGTTGTATTTAATTTATTTTGGATTATTAGTCCCATTCATTCAGTCCACTTGCATTATTGTCAGAAGAGACAGGATAAACCAGTAAGTTAGGGTATTGAAAACATCACTGCATCCATATTCAGAAAAACTGCAGTAAAAACCATTATTTTTATAGAAGCATCAAAAAAAAAGTTATCTAGGCCAAACATATCCTATGCATCACCTAGATGATTCCTGAAGCAGCAGGTAGGCTCTGCGGTTTACACCAAATATGCATTGGTACTCATGAAAGCACACCCACAGTGCTGGTTCTAAGAACAAACTACTAACTAAGCTGTCTTATTTATTTGGATGAGAAGCATCCTGTTGACTTCGTGTCTGACATGAATAGGACTCAACCTTCGCTGCTTGCACATCTAATTATAAAGCAAATAGCAGCTCATGGTGCTTTTCAGCCCTGATCTGGATGACATATTGTATTACTGTATTAATCTTGTTGCCAAAAATAGCCTTTTCAATCAAACATACTGATGGTCTGGTGTCAAGGAACATCTCTTAACGTGAGATCAATAAAAATTATTTTCTGTACCTCCAGATGTGAAAATCAAAACACCAAAACACCCTCACTTTATTCTAAACTACTAAGCAAATACAAAAATGTTGTAGACTTACCGTTACCACTTAAGCCTAAATTTTACAAAAGAAGTATTAGTTTGATTGCCTGCTCAAAACCAAGTAATTTAATCTTGCTGCCCTATTGACATTTGCATTTGTAAAACAAAACTTATGATGTTCATAGTAAATCATAATTTTCAAATTTTCAGGTTTTTTCATAGTATATTTACAGCTATGAGCGATGTATGATAACTGCTGAAACAGCACTGGGCTGTGACCTGTCCTACTAGACTCCATCTGTTCCAGTAAAGCCACTCAAAATTTTGATGCCATATTATCTTGTCAATGCAGTTACGACTCAGCAACTGCATTAAAACCCTTTGCTCAAAGAGTCAGTAACACTAAACACCTCCATAACCATCTACTCTCCATGTATGTTGTTACAATGAAACTTTTTTGTAGCAACACATACATTGCTTAAAATGCTGTTGAACTACCACAAGTGGAAAAAAGAGCACTGCACTACAGAGTAGGGGACCTCAGTTTTCCAGAAGCATTATTAATGGGGACTATTTTAGTCTTTGGTGACGGGGAATGACAGGCTGTAGCATTTCTTCAAGTTAAGAATAGAAAATAACAGTTCTTGCAAGAATTCAATTACTCTGCATTAAAGCTGCCATGGGGTTACTGTACATTTATACATCAGAAAGTCAGTAAATTATTTTTCTATAAATTAGTCTCTCAAAGATGATTTTTTTTTCCCTTTCTGTTCTGAATGCCAAACTCCTGACTGCTTCTCCACCACAGAGACTTCATATCTGGATAGCCGACATCTGTAAAAACATTTCTAATGAAAACACTACTAATACAACCCCCTGGAGAAACAAATGAAATGAGATCTAAGTATGCAGCCGCCTTTCTACAGCTCTGTCGTTAACAATAGCGAGAGTAGTGCTTCCCATCCAAGCCTTGACACAGGTCATGATCATTTAGGCACAGTAGTAGCAAAATAAATAATTGTGTAAATATGTATTAACTAGTATAAATACTTCAGTAGCACTTAGAAGATATGATAAAGGACTTCTGTTTTTAGTTGTGTATTAAGGTTTATCTCGGTGGATGGAGGGAGAAGCATTTAAACTGCAGTGAAGGAGAACTACAGATTGAATACTTGAAAGCTCAGTGCCAGATATAACAATGCTTCTTTTATGCAACAGCAGTTTTGAAAGTGTATTAGTGTTAAAAGTGTCAGATCACTGCTAAAATATTATCGAAACAGTGGTTATAGCTTCACTCCAAAAGAACAATATACTGTGAAGATCCATAGTGTAACTATATACTTAAATAATTCAGATTAAAAGCAAAACAACGCCATCTTATTTTTAAAATAATTTGTCTTTTTTTTCTATAACGTATTCCATTGCTTTAATGTGCAAATCAGAATTTAGACAAAATTTTCCTCTTAAACAGTCTAACAAGGTCTGTTTCTTTGTAACTTCTCAAGATTTCAGCTAATGCTCCATATCAAGATGTATAAACACTCTATATCCAGGTTTCCTGCCTTACATTTAAACCTGTAATAAGTAATTTGAGGTAATTCTTTGGTAGCAGCAAATTCCCAGCGCTGGCAGAAAAATTAGCATATACCAACACAGGAGGGGATCCTCTGTCTGAAGATTATCAGGAAAAAACAACAGTATTTCTAAGTGTCCTCATTTCCAGGTAGGTTAATGCTTTCCCTCTGAAAGATTGATTATATCCTGTATTTATCGAATCCCAAGTTTCTTTATTCAAAGTGAACTGCAAATTCTGAACCCAAATCCTAAGGCAGATGCAGGTTGGAAATGATTTGATGTGGAACTGATGCAGAACAGCCACCCCACTCCCCCACTCTCTCCAATTTGGTTTCACAGAAACATACCGGTAGGAGTACTTGTTTTGAAATAATTCCATCAACTTCCCTAGTGAAATCTGGGCACAATAAAATCAATAGGAGTTTGCCAGAATTCCAGGAGGGCCTAGCTGCTGCTCCTCTTCCTGCCACATTTTCTCTGGCAAATGGAACCAGGACTGAACCTGTAAACACAGGTCTCATTTCCAGCAGTCTTTTTATGCTGGGTCAATTAAAATGAGCTCCTTATCTAATGCATCTGTTTCAAATGACATTTCTTCTGCAAAGAAAAGAGATTAAGGTAAAAATCTTAAGATATTTTGAAATGGTATTTGGTCTCTCTACTGAATAACTATAATCTTCAAAATGGCTTTGAGATAATAAAAAGGCAAATGGAACCCAACATAAAAATCTTCTTTAAAGAAGAGTTAATATTGAGCTCATGTCCGAGCTCATATGATCCATATCTACTACAAATACACATCTTGCTTCTGGAATATTTCAGTCTAAAGCACATAGACAAATTGTTCTGGAAAAAATTAAATTGAAATATCAAGCTTAGAGTACCCTCACTGTAATACATTTCCACATTCTAACACAAACAATGAACACTATGAGTAAGGACTATATAACTAAACAAAAATGTTAAATAAGTGTTATGCTAAGTTTTTTTAACAATCATAAAATTCATGCTTTGCACATTGATCTTTCATATGGCTAAGTGGACCCAAACAGCTTAAATTAGCAGGTTTATAAATGATTTTTAAAAATAATTATTCTATGATTTGTTTTTACACAATATTTTGACTCTAGAGAGAAAACTCACCCAACTTCCTTTTTAAAACACACAGCAACATGACCACCTTTTTTTTTTCTTACATGACACAGTAGTGAAATTGACTGTCATTACCAGGTTCATTATTTTATAGATTCAAGCACTAAAGACTGTCATATTATTGGAAATAGTAAAAAATTTTTTCTTTCAAATATATAGTTAAAAAAATTAATGCAGAGTCCTTAATATTTACTTAAAAATCAAATTTTATTTAATAAAATAATACACCTGAAAAGTCATAGAATACCAGTCCAAAACAAATGACCAGTTATGAAAATTTAGTCAACACTGTCTTTGTAATATTTAAGTCTCAGGCACCCTCCAGTGTTTGGAAAAGAAACTACACAAGTGAGCAAGTATTTGAAGAAAACCAGCGTGAACAAGTTTTCCTGTCAAGACAGAAGCTCCCTGGGTCATTAACAGTAATTGCATATAATCATGCATCAGTGATATGACACAGCCATGATGAAAAAAATATTGTAAAATTATATGTCATGGATCTCTATGGGATTTAAGGAGGTGATATTTTCTTTGCTAGTGGAGAGGGATCTTCTTAAGTACACTACTTCGAAAAATACAGTAAAGTGTGCAAAGTATTACAAAAGCATTTCTTACTAAGTCTGGTATTGATAAGTATTCAAGTATTCCTCAGCTAATATGATCTCCATTTTATTTTACAGCTTGTTTATAACTTTTCTAAAGAGTCTAAATTAATAGTTTATTTAAACAGGAGACATACCCATGGTAAGGAGGAGGAAAACCAATGCATTTAGAGGTAAAGCCAGATAAGATACACCCCTCCCCCCGTTTTATAATTAATACAAAATTATTTGTATATTTTTGTATTAATTATAATTTTTATAATGAATACAAATTAATACAATTTATAATTAATACAAAACAGGAAGGTCAAATGAAGGTCACCCATGTCTATGAAACTTCACTGATTTTATGTAAAAAACCTAAACCAATAATTTTTCCATTGTTATCTTCGTTAACTTTAAAAAATTTAAAAATCCTAAGACAGTTTTTGTACTTGACATTCAAATGGAAACACTTGTGAGTATAGGACAGACAAAAATGCCTATTGAAAGGACAGCACTGTAAATTAATGTTGGGTAGATCCACACAAATATCACAGAAACAGAATGAAGGCTGGAAACCAAAACTTTTTCAATTGTGATAATGCAGAAACTAACATTGCTTGCAGATTTCTGTTCTGCATCCTGTTCATACTTCCACAATCAAACAAAGTTTTATATACAGTTAAGTGGTAATGAGATAACATGCTTTGAAATACATGTTAAGTAACTTCAAAGTGGTTACATCTTGATTGAAAACAAGAACTTTACTTAAACCAAGAGCTTTTTATGTTTGTGTTCAGAACTTATAGTGTATAAATTTACTGAATTGTTGCTTCAATTACCTTTCCTCATTAGGGATCAATGTAAGAATGCATATACACTTCTGAATATGTTCTTCACTCTCCTGGGTTCACCCTTACTGGTCCACATGCAAAACTGCCAGGGCAACAAAGGGATTTTATCTGTACAACCAGGCTAGTTAATAACTGGTTCAGCTTCAGTTCCATAAGGTTTGATTCCCTCTGACACACACACACACACACACAGACACACACACTCAAAACCTTGTCTCTTGTTTACTACAGAACTTAGTTGTGTTAGCTACAGTTAGAGAAGCCAAAATTGATTACCTTGTCATTTAGTAAAAAAAAGTAGTATTTGGTCAACACTGCAATTCAGTTCAGAATTAAGAGCTTTGTCAGGGAAAGCAGCTGACATCATTTTTCCCTAGCATAGCTGAAGAGATATTTTTAAAAATTATAAGAAATAATGATAATATTGACCAAAAACCTCTTAGAATGAATATTAAAAAATTACAAATAAACCTAGTCAGGGTGATGCAAAAAGAGGTAGTAAACATTTCAGAAGAAAGTACAAGGATAAATATATTTACACAAACACATATATATACACACATGTGAGTACAAAAACATTATAAACCAGTCATTGCACAACTGTGCTTAACTTGACATGTTCCAAATATTTACATTGACTTCAAAGAGAGCTGGCAATAGTGTGCAAAACAAGGCATGACATCACATATTTTGCAAAGTCATATAGATTTATAAAAATCACTCTATTCAGATTTGGGCTCTTTTTAACAGCTTTTTGTATGCTTTTAAATAGTGATGTTCCTTTTTGCAATAGCTTCTCTGATTTGACGATCAAGTTCACTTACAATATGATCTTCATGATTATAGACTCCTGTTCTCAACAGGGTATCCCTCTCTTCTATCAGACGAGAGAGGTAATCATCTGTGTTCTCATTTAGTTTTCTACAATGAAGACCATCTACTCTACCAGCAGAACTGTCTTTAGCATCTTGCAATTGCTTTCTCTCTTCTTCTTGTTGCTTTAGCCTGATGGTGATAAAGTAGAAAGAATCAGACAATGAGACATATTAAAATCCACTCTGATTATCTTCATATTAAGTCTTTAGTTTAGCTATTGAAGTACTTAGTAAAATAAAGAAATCTGTAAAGGTAACAAATTATTCTCTCTCTGGGGAAAGCAACTCAAAGAAATGTTAATATAACACTTAAGTTCTAAGAAAACTTCTATATGCATGTATAACTATGATACTTGCTATCAAAGCTTCTACTTTGATTATGCAAACTGTACTCAAAAAGGTTCGACATACAAAACTAGTGCAGACAGTTTTTGGAGGACAGCATTACCTAAAATTTGAATGATTTGAATGTATTCAAAATAGGAACAGTACATGTCTTGTTCTTTTCTTAACACAGCAGTAATACTTAGAACTGAAGGATTAAAATAGAAAAAAGCCTGGTACTGTAAAACTTGACCATAACACAAAAAACAGGTACAGTGGCCTTAAACATAGATATTGCTATACTGCAGTACTGTTGCATTTTATAAATGTGTAATCTTTGTGCAAGGGACACTAAACTGTGTTCTTTCACTGGACTTGACAGCCAATTACAACCTTGATTTAATTGAACTTTCTCCTAATTTTAGGTTGACAGTAAGAAAAAAGAAGGGAAAGTGCTGGTATGGAAGAATCTTGCAAATACTTTTATACCTGTTAAGTTCATTTCTGATATCCTCCAGCTCTTGTCGATCTGTTTTCCCCAACTCTTTTTCTTCTGCTGCCAAATAGCGCAGCCTCATGTGCTCCAGCTCTTGCTGCTGCTTTTTAAGATGAGCCATAGCATTTTCTTGTTCACGCTAATGGGTGAAGACATAACTCAGTTAAACATGTGATTAAGTGCAAAAAGTGCTAATTACAGCGACAAAGCAAAAGTTTAGGAATCAAGTAATGACAGTTAGGTCTCCAGGAACATTAGAAATGTAGGAGTTAACAGAATGTCTTACTGCATTACAGATATCACCAAATAAGTTCAGTGACTATCACAATCATAGTAAACCTGTCCAAGCTGGATCAGCTGAAGCCCAGTCACAGATATCTTCCCATTAACAAAATAGCAAAAATGTTAACAGACCCTTATACTAACTCTGGCTTAAGTTGGTAAACATAAAACTTGGACTTCTGGAACTTCTCAAGCTACTGAGATTTACTCCTCGGCTACATGGTATTTAAATGATAAATACTTTTGAGAAAGTAAAAGCTAAATAGCTGCAGGAAACTATCATCAATCCCATAGTGCCGAACATCAAAGCTTCAAGAACTACTTTTTGAAATTGCAATGTGTGCTTAAAAAATAAGCTTTGAAAACAAAATTCTGGCAAGATGTCCTTGTATGTTTCCATAGCACTATGTGAAATTTTAAATAACTTATTTTGTGGATTTAATCCAACCATTCTATTAATTCTAAAAGTTTACTTGTCTCTATTTTTTTAAAGCTCTACACACACAGTGTAACAAAAGTAAGGTTTGAGTCCACTGCCACCTCATGACAATAGTGTCTTTATGAGAAATATGATGCTCTCTCCACTTGATTTCCCAGTTATTTTCCATATGACCTTGTGCACTAAGTCAATACAGTTGGTCTCACACTCTGAGTAAGACAGAAGTCCTGAAGTAGTTAAAAAGTATTACAGAAGGTTATAAAAACATCCTGGACCTAAGCATATGGTGAAGTGGAAGGATATTTCTGTAATTCTGACCTTGCCTTCATACGAAATATTTGATTGTTAATAAAATCAGTTTATATTTACTATGGGAGTAAAAAAAAAATTTTTTTTGGTTCATAGGTGTGAGTATATTCTTTATATAGTCAACCTATTTGGAAGACTTTAGTAGGGCAGTTTCCTGAATCTCAGTTGCCAGCATTTTAAGCACTCCCTGTTGATGATCAATAATTGACAAGATAATCTGAATTTCACAAGGAATTGGTATAAACAAAGACTCTAATTGTTAATGTGAAGAGACAAAGCAATAGAGAAGTACTTGAACATAAGTCATAGCATGTACATAAACACAAAATATTTTTATATTAAATTCAATACATCAGCTAGCCAAATTAAATGTTTACATTAATTAATTAAATGAATTAAATTAAATCAAATCACCTGCAATGAGACAGGTCATAAAGGTTGGAGAACAATTTGTTAAAGGGTTTCATGTCACTAATAAAACCAGAAGCAGGAATTGTCCCAAAGAGTCTACAGCTGACAGATGACTGAAGCTTAAAAAGATTTGCTGAAGATAAAGCCACAGTCTTTCCCTCTACATCAAGAGTTCATTCCCATGTGAGAAACACCCTTTTTAATGTCAGATAAGTTTGAAGAACAGGAATCTACAAATACATATAGCAAATATTAAAAAGTCACTACAGAAAGCTGATATTTATCCAAGAATTTTCACGAATATAATGAAATCCAAAGAAAAAGTTGCAAGACTAACTGGAGGTTAGTCTTAATCCATCACCAGAACTGCTATTGACATCACAGGAATAACTATTTCCCCACTTTTCATTTATTCTTTCTTTAAGCAGAATCTTTAGCAATCCAGGAACTACCAGCAGACCTTATTCCATTGTGGCCAAACTGGTTGAAATCATAACTAAAACCAAAACAAACAAGATGTATGGGTACACCAGAAAGAGCAAATCCAGCTTCTGTAGAAAAGTCACTCTTCCAACTAATCTTAAAAAAACCCAACCAAACACCACACCAAAGAAACCTCCTTCAACCAAAACACAAAACTAAGCTGGCATGGAGAAAGGACTCTCAGATTACTCAGGGTTTAGAATACCAGAGAAAGGATAGAAACTAATCATTTCCACAAGAGCAAGAAGATAACAGCCAACTCCTCAAGAATCTACTCTTCAGTGTACTTGTAAATGAGAAAATCACTCTGGAACAGTTTATGGCTCACACAAAGTTATTTAGTGGGGAAAAAGTGGATGTGGAACAGTGGAATATTATTGGTTTGAAAAAAAGGCAGATAAGTTAAGAATACATTCACTTATGTCTGTTAAACACGATAGCCTGAATGCAACTGCTGGCTCATGATGTACTTCAGTAATGACTGAGGGCAGCTGGAGGACATTCAAAGATATCCAAGGTGGGTTTCTAGATCTTGTCCAGCTACTGCTGACCTCTGTATGGACTAGACTGATATTTCACATCAGTTCATTAGCTGGGTTTTTTCCACTCAACAAAAAGCACTGGCTGAAACTCAAAACTAAGTATATTCCAATTAGAGACATGATTTAAGTTATTGAGTGCAAATTAATCACTTAAGCAGTATACTTAAACATGTTAGGAGCTTCTTGATCACAGACTATTTTGAATTTACACATTAATGTTTTAAAAAATGCTACAGATAAAACAATGCTGGTTCAAGTGTTTAGAAAAAAGAGACAGAGGGTGTTTGCTTTTGTTTGTTTTGTGTTTTTTTTTTTTTCCCTAAAGTCACACCGAATATCACAATGGTATTCTTTGGTCTCCAAATACAGATAGGCAACAGCATCCAGACAGTAAACCCAGACTTCAAGTATAAAACAGGCTATGAGGAAGAATGAAATAAACAGGCTACAAAGAGGAATGGAATTATTTTAACTATTCTGATAGCTGGACTTTGAGTTGTTTATTTTGCTAAATGCAGGCAGGAAGATAAAATGCTGAGCATAATTTAGTCTCAAATAGGTTGGTATAAAACCAGTCCAACTTCAGTTACAGAATAAGTAAATAGATTGACAGCAAATCTGATTATCTCAATTATCTAGAATCTAGAAATGAGGACAGACTAATATTTACTTCTTTTTGATACCATCGATAACTATACTTGGTGTCCCCAGTTCGATCTACTAAGCTAAATCCTTTTCAAAAGCAAGCAAATAAAAAATACTGCTGTTTCAGAAAAAAAAACTTGCTGCAAACATGAGACCTAAAATCTTGAGCATGTTAAACCTCCTTTGTAAAGTTTTATTTAGTTTCAGGGGAGGAATGGTTGCCCTGTACATACAGAACATATCTGGGAAATTTCTGCTTATTTGTCCTTACAGGATGAGCTACTTCTGATTACACACCAAGTCTAAAGAAACTTAATACACATATCCTTGTAGTAGATGCAGTATACCCTGCATATCCAAGGTCTGGTTTTGAAATTAATTTGTCTAGTACATCCTGGGTTTCCTGTTGACATTATCAGTGGGAAGAGTCTTAGAGGCCACTCAGTAAGTTACATAAGAATGCTACTTACAAGTAAACTACCTCATCTGTATGAAAACCATCTTGTTACTGCAGAAGATGAAGCTGACATCTTCCTCTTAGGTGATGTCCAGAATCTAACGTTTACACATCAGAGGACTTCTAATTGTTATTATCTCTTTTTCTAGCCTTTCAATCTATGCTGATTTGCAACGTGATTATCTTCAGTCCAATACGTTTTTGCAGAGGGTGAGAAATGGATTAACTTTAGAAAACTCCTTGTTCTGCAATTCAGTTCATTCATTCCTTCATTGTCCCATCTCAAACTAGGGCTACTGTCATGGGAAGCTGGGGATTAATCCTAGTCTGTCAAATTTGTGCATCTCAATAATTGTATATGAGAATTTTCTGAAGGTATGTTAGGCAAAAATCACTTGAAAACAAAATACTATGAAACCAAGTCAAGACAGACTAGCACTTGCTACTAGGACAGCAGTATTTTCACATACACACAAATCCTCACATAGCTGTGACTACACTGAGTAGAAGCCTTCTAATCCAACACTTCAGTTCATGGAGTATTATTCAGATCTAAAAGGAAAGATTTTGAAAGTGTCCTCACAGCTGCACTTGAGAGGAAAGGCATAACTGCACACTGGCCATAACAAGCATATGGGACTACAAGTTCCAAAACAAGCTGCTATGTTACTATTTGAGGCAGGAAAGTTCAACAATCCATAAGTTTCTGCTGTTCAGCAGCATGTTCACAATGACAATCTGAGAGAAATAAAGGCATTTTAAACAAGCTCAAAGGAGAAATATATGTCAGAAGAAGTACATACAGTTAAGGTTAATAGAACAATGTCTGAAGCTCAATCAGACCAGAAAGAAGACAAAATATTCCTAACGCTTTCATATTGATCAAAAGGGATCTCATTCAATAATTTGGTCCTTTATGCCTTCACTGTTTGAGTTCGTGTCAGAACCATAATTTTTTTTTTAATCAATGTCTTAAATGATATTTAATTAAACCAAGAAAAGGACAAAAGAGAATGATGCAGAGGCCAAAGAGATGAAGGAAAAGCAAGTCACTTCTGCAGAACCCTTTGTTCAGTTCTGTTCCTTTGGTATTTTTCTCTGGGAAAAACATCTATTATAAAAACCCAACACACACAAAACCAACCAAAACCAGTGAGATTAGTGAGCATGCTCTTTGCTCAGAATAATATTCCTAATTTTTTAAGGAAGTAAGATTTAATGCAGAGTGTGCTAAATTCTATTTTCTCCATAGAGGAGAAAAACACTTATCAGTACATTTTGTCTCCAAGCTAATGTTGGGTAGGAATTCCTTTCAGACAAATGTGATTTGAAATTTTGTTTGATTACTAATATAATTGTGATGTAACCATAAATATTTGGGGTATTGAGGGAAAACTCAAGATAATTCTAGTCAGAGAAAGTCAAGAATTTCAGAGGCATGCCATGCTGTGACCCTGAAAAGTGACATTTAAGCACAGTAATATTAAATTAAAAAAAATATAAATCAATATTTTCTGAAGAAAGATTTCCCTACCTTTCAGTTTGAGACAGCCCAACTTGGAAAAAAGACACTAAAACAAGTGAGAAAAGATTTTGCAGATTTGTTTATGATGGATCCTGTGCATAATTTACATTACACACTTCATACTTTCTGATTTTCAAATGTCTTTCCCAACATTAGTCTTTGACTCCTTTAAAAAGTCTGTCATAACAATTTGTAGGGTGCATAACAGAAAATTTGCCCTACGTATACCATTCACAAAAGAGCAAGAGAAACACGTTTCCTAATAATCCATCAATACAAGAAGATGGTAAAGAATTTACAGCAGTTGTTTGATAAGAAGGGAAGCATGCTGATTTTGAATTCATTTATATACAAATTTTGCTATGATACGTTGAGAGACCATAAAAAAACTATCTTTTGTTAAAATGAGAGAGGGAAGGATTTGAAATGTAGCACAGTTTATTGTGAGATCTTCCAAAGTGAAAAAACAGTGTTCACAAAACATTTCTGCATATTTATAGTACAAATAAAGCTAAGCCCAGCATTTCTAAACTCCCTTGGAATATCTTCATTCTATTCTGTATATACTGAAAAACTAAGTTATAATTGAATACAAAATGTTCTTTAAGTGTACCTCAGTGCACACAAGTTTATGCATACATATTCACGTGCTTAAAATTCTCAGTGAAGTCTTTCTTACAAACTCTCCTCCTATAATATATCCCAACATAAGGAACATTGCAGATTTATTCCCAGCTGCTTGTTCTAGCCAGTCAGGATGTTTTAAACCTCAGTAAGAGGTATTAGAATTTTTGATTTTAAACATTTAGAACTTTGCATTTTTACATTTCACCTAAGGGAACACTCCAGAATCATCAGTTGCTGGACTAAAGGCAACTTTGTGAATAGAAGATAAACCCACCAGAAACTCTGAACACTTGGAAATACTTTATTCTTTCATCACCACCTAACAAATATCAGCCACTATCCCATAGTAAGGCTGCCAGAGATGAACCAAAAGTATCATGTGCAAATTACTGTCAAAATTATCCTTAGCAGTATGTATTAGTTGGGCCAGGTACTTTCCCCTCCAAAACTTTCTCAGCACTGCTAGTCCTGCTATTCCTTTTGTTCATTTTCTTTTCTTCACTGCCCTTGACTCCTTCGGTAAAAATTATCACCAATATTCCTTTCACTTGTTAATTTTATATTTGCTGTCCTTCTTTTACATCTCCACAAACAAAACAAATCCAAAACCAAACAAAGCCATCTGTAAGTTATCAAATAATTTACTTGAAGGTTTTACTACTTTTCTTCATTAGTTTTCATCTATAATGTAGTGCTTGAGACACGGAATACTGTTTTAGAAGTTTGCATGATGGAAGCCTCCATCATGTTTTGAAACTTATGATACTACAGACATATCAGCATTAAATAAAAATTATCAACAATAAAAAACCCTCAAAATTTCAATTATAACCAGATCATAAAAGAATCCTTGTATGCCACCAGGTGCTTTAGTTAAGAGGCTCTTCAATCAAGGAAGCACAATCTTTATTTTGCCATAGCTGCCTATAAATCCAAAAGGGAGATGTAAACATACATACACTAGACTAAACAATGGCTAAATAGCAGCCACTATTCACTCTCCCACTCATACATACCATGCAAGTCTGTGGGAAAAACTTACGACTGAAGCTAAGGAACTCAAGTAAAGTTTTCTGAAAATAACCCAGACCTGACAAGTCAGTAGGAGGGCCTGGATGGTTTCAAGACACAGTTTTTAACCAAGATTTGGATTTCCAACTGGTTTGTTGTTCTTTTTTTTTTTTTAATGTGACTTATTTTTTTTTAACAAAGATTTACATCCTATCCTTGTCTAAATTACTTACAAATTAATCAAATTAATTACTGAGTGGATAAGTAAGATACTAGACAAGACAGAGTGAACTGTCAGCCAACCAATACATTCTATGCTGCATTAAACAAATGCAATCACTGCTGATTTTAACAGCTCTGTAGGGCGCAAACACATTAGAAGGCTTATAAAAATATTTCTCACAGAACACTGAATGCATGTACATTTTGAGATTTTGGTTATTTAGATTAAATATGACTGAGATTATCAACTGCTAAAAGTGACATTTTTGCCAGTTTTTATTTTTGTTTTGATACAATGTTTCTTACACCCAGACAGGTACTGACTTTACCATTTAAAGTCTCTGTAAACATGTATGCAAGTTTCTGTAAATAGTTTGATTCCTCTCAGAAACAATGCTAACATCCATTAAAAAAAAATTGAAGTTTTATTTGTGTACTATTGAGACTGCCCAGTAGGTAAGCCTCAAAGGACAGTTTTTGAAACGTCCAGAAATTATAAAATCTACCTGGGTGCACAGATATGTAACTGATTGTTGACATTTTTGTCTCCCTAAAGCTGAACAGGGTATAACAAACAAAGCATTAATACAGACTTGCCCTGAGTAACAGAGAGGGAAGAAAAGTAAGCTGGGTGAAGTCTATTGTCACTCAGCTTTACAAACTGTGTTAAAATTCAACTAACTTCTGTATTTTTCTTAGCACAGGTAAGTAGGATATATATATATACACATATGCCTTCATGTACTTCAATAACACTGGCACTGTGTTTAGCATTCAAATCCTACAAATGGAGAAGTTTAGATCATATTCTATTAACAGTCCCATACTCTTTTAAGTTATGCACTGCATATCTCACATTCTACAAACTATAAAACTATCCCAGATGTGTGCTAAGAACTAGTTCCAAAGTAAAAGAAAACTTTTTAATTAAGGAAACATTGACTTTTATGGTTGCAAATCAGAATAGCATTTTACTAAATGCTTAGCCTGTAGATTACGCTTCTTTAATTCACAAATTGACTGCTCCAGGTCACCTTTGAGTAATGGAAATCTCTGTTTAAACATTTTTTTGGCAATGGGCACAAAGCATTAGATCTCATTTCCAAGACTTACCAGCTGGGTTTTGTCATTAACATTTATTAACAATCTAAGATATGGCTTTCAGCGTCTAATCCTCACTACACAAATGTTTTGTACAGTCCTCTAGAGAGCTTTGGTGTGACAAATTACTGGCACAGATTACAACCCTGTGGCTATTCACCAGAGGCAATGCAAAATTAACATGGTACTAATCCAATTTAAACAAGAAATTGGTCAAATTATGCACAATTGCACAAATAATTGGAACTAAAGCAAATCTAGAAATCCTTAAGCAACAGTTTCCAAATTTATATTTAAAACATAGTAAATGGTTTTTGATTAGATGTGCTTCAACTTTTATTTGGCTCTTTAAAGTCACTTAAATTCTTTATCAATAGACCAAGTATAAGATGAAGAACAGGACTATAAAAACCACAAGAAACTACTTTGAAAGGGTTTGTTCTGTTGCAGAAAGGTTTTAGGTAGCATAATTCACTGTACATGCCAATTTATTTTATGGATCAGACTTTCAGCAAGAGGGTCAGTTGAAACCATCAACATATGCTAATAAAGTCAGATTATCAGGCCTATGGTGATGAAATTTGTAATAGGAACCTGACAGGGATACACACTGGTGTTAAGCAACAATCTCCTATTCTACAGGAATTTTAAAACATGACAAGAAAAAAATAGCCTGGGCATTTCATGACTGCTGAAGAAATCTTAATCAGAGACATAAGGTTTATATTCTTCCTCCTATCATCTTCCCAAATCATAAATGTTTCAGAAATTAAAATTCGTAACTCCTTTTATCACTGGGCTAACAGAACAATTTGAAGACAGCAAATAAAGATGAATTTTTACTTAATATCAATCATCATAGTGTACATTTCCTCTCTTTGAAGAAAAATACAAGTGTATTTCTCTCACAAGAGTGTGAGATTGACCTCTTACTCTCCAAAACCTGAATATTCTATCAGTAGGAATTAAGTAGGTACTGTAATCCTTAAAAAAGACCCTACACTTATTCTCAACACCTAGAATTAGGTGTGAACTCAGGTAATAAAACCTTTTTACTAAACTTGAATTCTGAAGATTTGTGTCCATGTCAAGGTTTGTTCAGCAAATGGGATTCATTATTTTCTAACTTGTTTGTCAAGGCCAATGGAAATTTTTGCCATCTTTCAGTATATTGTTTAATTATTGTTTAATTCAAGAAAGACAACTGACGACAAAAAACAACACAGAGATACAATATGGATTCAGTAAGGATGAAGTTGCTACTACTGCAAGTTTGAATGAAGTGACTTCAATTCATATGTGTGTGATTATATTATATAGACACACAAACAAGAACTCTGTTAATAGCAGTAAAATAGTGTTGGGTGTTAGTATGAGACTAGAAATTCCAAATACAGAAGAAAATTTAACTTCCAATTTAAAATTTCCTCTAACTTTACTTCATTTTACAGTATTCATCAAACTTTAAACCCTTGTTCTAAAAGTGAAGATTTCTTTCTTGTCTTTACCCTTCATTCACTACACAATTAAAATATAGAACAGTTAGGACTGTAATTGACCAAGTTGGTTGGGCTAGTAGCAAAATATATATTTTCTCTGGAACTGCTGATTCAGCATTATTTGGAATTAAATGAAACCTTTTTTTAATTTTTTTTTGTTTATACACCTGCTTTTAACTATATCAACCTCTTTGCACGTGTGTGAGCCTTGGTCTTACATGACTTCAGTATCAAACATAAACCAGTTTTGCTGTTCTTAGTTTTGCTAACAGTATAGCTCAGAGTTTTACTTTGCAAAGGCAAACACTAACAAAACAAAAACTTCCAGTAGTTAACAGTAATCATAGTAGCTTCCAGAATCCCATTAACTTTGTTGTCTCATATGACCAAAGAAAACCTGCATACCTGTTTTAACCTAGCAAGTTCTTTCAAAGCCCTTGTCCATTGCTGTTTGTAGTGGAGTTTTGACTTGGTAGCTGACTCTAACTTTCTTTCAAGTTCAACCTGAAAGCAATTAAAATCATATCAGCTGAAGCAATAACAGCAGTAACAATCACTGAAAGATGTATATATACAAAGGGTCTGGTTTAAGAAAAGTGTTTATGTAGTGTAATATACAACATCATCTAAAGCTGTTATACAATATAACATAAATATTATGGCACATGAACATTTTCTTGTTTAAAATATAACCTTATTTTTATTGGATGGCCGCCTATACAAAAAAAGAAAGATTGCTTTTTAGCACTAAATCTGCTGACGTAACCTTTAAATTTAAGATTCTCAAATTAGCCATCCTCTCATCCCTTTTTTATTCGAAGTAAGATTATAAACACTAATTTAACAGAAATGTTGATAGATAAATCTCACCCTTAAAAGGTGTGTGGATTTTTTTTCTTTCCTGCTGATGTAAGATATGTCCTACATTTTTTCTCTGAAACACACATCTGTTCAAACCATTATTTAAAATCTACATATTTAGTGTGAACCTTTTATCTTACTACCTAAATCTTTAAAAAGCATTACACACAAAAAAGATTCATTGCGTTCTATTTTGTGTGCAAAAAAAAATTCAGCATTAAAAGGCAAATGAAAAAAGTTATGAAGCACACAGAACATAAACTGAAAAAATGAAGGATTTTTAATTAACATCTGAGGAAGTGATATTTTCCTTTAATCTCACAAAAATTCTTTCCATTTAATTTGTGAAGATCTTAAAGCATAGATTTTTTTAACTGAGATAACAAAAATAGGAATTTTAAAAATATTTAAAGGTAAGAGTTTAAACAGTCTGTAGAGACAAAATATATATTGAATCATTTGCTTGCATTATTAGAAGTTATTAAAGAATACAGTAACATGCAGACTGGCCATATAACTCAGTCCAATTTGTGCCAAGAAGCCTGGCCTAATTTTTTTTCAGCTTATTTGGTCAACAATTTGATTCCAATCTCACAATAACTCTGAGCATAAATGCCCATATCTTTAGTTTTAATCAAAGTATCCCCTACTGAAGGCATGTATGTTTTTAAAGAAATCAACTTATGATGGTGATTCCATTCCACTGATAAGTAACACCATCTCTTTCCAGAAACACTTAATTACGAACATGCACAAAATGGAATACCAGTCTAAATTAATCCTCAGAAGAAAGTGCTCATTTTTCCTTATTCTTTTACAAATAAAATGTTCAGAAACCCAAGCATAAATCATTATTTAAATGTATAGGTTAGGTTTTTTTCCTTGCCTTAGCGTCTAGCATTACTGCTTCCTCTAAAGAAATAAATGGCCACTGTTGGCCTTACTCGTGCCTCAATATTTAAAGTCTGAAGAAATAATTGAAAAAAGTAAAACAAAACAGACAGATTAACCAGTTTATCACACAGTATTTTTCTACATCCCCCTTATCACTGCATGGACCATTGTGACAGTTTTTAAGTACTAGAAAAATCCAGTATACCTTTTCTAAAGTGAGAAGATTTATTTCTGATTGTAGCTGGATTTCTGGTTTGCTGCTTTGCTGTTCTTTGTATTGCTGGAACTCCTTCTCCAAAATTTTATGCTTATTTTCTGCTTCATAAAGCTACATTAAAGATAACAACATACAATTTAGCAGAAAACTCTATTCACAGACAAATAACTGGATGACAGAACTTAAGTTACTTCTTAGTCCCTGGAACAAACATCTTACTGTCAATTATCTGATATAAAACAGACACTGAAAGCTACACATTCATAATTAATGATTTCTTGACCATGGCACACAGCAATATTTTAATAGGAAGAACTTTAAAGAGGATCTTTACTCAGAACTGGAAAGAAAAAAACAAGTCTGTCCTCATATACAGAAGATTGAGATTTATACACATTTTTGTTCACATTTCTAAAACAACTTGCAGAAGAAATACAGAAAGCAAAACTATTAAGATTTACACACATTTTTTTGAAAAAAAGCATTATCTATGACATGAAGGATTTATTACTATATGAAGGACTATATGAAGTTTTATTACTTACTCAGTTTCACCCTCACAATTTTTTTAGGAATGTCTGCAAAAGGAAACAACTAATACTTGGTACAGCCAAATGATTTAGAAAAAAGGCTGAAGTAGAAAGGCTTCAGTGACTAATGACTTAATCCTGAGTACCTCTGCCCTCACAGCGTATTTCCACAGTTCCAAGAAGATTTTCATAAAGAGAGTGTGTTGCTTTTCAACTTACAACATGTAATTTGAAAAACAATGCCAATATGCAGTTATTTGCCACACAAGGTAAACAAGTCAAATATTTAACAGCATTTTTTATTATACCATATTAAAAGTATTAAGAATTTTTTGTAACATATTTCCTAAGTGTAGCTTATGTTGTTCTTCTGTTAAGTATTATTCAGCTATAAATACTTTATGCACCTCACAGAACTGATGTATTCCATCGCAGAATATCATCCCACATGCTGCTCTTGTATTTATGTCCAACTAGATAATGTAAGTATTTCCACGAATTGTATCCAGCAGTTTAGAACACTGGGTGAAAATGCTTTAGAGAATTCACTTCTGTTTCAAAGCCTACAACTTCTTCTAGTAGTATATCAATATTTTAATTCTTTGGATCTCCTAACTGGGTCATCTCTTTTTTCTTCTAAAACTTTGCCTTTTCCATTTATCATTGTTACAAAATGGACAAAAGAAAGGAAAGATGCTTCATAGGGAGCCACACAAAAACACTGCAGGTCTTTTTCACATATAACTGCAACAACCAACTTGAACAAAAGGTAGTGCTGTTTATCACCTTTCCATTTTTACCTATTTGTTTTTAAGGCAGACATATAGATGTGATGCTGATGACAAAGACAGCAACTAATTTCTTTTGCTATGAAAAATGCCAGGTCTCCTTTGAACTTCTACAAAAATGTTTTTTAATTTCTTGTTTGTTTCTGGAAATACTTTCAAAAATTGAATTTCCCATGAGACCTCAGGTTATGGACTGCTAGTGTCATGAGTTTTTTCTAGACCAATTTTTTTCCAAAACCCCCACACAATTGCTACAAGTTGAGAGAGAACCTTACCCCCCTGGGGGGGACCTCTATGGAGCAGGAGAAAAAGACTTAAAGCTTTAACTCCTTGAAATCCATGGTGACGATTCATGGTTAAGTGAGTTTTTCCTACTGGCAGCCCATGAATAATTCCTCGGTAGGAGCTGAGCGGTTGGAGACGGGGAGTAAAAAACCTCACACCTCATAGAAGAGAGAGAGAGAGAGAAAGAGATTTCCCAGCTACGGTGAATCAGAGCTATCGCCCTAGAGATAATAGAAGAGAAACTTTCAAGTGCTGCAGAATTAATTTGGAAGAACTGTAGCCTTGAGAGTGAACCACACAAATCATACAAATAAAACCTAATTCAGGAAGTAAGAGTGATGTACTTCAAGGCGGATACTTCAAGGATCTTCTCTTGCACATAGTGGGGCTTACTTCCACACGAATCCAATTGTAGAGTTCTCTAGATGTCTAAGTGTGAAAATAATATATCAACAAATCCTTTTAAAAGGTAAGGAAAAAGTTAAAGTATATTGTTTAGAACAATTAAAATTCATTCCAGAACACTTCTTGGTATAAAGCAAACAAACAACACAAAAGCCCATACAGACACAAAAAACACCTCACCCAAAAAGGTAAAAAAAAAAAAAAAAAAAAAAAAAAAAAAAAAAAGAGAGACCCATCTGGTAACAACAGGAACTTTCTGCACATTACAAAGAGAAGGATCTTAGACTGCAACTCCAAAGCAAGTAAACAAAACCCCACCCTCAACAAAGCAAAAGCCTGTCATATGCAGAGTATGTGGTAACAAACCACCACATATTGAAGCATAGCAGGAACAGCATAGAGAAAGACAGCCAGCATCATCGGGAAAGAATGGCCTTCATACAAAACTGAACAAATCATAGTGGGGCTTGTGTTTGGAAGAGAGACAGTAGGACAGCCAACTATACAATCAGGAATAGTATGTCACACAGACACTACAGGGTTCTTTACAATTATTAAGTAATGAGCTTAAAATGAAAATAAAAATGAACAAAAAATGCGAACACATAATTAAATTTTAGAACTCACTGCCACAGGATGTTGCAATACTAAATACTTTTTAGAAGGAATCAGATGAGTTCATGAAGAATACTTTCACTGATAGTTAGTAACTATGAAACACTGGCTGAGAGTACATATAACCCTTGATGGTATTGCTAGATAGACCAAAATTGCATTCATATTGTTCAATTTCTTGCCCTCTAAATCCAACCATTGCAGCAGCATAACATTGAGCTAAATGATCTGTATGCCTGTTCTAAATAAGGGAATAAAGTAAGTGTGATTTTTTTTTTTCTTTAAAAAAAAGGCCTGCAGAAGCTAAAAAGAATCAGTAGGAGCCAAAAGTACGAATCTGAATGAAGAATACTAGCTGGTGGCATTTGCTTGCTTGAGCATGAAGAACTATTGGCTGCCTCATCTGGACTGGTAGCTGCCAACACCACATATACAATGCAGAAGTGATTCACTTATCACTTTAAAGAGGATTGCAGTCTGTAGTTTGAAGCTTCTCATCTCAATTTAATGACTGTTCAAGTAGAATAGTTAGATTAGCATCTTCTAGGTTAGCAGCATTTTTGTACTAGCTGTATTTTTTAAAAAGGTCACTGTACTGTGTTAACATATGCTGACAAGAAAAGAAGTTATTATCAATGTTTAATATGAAACTAAAAACCCCACAAGAATCTAGTACAACTCTTCCTAATACAAAAATATTCTTTTGTCTGACACAGTTCTTCAAACAGCGAAAGCTAATATGGCATTATCACTGTCACAAATCAGACACAAAAAACACCAAAGCAAGTAATTAATTTACATAAACTAAGTACTCTGCAAGACACTTAGGCATTACTAAGATTTAGTCTACTTAACAACAAATAAGGTGTCTAATGATGTGGTAGCTGAAAAAAAAATAGTAACTTTTACAATATACTTTAAAAATCAAGAAAAATAGCCAGACTAGCCTTGTTGTCAGAGCAAAAACCAGCTTATAGGACAACAGAATGCAGTCCGAATTTTCTCAGTTTAGAAAGCACTGCTCCTAGAATAGAAGACTGTAATAACAAGATGATTCTCCCCTTCACCTCAGTAAGGGTAGTAGAAATACTCTTTTGCAGTGGAAAAATAAAACTGCACAGTAAAATTATCTGGGTTTTTCCTGGATGTTACTTGACAATAATTTATTAAATTACTGAAATGCATACTGCTCTTCAAGTTCTTCATGCTTTTATTTGCAATTCGTTTTCAGTTGTTAAAAAATACTTATAAGCGTTGCATTGCAAACTGGCCCTACAACCAAGCAAGACAAATAGGGATGGATCTCAGCACACAGCTCACCAAACAACAGAAATGTTTATCACAAAGTTGCCAGAATGCACTTGCCTCCAAACCACTTTGGATACTTACAAAAATGCTCACTTCAATTGATAAATGGTTGAGGTAGAAAATATAAGTGTACTTACCTGCTGTTGTAAGCGAAGCTTGTCTTCCTCCAGTTGTTTGATTTTTGACCTCTCTAGCTCGAGCTGGTGTGCACATTCCTCTCTGGCTCTCCGCACAGAATCCTGTAGCACCTGCAGATTTCGTTCATGCTCTGCTTGCAACTCCTTCTTTACTCTTTGAAGCTTAAAAAGAGAGACATTTATATTAATCCACAGGGATGAGAGTTTTACTTCAGTAAAGCCTCTTGTAACAGTTACTAATATTCATGACAGAAAAATTGTTATCCATTTCCGAAATTAAACAATAATAATTCCATTTGTCTATATGTTTGCTATATACTTTTTTACTGTATTTCAGTTTAGTATAATCTACCAATTATTATATTTGAGCTACAAATATACTCTTGCTTGACTACTGTAAAAACAGAGCTATCTGTGTCTCTTCTGCACATTCTACATGATTCTACAGGATTGCTAAAGGCAAGTTTTATATTCACCTTTCTACTACAAACTGAAAAGCTAAATATACTAATTCATTGCAGAGAAAGCAAAGTTGCAGCTACAGCCAAGATGTCTTTAGGTCATTTAAGACTGCAGTCTTCAAACTGAGCATATTGAGAGAATTTTTTCATAGAGCTAAACAGGAAAACAATCCTTGATATGTTTGAACTTTCTAGAAAGATGCTACTGGACCAGAAACTGCTAGCTGAATAGAAACCTCTCCAATAGCCATTTCTCAAACTATGTAATTGCTAAATGAACCCTTCATTATTTTGTCTAGACATTTTCAGAATCCACTGATCTTTATCATCTCTAAACCCTCAGGTCAGAATCTTACTGAATTTTGAGAAGGTTTTGGGAGAAAAGCATATAAGAGATTCAAAATAACTACTTTTACTCAGACTGAAATGTACTTGGCCAAACCAAAGCATCAGATTTTTTTTGCACAGATGTTACAAGTCAGAACACTACAGCACAACTTGCATCTTGAAGTGTACAGAGAATGTGGGTACCAAACCAGCCAGTCCCTGTGTTGGGAGCTCTCTGAACTTTGTTACAGGGACAGAAAGGATCGGTATGATAAAAAGATTAATCTGACTTAGTTTATTTTTTTCTCTTTCTCTTTTCATATGACTAGTGTCCCTGAAGTCACACCCCACTTCCTCATATTGGGGCTAATCAGTAAGATCTAGAAACAATGGTAGTTACTGGTTTCTCTTGTATCCTCTCTGGCTCTGTCACTATAAAAAAAAACAACCAACCAACCAAATCCACTCTGAAATTGTTGGGTAACAAAACCTGGACAACTGCAGTTTCTCCCAGATCTCCTTGTCAACTTCTTCTATTTCAACAGTTAATCTAGTAATTACCTTTTGAAATGAGGGACTCTTGTGCACACGTACAGTATTCACCTGACAGTACTAAACTTAAAATTAGATGTGCTAATGTTATATAAATGTCTTCATGACACTAATTCTGTCAAGAATAGCCAATCTACAGTTCTGTAATTCTAGCGACCATTTAAAAGTTCACCAAATTCCTATTTCAGTAAAAAAGTGCAGTTGTAACAAAATGTGGACTAAATTACTAGTGCTTCTCTATTCATCAGTGTGAATGTGGCTATTTCAGATCCTATACACAGCTCACAATTGTTACTAAGTGAAACTTCAAACCGTAAAGAAATAGCTAATGCAATTGCATTGCTTAATATAACCAAGCAGTTTTTACCTCTGATTCAGCACTAAAAAGCTGTCGTTCTCGCTTATCTAGATCTCTCAGGGTTTTCTGCAGTTTTTCTTCCAAAACATTATATTCTGCTACCTAGTCAAACAAACAAACAAAAGGAATAAAATAATGACAATTTTTATTTGGAAGCTTACAATATAAAACAAATCTCCAGCTCTTAATTAAGGATTTACAATGGAGAGTCCTTCTTTCTAACTCAGTAAAAGCTAATAGGTTGCCATGCACAGCCAGGCTGTAGAAGTGCTTTTTGACCACACACAAGAAAGGCAATTAAGGTTAAAAGGCTGCCATATAGAGCAAGCTAACCTAAGGATTTCAAACAAATATTCTATGATTAAGGGCTACTTTTAATGTTTTTGCACCATTGCAGGCTAGATGCATGCATACTAATAGGTGCAAAAGGTAATCACAGACCCTTTGTTATATGTTTCTCTTGTTGTATTTACAGTGATGACAGATTTAGAGTAAGATTTACACCGCATGTAAGGACAAGTTTCCTTACCTTTTTCTTCACTAATGCCTCTCTCTCTCTATCTCTTTTCTTCCATTCTTCTGCAAGTGCTTGCATATGGACCATTTCCTTCTTCTTAAGCTTTTAAAGGCAAGAGAGAGAAACAAAACCCCCAAACCAGAATACCAGATCAAAATTGTTGGAAGTGCAGTTTTAGAGTACTAACAGATGTAACTCTTGAAGCAACAGAATTTTGTACAGTAACTTATGACTTAGTATATGATTCTGATAGTGAAAGTTATTTCTAACACTAAAGTAAAAAAATGCAAAGTAAACACAAGTTTGAGAAAAATATCCTAACAAACAGACACCAGATCCTCAGTATCTTTTAAAAAGAAGCATATGATTAGGAATACTTAAGAATACTTGAGTGAGACTAAGGAAATACAGCGTTAATACTTAACATCCATAACGTGAATCGTATCTACTGTACTTCATAAAAAGTAATGGAAAATATTGAAGGGGGTATTCTGCAGTTCAATATCTAGCACTTTCTTCAGGCACTTAAGAGAATTAACCTTCTTCCTTAGGAATATGGATTACTGGATAGACTAGTGTACCTCTGAAGTTTTAATACTCTGCATGAGTAAAATTTAGTTCTTATTTGAAACAGTGGCAAAGACAAATACAAGTAATATTCCCCTCAACAATTCTGCTAAAATTTGTCTGGCAATCATGTAATTTAGGTAATAAACAGAAAGAGTAAAAACCTGATTTTCAAAAAGGTCCTCTTGCATTTCCTTCCACATTTCTAACTCCAGTGCTGCTTTGTATTCAAGAGTTTCTCGAGGTTCTGGATGGTCTTCTGGAGCACAATGAGGCTGAGTGTGAGGAATATGTTGTTGTTGACCAGCACCTACACCCTGATAAATTAAGAGTGGATTTTTCACTGTAAACTCAACTTTTCAAAGAAATGCTCAAGGCAAAAAGATAAGATGTATGTAAAATTTACTTGAGAAGAATCTGACACCATAACTTCTTGCACCTTCACAAGCCCGTAGTCTTCCAAAGTGGTGGCATATGAAAGTTCTGCTATTCTGTTGCCTGACCTATAAACAGCATTAGAATGTTATTTTAATGAAAAGTGTCTAAAAATACAAAAAGTGAATTGTAAACCAACAAACAAACCAGCAAAGCTGAAGTCCTAGAAATTTCATGCAAGCTCAAGATCTCTAAACACTTGCCTACATGAGAGCCCAAACATGCTCTCCTCTGTATATTGTTAAGGATTAGTTTATGCAATAAGCTTTCTGAATAAACAGATGATTTGTCATTAGGAATCTATTTAACTAACAGATTACTATAATCAACATATCCGTGCACCAAGGAAATGATCTAAAATTGTACCTACAATCTTAAATCTTTCTAATGACATAACTGCCAGGTATTACTGCTGGCTTCATTTTAAGATACTTGTTAAAATGGTTAGTCTTGCTTTTTTAGGTGTTAACAGTAGCTTTCTACAATTTATTTTACAAGTTATCCACAATATAAGTTACTTAGCACATCATATGTGGTAAACCATCCTTGGATTACTAAAAAATATATTTCTGGAAACTCCACCACAGAGAACTGGCAATTTAAAATCCACTTATATATGAAATATCTACCTGCTCTTGTACAGCGAAAAAATGCCTAGATATCAGATATTTCAACAAACTAATTCAGAAAAAAAAAACCCAACAAAAATAATTCACACAACATTAAAATGAATTACTGCATTAAATTCTTACAACTTTTTATCAGTCACTGAGTAAAAAAGAAAACAAATTCATGTTAATGGACCTGAGAAATCTGAGTAAGTCTGTTTAACATACCGCTGTGAAAAGGTTACACCAACATGAACAAGGATAGGAAGGGATCAGTAAAGCAAAATGTAGACCTGATTACATTTTGAGAATGCCATCTAGTGGTTGTTATGTTTTTTGTTAAATCAGTTTTCATTTTAACAAACTATTAGTGAAAGTATGAACCTTAATGTATAATGAGATCTTAAAGAAACTCTCCACAGAGTCAGGCCGTGTTGGCTTTCACACAAAAAAGTTTACACAAAGCCAGAGGTCAATTTTCTATCAATGTGGGAGAAGGGGTGATATCAATCAGTAACCCGAAATTACCTGTGAGTCAAATATAGCATGCTTTACTTATCTGTTGCATTAGAGGTTTAAAACTGATTCCAGTGTTAATAGTAATTAAATTTATTTCTAAGGGCATAAACGAGTTCCACCATCACACAGGAAAAATGAGGGTCTAGACACTGACTGTGAGCACAACTCATCTTCACCAACAACACCGGTTCTTCATATACTTAAAGACCCCAACACTGCTCTGTGTAAATGAACATTTATCTTCAGACAGAACATTAACTAATAGTGCTTCTTCTGATGTATACAAGTCCAAACCCCTGCTACTATCACAAGGAATAATCCTGAAACAGGAAACCTCTCCATTCTATGAATGTATCTTTCCTCCTAACTTCACTGAAGTCAGTTGCATTTAAAGTATACTATAAACACCGAATGTTAACTGTTTTCTGGAATATCAGCACTTTCTGTAATTAACTTACTCAGAATTACCTCAGTAACATTTCTTCCAATTATTTACTTCTTTAATAGGTCTGTGAATTTTACCCAGGATCTTGATTATATGAAGGTATATAAAAAATACATTGGTAGTGGTGTTGGTGTTACATAATATGACTATGGCAATTTAACTTTTAATTTCTTGGATGCCTTTTCCCTCCCTCCATATTGCAGTACTCTGCAGCCTGTTTGCCTAATCAAAAAGCTAAGCAGGAAGAGCCTGCCCTTTTTCAAGGAAATACTAAACAAACAATTCTTCAAAACTTGCTATAGAACTAAATATCTTTTCAAATAGTTTTACCCGTGTGCTGCTGTGACACTGACTGTTTCATTATAAGTCTGACGCCAGCATTGTTCACCACTCCCACCCAAGAAGCGAGTTTTTTCCGAAGCCAATACATTTGAAAGCTGAAGTCTTGCTACCCCTAGAAGTAAATCTTTGGTTGTTTTATCCTTGTGCCACAATTCAACCAGCAGAGGCAATCTGAAACAAAGAAGCAATCTCAGTGTCAGGCATCAAAACAAAAGAGGAAGAATTCTTATTCATTTGGGCACCTCATGTTCTAAAAGTAACTGCCCAAATCAGTGATACAATTGTCAAACAATGAGATGAGTTTACTGCATTTCACTTAGAGGAGTAAGACTGACTGACTTTGTATCTTCTCCACCACTTGGTTTGGTCAGATTATTCGTTTCTGCAATTACTAAGAAGTAACAATGTTACACTGAAAGCAATTGATTGAATAACATTAGCAGAACTCGATCGTCTTAATTTATAAATACTTATAAATTAATTTTAGCTGCTGTCACTCAAAATACATCTCTCCCCTCTCTCCTTTCAAAATACCACTATTTTGATGATTCTTTTTTCCCCGCAATCTTAATCATTTGTTGAAATCTGGTGGAATTCCCGGGAAAACTGTTTCACAGCCATCAACACTGTGCTCAGCTTTCCAGGTACCTGCTGTATTTTCAAAGACATCATATTTTAATACATGAGTTATTGTGTATTAAAAAATAAAAAATGATGTGTTTTCATTTGAAGTAGTACTTCGTTACTTTACTTTAACAATTTACAGGAACAGCACTTGTTTCTGTAAGGAAAAATCCCTGTGTAAGTACACAGAGATGAAATCAAGAATTCTAGAGTTCCTCACTTTAATCGTAATTAATAGAGAAACTGGAAGTGCAGGGTATTAAATATTCATTGGCATTAGCACTTGAATTCTTTACTAAATTCTTAAACTGATGATATTAAGTAACATACTTGAACTTGCAACTGCATTTACAACAAAAACTGCAAAAATTTAATTAAGATACAGAATTGCAAGTTATCACCTGAAGAATGTATCTTGAAGCTGATGAGGTATAGTTGCAAAGTCAAATGCACAATAGGACTTTGGAAGAAAGACTTCCATGTTCTTTCTGATTTCTACAGGTGGGCTTGTCATAATAGGTGCTGCACTGCCAAAAAATGGATACGAGTACCTAATAAAAAAAATAACCAAAATAATAAAATAATAATTATAAAAATAGATAAATTTTTATTATATCTTCTGCAGCAAGAAAACCACTTTAGACATTACCTACTGAAGCACGACTTGTACTAAATTGTGGAAAATTTGTACTAGTACACATAAATACTTGAGAACTAAATTCTGTTGTGTTTTCATTTACTTCAGGACTGAGCCAGCTACTTTATAATCACTGTCATTTTGACAAAAAAGCTTTAATAATCTGTATGTTCCCAACCAGATGAATTTATATGTTATCAAAATCTGCAATTATTATAAAAAAGTGAGCAAAGAACTAGAAGGAAGAAAAATTATATTCACTACTAGATTGCTGTTTGAGAACATTTACAACTATATTTTCAGTGAAGACTGGTCTAACACGCAAAAACTGATAACTAAATATACATATACACCACATCTGAACCATTTGAAAATTTCGTTAACTTTTAATTCCCACAGTTTAACTGACAATAGGAAAGTCAAATCATTTTACCAATGCAACTTAAAAGGTGGACTGAAACTACTCTACCAGCATAATTCAGTGTATGATAAACTATAACAAAGGGGAGGCCATGAACTTCTTAAACTTCACTTTGTTCAAATTGATGCCAGCTGTCAGTTGAGTTACTAACAAAATAAATGCTGCATCAAATGATGCCACTATATATAAAATTGCATATTTCAACTTCTGTGCAAAACTGCTTAAAGAGCTTGTTTAGACGAGAATAAAATCATGCTTCCAATCTACAGTTAATATGCAATTTTTTTACCCTGTAACTTCTCTTAACGTTTATGGTTTTGGATGTTTCTCTTCTTCAGTTTCTTGCCATATTTATCACTGACTGTAAAAATTCAAGTGCATGAAACAGCAAAACCTATTTGTTGTCACTGTTCTGAAGCAAATTAAATTTTTGGAATGTTACGTGAAAAAGTCTTTAAGTGACAAAATTATGTCCATTGTATGACTGCTGCTTTCCACACACTAATAATGTAGCCTACAGAAAGGCATTAATGATGCATTCTATATTAGCTGTATTTTAAAATATTCTACCCTTACACCCCAACCCCATCTTTCACTGCAGTTAAAACTAACTCCAGGAATCAACACTACAACTACACTTCCTAGTGACCAGGTAAACTATCAGAAAATAGTCAACGCAAGTGCAGAGGCACCTCCCTAGCCAGAAATATTCACTGTTCTCACACTGAATCACCATTTAAAGATAATGTGTGCCACAATGACCCTAATGGAAACTTAGAAGGCAAACGGTGAAAACTTATTAACCAGTGAATTCAAATATACCATCAGTAACTAACATCCCATTAATACAAATTTTATTTTTTTTAAGCCATCAAAATCATCCTGTATCTATGAGCTTCTCAGAATAATGCATTTACTACACTGATTGTTCGCATGAAAAATAGAATGTGCTTCCTTTAGCTTCACTGTCACACATAAACCAGTAAGCTGTCTCTTACTAAAAGACTGTAAATCACTTCTTTGATCAGCTGGCAATGTAGCCAGAAAGTAGCAAGACAAGTAATTCTCCTTTTCCTTTAAAGATTGAATGATGTTTCTTATCTTCAGAGCTCAGACATTCAAGTGAGATTTACTACAAATTACAGTGAAAGGTGAAGTTTCACACCATATTTAATGCTTAGTTTAGTGATGAGCCAGATGAACATTCTGAAGTATTTTGTTATAGAGAATCAGCTACATAAAAGGCATCAAGAAGCATACCACCAGAAATAATTCTGATTATAAAGGCTTTGTATTGAAAAGAAAGATACTTTTATTACCAAGAATAAATTGTACCTTAAAATGCAATTTATTGGAAAACCAACTTCCAGACCACGTATACTTCTTAAGTCTATTGAAAAGCAAAAATGGTGTGAGGATGCTGGAATAACAATTTTCTGTGCAGACACAGGCTCAGAAGAACTGGACACACCCACAGGGTTGGGCTGAGATGCTGCTACTGGACCACTATCAGCTGAAAACACAAAAGAGAATTCGTGTGCATTTTTTATAATTTGTTCTGCCCAAAATAACATAATATATCAAAGATTAGTGTCTCATTTTGAATGCAAGAAGATAGATTGCTTCCCTACGAGATTTTGATTCCTTGTAATATAAATGAATACCATGAAGAATAGCCACTCTTTCTGTAAGTTACTGCTTCCAAAGGAAAAACACCAAACACCCAGAATACTTTAAATCTACCTAAAAGACTATCATATTTTTCCTTACTTTAATTATCTTCAAAGCTATGTTAGTTTAACACACTGAAAAAAAATTCAGACTAAGATCCAAGATATCAAATTCTTCCGAAGGATGCTGTAAAACTTCAACAGTTGAGGGCATGCCAACTTGAGGGCATGCAGAAAAAAAAATGATTTGTAGGAACTTAGGTAGCTTTGAATAACTAACCTCTTTATTTGGGACTTAAAAAGACACAGCACCAGGTCAATTACAGTGCTTGCGTAAGGCAGCAGCAACTATTGGTCCCAAGCTGAGGTTTAGCTGTTGAAGCAAACTAAAATGCTCTAGGCTAGATCTGCAAAGCACATCTGCTTATGTCACATCTATTTTATAATTTAGGAAGCAGAAGCTACATTGAGTGTCTGTCTAATTGCACCCAGGCTTCTCACATCCTTACACTGGGACCCAATATTCCTTTCAAAGAGTAAAACAAACTCCCAAGTCTTAAAGACAGGGTTACCAAAAGGTATCCTCCAAAATCATTTAGGACATTTTGTTCAAGTCTTAGAAGGTTATTGGAGCTACCATGTCCCTATAAAAAGCAAAGAGAGAAACAAACTGTCAGATAAGAACTCAACTGCCTTTTGTAAGCGCTACTTGTCCTGATACCCTTTCTTCATAATTGTTTAAAATGTTTCCATTCTTGTAATTTTAAAAGAAATACATAATTTACTGTTTTGCCTCCTTGTTTCTAGGTGTTTTATGTGCGTTAACAGAAACAATCCAGAAAAGAAAAAAGCCATAATGCTTCAACATCAGTTAGTTAGCATAACATAGGAAAAAATAATTTTAAGTGATTAAGTAAAAAAGTCAGTAGATTGCTTGGTGCAAGAAATGGGTTGTTTGGAATTTTAAGGTCATCACAGATATGAAAGTAAGAAGGCCATACAGCCTACTGTTAATATTCATTTAAGTTGCTACTATATTCAAATGTTATTTAATGTACGCAATCGGATACATTTTGCATTACTGGGATTTTGCAGATCTAATAGAGGTGACTTTGCTCTGCTCTGCAATTTGAAAGGTGGAAGCTCTTCAGTGTACTTCTGGTTAACCTCTTGGCAGCATCCAGACACCAGCCCTGAATGAAAAATATGAAATGAAAAGTTTTACATTTTAACAAAACAGAGTTATAAAATTACTATTACTGTAAATAAAAAAGCACAATCCTGGATTTCTTAAACATAGATTCAAACCAGATGCTGGGTTTACAATACTTTCTTGTTACATTCCATATAAAAAGGGCTTAATCCTTGCTTAGATAAGATCAGTTAGGATTGAAAGAAAACTTGGTTGAACTAGCACACAGATCCTGAGAGCACATTCTGGGACCTGGATTTTCCACTACAGAACCGGATGTCTTTAGCACCAACTGCAGAAGACCAGCAATACAAGTATCATTAGGAAAATGGTAATTCTGCTTTATTCATAAATCATTTCTTAAGAAGACTCATGTTCAGTAATTTTTAGCAAAATAACATTCTTTTGAGTTTTATTCTACTACTATAGCATTTCTTCTTCTCTCATGTCTGTTCCTCTTCCACTTCTCCCTGACACAGTTCTCAAATCAGAAACAAGTCTTAGAAGGCTATTTGGGCTACCAAGTACAAAGAAAAGGATAATATAAAGAAAAACAAAACCAACCAACCAAACAAAAAAAACAGCTGCTTGGTTTTGTCCAGGAATCTGTACAATACGAACATTTGTCTTCACAAATTATTATCCACATAGTAAATTCCTTGGAAATTTTAAAAATCCCACATTACCCCTGCCTTTGTATTTAATAGATGTGAACATTAGACTGTTTCATCTCCTCATTGAGCAAATGTTTCTTCGCAGGTATTTCACTAAGCCTTTTCATTCACAAATTCAGGAAATTCCAAACACTTCTGTTACGATTTTTCAAGCTGGTGACAATCCACATCACTTATAATCTATATACCACCAAATCCCTAATCTGGCTCTTTCAAGTGTTCTCAATAACCATTATGTTCAATTCACAGCATTTATCCCCTTATGCCCCTCCTGCTATTTATTTTATGCAACTAATTATTACTTGCCTGAAATTTATCACAAGTGAGTACAACTTCAAAATATACTGCAAATGAATAGAGTATGACCCAAGATCACACAACAACCGGGCAAAAAAATTATATACCACATACCCATTTTCCTTGGGTTTGTGCCTTTTTCAAACTTAAGGCTTTCCACTTCACTTTCTGTTGCCACATCTTCTTTTGAAGAACATTGATCAGCTTGAGATGGGACCTTCTGGGACTTCTGCTGCAGGCTCTCTGTTTTTCCACTAACAGGTGAAAGAACTTTCTCCTGTGGCTGTTTTAGATTAAGTTGGAGGATTTAAGGGAATCAAAGGCTGAATGAAGTGATATAGTTTTCTTACTTATCATGGCTTGCACTGAAAAATTCTGTCTACAATACTTTCATAGTTTGAGACTATTTTTCAGATATAGAAAAATAAGGCAACTAAAAGATTATTCACATAATGCAATTAATTATTTCAAGTTTTCTTTTATATAATCAACTGTCATTTACATCTTAGGAATACCAATTATTTTTTAACATGAAATGTGCAACAGTGTCTAAGCCAGCAGTAAATGGGTAAGCTATACCTGGGCAGTCATGCTCTCCCTTTGAAGAACTACAGATACCCCAAGAGTAGGAGCCAGATCCAAAGGCAATTGCGGTAGCTTCTGTTTAGCTCTATTTGGTGGAACAAGGACAAATGATCCCTCTATTGCCACGGGGTGTTGATCAATCTCCACATTTCCTTTCTTTAGTAGTCCAGACAAGGGTATTTCAGTGCTTCCAAGAGAGTGGTCTCCACAGCAAAGATGGATCTGTACACACACAGAGGTGCTAGAAAGTATCTGGTATGTGAAATTTTCCCTTGAACTGTCTTTGCACCCTCCACTACAGATAGCATAAGTACAACAAATTATTGTCCCAAGCCTAGTCCCTGTATGCTGAGAATATGAACAGCTATGAAATGCCAGTATTTTCCCACTGCTAGGGCAGTAGCAGATCACTGCACTCCCCTTCTGAGGACCTGTCATATCATTCCTTCCATAGAATTAATTCAACAGTCTGTGGCTTCTAAACACAGCACAGACTCCTGCCCTTAACATATAGGCATATAAAATGCATGACTGCAAGGTAAAGAGAAAGGTTATTTGAAAGCTCAGCTGTTCTGCATATATTTAGCCACCACTTAAGCAGCAAGGATTTTTGGAATTAAGTACTGTTCTTAATTCCTGGTAAGCACCATTACTCTCTTTCGAAAACTTGACTCAACTGTTTCTTCCTTACACAGTTTAATATTTATAAATCTAAGTAAAAGATGAATCTTTAAAAAAACCAAAACCAGCACACTGAGATAATCTATTTTGCTCAAAGTTACTCTTTGAAACTTACATACCAACTTGCTCTTTCCCAAATAAGGGTAATTTCAATTTTCATTTAGCAGATCAGAACACTGTATTCTGATCCTTAATATTTATTACACTCAAGGAAAACTTCCATGCTAAAGAGTGTCAGTTGCCAATATACACACCTATGTGTGTGTATATATACATACATACACACATATATACAAATACAATCATACACTACATATATACACACTCTAGTCTGACTACTAGCACCTTTTAAAACTAAAAACTCTTAATTTTTGGAAAAACATATTAAAATTTAGAATCTGAGGACAGTGCTCTGATCCTGTATCTTCAATGTTAAGAAGATGAAGGAGAAGTCAGAGAAAGAAAAATGTAAATCAAAATGTGGATCTGACCTCACGACAATTCTTGTTCAAAAAGTCATTCTTTACACATGACAGAAACCTGTATAATTCTCTGTATATGTATATATGTATAATGTATGCTATATTAAATACTTTGTTTCAAGACTAAGATTAAATTCCAAACACATCAGTGCATAGGTTTCTCCAAAAACTGAAAAATATTTAGAGTTGAGAGAAAAAAAATCTTAAATAATATAAGACTTAAACAAAAACATTCTTAAACAATGCTGGATAACAAAACTAGAATGGTCTCTACAGACTTTAAGGAAAATAATTTTAAAAGGGTCCAGATCCAAGACTTTGTACAACTAACATCCTTATTTACCAGCTACACTAATAGAAACCCTATACTACCCTTATTCAACCAGTCTCTTGTAATTAATTGTGAGCCACGTGCAGACTGCAATAAAGACTCTAAATAGTACTTAATATTTAGAATCATAGAATCATTTAGGTTGGAAAAAGACCCTTAAGGTCACTGAGTCCAACTGTCAACCTAACTCTACCGCTAAACCATGTCCCCCATTTAAAGGTAAGGCTAAAGATGTCTCATAACAGCCCAAAGATGTCTGTAGTATATTTAAAAACAGCATTTGGCTAATGAGTGGGGAAAAAAGCCATACGTCCTTTCTAACTCACAGAGAGTGCTGAAGACAGTGATTTTAGAACTTAGGCAAGAATGACCTGAGCAGCTGGCGTGGGATTAGCATAGGCAGCACAAAGCGGGACTCCGGGCTGCAGATGGTCTGATTGCAGTGAAGGTCCCAGAGCTCAGAGCTCTGGGGAATGCCACATTAGCTCTTTTGGTATATCATGTTCCAGTAACACCTTTTATCATGACATGTAAACCAGCCTGCTATGGCAACTATATTATAAAGTCCATATTCCACCTGAGATGGGAAACCTGCTGCTAGAGTTTCCCCCATACCAGCAAGAGAATCAACCCGTATTTGGGCCAAACCACTGCAACACAATCTTAGTTTCGGAAACAGAAATGCTTCCCAGATTCAGCCTGTGACATGTTCTATTTCTTTTATTTTCATTATTTATTTTCATTTCACAGTTGAGATGAAACAGCTTACCTGCAATTTTGACTGTGTACAAAGATAAACTTGAAGGGCATCAACTGTACTACGTATTCGAACTGAAGCTCTTTCTGGTTCAAAGTTTGGATTAATTAAATCAGTGAAAGGTTCATTTGTGACATCATTTCCCAGTAATGAGTAGTAGAAAAAAAACTCAGGTTGTCGATCAGGAAGCTTCATAGTACTAGGAACTAACTGAAAGAGATTCAGAAGAGAATAATGCATCTCTTTGACTGAAGTAGAGTTACAGTAATTCTTCTGTAGACAGCTTAAAGTGATCTCAAACCACCAAGCAGCTGACCTAAATCCTAGTTTGACTAAACAGAAAAATTTTATATATCCAAACTGAAGTTAAAAAAAAAAAAAAAGCGCAAACAATTTACAAGCATAACAATAACTTGCAAAATGACCTTTAAGATTTGGCAGCACCAAGGGCTGTAACTGACATTATATATTCAGTAACATCAAGCACTGCACAAATACTTAGAAACAAGCAGTGCCTTCATAAAATATTTTAAAATGAAAACTAATGTATACAAATTCAACATAGGACAAGGCTATTTATTGCAGGAAAATTAGAAAACAATAAAAAATCCTAACTAGAAATAAAACATGGGAAGGTGAAAATACAAAGGTAGGACAGTTCTTCTTAAAAATTACATATAGCAAAGAAACAAACCTGTTCCAACTGTGTGGCAAATGCAATGGTTACAGACAAGACAAAGTAGTCTCTGCAATACTCTGCTGGTCCAATTTGATGATAGCCCTCTTCTTCATTCAAGACCGGTACAATGCTTTTAGGGTCTAGCCCAGGAAAAAGGGTAACTACTAAGAGAGCAAAAAAAAGCATAGGTAACTAGTGATCTTATTGCAGCAATCTGATTCTAATTTTACCTTTAAGTATTGTACACGTGGAGAGAAAACTGCAAATAAAGATCTTGATGACTAGTAGCAAAGCATTGCAAAACACAAAAAAAATCCCTAGGTGTACTTATACATAGCTACAAAAAAATTCTCAAATAAATTTCTATTCAGTGAGTACAGATGTTATTTTGAACACTATGCTAGACAGAATTCTAGTGCATATTTTTATTTAGTGTTACAGTGAGTGACATTACAGTAACTGGAAGATTACTTGACTAGGCTAGAGTCTATCATGATGTTTCTTTATTGTGCTCATTAAAGGAAATACAAGACAGTAACTGGATATAGCAACCTGCTCAAACAAGTATGATTGTGCCATTCCACAGACTTTTGGAATGTTTCATTTAAAGATTTTTCATCTGCAGTCTTTAGTGCATAGAACACTGTATTCTGATTTACTAGTTTCTGCTCTGTAATACCAGTAATTCAACCCACTTCAAAGCCTCTCAGATTACACCAAATAGAAATAATCATATAGCATTTTGGAACCAAAAGGCTCCATTTCAAACACTGAGAACTTTAGACAACTTAGGTCATTAAAAAAACCAAAAAAAAGGCATAAAGGCATATGTATCCTAAAAGGAAAACTGTCTGACTAGACTTGAACTGGGTAATCCAGCTTTGTCATACCCAGTGTCTGGAACATTAACTTTATACCTGCGAAAACCCACACATTTGTTTTCCCCTGTTACCTAAATATGGTATGGACTAATTCTGAGGCAACAGAAGGAAATAAAAAGTTGGCAAACTTGTTTGTAGCAATTATTTCACAGAAAACATGAAGTAGAAAACAGTGCTGGGTGAAGGCAGAAGGGTATTCTTGTATTTTTGGCCAATGTTATGAGGAGTAGGAAAGCCTGCAGGCTCAAACATTTTATGGGAAGTTCAGACTAATGAATCATTTACAATAGTTCCTTGCCTCCTTTACAAACTTTACAGGGTTGCACTGCGAACCTGAAGGCTGTGTAATTACACTGAAACTTAAATACTGTCTTAACCCATCTTGAAATGTAGCCAAGTTGGTGAAGTCTGGGCCAGAAACCTTGTAAAAGACTTGCCACTGATCACTTCGTTTTTACAAAATCAGAGCCATGGATCATAAGCAGAGGATGAATTTAGAATTGGGGAAAAGTTACTGTGAGGGCAAGAACACAAAGTATCGTAAACTAAGTAGGAGAAAATCCACTAGATGTACCAAGGGCTCATTTTTCCAAAATCAAGTAGATAGGCTTTTGGGTAGGAGACCAGGGAAGGGGGGAATGTAATTATGGGTTTGGGGGTTTTCTTGGAGGTCTTTCAAATATCTTCTAAGACTTTGGCTTTGTTTTTTAAAAAGTGTTAACTTGTATTAAAAAAAAAAAAAATACCACAGATAAAAAGGGACCGAAAGGCACAGCACAAAGCTATCTACTATTGTTAACATTTGAGTTCCAATAGATTTTTGACACATTTTTGACACAATAGGTTTTCGACACATTTCAAATTTCTTTCGAGAGAAACGAACAAGGGAATTCAGAATCAGAATGAGTCCCAACAGTAAGAAGAAATTACTAGAAAAAATCCTTAACAGTAGATCATGATCTAAAAATTGAAAGACTAGAACAAAAACCCACCAAAAAAAGAGAAGCCTACCCAATAAATGAAACATTTTACTGTTACAATTACAAGTCCAAACTACTGAAACTTTACACTCTGTAAAGAAGTTCCTTACTTATTTCTTGCATTACAGAACTTTCTAAAGCCCAGAAATACAAGCAAAATGCCCATGGGAGTTAAGTGATTTCCATTTTAAAGTCAGTTGGTTTGCAACCTGTCACACAACTACCACAGTAAAGCATCCTTGAAAAATTTATTACTACAAGGTACATTAATCAGCTGCAAAGGATTTGCATTGGAACTGCTGTGAAATTAAATTTGAGACTTAATACATTTGCAACAAGTAATATGTTCATCTAGCACAGGAACATTTTAAATTCAAAGTGAATGATATTATGTTACTTACCCTTTCCTTCTCTAGGGGGTGCCTCCTTGGCTTTAAAGTCATCAACCAATGCTTTTGAATCCGTCTCCAACACAACACCTATTTGTATTTCAGGTTTAAATTTAGGGTACTTGTTACTAAGCAATGGATACCATTTTGGTGCCTACAAAATTTAAGACAAAAATAAAAACCAAAAGCACTTTAAAACCCAAGAAAGATAACATACTATTATTACAGAAAACTCAGTCTTGCTCTAGCACTTCTATTTCATCATCTACAGAAATATACCTTGGTTTTTATTTCTAAAAATTTGGGCTATTTTGAGTACACTATTATCATAGACTCATAGAATCAACCAGGTCTGAAAAGACTTCCGAGATCATCAAGTCCAACCCTTGATCCGACACCACTGCGGTTACTAGATCATGGCACCCAGTGCCACATCCAGCCTCATCCTAAAAACCTCCAGGGGTGGCGAAACCATCATCTCCCTAGGCAGCCCATTCCGGTGTCTGAAAAAAATGTCTTCCTAATATCCAACCTAAGCCTCCCCTGGCAGAGCTTAAGCCCATGCCCTCTTGTCCTACTGCTGATTGCCTGGGAGAAGAGACCGACCCCCACCTGGCTACAACCTCCTTTCAGGGAGTTGTAAAGACTGATGAGGTCACCCCTGAGCCTCCTCTTCTCCAGACTAAACAACCCCAGCTCCCTCAGCCTCTTCTCACAGGACTTGTGCTCAAGTCCCTTCACCAGCCTCGTTGCTCCTCTCTGGACCTGTTCCAGCACCTCAATGTCCTTCCTGAACTGAGGGGCCCACAACTGAACACTGGTGTGGCCTCACCAGTGCTGAGTACAGGGGAAGGATCACTTCCCTCATTCTGCTGGCCACACTGTTCCTGATCCAGGCCAGGATGCCATTGGCCTTCTTGGCCACCTGGGCACACTGCTGGCTCATGTTCAGCTTCCTGTCAATCAGCACCCCCAGGTCCCTTTCTGCCTGGCTGCTCTCCAGCCACTCTGTGCCCAGCCTGTAGCGCTGCAGGGGTTGTTGTGGCCGAAGTGAGGGACCGGCACTTGGCCTTGTTGAACCTCATCCCATTGGAATCAGACCATATCTCCAGCTTATCCAGGCCCCTCTGCAGAGCCCTCCTGCCTTCCAGCAGATCAACACTCCTCCCCAGCTTGGTGTCATCTGCAAATTTGCTAATGGTGGACTCAATCCCCTCATCCAGATCATCAGTAGAGATATTTAACAGGACTGGGCCCAGAACCGATCCCTGGGGAACACCACTGGTGACCAATCACCACCTAGATGCAGCCCCGTTCACCAGCACTCTCTATATTATACTGTAAAATGGTTCCTAGAATACTAGCTGAACATACTCTTTTCCACCAATTTTTACAGGTGGTTAAATAATGAAATTGTGTAGAATTATTGGTTGCAAGTGATCCAATTATCAAATTCATAAGTAAGCAAGATTAGTATAGCAATACTTTGATTTGTGTATGTTCTGAGTCAAGAAAGAGACCCCCCTAAAAAAAAAAAACCACAAACCCCCCCACACATGGTCACCATACAAGATCCAGTAACGTCATACTCCAAAACAAGACTCAAAAGTTTAGCCTGTGCCTTAATTCAAATTGTAGTAACAGTACTGCTGTCAAAACAATTTTTAAAGCTTTACACCTCATGACATACCTGCTTCTTTTCCTGTGCAGCTCTCAAATCAAGTACAATATAGCCTATATTCTCTTTAGCTGAAGACACAGGGTCCAATGCAAAACACTGAAGTTTGATAGGTGTACGCTGCAGCCTGAAAAAGTAACTCAGTTGAAATACTAAAAGTTACCTCTGCAATTAGTTCTCAAAAATAATTCATAACTTCCAAGCATGCCAAATAACACAAAAATTATTTTTTATATAACTAGTTTCATTAGGTCAGAAACTGTATTTATACTGAGTGTATTGTAGCCTCATCATTAAGTGAGAGAATGAACCAAGTGGTTCAACTTTGTAGAAGGAGTGTACTGGAGTCTGAGTCTCCAGTGCTATTAAAAAGAAATAGCAACAAATAAATACAAACTCATCCACATAAAAGAAATAAGCACAGTGCCTCACAAGGAACTTGAATCTTAAAAACAGGACTTACAGAGAAGGTTGTATAAAGCACCTAACTCCATACAGGCACTAACTACATAAGGTGTCTAGCACATGTTTTCTTCTCTCGTCAAACAAAGAAAACATGGTCTTTCTAATTTCTTTGGAAATAATGTTGTAGTATTACAAACTGTAAGTTAAAACCAAAAGAGAGTTATGCAAACATTCAATTTCTCAGCTCTTCTCCCTGCCATTTTCAAAAGCAACTTAAAGCCTGAAAAGCCTATGTAAAGTAAGTTAATTTTTTGCCACAATATACATAAGAAAGCTTGAATCCAATGCTTGAATTATAGCATCAATAATTTGCTCTAAGCTCCTGTGTTTTTTTTTTCATGGTGTAAAAACATACCCTTTAGAATTTTTAAACATTACTTATCCTGCCATATACTTTTTTGTTAAGGTAACATTATGCTAGATTAAAGTAAAAGAGTGTCTTAAAAACCAGTCTAGCTGACAGTAACACAAAGATAATATTTCAGTAACTGTAAAGACAAGGAAATCAAATTTTATCGCCAAATTATACTTAACTCTTTAACATTACCTGTGCTGATGAAGTGCCTTCCTATCAAGTTCCCAAGCCAATTCTGTAGCAAATTCTGGCTGATCAGTGTGCTCTATGGGATCAGTAGCCAACTGTTCACCATCAAACTTCGCTTCAACTATAAGATTGTGCTTGGGTCGTTTTGGGAAACAGCGCCCTGTAAAACAGTGTACCAGTTATGTGCCATCACTAAGAAAGAAGCAAGAGCCCAGATTTATACCACAAACAGATACATAAAATTAACTTCCTGTACCACCTTCCCTCCACTTACTCAAAGAGCTCAGATTTATGTCATAAAATGATTACATAAAATTATTTTCCCGTATAACTTTCACTGCACTTACTCTACAGTTGTTCTTCACATTAAAAGGAAAAAGTCTTCACACTATGCAAAAGTATGAAATAAGAACATAACACAAAACCCTATTTTGAAGCATCCAGAAACAAGACATTAAGTAAAAAAGAACTGAGAGAAAGAAGCTAGGCAATTGGTATGATTTGAGAAATCTATGAGTCATAATAGGTAAGTAAGCAGGTGAGAGAAAGCAAATGAATTTTTTGCTTCAGCTGTAGATATTATGACTGTCCCACACCTAAGTAGCATAACGTGATCTTATAAAAGTAGCAAAATGTGTTTTACCAGCCACTTGCTGAGGAAAAAAAAAAAAAAAAAGTCATTACCAGATCAGGAAAGTGTCTAAAGCTGTTTATGATTTGTCCTGCGTTCAGCATCATCTTGTATTCTGATTAACAATTTAAATTACAGGAGGAAGTTAACACTTAAAATTTACTTATATCACAGTGTGGGGAGAGGACTATGGGCATGTCAGGGAACAGGAACTTATTTCTAAGCTCCATTGGCAAACTACATACGTGGATAGAGAGTTAAAGGGATTTACCTGACAAAGAGAAATCATTCCACCAAAAAACCCCAAACCAAACAAAACAAAAAGCACAACCCAAAACAGAAAAAGAGAGCCCCCGGACTCACACACTAATTAGACCACAGCAAGTAAAATCTGTAGAAATACAAGATGAAGAACGAATAGCATTCAAGTCAACACTACATAAAAACTTACAGAAGATTACTAATAAGGGATAGAAACACCAGAATACCGCTTATAAATAAAGGAAAAAAAATATTAAAGAAATCAAGGCAGAATGGTTGCTTTCCCCATTCATTTTAGATAATATATTGGGTAAATACCTCCAAATTTGAGTTGGGGGTAGCCAGCCCTGGCTTTAAGGTATGTACGTCCGCAGCTTTACTATAACAGCCTGTTTATTCAAATAAAGTTGCTCAGCTTTCGCCACTCGCCACCCGAGCAAACACCTCCGGAGGCAGCGAGCACCCCTCCCTCACATTCCCTTCTGGACGGAGACGACGAGCAGCCTCCGGGAGGCCGCGGCCGTCCCACCCCCGCCCGGTTACCTTCCAGCACAGAGACGACGATCAGCAGTCGATCAGCGGCTCTGGAGGCCATCTCCCCGCTCCGCCCGGAGGCCGCCGGGGCTGAGGCTGGGGCCGCCCCGCCCGCGCTGCCGCCGCTCGCCACCCTTTTGCCGCCGCGGAGCCTTTAAACGCCAACCGCCGCCGCGCTTCCGCCTGGCAACGCCGGCCCCGCCCGCACGGCGACCGCTTCCGCCGCCGCCCGCACCGCTCCGCTCCGCTCCGCCCTGCCCTGCCCTGAGCGGGCACCGCCCCCGCACCGCCCCGAGCCAGCACTGCCCCTGAGCCTGCACCGCCCCCGAGCCGCCCCTGAGCCAGCACCGCCCCCGCAGCGCCCCCGAGCCACCACCGCCCCTGAGCCAGCACCGCCCCTGAGCCAGCACCGCCCGCACACCGCTCCCGAGCCGCCCCTGAGCCAGCACCGCCCCCGCACACCGCCCCCGAGCCAGCACTGCCCCTGAGCCAGCACCGCCCCCGCACCGCCCCCTGAGCTAGCACCGCCCCTGAGCCTGCACCGCCCCTGAGCCGCCCTGAGCCAGCACCTGCCTCCGCACACCGCCCCCGAGCCAGCACTGCCCCTGAGCCAGCACCGACCCGGCCCGCCCCGGCAGCGGTCCCGCACCGCCCCTGAGGCGGCAACTCCTCCGCACCGCCCCCGCACCGCCCCTGAGCCGGCACCGCCCCGCCCTTCCTCCGCTCCTGCCCCGCCCCTACTCCGGAGCCGACCTGCAGCAGCACCGCCTCTACCCCCGCATCCCCGGCCCCCGGCACCGCGCCGCGCTAACGCTCTGTGAGGACACCCCTATTACGTCGCCTCCCAACATTAGTTTTCTCGAGCACCCTGCACTGCCGGTGGACCAACACCAGCTACTTCAAAGAGGACCCTTCTACTCAGTCCGGGAAGTTTCGTTACTTGGCGTCCCGTCCCCCCGTCCCCTCCCTTCCCCCCGCACTGTGATGGGTGTCAGGGCAGGACGATCTAAATCCAGTCCCTAGCGAAATGCAGCTTTGCCCTGCTTAGGTAACCTTTTACGGTATTCTTGTCTTCCATGTGAAGTAATCATCAGGTAAGCAGCGGTATCAGGAATTAGTGTGTTCCCCCACTTGACATCCCAAGTTACCCAAGTATGTCTTGGCTGTGAGGCAAAAGAAACCATTTTTAAGTTTGCAATATTTTATTAGATAGCTTAGCAAAATCTTTGCACTGACATAAAACCCTTGTGGTTTAGTAACACTCATATTCTGTAAAGATTCTGAGTCAAGGTTTGCAAACACCGAGAGAGGGAGAACCCTTTTCCTTTTGCAAGAATTTATTCTGATGCTGAAACACTTCCCAAAAGACATTTTCCTATATCTGAGTTGAATCTGCCCAAGTTCAGTTCTAACTGCTGTTCTTTGTTGTGTCATCTGTTGTATAATGTTGCATTTGGCATAGCACCTCTCTGTGTCTGCAGTCTGAGTTCTTAAATTTCTGTCACTCAGCTTCTGCAAGGCAGGTTATAGGTACATTTTATACATACTTTTTACACATGACCTGGAGGCAGACCTCTGAAAAGTGAGTGATTTTGGCTAGTGAGGGAACATGATCACAGAAGATAACTGTATAGATTACCTGTACAGCTTTTTTATTTGAAAATTGAATTTCTCTTGGTGTGGTTCCTGGAAATAATATTCTTGTGAACTAGTGTTGAATAAACACTCACTTCTTCTCATAACTGTTAATGGATTTTGGTTTTTGCCTATTTAGCAAGCTGAACTGGTTCAGCACAGGGTCAGATAAATGCCAGAGCCAGCACAAAAGACTGAAAGCATGTGAGTAACAATGCTGGTTTATGGGAGTTTAGTCTGCACATGGCAAAGCATGTGGGATCTCACCTTTTGGCAACAGCAAGCCATTAAATCAGGTCAACTACCTCAAGGAACTTTATCCTTTTACATCCTGGCCTTAGCCTGACCTTTGTCTTGATGTTAGAGGTATTAACTGTACCAAGAACCTCATCACTATGAACTTTTTCCAATAAAGATTTTTTTTTTTTTTTTTAAGGGAGGAAGAAAGGCAGGAGAGAAAAAAAAGACATGAAGAAGACAATGGGGCCTTCTTGGTCTTATCTTCATCTGTTTTGCAGTTTATCAAGTCCTTACCTATTCATCCTAGCACCACTTCTTATTATACTTTCACAGACTTGCCTACTTGTATCTCCTCTTATGACTTTGCCTGCCCAGGTGTCAGCTGCAGGTTGTGCCCTATTCTTACACCAGAATTGGACAGCAGCAGTGAGGATACCTCTGGGAGGAGTGCCCAGGTAGAGAAACTCCTCTGCTTAGTGATAGAGGTGTGGGGGGAGATAAGTAGATTGAGCAGTATCAAAGAGTCTGACCAAGAGAGGGACTACTTGAAAAACACCCCAACGTTGCAAGGACAGACCAGTCAGGCAGACAGGATACATGACACAGGAGATTCCCTATCCTCTCTTCAGTCTGCAGAACAGATAAAGAACATCATTACTTAAGAGACAGGGGGAAAGCTGGTGACTTCTTGCCTTGCACAGTTGGTGTATCTCCTCTGTTACAACCTCCCCTTCTCAGGTGCCCAGGCACAGCAGGTACAAGGCTCTGCAAGTGGAACTGAACGCGATGAGGATGGTGGTTCATTGAGGGTTGCACTTGTTGCTGAGGTTAAACTGCTGAGGTTACTTCCTGTGTCAAAACCGCTTCCATGCAGAAAAAAGAAAAATGGGTTATTGCCATAGGAGACTTTCTTCTGAGAGGAACAGAAAGCCCAGTATGCAGACTAGACCCACTTAGAGATATCTGCTGCACCCCAGAGCCTGTGTTAAATACTGTCATGGTTTTGCCTTGGGTCAGTTTGCTTTTACACCTTCCACACAATTACTAACCAGTTGAGAGAAGGTTTATGCAGACAAAAGAGACTGGATTGGGGAAAAAAGTATGAGCATTTATTACTAGCACAATAAAAACTATTAAAGAACTATATCTACAATAATCTTATTTAAGTAAAAGGTGCCATGTATTTACAGAAAATACTCCTCCCTCCTCCCCTTTTTATATTAGTCTAAGGAGGAGAAGCAGTTTTTGTCTCCATTTTCGGAGTTCCAGCTCTCTCTCTCCAGTAACTCTGCAGTGCTCTCGTTGCAGCTGGAACTCTTCCTTCCCTGTGTCGGCCTCCAGGGCTGGGCCTACCCCCCTCCTGGGTTAAGACCGAAGGTTGGGGTTACCCAGGTCTTGAAGGGTCTTTTCTTCCATGGACTTGCAAGGGGACACTTGCCTACCATGTATCTTCTTCCGCAGGGTTACAGGGGATAATGGCTTAAGAGTCCACCCCTGTTCCTTATGGAGGTCCCTTCCCATGGGAGAACAGTCCTTGATAGACTTCTTGGCATGAGTCTAGTATGGATTCCACGCACACACGAATTCCAACATCTCACCCAAGCCATTCTTGCTCCAGCGTGAGGTTCTCTCAGGGTCATAAATCTTTCAACAGTAGCACGGATCCCATACACACATGGATTCCAACGTCTCATCCAAGCCGTTCTCTGCTCCAGCGTAAGGGCCTCAAATCTTTAGTATTAGCAGCATGGATTTCTCACTCAGATCTCCAGCTTACTTGAGCCATCTTTTGTTCCAGCATAACACTCATCCCTTCAGGGTCGTAAGTTTTCAACAGGACTCTGCCTCATTTCAGTCCCTCTCATGAAGTCTCGATTTTCTGGTACATCCCCAAGCTCCTTTGTGAGCCACATGGGGGGTTTCCTCACCCCAACAATCTTTCACAGGTGGCATGGATTATTTTTCAGTCTTTTCCCTACTGAAGGGAGAGAGTGAAAGGAGGGGGGAGAAACAGGCCCCCCTTCGCACTTCTCTCTCCTATGACTGCCAGCTTTGACCTTGGAGGTCCCTTATCTCTTTGCCGGAGTTCTTCTGCAGTGGTTCTTTGTCTAAGTAGTCAGTCTTTTAAAGTTTTTTTCCTTCACTCTCTTACAGAAGAGAAGGGGGGCTTCAGTGCCACACCTGCCCCCCCGGCGCAAGCCGGGGGAGGAGGGGGCCTTGCCCCCACCTGGGGCCTGCCGCCTCTCTCCTACATGGCTGCCTAATTTCAACTGCGACACAAACCTTCTCTTCCGTTTTCTTAAAGACGTAATTAGCAAAGGTATTACTGAGAGTTTTGATTGGTTTTTTGTCCAGAAATCCACTTGGACAAAACCATGCACAGCCCCAGGGATGGGCTGCTGGGCAAAACCACGACAAATACATTATGAAGAAACATTCTACTCTGCTATAGCCCTCACTTGATTAACCATTACTACTTTTTCATGTAGGTAGCAATGAAATTGCAATAAGAAGTCCAAGGCCAATCAGAAGAGACTCAGCACCTTGCGATGAACTGGCTAAGACTGGAAGCACATGTAGTATTCTCCTCTATCATTCCAGTTGCAAGGAACAATGAAGGAAGAAACAGGAAGACCCAGCAGATCAATATCTAATTCTCAGACTGGCAGAATTTCGTGGCTTTTGATCATCACGACTGCTGATGACAGATGGGAGACACCTGACTTAAAGGGGGAAAAAGATCTTCACTCAGGAGTAAGCAGGGCTCATTAATTGAGTTTTAAACTAGATTGGAAAATGGAAAGGGATAAAACCAGGCTCATTAGAGATAAGCCTGGGAGTGGCATGGTAATGTTCAATGTTAGTGTGCTAATGACGTCCTTAAGCCTGCTCCACCATGAGCTGAGGAAATTTGAAATATGCTGAGGACACCGTAGCACATTCAAATGCCCCTGTACCAGTGTGTCCAGCAGGGGTGGGTGTTGAAGTGTTTAAAAGCATGGATGCACCTGAGGACAGTCACATAGGAATTGGAGCTTCTTCCCTTCAATCCCAAAGGTGGCAGGATTGATAGCCCAACTGAAATTCACCTACAACAAAGCATGCAGCATAGGCAAAAACGTGAGGTGATGGAAAACATTGTGCAGCCTGAGAATTACAGTGTAAGCAATCATGAAAACATGGTGGGATAATTTATGTGTCAGGACTGCTGCAACAAGTGGCTACAAACTATTCAGAATCAGCAGTGAAGGAGAGATGGTGGGATAGTCCTGTATATTAGGGAGTTTTGATTGTCTAGAGCTTGACAATGGTGGTGTAAAGGTAAAATCTGCTTTCTTGAAATTTGTTATGCCTCTTTTAAAAGGCATTTCTCAACTCCAAACTAAGGACAACTCCAAACAGCAGGGACAACCTGATGAATCTCAGACTTCAATAAGTATGCTAGAGTTGGAAGGGAATCTAAATGGAACAATATAAAGCCAATGGTAGTATTAAAATATTTTAAATGTTATTGCCATTCAGCACACTCTTTTAAAATAATTTGTGAGACAGTTTTTAATCTATCTGAAATATATAGAATTAAAAAACCCCAGGATATAACAGGAAAAAAAAAAAGTGTCACTGAGAACAAGAGCTGAAGGCTCTTTTCAAAGATTAGATTAGAAAAGCAATAATTTTAATTCTTCTGAAAAAGGGAGAAGCGAATGGTGAAATATATTTCTTCAGAATAAGTAAGAAAAGTTATTCCTTCTCCATTGACAGCTGTGTCATGTGTGGAAAGTTTATTGTAATGCCTAATTCACACAAACTGTACTCATGAATAGTGATATCAAGAAAAACTGGAAAAACTGTCATACTCGTATGTATGTCATACTCAACTGTACTCAAACATGGCCAGGTTTTTGATGGTGAAAAGTGGTTGTGAAACAGGAGTCAGGAGAGACGATGAAAATATTCAGAGCAACAGCCCTGCAGACACCAAGGTCAGTGGAGAAGGAACAGGAGGAGGTGCTCCAAGTGCTAGAGCTGAGAACCCCCTGCAGCCCATGGTGAAGACCATGGTGAGGCAGCTGTGCCCCTGCAGCCCATGGAGGATCATCTGCTTAGAGTCATCCGTAGATTTGGATGCACTCAATCCCACTGTCTATGTCATTAATAAAGACACTGAATAGTATTCATGCCAACATGAACCCCTGAGGGACAGCACTTGTTGCTGATCTCCATTTGGAGATGCAGTTGGCTGCAGGTCTCTGGATGCATCCATATAGACAGTTCCTTATTCACTAATTAGTCCATCCATCAAAACCATACCTCAGAATCAGTGATAAGGATGTTTTCTGTGACTGTGTCAAAGGCCTTTCAGAAGTCAAGACAGATGACAGCAGTTGCTCTTCCCTTATCCACCAGTGCAGTTACTCCGTTGTAGAAAGGCACTAGATTTTAGCTCTTGGTGCTCATCTGTAGTGTGTATACACACAAGAGGTGTTGTACACGGATGTCCAATTGATTTAATCCTACTGATAGTTTAAAACTTTGTAAGGAATCTATTTTTACATTCAGACTGGAGAGTGAGAGAAGGAATGTAAACAAATATTTCAGCATAGTTTTTAAATTGGAGTAATAAGAGTTGTACCTCCTAAGTACAGGTACTTCTTTTCTTCCTCCTACGGAAGAAAACAACCAAAACCGTTATTGCAACTTTCATAACACACATTGTGGACTGCAATTAGTTTCAACAGTATTGTTAAAATTGTTATGGTGGTGAGTGCTTTCCTCCACTATCAAAATGATCATTTTCCTCTCTAAATACATATTTATATGTATTTATATGTAACACCATGAACTGTTGCTGAAAGTGGCCAGTCTTTACCTGATCTTTCATTTCAGTAATAATTGTATAATTGTTCTCTGGACTACTAGTAGCAGTCAGCATGATGAAAAAAGGACATATTTTAGGGATAATTACGTTTAAATTAAGTATCTTAATCCTCCTTCATTACACCATCCCCATTCAAGGCAATATTATTAATTTAAAAACCCCTAATAAATAAATTCTCACTACATGAGCCATTCTGATTTTTTTTCTAAATATTCTCTAATGCATAAAGTGATGCTGAACCATACAACAAATGGCTACTACTAAATATATTTTTAATGAGAAAAATAAAATCCAGGTAAACTTCTTAGATGAAATGCCTTGTCTAAAACCATGGAACCTTTCTGTAGGTATGATACAATTTATCCAAAGCCTGCAATTTCTGCCTACAGACTTATAAAAATTACAGAGATGATGACTCAATTGCACTTTATCTTAGGCCTCCTTTCACCATTATTAGAAAACATTAACCATTATTATTGGAACTACATGAGACGGAAGTATAAAATGTGGCCATTGTAATTATTATTCATTATAAAATGGCCATGAATATTAACTAAATTTTTACAGTGTTGAACAGTATCTAATGTGGCATGAAAATGCACAGACTCAGAGCTACTGTAGAACTATTGTAAATCAACCATAGCTGGTGTGGGGGGGGGTCACTGGTACTAATTCCTAGATGCTCCAAAGAAGGGTCAAAGTTCCTTTGTACAAAATATGAACATATGTTAAAGGAAAAAGATGTTTCTTGCTCTCTTCACCATCAAGTGAAGTATATTAATTATCAACTGCCTGTCAGGCATAGCACTCTTTGAATCCTCACTTGACTGTAACAGTTGGAGACTATTTAATGCAAATGACAGTGTTTATTTTTATGTTATTATAGATATTACATAACTGAATGTGCTGCATTTTTACACTCCAAAGAACTGATACCTGAAAACCTAGGAACTTTGTCTTGCTAGTGCATTCTAATGCTTTTAAAGTGTTCTAGCCTGGATCATTTCCTTCTGCTCTTGCTTTCATAACAGAATCAAAGAAACATTTTAAAGTCTTAATCCCTGTGCTTAAAATGAGCAGTGTCCAAAGATTAAAAACGATATAATTTATTTTTTAGTATTTTACTCTCTTTTTTTTACATCTTTAGTACACTACTGACATCAGGGATTTTAGTTTTACCACTGCCTTCAATCTAAATGCTATTAGGTTATAAAAGTGATGTGTAAAAATCAATAGTACTCACAGTTCCAGATAAGCAAAATTTAACAGTGCCTGTATTTTTTCTTTTCCATCCTCTAAATAACCTTGAAAAAATTAGAATGATGCAATTTAGATTATACTGGAATGCTACCAGAATAACTAGATTGCAAAGGACACTGCTCCCAAGACATACATTTTTAGTAATAAACAGTTGTAAGAAGATGACTTCCATAGCATTCCACCTCTGGGGTGAATAAATACACTGCATGAATTCACAGGTTAATACATTCTGCTCATGTTAATATGTTGGCACCAAAAATCTCTCTGCAGGAAATCAATAAGGCCTACATGTCTGGGAAAAAAAAAAATCTAAAACTTGCATATAGTTATTTCAAAACTGGAATCTTTCACTAGTTGCTAATTCAAATAGCATTTCTAGTTTGCTCTGGTGCTTGTCCTTTTCTTGGATAAGATTTTAATAGTAAAATGTTAAGTGAACAAAATAGCAATGTAAATTAGACAAAAACATCTAAAGTTCTAAAGTGATTGAAAACTTTACTTGTATTGCTAAAATGGAAGATTTTTAAATCATAGAAACAGATCTCTTTCCAGGTGTTTTCTCACCTTTTTTTTTTTTTTTTAATCTGCAGTTTTATATTTATAGCAACCCATTGAAAAGACTAAAACAGTACTAGAAATAACTTTTTGGTTTTTTTTTTAAAGAAAGCAGGAATTTTGCAGATTTTTTTTTTCCTGGTTTATTCCTCCAACTAATGTGATGAAAACTTTTTTACTGGTATTGTGTATTGCCAAGAAAAGCATACAGCAATTATAGACTATCAGCACCATGCAGTTTTGGTTTATCTGTTTTAAAACAGATAAATCACCCTCACATTAAGGATGGATCTCCTGAATAGAATAATTTACCCTTTAATTGCATGTAACCAGGGCTGCAAATAGGAATTTTTGGAGCTGAAGTCAAGGCCTCAATGCCCATTGGCAGTGATGAGTCGTGGACTCCACCTGAAGGATTAGGCAAGTTCTCATGAATGGCTCAGAATCAAAGGCTGAAATGTGTCAGTGAGAAGCACATTCTGATGACAAAAGATCCATTGGAGAAGCCTGACTTATGAGATGATACTAAGACTGAAAAAGCAGCAATTTAAAAAGGTTTCTTTTTACTGGACACCTGCACTATTTAAATGTGGTTTATTTGCATTGGGTTTCCACTGTATTATATTCTGAGGATAATTTGATTGTGATTTCTTAACATTAACAAATTTCAGCCTTGGTTTTATCTTATTAAATTATTTTTCAACATCATAAAAATTATATTCCTAACCCTGCCACATCTGAAAAATGTAAGCAGTCCTAGTGAATTCAACAGAATAATTCATGTGGAAGAAAAGCTTGAGAGTGTTCAGGTCTTAAATGTGTTGCATGAGTTCTTTTCAATAGTGAGAATGCCTGTAACTTTACAATTGGCTCGCAGTAATGCTACATGGTAGGGATATGTATGCCCTTCAGATCTCAAAAACTGTTATACTTGGAAAGAAAATTACACATGATGACTCTTTCACATTTTTGTTCCACAACAAACCAAAATAATCACATATATTCCTGGAGAAAAAAAGTTTTACATAAATAAAAATAATTATTTTTCCAGCGAAACATGGGTTAAATTATCAATCTGAATGCTTGATAGCATTTCAAATTTCAATATTTTTTCCATGGACTTTAAAAGGGTTTTAGATTAGGGTGTTAATTAATTTATTTATTGCAGATCAAGCTATGTCAGTATTAATTCAATCAGTTCCATCTGCCTTTTTTTGCCATAGAAGTTCATCTGTAAGTATTGACTATATACTCTTTCCAAACTTTAACAACAGGTCTGTCCTTTGATAGAGTTGGCAAGCAACATAATAATATAAATATAATATCCATAAAGAAAATGAACCTTTTTTCCCCATGGTTTTCAATAATATAGAATTTATAGAATTTAAATAAATTTATATTTTAACATAATTCTAAAGCAAGAACGAGCTTTGGCCAATATGCCTAGTTACAAGCATTGGTTTGAATGAATGTAGGTGTAGGCTTTAGACAGAGAGTTGGAAATTATGATCTTTAAGGGCCTCTTATAACATTATTTTTTAATTTAACGGTGTCTATTACATACCTACAGTACATGTATTGAGAATTTAAAATTGATTATTTCAAGATTTAATTAATTTATGATTTCAAGAAATTACACGAGTATTGGTCATAAAAATAAGGACCAAATTGATCAGAAGTGAAAAAGCAGTGTTGGACAAACTTGAATAAAGTGCTGGTATATTTCTCTCAACAAAGTTGAGGCGGGTGGAATGATTCCTTTGAATAGCAGTACTGTTCAGATGGAGAATAAAAGAATTTTCAGTTCTTTCATCCTTTGGCTGAATGTTGAAAATACACTGGGTGAGCAACACTAATTAATTTTGGCAACATTGTGTGTGGACACAAAAAGTAGTTCCCCTTGATGTAATTGCTTTGCTGTTTTGGGGTTTTCATTTTTTTGTCTGGTTGGGGTTTTGTGTTCTTTTTTCGCTTGTGTATTTGTTTTGTCACAATAATCTAAATAACTGAAAAAGCATATGAATGGAATAGCAGGAATAAGAGAAGACTTCATGGTTTCTACAAATTCTCAGTGTTCCACTTTTGTTAGCCTTGCCAGAGAAAAAATTAAATACAACTAGCTAGTGAAATAGTTGAAAATTAAAAATGTGCAAATATAACCAGTGTAGAGTATATGAAAGTCTAGATAATTTGAATAATAATAGCAGAGAGAGTTATCAGGATAAATGTAAAACATATATTTATCAATATACAATGTAACTTAATACCACAAGCAGTGCTACAGCCTATGGCTTACTAGGAACACATAATAAATTTTATATATATTCAAAATTATATCTCTACAAGACTGTGTTACATAAAATTACTGTAATAGAAATAGTTGTAGAGAAATAGCAGTGGAAAGCTATCTCAGAACATTTAAATTGATATTGCTGAAAAATACAGCATTATTAACAGATGTTACTAAAACTATAATTGAATGGAAAATGGTGAAATTATTTCTGCAGGATTTATGTTAGGACTCAACAGCCATAAAGTAGAGTAGATCATAACACTTTGAGGATGTCACACCCCAGGAGAGAACCACATCCATGCAGGCTGGAAAGATTAGAAAATATTAAAATAGAAGGACTTTACCACCTTTTTCAAGGGTTGGCATGGTCCTTTAAATTCATTCTACTCTTTTACTTTTGGCATCTATTTTCAGCTACAGATATGTCCTGATAGAATCCAAGCCTTTTTCTCCATTACCTTTCTTCAGGAGTCTGTAAGGATTGTTCAGGCATAAGAAAAGTTCATTATGTTTACTTCAGGGGTGTTAAGTGTTCAGTCTAGCTTCTGTGGTTATTCATATAGTTCTTGTTTAGATTTTGTGAATTGGAGTGATGTCTGGGTAACTCAGACCCTTACAATTTCTTTTTTCTTTCTGGCATTTCAGATTCTAAGGAGAAGTAGACTGCATATATTTCTTACTTCCTGAGCTTTTATTAACTCACCAAAAACAAATAAGCCACACTTCTCTCACAACAAAAGTATGTTGGGCCAGACTCCTTAGAGGATTTTCTTCCTCCTCTTTCTTTCTTAATCCTCCCATCAAAAAATACTTCCTATATTTTCTTTGTCCTGATACTTATCTTCATTATTGCTCAAATTCAACAACTTCAGACACCTTAGAGAGCCACATCCTGCTAGATAGCTTCTATGTTCTACTGTCCATGAAGTGGACATTCACACTCTTTTTGCACTTATGTAGTGAAACTGGGTTTAAATGCCTATATGCAGTGTGGCTTCTATCTAGAACTACACTGCAGGGATTTTTTTCCCCACATGGAAAAACAAAGATAGGGACTTAATGGCCAATTTAAATGGAAGAAAAATAACTTAACTGCAGTGTTTTGAAAAGAGTTAATTGCTTACTCTTCAAAAAGATGTCAGATGCACAGAGATAGATCTTCAGTGATACACTGGGTTCCTGTACCATATTTAGTGTGAAGGAATTTTTTTTTAAGATAAATGTCTTGTCCTTTACCTTTTCATCTTATAATGCCACTTCATTTTTTAAAAACAACAGACAACTACAAAACCAAGCTTGATCTGTATTTTAATTTATCTTAGAAATGTACACCAGTCTGATTTTTCAGATGATCTAATGATAAAACTTCCTGGACAACACTGCACTTTATAAACAACACTGTACAAACAAACATGAAGTGATGGACCGGGGGCAGAGCAATGCCAGCTTCATGCATAAAATTGTGAGCTGATCATAACTATGCAGAAGATGGACCTTAGTTTATGAAACATTTGTGCAAAACTTCAACTTAATGCTCTATAGAGGAAAAAAAAAAAAAGAAAAAAAAGCAAATTGGAAGTTAGGAATGATTTGAAAAGTAATATGAAAAAACCCAAGGAGGATCATTCTGATCCCTGTATCTCAGAAAAGATGTATTGGAACTATCAAAGATTCAGAGGAGGGTAAGAAGGATGACCAATGCATATAACAGCTCCTTTCTACTTCTTTAGAGGGAATGAAAGAGTAAGATGGGATTTTTCAGTCTGAAAAAAAAAAAAAGGCAATTTAGTGAGGGTTACGGCAGAGGTCGCAAAATCACTCATGGCATAAATTCAGCGAGACTTCTAACAAGAGTCAAGGCCAGGAGGAGCCAGGTTCAAAACAAGCAAAATTCTTTAGGCAGCAGCTACATTTTCTATGGATCTGCTCCCTACAGGCTGTTGTCAATGCAAAGACTTGACATGAGTTCAAAGGGAGCCTGGAGTAGCATTGTAAAAGAGATCTATTGAGGGTTACTAAGCAGGAAAAGCAAAGGAATTCCCTGACCTGAAAGCAATTAGTGACTAGGAAAAGTATGTGGGGGTAGTCTCATATGTGATTGCTCTGTTCTTACTAATCACTGGGCATGGATGGTTCAAGTCCTTTGGACAAATAACAAGGACACTGTCAAATGCTGATTGCATTTGTTCTCATATAAAGGCCGAGGACTGATTTCCAAAGATGCTCCAGGCTTTCAATCTTGCTGGTTCAAGTGGAAAACCCCTAATATGTCTTTAAATCAGACAGATGTTATCTTATTGTTATTAGTGTTTCTTCAGATGGGACTGCTATGAACACAAAGCACTTACAATGTATCTTATAAACATAATTTACCTAGGGGAAAACTTCCTTGGGAAGTTTTGTGAACTTTTTTCAAATGGAAATGGAAGCATGAGATGATACCTCTGGGCAGTAAAACCTCTTTGTCTTCAGAGGGAAGAACAAGGGAGGTGAAGTTAAGAAATACACGCGACAGTCAATTCAGGGATCCACAGTTATGTTTCAGTACCTCAACTGCTCGCACAGGATATAAATCACGATATATTTTACCGTTCCAACCTTTAGAGACAGAGAAAAACTGAGGATAAAATTTGATACTTAGAACCATTTGCTTGTGTGATTTCAAGTTGATAAAAGAACTTCTCTCTTCAGTTTAATTGATTAAAGTAATAACTATATTACTGGGACACCCCCACTCTCACTCCCCCCAAAACCAATCAGTGAACGAACCAACCAAAAATACTCTCAAAACCCCCAAATAAAACAAAAAACTCCAAACTGCATGTTTAATAATTTATGTATAGCAGCCTATTTGTAAAAACAAAAAGCTCACATTGTACTTTATCTCTCTGCCCTTCCCACACAATCCTCTAGCAGCAGCCAGAATTTGTGTATCATGAATGCAAGGATTTTCACAGAAAAGCAGTTCATAGAAATGTCCTTGATCTTGTAATAGTAATTATCAATCCCCTGAGCTTAGCATTTTGCTGAATATACTATTACTTTCCATGAATAAAGAAAACAAAATCTGTGGAAATAGCCATGTTTTCAACACATCATTAACAAGTTTCCAGAGAAAATGATATAATAGCAGCAACATAGAGCATATAAGCAGCCCTTAAAACCAGACTTTTATTGAATTAATGAAAAGGTAATGATGCTAAGGAAGCCAAGATATCTCATCCCTTATGTTCCACCTGATGGTATAAATGGTTTCTATTTCTGGATGGAGCAGGAAATATTATTTTGCCCTCCAAATCCATGTGAATCCAATTTCCAATTTAATACTCGTATCTTAAAAAGATACATAGGTCTTATTTAGAGTCAAAATTAGTGGAAGAAACTCTTAAGAAATCAATAGCATAAATAGAAACATAAATAAAGCCAAGAGTACCTCCCTTTAAATGTGATTTCACAGCAAAGTTATTATTTAGGGCCAGTTCTTCTTTAATTTCCTGTCTGTGAATTATAGTCCATTGGTCTCAATTTTCAGAGAAAATGTAAAATACAGTGATCAATCCAGAGCAATATTTAAATTTGAAAAACCAAGCAAAAGCAATACAAATCTGAACATGTATTTTACTGCTATAAAACTAGTTATTTCCAACACGAAAGCATGTCTTTTGTGATGATGTATATGAGTTGCTTCTCTTTAACCTTCTATTGAGAAATATGCATGCCCATTCTTTTTCATAAGAGGCAGTATAATAGGATACAAATCTTTGAAGAATTCTCTAGCTTCTACTATACAAAAGCTGTTTGGTCTGGGTAGCACAACCATAATTTTGACATGTAGCTCTGTATCTGATCAATTACTCAGTTTCAGGAAAATTTTTTAGTGTCAATCAACGCTATTGATTGGGTAGACAGTTAGAAAACCAAAACTGAGAAAGCAGAAAACCTGCAGAATCTGTTCTGCTCGTTTAATAGAGAGACAGATTTGAACGTCTTCATCATTTTACACTTATCAAGCAACCAGTTTTATAGAAAGGACAAAATGGAAATGTATTCACATTCTGTAGAAAAAGGTTTGGAAAATTACTCCTGGAATGTAAATAAGAAACAGAAACGGTATAGCTTTTGGCAGGTAAGGGTAAGGTAAGAAAGGAATCCTTGTGATTTTGGGTATTCAAAACTGGGGTATACACAGACTCCAGAAGATTCTTAAGGAAAACTGGCACACAGGAGGCTTTCGTGTTAAGATGAAGGGAGACCATGATGTGTGCAAGTAATCTGGCTTACAGAGATTACAGAATATATGATCTCTACTAAGTAACAGGATATTCTTGGTAATGTTATATGACATTGAAAGAAAAATAATTGGCTTTGGGAAAGATATGCAGTGACTCAGCAGCTAATTAGACTACCTTCATCGGAGTACAGTTCTGCTACCCCACATTCTCTCCATTTAAGTGATTTCCTACTATATTTGGTGACTTTGACCATACTCAATACAATATCAAACAAATCAACTTGTTGCTATTATGAAACAGTTTGTCTCATCTCTCAGACTAAGAGTGTCATGGGAAGCAGAATACAGATGTGGTGAGATTTCTTTTGGGAAAGACAGCAGCTCTATGAAAGAATGAGACAGAGATGGAAGTGTCTAAAGAAAAAAAAATAGTTTATTTGGCATTTTCATTAGCTGTCTCCAAGACTTTTTTTTAAAACTTTATTGCTTCAATAACCTATTCTGGAAATGGTTAGGGGGCAGAGTGTGTGTGTCAGTGACTGAGGAACAGTAGTTAGAACAATGGTTGAAAAATGTAAATTTTGCATTGCAGAAGAGTCCCCTTGTTAGTACTCTGAGCACTGAGAATTAGTGCTTTGTGACTAATGCAGCATTGATTTTCTAAGGTAGAAGTCAAACAATTCACAAACTAGAGAACAGATTTTAGGGGAGGGTGTTGGGTATAACAAAGGTAAAAATTTATATTCAGACAAAGGATTATTCATTGTTCCTCTTCAAGGGACAGTATTAGGAAGAACTACAAATATTGGTAAAGACAAATCATGAACCGTTTAGCAGCTGGCATAAAAATCAAGTACAATTTCTCATGTAGTTTGTAATATATTAGCAAACATAATATTTTAAAAACTTTGAAACTAATTATTCTTATGAAAGGAAGTGAAAATATTGTGGAATATCTTGAAACACATAGATTATTTGTAACCCCTTACTGTTACATTAAAAGAGGAAAAGAATCATAAAGATACTGCAGCTGAAAAAAATCGAAAAAATTTACACCAGAAAATTAGCAGTATTTCTTCTGTTTTGTGGAAGGGGTTTTTGGTGATTTTTGTTTGTTTGTTTGTTCTAGTTTGTTTTAGTTCATCTTCCAAAATTATGGAGACAGTTCTAAGACATCTTGAAAACAGGAAATGGGTAAAGAGAATATAAGGAAATTTATACTACTGAAAAAGTTACTCTTAAAAATACCTTCTATATAATAATGAAAGAAAGTTCTATTTTTAAAAAAAGTCTCCATATCAGCTTTCAATTAGAATAGTTACACTTGGGATCATAGAATGAAAACAAAGAAGTAGTTTCATAATGAAATCAATACATTTATTTCTAAATACTCTGACAAAAGGATCTAGTTTTACTTTCAACAGTTACTGGGAAGCTTAGCTTTGAAAGTGCTTATGGGTTTTCGGATGCCTCTTAAATTTTTGCACAAAACTTGCTACCTCCATTTTTTTCTTTTCCCTAAACTTTGAGCTTTGATGATCCCTTTTACTTACATGAAAAGATATGTAACTTCTGTTCAACATCTTGGATAAATGACAAAGTGATTACCATTGGTTGAAGCAGGTCTATGATTAAATGCTTAAAACAAACAAAATCCTCTCTGTAGGTTAAGCAGCCTTAGATCAACAATCAAATTGCTGATCACTATCTCAAACTCAAGAATTGTAGCATTCTGCCAAAGTGCCGTGTTTCTGTACATCATCACATGGTTCTCATGCATGTGGCCTTTTCAGTACTTTCTCTTGACATAACTCATTTTTTTATATTATACAATTTAACAGTCTAATTCCCCAGTTGTACAGAAACAGATTTTGATGCAATTGAGGCATGTCACCAGCAGAGTTCTACATATCCTTTTCTTGATTCTGCTTTTTTTTTGTTTGTTGTTTTTTTTTTCTTTCAACTCTGATTTCCACCAGCTTTTAAAAGCCCATTTTTTGTGCAGTCATACGGAGGGGATCAAGCTGATCATAGCACTTTTTCACATCTTTCTTCCATTTATGAGTATTCCTCCCAGGTTACAGGGTGTTCTTCCAAAGAAAAATGGACACTAGCAAACTGCTGAGAAATCAGCTCAACTGAAAATTTCAGGGTTGTGTAGAGAAAATAGTACAATCTTTGTATGTAGGCCAGATAACACAAGCAGCCAAAGAATGTTTCTGGTGTTTTTTTTTATTTAAGGTAATGACATTCTGTCAATTTCTTATTGTTGTATGATGTGTGAGGTTGATTCTCAAACTGGGAATGCTTTTTGCCACCATCCTTAGCAATGACAGCATACACCAGGAATCGCACAAGCCCCACATTTTTCTCATGTGGTATTAACAAATCTGGGTTCCTTCCCAGAAGGAAGCTCTCTACCTTCAGAAGGGGACTATAAAATGCTTCTTGTGGTCCTAAAATTTTGGAACCTACAAGTGGACTTCAATCTGAAATGCATACTGCTAAGTCTAGCCAGGTAAGGCTTTCTCCCTCACATCAGCATGCTGCCAAACTGCATGAACTTTAGAACAAACGGAGGGTACCCACTGTTGTTTATTTTCTCTGTTTGTAGGCACACATTTACAGCAGCCAGGAACAGATTCCCTCCACTGCCTCTCCAAATACAGCTAAGTTGGCTAAGTGTTGGTTTATGACGCTGTAGTTTACTATGTTGCAGTAATTTTTGTATCACACACTGGGAAATTTAAGTCCAGAACAAAAAGAACTTAAGCTAAAGAGTAGTCAAACAGAATTTGGATGATCCAGAAGAATGAATTAATTTACTGCAGCAGCTTATATTACTTGCCTGTTCAGCTCTATTTTTAGGTGTTGAGATCTTCTTAGGCACATAGATTAAGTTACAGGATCCTGAATGGAAGAAATTCGAGGGGGCCGTGATTGAGATACCACAGTGAGAGCAATTATTCTAAATGAGCTTGACTGGCTCAAATCATATGACAGTGGAGAAAAGAGCATTATTCAGAAATGAATGTGAGTTTAAAACATAGGATGGAAGGAAGGAAGAAAGATTATTTCTTCCACATGTGTGAAATGAATGAAGATCTTAACAAGTTGGAAGAGCTTTTAAGTTGTAAAAGGGAAATCTGAACTATAATACTTAAAAGCCAGCTGTCATGCCTCTGGTTTTCTAGTGCAAGTACTTTATTTATTAATATCTGGTAATTAAATATTTTAACATGGCAAACAGGACTAAGTTCATTAGAAAAACACAGCATAAGTGAAATTGTGGAGGTTACCAGAAACAGCTGTAAAAAAATAGTGCAAAATTATGAATATTATAATAAAAATTGAAATGTTATAGGGAATGAAATACCATGTCACTTTAATAATAAAGTACTCTAAAAAAAAGGTTTTGGAAAGTTAAGTGGTATGGTATCTGGCAAACTCTGTTGCTTTGCTGTGTGTACAGGAATTTTCAAAGGATTCCTTGAAGGCAATAATGCTCAGTCTAAGATGAAACACCAGAAGTACTTTTTCCTTCATTTGGAAAAGCATCCATGTATGTACATTGCAAAGTGCATCACATTTTGTTTTGGTCACATGATGTTTTTAGCTGGGACAGATTAAATTTTCTTCACAGTAGCTAGTATAGGGCTGTGTTTTACATTTGTGCTGGAAACAGTGTTGATGGCACATGTATATTTTAGTCAATGCTGAGAAGTGCATACAAGAAGTTAAGGCCTTCTCTGTCTGTTGCTCATGGCTGTTTGGTTTCCTGTCTCTCACCAACAAGTAGGCTGTGGGAGCACAAGGAGCTGGGAGGGGATGCAGCCAGGACAGCTGACCCCAGTGATATTCCCTATCACATGGTGTCATGCTCAGCATATTAAGCTGGTGGGAGAAGAAAAAAAGAGTGGGATGTTTGGAGTGATGGTGTTTGTCTTCCTGAGTCACTGTTACATGTGATGGGGCCCTGCCAGGCTGAATACCTGCCTACCCAGGGGAAGCAGTGAATTGATTTCTTGTTTTGCTTTGGTTGTGTGCATGGCCTTTGCTATTAAACTGTCTTTATCGCAAACCAGGAGTCTTCTGGCTTTTATCCTTCTGATTCTCTCCCCACTCCTGCTGGTGGTGGAGTGAGTGAGTGGTTGCATGGGACTTGGTTACTCTTTGGGATTAAACTATGACAATGTCAGAGAGTTGAAGCCACAGCATTTTTTTCCTATTATATGTACTTGACATACCGCATGGTACGTCTCTGTTGCTCTTAATGATTAGGATTGAAAAGACATTTTAAATGTAACAGTCATCCACTTTCTTTACCACTGCAGCCTGACTGTAATTCTAACTACCCCAACGGGATGCATTTTTATTTAAAATTCTAAGATGTGGAAGCCTTCTTTCACATTTGCCTTATGTTCTTCACCTAAACCTTACAATTACAGGTTATTAGGTAATTTACTGAGTTAAACTAAAGGCCAATGATTTATTTATTTTTTAAGTCAGAATTTATAACTTAACTAGAAAAATATCCTACAGCTTTTGCATAAAAAAATAAGCCTCCACTTGTTAGGTTATGACCGCCTATTCAGAAAAGCTTGGAAAAGACAATATTAGTACCTGTGAAAATGTGTCCACTGATGACAAATTTCCAGTTGATGGAAAATTCGAGGACAGATTCTACAAAATGCATCTGGAATCACAGTAACGCAAGACTTGTCTTTGTCTCTCCTTTAGTTGCTTGTGCAATGGCAATGCTTGTGTCCGTCAGGATCCTGCAATACTAATTGGAACTGAATATATGGTCCCTCCTCTTTGATGAAGCCATCTTTTACAGAAGGGAAACTTTGAAAGCAAAGCAGCACAAACCTCTCTGTATTGTCCTAAGACTGCATCCTGTATGATGCCAGAGAACACCAGGTGAACTACTGGAGGAAACTTAGAAGTTCTGAAGGTGAATTTATGCTCCACAGGGTAAGTGGGGAGTTACACATTCCTGAGAATGAATTACAAGGTGTTCCTGAGGCCTGTCTTATATATAAGCACATTGTGAAGTACTTGGCAAATACAGAACAATAATCAGTGGACTTAAGTTGCAAGACCACAGTTAAGTATCAGCAAAATCTCTGTTAATGGGAGTAACAGCATAGATTGCCTACGGAGGACTTTTGGCAAAAGTAATTCAATGTCTACTGAGACAAGGGAATGAAGCCTGAGCAAATCACTTCTTACAGTCTCTTACATCTCTATTGCTTCTAATTCCTTGTCCTGCAAGGATTTCTGAAATGTTCTGGAAGATGCCAACTTTACCCAAAAAATTATTTCAACAAGCAACACTCCAAGATCTGTCAGAACCTGCAACACTTACCCTTTGCATTCTCTTTCCTCCATATTTATGACTGCTCAACAACCTCCTAAAAATTTTTTTAAGTTGTTTCCAAGCCTTCAAACTGAAAAAAAAAAAAAATTCTTTTACTTAAAGCCTTAGACCTTAGAGGTCTAAATGCTATTCTGTCCTGACTGGAGAACAAGAAAAGGGGCTAAAGACCTTTGGTTTAGCACTAGTGTTGGCACGCAGTCTATTTTATAGAATTTGCAAGTGCATTTTTTTAAATAATTACATGGCAGCTCTTGCAGGCATCAAATGAGAGCGGAGTTCTGATTTCCCCGTTTCTTGCAGGGACACACGGGGAATGCAAGATGCCGAGTGCAACCAGCAGGGCGTAAGCTCACCCACCTCTACCTACAGTGCCAAACGAGCGGTGCTGACACACAAGACGGGCAGTAGCACTTTTGAGAACTGCCAGACGCCAAAGGATCCCGGTATTTCGGTGACCGGTACCCAGTAGAGGATTACAGAGAGCTGCGCTTCCAGGAGCCCCGCGACTGTGGTCCGGCACTGGCTCAGCCGCCGCCGGACGTGGGGCAATCCCTGCAAGCCAGTCCTTCCCATCCTAAACAAGTACCTTTGCCGCTACTAGGGAGAGGCTGGAGGCGAGTGAGGCGCGCAGCTCCTCTGCCGCGGAGGGCTCACTGTCGCGGGCAGAGACGGGGCCGGAGGTGTCCAAACTTCCCCGCCCCGAGCCCCAAGCGCAGCCAGACCCCTCAGGGCACCCCAGGCCAGCCCCGCCCTCGCGCTGCCCCGCCCCGCCCCGCCCCGCCCCGCCCCTGCCCTCATTGGCTGCCCGCTCTGCCCACCCGCAAGCCCCGCCTCCCTCCCTGCGCTCCCCGCCCCTCGATTGGCCGGTGCGCCCTGTCAATCAGTCGCGCGAGGGCGAGCGGCGCGTCCCGTCCGCCGCGCCTGAGCTGCGCTGGGGAGGGGCGTCCGCTCCGAGCGCCGCCGCTGCCGCCACCGCCACTGCTTGCTCGCTCTCCCTCCCTCCCTCCTTCCCTCCCTCCCTCCCTACCTGCCTTCCTCCGCTCCGGAGCGCCGCCCTAGCCGGCTCCGCTTCCGAGCCCCCGCGGCAGGGGCGGGGCGGGAAACAGTGCCGGAGGTGAAGGGCCGCACGCCGAGCCTGCGCCCCGCTCCCCTCGTCTCGCCGGTAGGTCTCTGTGCTGGCCGCCTCTCGGAGCCGCGGCGGCCGCAGCACCCCCGCGGGCCGAGGACTTGGAGCGGCTCCCTCCCCGTTCCCCCGGTGGCCGCGGGGCGGGCAGGGACGGCGGCGGCTGGCTGGGCTGCGGAGAGCGGGACGGCAGTGCCCCGGCTGGGGCCGTGCCCGGGGGCCCGCGGGGCTCGGGCGGCGCGGGAGGGGCTCAGGCGGCGCGTCCCTGCGGCTGCGCTCCCGGCTGGCAGGAGCCGCCGCTGGGAGACCGCCGGGTGCCCTCTCCCGAAGGAGTGCTTCCCTGGCGGGCACCGGGCCGGGTTTGCAGGAACAAGTGAGTAAGTTTGCTTTCCTATTCCCTAGGAGCAGGTTGGTGGAGTGCAGTTGTGCTGCGTTAGCAGATTAGCGGGTTAGAGGCGAATTGAGCTGCCAGTGCTCTGCTGCTTTATTTTTACCTTTTGTTTTGCTGTTTAAAAAGTTATTTACAAACACACTCTGAATATAGTGGTTTTAAGTTTGGTTAATTAAAGTCTCTGAGTGATGTTTGAGCTGATTCGCCGTGGAACTTGTATAGAGCTTATTTTCAGGCATTCCTGTTGACTTTGCTGGTACACCCTTAATGAGCGTTAAAGTAATATGCAGTGTGTGAAAGGAATTGGAATGTAATTGAAGATTTTTTTTTTTTTTAATACTCTTTGCACGTAAGAACTTTTGTAAGTACATACACAGTTAGAATTATGAACTGTGCAAAAATACCTTTTATTTTGTATGTCCTTAAGCATGTTCATAAGTGAAGCACACTGTTAAGCATGTTACGCCCTGCTACCTGGGTTATGACTACTTGTAGGGATAAACAACTTCCCTACTCTCTAGACTCACATCTGTTGAGAACACAAATCAATATCTTATGGATGCATTTTATCCTGAACTCCGCTGGGATGTTAAAATCTAAAATGTGAGTAATGTGATTTTACTTTTAGAGGGAAAAGATAAGGTAGAGGTTTCTGTGTTAACTATATTTTAGGGGATGTCTTCTCTCGACCTCAACATCCTTTGGTCAGTTTCTTTTGAATTGAGACGTTTCAACAGTTAAATAGTATTTGCAGTGGAAATAAGTGGTATTTTATTATGCTGGCTTGAAAAGGACAAATTACCTTGCAAACAGCAGACTAGTTACATCAGCTGAGGTTGACTTTCAGCTAATGAAATTAATCTTTTTCTCTTGCCAATCTGCTTTTGAATCAAATAGTTGTATTGGCTTATAAAATGTAAATGAGTGTTACAATCTAGAATACCAGTTCTTATACAGTGATACATTGCATTTTCTGTATGGATTTTTTTTTTCCTTTGTGATCAAAATAAATATATTAAAGATTGGTTAAGAGATTCAACCTGTTTGTTTGGAAGAATTACAGGCCCTATCTTAACCCTTCTGAAGTTGTTCTTCCCTAAAAAAAATATAACTGAATCTACAGAAGAGTTTTTCCTCATCCAATTTATTTATTTACAATTAACAAGGCTGATTTTACTTCCTGTGGTCTGTGGTAATTTTTTGTTTTTTAATAATCTCATAATTAGATTAAGTGCATTTTTAAAGCTGATCCAGTATATCAAAACTTAGTGTCCCCACTGCATCTGAAGGATTTGTCCCATCAAAACAGGACTGTTCATGGTTCTCTAGTTATTATGCTAAATTGTTCTGTGATTAGAAATATCAAAGTTATATGCATTTGTAACATCTTTGCTTTTATCTTAAAAACTTGTTTAAAAAATATTAGGAACTTTCCTGCTGTTGAAGATAAATTTAGTTTAGTTATGTCTTTGGGACAAAAATAGATCAAATGTGAAGAATAGGGAAGTGCCAGTGGTTACTTTTCTCCAGTTATCTTCTAATTATAAACAAGAACTTTCTAAGGAACAGGGTACTGATCGACTGTAGTAACTTTATCTAACTTTTCTGAAATTTTTCCAGCTGAACGTTTTTTGTCAGTCTGTTGTAAACAAAACTTCTTGTTCCTTAGGTTTTTCTTTTTACCTTTAACTTATTTTTTTGGAGTGGCATACATAAAAGTAATAATGTGATTAGACGCACACATAAACCATAGGAATCACAAAGCTGTAAAGGAGTTTGACATGCTGTTTCTTCAAAGTTTAAGTTCACTGATTTAGCTGCAGATTAATGGCAGGAGTTCTCAGTCAATCCTTCATAGCTCACCTGAGGCTGTAAGAGCAAAAATACCTGACAGTGCTTAGGGGAAGATTGGGACAATGCTTTTCAGGGGTGGACTGCGTTTAGATGATCTTAAAATAAAGATGATACCTGGGAGTTGTTTAGCAATGTAGATGGAACGGCGTGTTCCCAAGTGGTGTACCCAGGAAGAGTAGGCAAAAGGATTAAAACATGTTTTTTGCTTTGCTTCTGGGCCTTTAATACTCTTTTGAAGATATCTTGAGATGTCTATGTAATTGGTTTCCCATATCTATTAAAAGGTAAAAAAGTAACTTCGATGTAATTGTTGTATACTTTCTGACAATCCTTAATTTGATTTTTTTTGCTATGTCAGCATTTTGATGCTTCCTCGATGCTTCTGCAAAACTAATGCAGTGAAATCAAGCCTGCTGCTGCTGAGCTTGTTTTTTCTAAGTGTAGTTCTGAGTAGCCTCTTAGACACTGTCACTGGGGTGGTTTGTGAGCCACAGCTGAAATAGTTGGGTGAAGAAAAATGTGTGTGTTGAAGCTAACTAGTTGCATGAATAAAAGCAGACTAGTAAGAAAGTAGTTAAACACTAGGCTGATGATCACAGATGAAGACAGTGACTGGAATGTCTAACCCTCTCTGTGATCTTAGGTAAACCATTATAATTTAATGTCTCCTCTTTGGCCTAGGGGGGATGTAGAAGGGGGTGACATTGCACACCAATCCATGTTGCAGAATTGGTTTGGTTTGTGGTTACTTATGGAGCTTTCTCAAAGTAGGACTTTCAGAAGTTGTGAAGCTCTCAGTAAGTAGTAAAGTAGTGAGCTACATTAAAATATGGATTCACTTATTTTTGTCAGATTTAGCTCACCTGTTAAATTTATTTATGGGTAGTATATTCACTGCCTTAAATGAATAAGTAGGAAGATTCTGAAAAAAAAAAGATTGGGGAATATTTGTAAATATTAAATATGCAACACTATGAGAATATTATAAATGTATTTACCAGTGTAACATTCTAGGATATTTATTGAACTTCATGTTCCTTCATTTGTGACAGAGAGCCTTTTCACACTGTTTTTAACATCTACTCTTCCCTCTCTTGTTTATTCCTTTATCTGATGTTTTCGAGAATGTCTAGGAAAGCTTTTAAATAGATAAAATGCACTTTTGGCTGTTCAAAAAGGGGTATTTTATATAAAATAAGTATACTGTAGGTATGGAAAGCTGTAAAATTTTCTTACTATTTTTGTGTCTGGTGTCCTGCCTTGTGCAGTGGAGTTAGGAACGGGGGGAGACATATTGATCAGTCAGAACTGTCTTTGCAAAAATGTTTACTCAGATAACTGCAGGTCACAGAAGTCCACGACAGACACACGGGTAAGATTTGCGTATTGAAGTAGGTTTATTACTTAATCTGACTTTGTGTAGAACATTGCTAATATAATTACAACAGTGTTTTCTCACGCTTTGTGATCTTCTCTGTAAGCTTACTAGCCAGTTATGCTTTTAACATACCAAGACTTTTTTAGTAACTGTTTTGCTTAACAGAAACTATTAGTAATTTAATGTCATTTTCCTAGAAATAATTTTCCCCACAGATTTACCTGGGTTGTAACTTGTACTGTTCATCAACCACATGTTTTAATGATTTTTTGTTTTTTTAAATTAAGACAGAATGCAACAGTGATGGATGATGTCCTTTTCAGTAGATCAAACATACAGAGATATTGTATGACAAGCAGAGCCTAGATTTCAGTTTGAATTGTGTGGTTTGTCACACTTTCTTATAGTCTCTGGAATTATTCACTAGGTAATTTGTGAGGTGATATGCCCTTTTTTCAGTAAACCATGTACAATAACAGAATGTAGATGGAATAGATTCCGGCAGCAGCATAGTTAAAGGTGCTGTTTGGGTGGCAGTTTGCCTGTGGAGGTTGCTGAGAACAAGTGTGCTGTCCTTTAAGAGATGCACTCAACTGTTTGTGGAACACCAGTCATTGCAGCTGTGTTCCAGGCTGTTCAAAAGATCATCCCCCTGCTTCATTCCCAGCTGTGCAGTTCTGTACACCTTCCTGCTCTGCATCAACTCATCCAATCTGAGTTGATTCAGCTTCTTTTCAGTACGAGTTACTGTTGAGTGTGTGAGCTTTCTGTGGGGTTAGGAGGTCTAATGGCTTCACTGAGATGCTGGAGCACTGAGGCTGGAGCAGCAGGTAGTGTGGTCACCTGTAGCAGGAGGAGAGTACCATTGTGCTAATCCATTATATTGTCTAATTGCATTTTTCAGAACAAAATTTCAGACTTAGGTTCTATTGTAGCCTTAAAACTGTCCTTTTTGGATAAATTTGTCTTTGAGCTTAAAGTGCCAATTACCAGAAAATGTTGCATGTGTTAAGTTGTGAAAGCCACATGGGCTGTATTTTTGTATAAAATGCTTTAAAGATATGGGCTTCTGGCAGGTTAACTTTGTGATATTGGAAGCTGTGATTTAATCCAAGGTAGGGCACACCTGTGCCGCACAGAAGAAAGTACAATTTAAAAATTGTATTGTTATATGTAGAAAAATCCAGTGAGTACCTCTCTGTATTTAAGGCACTAAGCATTTTCTGGTTTAGGTCTCTGAATTTAAATGAAGCAGCCAACATGACTGTAGGTAAAGACATGTAAGACTTCACATTTCAACAGCTTTTTAATGTAATGGTATAAAGCTTTAGGGGAGATCCATAAAAAGCCATAAAATCCTTGTGTGCAGTAATTTTGGGAAGGTGAAGTAAAACTGCAGAGGTTGGAGTTGGACATGATTGCATTAAGGGTCATGTTTCGCTCTAACCTCAACCACTAGTATTTTCCTAGTTGTGTCTTGCAAATACTTTCTTCTGAAAACAAAACAGTATAAAATGTTTTTTCTTTCTGTGGAAGATCACCTCAGTTGGTAAGCATTAATTTCTTGCGATGTTCCAGGAGTAGGTTGCTCTGTGTATGAGATTATAAAAGTTTCTGTTTAACATTTACTGCAGTAGGCTAAGGCATCTTTAAATGTGGAGAAATAACAAATGATGAAACTTGAATTTATGGGTAGCAGTAAAGAGGGACAGAAGAATTTTTCTAACAGACAACAGGAAGACAGAATGACCATATTTGCTCTTAAGCTTTTGTCAGACTAAGAAATAAATGTCTTTGCCTTTCAGAAATGCTCTTTGAATCTCTGATTTAAATTTTCCAACTTTGAGCTTTTAAGTAAAATCTGTTTATTGTACTTTGAATTTTGTTCTTAAAAAAAAAAATCTATTTTTAAAAGAAATAAGGTATTTTTGATCTGCAGTTCTCTAATTTGCTGCCTGTACAAATATGGAACTTTTTGGTTTTTTTTTTTACCAAGCTTAAATTGTTATACCTCTGAAGATAAGTTCCTATAAGCTTCATAAAATCAATTTACATAGTAGATATTAGCTATCCATGGTGAAAAAAGGATGTTATCTGTTCTGTGTTCAGCTTGCAGCTTGTAGTACTAGTTAGGCAATAGTACATCTCTCCTTGCTGAGTGAGAAGGGAAGATTTTATTGTGGGAAGAAACAAGAGGTTTTGCAGAAAAAGAGAACTCAAGATGTAGGGGGGGAAGCCTGGGAATACTGTGGGAACATGGAAGATATCCAACAAGCTGAAATTACTGCACTGAGTCTGTGTGGGCGTTGAACACTAATCTGTAGACAGCTAAACTTAGCTAATGTTGATGCTTTTGAGGAACAGTTTGCTCAGTCTGAATCTATCATAGTCTTCCTAAGTAGTACATTAAGAGTTTACTACACAGTGCTTATATCAAAATACTAATGTTTTCTCATTTTAGTGCTTGAAAATTCTTTTTAATTAAAATCCTTGTAGTTAACTAATTGTTTGAGACCTTGGAAAACTGATATCAATAGCATCAGGTTATTTTGTTAGGAGAACTTTGAGTTTAGACCAGAAGATTTCATATTCAGTATTGTTTGGTTTTGTATAAAGCATTGGGAGACTTGTTTTTTCCCCTCAGTTCCATAGGAAGTCACTGGTTTTAAGTTCATTTTTATATTACAAGACTATTGATGAATCCAAGATCTTACCTAGTGTTTTTCATTAAATTTGTGTCACTGTGAATCTTATACATTCAATATGAAGGTGGCAAGTATGATTCAAATTGATGTGGTGTCTGAGACTTTATCCATACCATTTTATTGCACATTAAGCTTATAAAACAAGAAAAAAAATGTTTTTACCTTTTAGAGACTGTAATGCTCTAGTTTTAATTTCATAAAGACTTTTTAGGTATACATTACAGTGAAAGCTAAGCAAGTGAGGAGAGTTGCAAGTATATTTTATAGTAAAGTACTTGGGTTACTGTAGAAGGTACCTATCTAGTTTATGGAGACAGAATCATTTGATGGCCATATAGATTTTTATTGTCAGAAAACCCTGACAGATTTATAGCTGCAAAACTTACTCTGGAGACAGTTTTCTGTACTGTGAGTTATCTCTTTCCTTATATGTGGAGTTATATAACTTGAGTTTGGCTCCCATCTAAGTTTTTGAAGTAGAATCTAACCATGTAATTAAAGATAAGTTAGAGGAGGAATTGTCTCAGTGAATTAGAAATGCTTTTAATTTTGAGAACTGATCTTCACAGTCATTGTGGAATGCTACAGCACACTATGTACTTTATCCTATCCAAATTCTAACCTGAAGACAGAATTAGTGTCTTTTGGACTCTGAGAAAATGTTCTTTTTTTTCTTCACGTAGCACTGGAATACTTCACTTTGATGCCTAATTTCGTATTTAGATGTAGCTATGGTGCTAGATGAAATGCAATGCTCTTTTTACTTTGTTTTCTAACTTTTAGATATGTTAACTTTACAGTTTCTCTGGCTTAGTGTGAAGCTAATCTGTACCTTTCAGTTGTTCTGCTGTAACAGTTTAGTGCTATGATACAATGTTTGATGTAGAAAATTGTGTAGTATTAGCTAACTCAGCACTAGCTTTCTGTCAGCTGTGGACAATATAGCCCATTTAAGTCTGCATGGGTGTGGTGAGGGAAAAGTGGAAAAAACAAATGACTGAAATATTGCTTAACCATCAGCTATGTCCTTTCTCTGCTCTACAGTAATTCAACCTTAATACTGTCATATTAGATTTTAAAAAATTATTCCTTGTGTTATACCTCTCCTTTCTGAAAACTTGTCTTTCAACTTTTACTCTAAAGTGATGATTATATGATAGTGCAAGAAGTAATGGATGCACCAAAGTTTTAATCAAGTAAATGCATTCACTGGCTTGGAATCCTGAAGTGAAGTTGGTGAGTTTTTGTTGTGAAAGCCTGTGATGAAGGGCAATTTGTGGATTAGGGCCAAACTTGTCTTCGAGGTCAATGAGAAAATACAAATGTTTATGCAGTGACCAGAGATAGCAATCTTCAGCTGGTCTTCAGCTGTGTTAACAGAGGTGAAGTGATTGCATGGAGATCTTAGTTGCTACATACTTAGTCCAGTCTGTCATTTGTGGAAAAACTCTGTTGAGTTAGGGTAACTCTGGGTACGGTCTGGGTCTTCTGATGTGACAGTATTTTGACCAGAACTGGCAATTGGGTGGTGGAGAACAGTGAAGTTTGTTAGGTAGTAGCCTTTCAATTGGCAAAATTAAATGTACAGAACAGATACTGAAGTTTAGGTGTTGATAACCCTCAGATTTGTTTATGTGACTTTAAACCTTGGTACAAGAAAATTACACTAGCTTAACTAGAATAGACTGTCTAAACAAGCTTCAATAAAGATGAGGTATATTTTTGGTTACTTTTAGTCCAGGGGAAGGTTTGATTAAATGTGTTAATAAAGTTGTTTTTCTGTTAGGTTTTGTGCATTAAAGAAGGATTATATGTTGCCATATGCAGTTTGCTGGTGAACTTCCCCTAGGGAAATAGCTATATGCATGCAAATTGAAAAGCTTCTAGAATCCCTAACTAATTATGTTAATTGAAAGTAGTGTGTGGAAGTTGATACCATAAGAGATAAATGTAATTTCTTTTCTTTTTAGTACATGTACAACTAGAGAGGAAAACATGACTTTTTAGAAATCTTGGTTGTGTACATTTTTATTCATGAGAAAGCCACTTGGATTTACCTTGACATTTTCAATTAGGCAGCTGCTTTGAGTGCATCTCATTCATGTTTGTGGACTGATACTGTATGTATGTAGACTTAGATTCAGTTACATAAAATTCTATTTTGTGGGGAAAATCATACAAATCTTTGACAGGAAACAATTTGGTTTTTTAAACCTTAATTTTCAGGTATGCTAACAGTCTAATTTGTACACCAACATTAATAAATTCTGTTCTTGCTTTGATTTGCAAAACTTTTATGCTAATCTAGAATGGGTTGATATTACAGAATATAGAAATAAAAAAAGACTGGACGCTGCCTGAATAGTACATTTGTCTTAGTTACTTGTAGAGTTAAAACTGAAGAATCTGTGAAAAATGTAGACCTCTAAGTAAAAAAGAAATGGTAATATAGAGGGTACTTGAGATACAAACATCGTGTTGTTGGAAGTTTGTGACCTGTTAGGTGCCTTGGAGTGCTGAAAAGCACAAATCAAAATAAGTGTTTTGAAGCCATGCACATTGAGAAACAAATTGCACAGCTGAGCACCTGCATGATCCTGCATGTAAGGAGATTTCATTTGCCTTTGAAAGTAGAGTATTATATTTGCTTTCTTAAATAAACATATGTATCTTCTAAAGTGTCAAGAATTTGATATGCATGTGATCAAGAAGGAGCAGTTGATTTGTGTGTTGTCCCTCTTTGCTGCTGAAACTCTAGGAAGGACTTCCTACTAAGTAATATATTATATACTTTTTTTCTGTGGAATAAATGTAGTGAATGTGGAATCTCTTGTTCAGTATTTTGAAAGACAGGCTGGCAAGGAAATAAAGAGAGAAGTGGTTTTTGATAGCCTGAATGTGGTTGCTGCTGAAGATTCAGGTACATTGTCACTTTTTGTATATCCCATATGTTTGTCATCTTATTATTGTGGAGACAGCAGTCCTACTATGTGAAACTGAAAAAGCCCATCTTTCTTTCTTAGATTAATTCACATCTACTGGAAAATGTTGGAGTTTTTAGAGAAAATTATGTTCCTTCAGAGGATTTGCATGTTACTTTTAAAGTGCTTCCAAGGTAGTTGTTTACCTAACTGAAGTCAGAGTAAGTGCCGAGAGTAAAGTGTTTCTTGATGACTTAACTAACATCTGAAAGTATGAAGAATTCTGAGGTGTGCTAGAAGTGGTAGAAAGGAAAGAGCAGATAATGCCAAGTTGTATTTTGGTTTTTTATGTTAAAAAATTAAAAAGACCTATAAAACTAGGCTTTGTTGGACTTGGAAGAATACGATTGGACTTCCCCAGTTGTATGAAGTGGATTCCATTTTTGAGAGCAAAATGAGTTACTGATAAATAAGTTTTCATTATGTTGAGTTTACATTTAGAAAACACCTTCTAAGACTTGTAAAATGATTCAGTAATGAGCAATTTTGATACATGTTATTGATAGGTGAAGGGAGAAATTGTGTCAGGAGAAGTTTGTTTGGAAATGTTTGGGGTTTTTTTAAGCTAATATCATGTGTTTGTACCATTTGTGGAAGTTTTTTGTACTGAATATTTCAGCACTCTGATTTTGTTGTTAGTTTTGACTGAGATGCTAATGGTTTTGCTTTTTTTTTCCTGCTTTGGAAATATGAAAAATGATGAAATATTATTTTTGTTACTTTGAGTTATGCAATGAGTCTTTTTATTTTAGAGTTTACCTAAGAAAGTAATATGCAAAAAATAAATCTATAGACATACTTATTTGTAACATAAATCATTGGAATAGCAACTCAAGTTTTTTGGGTTGCATGGAGATCATGTGAAGACCTGAATTTCTCTCACTGGACTAAATTTAAAATAATTAAATATTTAATGAATAAAGAGCAGATTTATTTTTCTTGAAAAAATGGGTCTAAATCATATATAATTTTAGAGATATTTCCCAATTCAAATTCTATCCCAGGAGTTGTTCAAAGTTAGAAACTGCTGTCTTACACTTTGAAGGGCCTTCAGTTGTGAACCTTTTTGTTGTGGATTTGGAATTTCATAGTTGTCTTCTGTTGCATGGAGACATGTATATAAAAATGAACGAAAATTATATAGTCATTTAAAGTTAGGTATTCATACTAGACTTAACTTTCCATGAGACATACAAAAATACCAGAAATAGTTGATATTTAAATTTTGTATTGATGAGATCTCAATAAATCTCTTGTTCTGGAGCTTAGTTTCAGATTCGTAGTATGAATTGCAGATTTTCTGTTGTTAAATACTTCAAATGGAGTTTTGTTGAATAAAATCCCGTATTATTCTCTATGTACTCCAGAAGTGTTTGTAACATCTAAATGAAAATTGGCAAGTGAATGTAACTGTTCTTCATCTCCAGTAAGGACTTCTTAGTAGATGAAATATTCTGTAAAAAGTATGTGTAATGCTAGAGAAAGGCTTTTGGAAACCTGTGGTAGAGGCATTGGAAACTTTCTCTGAACTCTTCTGGAAGGTGTGAGGAGAAGCTGTGCTGCTAGATTAATGTCAGTGCCAAAAATCATGAGACTTTGGGAGTAGAACTATGTGAACAAAGACACTTGAGGGGTGAGAAAAACTGCAGAGGTATGGAAATGCCAGGAGCCTAAAGGAATTTTAAATACCTTCTGCTTAAACCAGGGATTTTTTTTTTTACTGTCTCTCATAGAATAATAAAATAACCTCGTTGGAAGGGACGCACAAGGGTCATCAAAGTCCCACTTCTGACCCTGCAAAGGACAGTACCAATAATCACCCATGTGCCTGAGAGCCTTGTGCAAATGCTTCTTGGACTCAGGCAGGGTTGCTGCTGTGACTGCTTGCCTGGAGAGCCTGTTCCAGTGGCTGGACACTCTCTGGGTGAAGAACCTTTTCCAAAAACCTAACCTAAACTTGCTCAGACAGCTTTGTGCCATTTTCTTGGATTCTGTCACAGGTTACCCCAGAGAAGAGATCAGTGCCTGCCTCTCGTCTTCCCCTCACTAGGAAATGTAGACTGCAATGAGGTCTCCCCTCAGTCTCCTCTTGTTCAGGCTGAACAAGCCAAGTGACCTCAGGCACTCCTCATACAGCTTCCGCTCAAGGCCCTTCACCATCTTTGTTGCTGTCCTTTGGATGCTCTCTAATAGCTTGATATCTTTCTTATATTGTGGTGCCCAAAACTGCCACAATATTCAAGGTGAAGCTGCCCCAGTGCAGAGCAGAGCTGGACAATCGCCTCCCTCTTTGATGCCCCTCAGGACATTGTTGACCCTCCTGACTTGACTCATATTCAACTTGCCATTTACCAGGACCCGCAGGTACATATATCCAGGGCTTCCCCATCTCAGGTGCAGAATTCAGCACTTGTCCTAAACATCATCAGACTGATGCTTGTATCATCCAGATGTTTTAGGAATCTTCTGGACCTGTTTGTGCCAGCTGTGTGATGCTCCCAATTAACATCTGACCAGTTGAAGTCCCCCATAAGGATGAGGGCAGTTGTTCTGGAGGTGTCTGTTAGTCCCTCAAAGAATAATTCATTGGTGTCATTGTTCTGTCTGAGAGGTCTGTAGCAGACTCTGAGGATGACATCTGCGTTATTTGTTTGCTTCTTGATCCTTATCCAGGGGCTCCTAACTGTGCCATTGTCAACAGGGAACTCCATACATTCCAGCCCCTTCGTTACATACAACACCACCCACCTGCGTCATTTGCCCTTCCCGATCCTCCTGAAGAACCTGCAACCATCCAACATGGCACACCGGTTACAGGATTCATCCCACTGGGTTTCACTTGTGCCAGTGATGTCAAATCTCTGAGACTGGGCCAAGTTTTGAGCTCCTTTTGTTCCTAGTGCTTCGTGCGTTGGTGCAGAAACATTTCAAATGTGGTTGTTGTAGCCAACATCGCATGGAGAAGATTAGGGATCTCCTTGTCACTTAGTTCCTCAAGTTTTGGTGTGCCATTCCATTGCTTATCAGTGGCAAACCTGTTTATGTCATTTTCCTTCTTCCAGTTTAGTTTCAATCTCTATCATTTTTTTTTTTTTACCTTCCTCTACAACTCTTCTGCTAGTGTATGCTTTTCTTAAAGTTACAGAAAAATTAGTATACTGGTACTAGTAGTGATATAGGATTTTGTAATTAACCTGTGAAAGGTATTGCATATGATACCTAAGGAAGCTGTTATGGTTGCGTATTTCGTTTAACTTTGTCACTTCTGGCACTGGAATGTTTTATTTAGCAGCTTTGATATTCTCTTTATCAGTTTATTTAGGAGTAAATCTGGAACATGAAAAAGGAAATGAAGTAGATAGTTTGTGTTTTAAAGGTGACTTTCACACTTAAATTGTTGTGACGACACCTTGGAATATGTAAACAGTGGTGCTACTGCTGCAGACTTAGGCATTTGAAAGACGTCTGAAAAAGGAAGGTACTTGGGTGAGTTATTCTTTTACTCTGTCTTATATAGTGTCCTAGAGAGTCTTTATTGTTGCAGAACAGGGTTCCTGTGTGGCGTCCAGTCTTTGGTAGTGTTAAATGGGACATTTTTACCTGAGATTCAGAGACTCAGTTGTGTAGACTTGTGTCTCTCTAACCTAGGGATGTCTAAAATACTTTTCAGCAGTAGTTGTGCTGAAATTGTTACTTGTGCTGAGAGAAATTGTGATTGAGTGTGTGTGTATGATCTTTGGTAGTGATGTAATTTAAAGAGCTGGCAGTTGCTGCCAGGACATTTGCAAAAGGAGAACTTTAATATGGATATGATTAGATGGTTTGATCAAATTCTTGCAGCCCTGCAAGAATTTTTCTTGTAGCTGGTGTCACACTGCACTACTAGGTTTTGAATACTGAATCAAGGAGGAAAATATTAAGAGGATTTAAAGGAAAATTTCTCCTGTGTGTATATTTAGGCAAAGTTACTTGACTTCACAGATTTACTGTAGCAGAATATGTTTCCTTAATTTTAGGTGATGTGTGAACTCGGAACAATAGCAGCAAAGGTGTTGAATAAACCAAGTTTATAATGGAACAGAAGACAGAACCTGAGTATGATTTTCTAAATCATCTGTTTATTCACCCTGTGTGTAATAGTAGTGTTCATCTTTGATGCCTTTAATCTCTTTTCTATATGTCTATTTCTGTATGGGTTCTTAGGGAGTTTTCAGTGTTCCAAGTTCTTCAGGATGATACAACCGCACAACATGAATTTATAAAAAAAATAGGTTGATTTTACTGATTAATTGAAGGATCACTTTTGTTTACACACCTGTATAATTCCATTAAAACTCATTCAGTTGCTCTCTGTGTAGAATTTTATTCATCAGAGAGAATGAAAAACAAGCTTTTGAAACAGACTGGATTTTCTGAGTTGGAGTCTTTGTCTATTAAGTGAACTTAGTGTGCATATCATCGATGTGTAAAACATTCATCAGAGTAAAAATGTCTCTTTGAGAGAAGAGTTGTCTGTCTGTCCTCTTCAAATGTCACAAATTGCTTGTCTGACCTTTAGACAATAGATGTCTTTAAAGAATGGTTCCTTTGGTACTTGAATTGACTTTGTTGAAGTGTTTAGTCACTTACTGTAGTGCAGGAAAAACATTTCTGAAGTTGTGAGGTCAAGTACCTGAAAGTTTTGCAGTTCTAATGCATGCAGGTGAGTTACAACATGTTTGTGTAATGGAGTAGAGAACTGAGTAAACCCTCCTGAGCTAGGAATAACTACTTTAGTTCCAGAGCTAGTGGTTTACCCATACCAAAGTCTTGGTAATAAGTTTTACCTTTTGATTTCTTACATCAAACGTGGTAGAAGCAGTACTGGCAGAAATAGTTAATTCTCTGTGGACCCAATAAATACAATTGACCTTAGGTACTTCTTCTTTGCAAATTGGGTATTTGTTTTGGGATGGTATTACAGTAGTCTTGTGGCTAAATTTATTCCAGTAAATTTGAGTCTATACTCTGTTTTAAGTCATGTGTTGATATGAAGTAGTAACCTGCCTATCTTTTACCATTGATTTTAATTTGTGTTTCTAAAACTGAACCAGAGATTCCTTTTGCATTTCTGCAGGTACTGCTTGTGTCACTGTTGTCAGTCACCTGGAACATTGTAATCACTTTTCTTACCTGTCTTCACATCTCCTCTCCTTGCTTTTCAGGCAGTCTCTCTAAGGTGCTTGGGAAAGTATCAAATTGCATCAGAAGAGTAAAACCCCTAGTAGCCGATGTTAGTTGGGCTTCTCAGTTACTCTGATCTTACTTGCTTTCTTACATGTCTACCAATCTTGTTTCACTTTTATCCTCAGTCTATATGGGTTGTTTCTAATGAAGATCTAATTACTTTTCCTGCTATGTAATACTATTTTGACATTTTTTTCATAGCTTCCTATGCCTTCTCTTTCTTTCTATACTTGAACATAATAGTAATTTCACTCCTATGACATCTCTTTTTTGACTTGGCTTTGATGGTGTGTTTGCCATTCTACTGATATTTATTCATTTTTTAAGCCTTTTTTTTAACCAAAACTGTTTACATCCTCATAATATTCCCTAATGCTGGGCTGAAACTTACTGTTCAAGTGCGCTCATTTATATCAGATGAAAAATGAAAAATAAACAGAAAATCAAACTGTGAAATAGATGGCATATTTTTTGGACAGATTGCCCATACAGTCCATGTAACTAGCACATAGCAAGAAAAGGGAGTTGTGTAATTTAGGACACTTACACTGTATATGTTATTTTTTCACTTTAGATGATGCACACTTTTTAATGATGTCTGACTTCTGAACCTTATAAATTATGTTAAGTATGAAAAGATTCTGCTGGACTTTACTTAACAGTCTAAGAAAACTAAGGCAATTCCAATAACTTCTACTTCACTTGCATTTTGTGTCAAAAGTTTTTACGTGCCAAGTAATTACAAATACTACAAATATATATGTCTTTGCCTTTTAGTGCTTTTCCTCTAGAATGTGAGCATTATGGTGAAGAAAAGATATTCCCATCAACTTTATAACGTTGTCGTAGGTAAGTGCAGTATAAATAAATGAAAACTTTTTGTATTTCTAAGGTAAATACATCATAAAATGTTGTACAGGAACTTCAGTATGGAGAAAGTCATAAGTGCTCTACTTATGTCAAATTGGTTGCAGATTATTTTATTAGGAAATGTTGTAAGAGAACACTTGTGTCCTGGAGAAACTGTGACAGGAATGCTTGCATGTTTTCTTTTTAATATCTAGTATGGGAAAAATGTATGGGACTTATGATGTTTGTTTAGCAGGTATCTTATAAAAGGTACTAATTTCAGTTTACATAAGAAAGCATACCCATAATGTAACTGAAAGGGGAAGGATATAAATTACCATGTAATAGATTTGTCCAAGTAATAGATGCATTTCTGGAAATCGAAATTTGTACTGATCATAATGTATTTGGTGCACTAAAAATTATAGGATTGCTTATTGTTAGCTCTCACTGAAAATCCAGTAAAATATGGAACATAAGTATTTCTTTCTCAGTATTTAAAATATATATGCATTCTGTTGCATCAGATGTGCTGACCTTTCTAAGAACCAAATGGTGCCCTTGAAGTTCTGCCTCGACACACTTAATCTCTAGTTTTATTTCTCCCCTAGCTTTTGTAACAGTAGTGCATGAGGAAAAATGACCTGTTGCTTCCCATTGAGTCTATTCCTCTGAGATCTGTGCTTTGGAAAGTGACATTGGGGTATCTGGTGGTAGTGCTTGAACCTGCAAGGTTATGTAGTAGCCTAATATGCTTATCTTTTTTTTTTTAAATGCTTCTGTCTGTATCATAACACGCCACTGCATTCATTCCTCACTGCTGAAGTCCTTTTCCTGTGCATTAAGCAAGTTGTCTTGGACTAGTATCTGCATTTGTATTTTTTGGTTGCTCTCAGAACAAGTCTTTCATTCCCCCTTTCACAGTATTGTGGTCAATGGAAATTCTTTGCCAAACAAATTTCCATGTACTTCACTGCTCAGGTGATAGGTTAATTGGCTGTTGATTAATAATTTTAAATGTCACTTAATCATGAAATGAGTGTGTATGATTCAGCAGATGCAATTATTCAGGTGGCTATTCATATTATTTGGTATGTTTTCCCTACTGGCTCTTTGATTTTTGGAATATAGTAAGCTATGAGGCAAGTAATAATTCTACTTTGTGAGAAATGGGTTTAAGAAATGAAAATGTATTCAGCTCAAAGTGTTTAAAATAAGCTCTTGGTGACTATCTTTAAAGTAGGCTGTAGCACATGAAATACATTTTTTTCAGAGGAGGTTTTCTTTTACAGCAGTATATTCCCAACGTTGAAGCAAAGATATCAAAATAATTTTGGACAGGTATTTAACTTGTCCTGAAATTTTGCCTATATAGTAACCAACTATTTCTGGATTATGGGTTTTTACACCATTAAATAGAAAACAATATCCACTTATAGCTGAGATTAAAAAAAAAAAGTTTCCTTGAGTTCTTTATTGCAGTAGTAAGATAACATTGTTTTTGCTAAAGTCTGTGTAGAAATTAGTGTCTAATCGATGCTAAACAATGGAGAAAGGGACTGGGGAAGCAAATTTATCACGTAAGTGCAGTAGGGTAGAATAAGTAAATATATTTTATTTTTAGATTCTGGAAGTTACTGAAAGAACTGAAGAGTGCTTGCCATGGGTTTATAAATTGTGCATCTCAGAAAATTTAATTTGGAGAAGATAATAGATTTCTATAACTTGCATAACTACAGTGTAAGCATGTCCTTAAAACTACAGACACTGTTTGAGTTTAATAAATGCTTTCTTTTCCAGAACTGGCATAAGATGGAGTGAGATTCTAAGTGTCAGTTTTAAGTGTGCTTATCTATTCAGTTTTGTAGGGTGGGGCTTTTTTTGTCGTTTGCTTGTTTGTTTTTAGTTTGGGTTTTGGGGGGGGTGTTTGTTTTTTAAAAAATATCTGAGTATGAAGTGTTGAGATTTTCTAGCACACTTCAGGCACACCAATACCTCTTGTTACTACACCCAAGAATCAGAAGCTTTAACCTGAAAGTGCTTTTCATAGATCTGTAAAGCAAATATAATTAGTTATAGCTTAATTGTGTAACTGGTTGAAGGGAAAGATAATTTTGTACAGGAATAACTTTATGTTTCTTTTAACAGAATTCCTGTAAATGCTAGTAACTATTGCTGCTGTTGTGCATTCTGGAGATACGTTTTTACTGTAGATCCTACCAAGGCTTTGCAAACAGGATGAACATGCTGCTGTTAACTTCTTACTCTCAGTAACCTGCTGGGCACTTCCCTCATGATGTTTTCATTCTCTCATTGTCCAATTGAAGTTTGCTTATACTGATTTGTAAAAAGAAGAAGAAATCAAAGTGGAGTACCGTAAACTTGACATGGAGAATAAAAAGAAAGACAAAGATAAGCCAGATGAAAGAATGACACGGCCTAGTGGGAGATCAAGCCATAATACACGTGGAACTGGTTCTTCAAATTCTGGAGTGTTAATGGTTGGCCCTAACTTCAGAGTTGGTAAAAAAATTGGATGCGGTAATTTTGGAGAACTACGCCTAGGTAAGATCCTTGTTTCTGTATTTCAGTTTACATTATTCAAGGCCATTTTATTCAGTGTAAGCATGAAGATTTCTGTATGAATACTCCGTGCAGCTTTTCACACTGCTTTGAAGCTTCAGATGTGCAAGGCAAATTTAAGCCATCTTTTGTGGCTTTAACCCGCCAGTACAAACTCCATGGCATGTGAAAAATCTCAGTAACAGGAGACTTTCTGGGACTAAAAATGTTTTCTAAATACATGCAGTGCTGTCCTGAATTCAGTCAGTTGTCTCTTCCAAGAGACTTGTCTCTTCCAAGTCTCTTCCAAGTGCTGGAAGTTACTTCATGATTATTGTAGTTTGCTATATTTTCTGACTTCCTGAAGCAGTTTATTCAGATGTATTTGGTACTAAATGAATGTGAGACACATCTCACATCTCTCCTATAAGTCCAGCTTATAGTACCTTGGTCTTGGAGATCTCTTGGAGATACTGTAGCAGATGCTACAACGTTGTTAGTACCAGCAAGCAGCTGGATTCCTTCCTTTCCTTTCTAGTGTTGTCAGGCCAAACATTGAGCTGCTGTTAGACATGGGCAGTGAAAATTCATCTGTAGAGAAAATTTGGGAGATGGATTATTCAGTCACTTCAGTTCCCCACTGAACAGATGGCTGAATATCAAATAGTGAAGAAGGCACAGACTGAGAAAGACCTGTAAAGTTTTGAAGAATTTGGGCAGCAGAGCTGGAAATATTAACCATTTATTAAAATAGACACTGTGTCTGTTTGAAAGACTGTATGTTTAATTTTGGGGACTTGAATTTCCATGATAGACAGCATGGTCAACCAGGGTTTTCAAGGTGTGTGAATTCTGTATGTGTTAACAAATTAACACCTAATGGCAAGAATTTATTCCAGTGTTCTTGGAAGGCTTGAGTTAATGCAGTGCTTCAAACTTTAAAGAGAGATGGTTTTCAAAGTTAGATATTTGAGACTATGGTGGGCTATGTAGGTGTTGTTTCTGTTCAGCTTTGCCTGTGGAACAACTACTACTCATTGTCCTTCAGGCAGTATTTCTAACATAGTGCTTGCATAAAATATAACATGTTTTAATGTAGTGCATTCTGAGGGCTGTCAGGGTGTAAACAAGCTTAGCTAATTAATACTGTAGAGGGATTAAAGACAATATTGCAGCTCTGACTGAGGACACTGAATTTAACAATTTCAATAATAGGTACTCTTGCTATTTCTATTAATAGTTAAACAAGATTGATACATTTTGACCTTTAGAGTGTTACATATGTGCCTTTGCAGTCCACAGATCAAGCTGAAACTCTGTCTTTCAATCTTCCATAACTTTTTGAATGTGGCTTTGAATGATAATAAACCTCTCCATGAACTAAATCAAACCAGCAGAATTAATATTACACAAAGGCAAGTTCAAAGTAATAAAGTTAATTTTTTACCTCTCTCTCACTTTGGTCACAATATACAGGGTTAATTAAAAATTAATTAAAAATTAATATCAGATTAACTCATTTGCTGGCAGCAGGTACAGAGTGAAATAATCTTTCATTTTAAATACAATATTAATTTAGTTAACACATAGTCTGATAGTTCTGAAATAAAATAGAACAAACAAGTAAAAGAAATAGTAGGAAGATAATAGGGCAGTGCACTGTCCTGTAGCTGTCACCAGGACAAGTGCAGTCTTGTTTTATTGTCTGTGGGTTTTGCATATATACTACTAGTTTCAAATTCTTATTTATTATTGTTTGTGAAGTAAGATGTTTTAAATGTAAGTTATTGAAAGCAGGAATTAAGGTTGGTATTATAGATTCTGATTTGTTTATTTTTTTCATTGGTGTTGTTACAGTGGCAAGTATTTAGTGGGCACCCAAGCGCTTAGTTTGTTTCATATACTTGCGCAAATGGGATTATATCTGGAGCATGTGTTCTAACGTCAAATCTGAGAGACTTGACAGAGGAATAAAGTTGTTAGAGTGGTGAAGTGCTCAGGGGACAGAAATTCAGTTATGAATTGGTAGCTGTTATAGTTCTTTGACTTGAGGAGAAAGCAATGGTCAGACTTCAGTAGTGGCTTGTGGATCCAAATGGTAGCAATAAAAAATATAGCAAATGACTGATTTGCAGCCATTACCTTGGAAAAGACTTAAGTTGTTTTGAATATTGGGCTGTTAATTTTAAGGGTCTTTAAATTAGTTAAGATAAACTGATGGAATCTTGTTGCTGTTGTGATGCATTTCTCAGTACCTGAGTTGTGTGTTTAGAGGCAGATCAACACTGGTGTCAAATCTGCTCTTTGCCATATTTTAAAGCAGCAATTGCCTTGACTCACCACATGGAAAGTTAATGTACCTTCTGATGTTACTTCAGAATAAGCATGTCATTACAGCATCTGGCTACTGCAACCCTGTATCCAGTTACCTAACTGCGACTGGATTTGTTACCTGCTGCAAATAGCTGATGTATATACCTAATAGATGGAGTGAGCAGGGCTCCTGCAAGAGTTTCTGTAAGTGTCTTACAGAGTGTAATACCATGCAGAGATACAGAAGCAACTTCAAATAAAGTGCGCTTTTTGACGAAAATGTAACTGAAATGATCATGAGATAAGAGATAACTATTTAAGATGCCAGTATTTTCACTTTAGTCCCTGGAAAGGTCATGGAATTACCATATTTGTGGTCCAGTTAAGGCATGCTGCTCATATTGATTATGTGTCTGTTACTGTGCAATCCTTAACAAACATATGATTTTATTGTATCCCTTAACAGACATATGATTTTATTGTATCTTGTTTCAGCTTTACAAGAGTACTCTATTTTTTAAAATAAGGGTCAGAGCTGAAATCATAATCTTTAACTACCACTGTAACTTGGTTAGAGGATGGTGCTGATAACACCAAGATTACAGGTTCAATCCCTACACGGACCATTCATGTAAGAGTTGGACTTGATGATCCTTGTGGGTCCCTTCCAACTCAGAAGTTCTGTGACTGTGATTCTGTGTAACTGTCTTTACAAGGAACTTTTTTATCTCCGTCCATGTCTTTTCCCTGTGTGATTTCTTTAACAAAACTGAGCTAAACATGGCAAATTCAGACCTGAGTAATATTACAGAGAGAAAAACTAGGATTGTCATTAAAAATAATATATACTAAATGCATTTGAAGACTGTAAAGAAACAAAAAGTACTGGAAGGGAAACTTTTCCCCTTTATTTGCAGTTTTTAATTTTACACCTATAGAACTTGTTATAGCATTTTAGTTTTTGCATACAGTTTGAATTAATGCTTGTTGAAATATGCTTATCCAGTTACAGAATAATTTTTGAAGCAGCAAATGCATTTTCCAAATGGAGTAAGCATATCATTAATGTTCTTGTCCTGTCCTGACTTTTAGCTTAGTAAAGGATTAGTCCTAATTAATTTGAACTTTGGTGTTTCAAAATCATTTGATAATATTAAAGCAAGTTTTGAATAGTTTTCAGCAACAAAAATGAAAACATGGAATATCACATTCCATTTATAGTAATTTATCGACTTCCAATCTTTTTTAGTACATAAAAATTTCACAAACTTGGTGACATAGCTGAAACTCTCAGTGAAATTGCCACTTCTTACACTATTCAAGAAAAAAAAGTTCCCTTTATGGTATTAGATTAATAAGGCTACATTTCTTAAGCTGCTACTAGAACACCTAGCATCTTAGATGAAAATGTTTCAAAGACTTTCTTGATGTTTAAATAGCATTTTACTTTAACAGAAAAGCCAATGTCTCACATTCTTGTTTTTGTTCTTTTTTCAAGGAAAAAATTTATACACGAATGACTATGTGGCAATTAAACTGGTAAGTTAATATTTTTTAAAAAATTTGGGATGAGAAACTAATCAGATTTTTCCTTTCATATATATAATAATTTGATTTCTTTAATGGAAATCTGGAATACTCTTGTATGAATTCATCAAAATAGATAAAAGCAGTTAGTGATAGTTGTAATTGTATATGCGGGTCACATACACATAAACCAGTGTTTAATTGTTGTCACTTTGTCAAGGCTAAATTTGTGTTTGCAAAGTCTGATTTACAACCTCTTCAAGGATGCACTCAACAGTCACCTTAGTAGATGCCTTTGTTGTTCCAACAAGTAGAGGAACAAAAAATTAAATGTGAATCTGACATCAGGTCACTACAGAGAAACTCCAGCAATTCTGCAGACTGCATGTAATTTAATGCCCTTACTCCTGCTCCAAACAATTTTTCTCTTTATCCATTGATACTTGCACATCACTTTTGGTGGATGTATTTTATTTGCAATGTTGTTTTATCTTTCTTTCACTCGCAAATATGGTAAATTTGGATATTTTGTTAATATGTTATTGTTCTGCTTTTTCTCAGTCTTCCATCAGAACTACTCTTGTGATGTCATTATTTTGCTTTTGGATACTTTAAACTTCTTGATAAATTACTGTTTTCATAACCAGAATATTTCATGATGAAATTCAGTTATTTACTTTTTATCACTGAAGGAATTTTAGGATTCCAGTTAATTTCTTGTTGCTGCAGTAGAACAGAACTTTTTTCATAGCATAGTATGTCTCATAAAGTGAAAAGTAAACTCTGGAAACAGAAATGCATGGCTTTTGATGAGAAATCTAAAAATCATTACAAACATAATAAACTTCTGAAAAATACTCCTATCACTGTCCTTGCTTAGTAAAATATTTACTTCGAAAATAGTTAAAGTTTTAAAAACATACAAGTTATGGTTTGGAAGACCAACATTGAATACAGTTTTGAGGGTTATTATGCATTATATCAGATTAAAACTCATTTTAACGTTTCTTGAGCTTATTCTATATGTCTGGTGAAACTTGAAAATAGTTTGAGAATTCTTGTAGCTAAAGCCAGTTTACTACAAAGCATACTTAGAAATATATTGTAAAATTGTGGTGGTTTTTTTTTTTTTTTTCAGTATTACTTTCAGATCTTTTAATCTTATTTCCAAATTGGAAAGGATTTGGGTCACAAGATTCAGTCTTTTAAAAACACTGCATCAAATTGTAGGATTCAGTTAGATTTTGCACTTTTTCTGTTTCTTCTATTTGAGGTAGTGCCAGGACTTTATTCTAACAATTAGGTAGGTTGTACTTGCTTGAGGCATACCATCCTTGACCTTTTGAGTAAGCCTTAGAGTTTTTCTCTGGCATTTATGAGTTCTGTGCTTTGAAAGCAGTCATTAAGCCTGTGCCTAGTCTTTGTGTTGTTATCCTGAATGAAGGACTCTTCATTTTCTTGTGCTCTGTTTTGCATCTGTTGTAGTTCAACTTTAGCCTTCTTCAATGGGGTTACTTGAATTATGTATGTATTACAGTTTGAGCAGTTGCTCTTGGCAGGTAGGGTTGTGGTAATCTCTCCTGCTGTATGCTAAAATTGTATTTGAATTCCTCATGGTAGCATTCCATTGTTGACCTACTGTTGTCTTGTGAGCAGCAAGACATATCCTATGCCAGATGTTTTGCATATCAATGATAACCATATATGCCAGTGCAGAAGGACTCTGTGAGTTTCTCTGGGTTTATACAGCAGCTTGCAGGAGTAGTTCTAATGTTAAAAGTGTTTGACTGTTTTGACTTAAAGTTTTCATTGTGTTGAATTAATATTTTCCTCAAGGACAAAATTATACAAGAATGTTCCTTTTATGATGCTTATGGCAACTTCAGAACTTGTATAACAAAATAGTTCAAAAAATTTTCTGAGGCCCAAGGGTCATACAGTGTATGGATTTTAATGCATAATGTTTATATGTAAAAACTTATTTGTTTTGATAAAATGGCTACAGTTCCACAATCTTAATCTGGCTTCTTTCATTATGGCCTGTTCTGGTTGGGGAGATATTCAAGTTAGAAAGGTTAGAACAGACTTTTTTAAGAACTAGAATGAGGCTCTTAAGAGCTGGCATTTATCAGTTGTACACTGTGTAGTGGTGTTTGTATGTTTCTACTCATCTATTAGTATACAAATTGATTTCTTGTGGTTGGGTAGCCCTTGAACAGTAACTATTTGGTATATATGAACTCCACCTTTCCTGCTCACCTTTTAATTTATTGTTAGATTCACTACTTTTATTACGTGACCCTGCATTTGACTTAAACCACCTATTTATTCCCTATTCAGCTTTTTCCTCTCCTTCATTCTTTTTTCCTTTCCCTTCCCTTTGACAAGTTTCTCCATTGCCCAAACTTACCTCCTCTGCAGGACACTTAAACACTAAAAAAATACCAACTAAAAGAAACAACTTGTCATGATCCACTAGTAGGGGCTGTGATGTTTGTTGTAAATCCTCATTAAGCTGAACAAAGACACCGGGTCATGTGTCAGGGAGCTCCTGTGCTTTATTGTAGTTGCCTTAATTCTGGCAATGAGCCCACTACTTAGGCTCAAAAGGTATTGGCTAACAAGCCCTTAAATTCTTACAATACACTTCTCAACAGCAGTGTCTAACAAGCCCTTAATTTTTACAGGAAGTTTCAATAAGCTCTGAGCTCCCATGACACACCGCTACTCAAAGGTGCTGGCTCACAAACAACTCCTCACTTCCACAGCTCCTCACTCCCACAACAAACTTCAGTATGGGGTAGAATATGATAGCTGTGTTTTGCCCAGGCAAAGCAAGAGGGGAGAGAAATAAAGGTTGAAAAGAGAGAAAGAGAACAAAGGATATCACCAGTTCTCAGATCCTGTGTTGATCCTGCTCTGTGGATGGTCCAGAGCTTGGGTAATGCGACAAAGAAAATGAAAAAGGGGGAAAAAAGAACCGGGGGGCCTGATCTGCTTCCTTTTGTTGTTACCTTGGTAAATGAGATTTTTTGCTCCATTTTGTTCGCACATGTACAGCCAACCCTTTGAGTCCTCCTTGAGGGAGTGAGTTGAGGGTGGGGACTAAGCACAAGTCTCACGGCGGAGCAGGAAATTGGTTAGGAACAGCAATGTCCCACCTCCACAGTACCTTCTCTTCCAATCACAACTTTCCTATTACAGTAGTCACAGTGTTTGAGACAAAATAGGTTTATGCCTCGTCCTCACACCACCCTGTGGCTCCAACATTCCTTACAGTTAGTTGGACATGTGGCTCATTTGGCTGCAATGACCTTTACATACTGGACAGAGGGAGAGAACAAGGAGGAAGCAGGAGGTAGTAAGCAGCTGATCATATGGCAAATAAGGGCTATGCTCATCATTAAAAACTGAAATCTGACCATTGTTGCAATCCCGTTTTGTGCCAAGCATTTTCCCCACCCCATGATTTCAAAAGAGAAGACATCTGCGGTCCAAGGCTTGTTTCATTGAATCATTCTTTGGTTGCATTGATTGGTGTAGTTCAGCCATCTGGTCCACAGCCTCATTCATCTTTTCTTGGGCCTCCTTGATTGAAGTTGTAGCGTGGTGAAGGATGACACGGCACTCCTTGCTGGTGGTGTTATACATCCCAGATGCCTTTTGTTCAATAATTGAGATTGCAATGGCGCATCCATCTCTAAGGTGCTGTAAGACTGAACACTTTGATAGGACATAGGGAAGGAATTCCAGCACTGCAGTTCAGTCCAGCATGGTATTCTAGTGTCAGATAAGAATAAGATTTTTCATCTTTTCATCAGAACTATTCCAAGCCAACCCCAGAGGGGCTATATATTTTGTCATTCTACAATTATGGATGTCACTAAGATTTAGGATAATTATCTGTGGCTCTGTTTGCAGGTCAGATCTTTTCATGGGGTACCACACTGAGAAGTGTGTGGGGTGTTGGTCCCATTACAGTTATAACAAGCACACATATTTCTATTCTAAGTTCTAATACCAAATATGAACCCTGTTTCAGAGGAAGTCTTCAGGTCAAAAGTTACAAATAAGAAACATCACAGCAGACAAACTTACAGGCAACAGAAACAATCTTAACTCCTTCCTGTACAACTTCGAGCATGGCAAGGTGAAACCCTTGGCTGTGAGGCCTCCATATTTTTACAAATCCTTGTATTGATTCCCCAGCTAAGTTTGGATTCTTATTACAATAGTTCACATTTAAAAGTAACATGTCCAAAACATTTCAGTCAGTAGCAATAGGTACAAATTATAAAGCAACATCAACATGCAGTCAGCGTTCCTGACCTTGACATCGTTAACGTCATCATTGCACTGTTGTATCTGTAGTAAAAGAAAAAAGGAAAATACCTGGTCCTAAACCAGTGGCTAAAAATAAGGCACTGTCCCTTAGGTATGAATACAGTGTTCTTTATTGTGGGTATCGGTGGTTACTCATGAATAGCTTCCCGAAAGCGTCTTTCAGTTACTACTCCAGTAGTGGATAAATACGTTAAAACTGGTTGTCCTGGGTGGTGCTTAAGCTTAACTGGATCTTTATCTTTCCTTTTGTGAAAGATCCAATTGATTCCTTTTCACCTGGCCTGTTCCTATACTACCCCAGCATTAAAGTGGCTGCCATTGTCTTATTGGATGGAACTGGGCCTGGGTAGATAATTGTTTCAAAATTCGTGTGCTTTTGCCTATGCTGAACTGTTTCTGCTTGGCTTAGTCCAGACACAGCCTCCCCATTCGAGGTGGGAGTCTTTACAGGGTCTCCCCTGTCGTTGTTTAACTGATCCTGCAGTAGCTTTGATATCTTGGTTGCTGCATGCAGCACTATTGTGGTACCAGTTTATTGACTCTGACCATCATCTCTGGCTTCAGTTTTAACTTCTACATCTTGCAATTTCTCCTGTAAGATTCTCTGACACACCCCAAAGCCCTGTGAAGCCTCCTAATAATGATCACGCTTGGCAGCAAGCAGTCCCTCTGCTCAAGCAGCCTCTTTTCATGATTGCTTTCAGCAGCAATCAACACCTTTTCCTGAGGTCTGTTCTCCCTCTCCAGGGCACCTAAACCCCTTGACAAATAGGCAGCTCTCTCGGTGATGGACCAGGGTTTGCAAGGATCATTTACTCTTAGGAAAATCCCTGGTTCCCAGTATCCCTGGGCCTCATTTCTGTTTATGCTCCAGGGAAGCTGCTACCTGCACTTCTGTCTCTTCTACGACCAGTTCTTTGCCTTCAACCTTTTTCATACCTTCCTTTACCTTCTTGCCCAACACTCCCGTTGTTCTTCTCAGCCTTCTCACCTCCCACTACTTCTGATTCCTTTACTGGGTTATTCACTCTCTCTGTTTCTTTAAGTTTAGAAGCCTGATCTTACTTCTTCCTTTCATATGCTAATTCTTTATCTGAGCAGCTGTCTAAGTCCTTGTACTCCAGAAGTCACCTTGTCATCCCTACCTGAGTATCTAATACATCTCTCAGTATTTTCTCCTACTCCACTGCCTTACAGAGCTCAAGGTGCAGTTGTCGGGTAAGGTCCCTTTCTGTATTCAGCAGACATGCCAATTTTGCTCTCTCATTTTACTCCCTATTCTAAACAGTTTTGTAAGCAGTCAGGCAACTCTTGTGGATGTTTTTGTTACAAGTCAGCCAAATTTTGAAGAAATTTGTTTCTCACTATTTGCTCTCTATCTAAACATGTTAGTAATCTTTTATCCTTTCACGTGTTTTGTTAAACAAGATGATACATCCTTTGCATATCCTGAAGATATATAAGTGTCCTTACAAAAATAAGGCAATTCTTAAAGACTACCATATAGTAAATGGACTATAACACACTACCACAGTTTGTTCACCTTTACTGCAGGGAGTAAAGTTACTCAATTGTCCCTCAAGGTTTAACTTCAGTCTTTGGCTGTTGTGTAGTTGTCATGTAGACTTGTTTGACTGTTTGAGACCACTGCCTTCTGGAGGCTTATCAGGACTGTTTCCTGCAGATGACCAAAACAAGCAGTGCTCACGAAGAACTAGATGTGCATCGCAAAAACTGGAAGCCGTTTCTTTTCCCTAGAACAACTTTTTGTGTACATTTATTCATGTAAATTTAATACATACAAACTATTTTACATCCTTTTTATGGGACCATCTAACAGCATTAAGAGGCTATTAAGTTGTTAATGTACTATCAATTGAGGCAAAACTGTATAATTGAACAAAATTAAACTTAATTGTTCTTGTACAAAGTATCTTGTATTATTATAATCAGCAGACGTGCACAGTTTTGTGGAATAAAATATTTTCCTCATAGCAGGTAGAATCATAAGTTTTAATTAGACACTATGCAGAGACTGATGTATTTTGTAATTAACAGACTTTTATAACACTACTACAGGCAAACTAGTAGTTAAATTTGCGTAGTTTTATGAAAGGTTAAAGCGTTTAAATAAATGCTTCATAAGGGATTTACTCATACATCTGAAAGCTGAGTATTAAAGGTTGATACTGATTGCACTGATTGAGGTTGCACTGATTTGCTTAGGTTCATGTTTATAGTGAAGTGTTTTGTTTGGTAATAGCTGTCTTCAATACTTGATCATAAATTTCATATGTACTTCTCATAAACTGTAACTAGGATTGTCTGGAGGCTCAACTGGTCTTGCTTAGTAATTAATTTTTTGAAGGATAAACACTATCTTTTTCAGAGAGCTCTTTCTCACTTAGCTGGAAAGGATGACAGTGTTCAGCTATGATGAATGCTCTGAAGCATAAAAAGCAGATAGTAAATTCTATTTCTTTTTTGCAGAAAATGTTACATTGGTCCTTCTTTACTTTTGGGCGTCAACCTTTGGCATCCTGGCAACATCAGTTTACTGACAGGGACTTTGACAGGAACTGCAAACACCAGACTGTTGGAGGCAGATGAGTTGAGGAAGAGCACTAAGTTTCTCGTGATTGCACATGAGCTCATAGTTCTTATGCCCCAGATATGACATTAGAAAACAACCCACCTCAGTCAAGTCATAGCTTCTGGAGAAGGTTGCATGAGGAAAATTACTAGCAGCTTGCCCAAACTTTTCCAGAAAAGTGAATCCAGCAGTGTCAGTTATTGCTGCTAGCTGTATTAAAAAGCTTACTAAGTATGTGCTGCAGTTCTAGTAGTAACAGACTGTGTAAGGCACAGGTAATATCCAAATTATCACTGGTGCATTGGAAGATCACGGAATCAGTTAGGTTGGAAAAGATTGAGTCCAGCCTATGACCGAACACCACCATGTCAGCTAGACCCTGGCAATAAGTGCCACATCTAGTCTTTCCTAAAATGCTTCCGAGAATGGTGACTCCACCACCATGGGCAGCCTATTCCAATACTGAATCACCCTTTCAGTAAAGAAATTCTTCTTAACATTCAACCTAAATCTCCCCTGGCTCAGCTTAACCTTAAGACTGTGTTATATATCACAAGAAACTAGGCATATCTTCTAAACAAAAGATGCCCTAGGAAATTACTTCGAAAGTCCTGTGGTAAAGTATCTTTACTTTGCAAAGGGAGATACTCAAAAAGTTAGGGCATTCACTTAGGCTGTTTGTGTGTTCCTATGCTTCATCCTAGGAGTGCTGATCTATCCTCAACATGCTAGCATGTCAGACACAGAATTAAGATTTCATTAATGTACGTAAATTACATTGAGAAAGCAAAGATTTAAACTACAAACTTATTCTGGGGCTTTGTTTGTTTTGGATTTATAGTTTAGGGTGTTGATACTCAGTTTCTGCTAAGCTTGTTACTATTTGGTGGAAGGATTTGGTATTTTTTGTTAAGATCCTAGGATGAAACACTTTTTAATAAGAATAGGTTTTTGGAGAGTCTTTTCAAGCTGTTAAGTTGCATATCAATGTCACTTTTTGAGAACTGCAAGATATGTCACCTACATGCTTTGGAGAGCCATGCTATTTTTGAGGTATTCCATGGTGGGTCTGTGGTTTGGTTTGCATGTTGGACTCAGGTCCAGTGGAGCCATACAAGTTATAACTGGCCCTGTGTGCACCAGTGTCACCCGAGGGAGGCTTCATTTTCTAGGTTTCTTAATTGCCAGTAATTTTGGAAAAAACATTCAAACTTTCTGTGTGGCTTGGAAACAGTAGGGCTAGTTTGGCTGGTAGTAGGTTAGTATATTAGTTTCTAGGCTTTATTTTAAATGTTGTTTTTGTTTTTAAATCAGGAGCCAATGAAGTCGAGAGCACCACAGCTACATTTGGAATACAGATTCTACAAGCAGCTAGGATCTGGAGGTAAAAAAGGAGCGTTATGCATTTTACTGTGATGTAATCCAGGATCAATTTTTGACAGAAGTTTTTGGATTTAGGGTTATAAATCTATTTAATAAAGTGTTCTTAGTTACTTACAGCAGAAAGAAGCCCCATGAGTGAGTGAATTAATGTTTAATTTTTTTCAAATATTGTAACACATTTTTGCTCTACTCTTTAATTTAAAGTGTGTTTATGGAATCCTGACTATTTAATGAATCTTAGCTATCACAGCATTTGTCTGCATATGGATATACCTTAAACTAAGTAGTCGGAGACTATTCCCATTGTGTTCTCTTTGAATAAACACTGCAGATCTCCAAACTGCTGATTACTTATCACGTTTTTTTACTTAAAGTTGCTGTGAATAGCTTCAGACTCAGTTTAGCTTCACTTTTGTTGATACAATATATGTTGCTGCTTGCTAGTTTTAAACCTCTTAAATACTTTTATAAAAAGTTTAACTTTAAATGCAGTTTAATATCTGAATTTCTCATTTCGCTCCCCTTGGTGCTTTTATACCCAGAAGTACTCTTATGATGGTCGCCTGAATGATCCAATTGTCACCTTTTGCTTTTATAGGTGAGCAATACCTAAAACTTCTCACATATTTTTGTGCCTTTCACAAAACTGCATCTAATCAGTTAGACAGATGTGAAGCTTCTTAAACTAGTAAAGTGAGTACAGATATTCTCTAAATCAGATATAAACTAGGAAAAAATCTTATATCATTTCCTTGAAAATGTTCCTTTAATTCCTACAGTAGGTCATGTAGTTAGCTATTTTCTCATTTTTTACTAATGTATAAGTTTATAGTATAAATGGGCTACTAACGGGCTTTTTACTTGCATACTCAGGTGGTTGGTTGTTTCTTAGCAAAAGCAGTCTGGATTCTGTAACTGATTTTAGTTATGCTTAAACCAGTATAAAATGCTATTTAAGATTAAAAGTTGTCTCTGAAAGTCAGGGAACACCACTTTCATTTTGTTGCCTTGAACGTGTGTGCATTATGATGAGTTTTAATACTTCTTAAATACCACTTTCACTTTTTTACTTTAAATTCAGGATCATATATTCATTGCTGCAGTGGCCTGGACAGTGTTTCTCTGGTTTAGTAGCTTTCAGCATTTTTTTATGTTCTTTAAAGGCTCACTCTGATGAAACATACCTTCTAATATGTTCAATTAGTATAGAATACTGTAGGATGAATGCTTTGCAGCCAGGAATCTTTAGAAACAGCTCTTCGCAAGACATGAGATTATCTATTCCTCTTCATAGATGGAAGATAAAATTGCAGATATCTAGTAAAAATGTTGAGTCTTAAATGCTTGCTAATTGGAGAAAGTCATCAGAATATGATGTCTGGGCGTTCTTTTGTAAGTAGTTATGAATTGTCAGGGTACACTAGACCAGCATTGTGAAATAGTGGATAAGTGGAAAGCTGAGATCTTAAGTGCTTAACTAATGGGTAATGGCAACCCACAAGTTAGGGACTGTACCCAGGTGTGAAAACCAAGGCGTAGCTATCTAAAATTGGAAAGGAGCTGTGTAATGGAGGTAAGAATAAAGCTGTAATTTCTAGTTCAGACTTCAAAAATTACACAGTCGTTTTCAGAGCTAGGAACACTGATGGGAATATTTCTTGGGGAAAAAATGTCTTAGTGAATGTAACTTTGTTTACCATTTTGTTTACTGAACAAGATACAAAGATAAAGCTGATGGTTTACTGAGTTTCATCAATATTTATGAAGAACCTTGTATTAGACCTCCTCTGTTTTTGCAGTAACCTGCTTTTATTCAAAAGTGAAAGCCTCCCCCAGCACATATAGGATCCTGAAAGCTCCGTTCTGAGCTTTTGTCAGGTACCCACTTGAGGCTTGTGGTAAAGGCTCCTTGAGAAGAAAGTAATATTCTTGTTCCCATCTTCTTAGAAGTTAAAAGAAATTGCGGATTCCTTACCTTTCTGCAGCAGTCTCTTTCTTCGTCTTTGTAGGAGTTGGCTCCTCAAGCCCAGGAAGTTACATAGTCTAAGATTCTTCTAGAAAAAAAGTTGTGGTATTATACACTTTCTGTTCTCATGTAATTTGTGGCAGTTGGTTTACTGATTTTTTGTCACATGCTTGTTTACTGTCAAGCATAGATTTAAGAAATTTTGTCACAGGAACAGATGGAAAACGTGGTATTGGTAAATTGGTGGACCAAGTGATAAATTCAAGAAGCAGCTAATCTTTCCTAGAACATGAGATATTAAAAATTCTTATGCTAGGTCTATCCATGAGGACAGTGTTGCCTTATGGGCAGTGCTGTACTTTTGTCAGAGCCAGAGTAGATTAAAGGAAGTGATCTTCAGTGTGCAAGTTGCAGAAGAGTCTATCATAGGAGGTATAAAAATAGTTGTTACTGCTGGAGGAAATTTCAAGCATAGTAATTGTGAGCAGATGAGAGATTTCTTAGTACATAATTACTCACCACACTAGAAGTCACAATTGTCTGAAGTCTTCTGGCTTTTAAACCCCTAAAAATCCACTTTTTTAATTACAGTGAAGTAATCTTTTCCTTAGCAGTTTTTGTTTATTCACACAACCTTTTTGTAGTTTGTCTGATAGCTTTATAACTGTGTGGACTGGGTATTTTGCATTTAATTGTACTGAACTTGCCCTTCTTCTCATGTTTACATGTGTACATGTATATTAATAGCAAGTGACTACTAAACTATAGTTTCAGAAACAACCAGTGAAAACGGAGTAGTACTCCCTTGCTTTCCCACTCATGTAAGCAGAGCCATTATTTTCTGAATTTCACAGTTTATGCTGCAAACTGACTTGTGTTTAGTGCGAAATAACCTGATACTTAAGGGATAAAATTTCTGTAGCACCCGTGAAATCCCACCGTGTTTTGAGGAGACATGGAGAGGAGGGAGAGGCATTAACACGGCAGTGAATAGTTCTGGAAGAAAATGAAGTTATTTTCCTGCAATATCTCCCAGAAGGCAAATAAAGAAACTGTTATTAGGATTACAGATTATTTTACCTTCCAACTCTTTTCAACAGAGCTTATTTGTGCTTCCTCTGATCTTGTGGGCCTCCTTGATGGAAGAAGTAGCTTTTTGAAATTGTATGTTTTCTTGGTATTCCCTTGTCTCAAGACAGTATTTGTCTACTGCAAATCTCTTTATTTATTTTTAGAATATTCCTGTTTATTTCTTTTCTAATGACCTTGTGGCTTAGATTTTTTTTTTTAAATATATTTTATTAATTTCTGTGGAAAGAGTCTTGCTATTCTCTGTCTTAAATGCCATGAAGATGGAAGACATACTTGAGTGGAAAAACATTTGGAGGGATCTTTTATAGTTCTTCTCTCTGAGAGAATAAGGGAAAAATAGGCATAAAATATGATAGATATGCAGTTTTTATATACAGGACTCTTAAACTGTTTAACTCTTTGTATTTAATAAAAAGTGCTCTTGACTTGCATGCATAATTATTAACATTTCAATGTATTCCTTTGGAGAGAATCTGCTCATAAGGAAGGTTTACCTTTACTCTTAAATACGCTTTTTATTGATATCCATATGAAAGTGCAGTATCATTGTAGGTGCTTGTCAGGAAAAAAAAAGAATCTTTCTTAAAGAGGAAACATTTTCTGTACTTTTGGAGTTTTTTGAAACATTATTAATTATTCAAGGAAATGGACCTAAAACTTATTAAAAATAGTTCTTAAATTAGTGTGAAGATATGCCTTATCTTAGTCTCATCATTATTTAACTTTCCTTTGGGTTTTTTCTGCCATAATGTTGTCACTCAGTAACTATGAGCATGTTTTCCTCCTGAAGTTTGAGATCATACAGTCAGTATGCAGAAATTTCTAGCCAACTGAATGAGTGGCATACTGATGGAATTTAAAATATCTTCCAATAAAATTGGTTAAATGTGTATTTTCTTAATATTCGAGTATGAATTATAAGAAAAACTGATATGTTACCAAAAGCACAGTACTACAGATAAAACTATTGCTGAGTTCTTACCTGAAATAACACTGGGACTTTCAGAATTAATAGAAAGCAGTTTTGTATTTTTTTATTGATTTCTGAATCCATCTTTTATACCATCAGTCAGTCTTTGTACGATTAGAAGGTGAGCTGTAGGTGTATTTCATGTGGTATGCCCATAATTTAACTGTGCCTAAATTTGGTTTGCTACTAGGAGGGCTGAGGGGAAGAGGAGTAAACAGTAACTGCTGCCTTAATTTGACTGCAGCAAAAAAAGGCTGAGTAGAACTGAGTTTTTTAATGTGGGATTTTTTTTCAGTTAAAAAAGCCCTTATTGGAGAATACTTAAAATGCTTTTATTTTTTGACAGCCAGGTATTTACAGTATGGAACAGTTCCCTTTTGCAGAAATGAATCAGTACATTAAAGAAATTATGTTGTGTGTTGAAGAGTGTAAAAACTATTTTACTTTTTGTTCTCTAATTTTTCTAACGTGTCTTAATAAAGGAGTTGTTATCATAATGGCTGCGAGTCTTTGCAAGTGAATGAAGACTCTTGTGTACTTACTCATCTGATAAGTAGAACAAAAGAATGTCAAGAGCTTCTGCTACTTAAGTTATATTAGTACAGCTCCTGTCCCTGTGCTGCTGCTAAAACGGACTTACTATAGTACCTGTCTATAGCAACGATGGGTATCCATTGTTAGATTTGATTCTTACATTTGATACCATTTTTAAAAGAGACAAAGATCTGTTCAGCTGTTGATTATCCTACTGATGAAACTGCTGTATTAATATTTCAGAGGAGACAGATGCTCAGTATTTTAAATCATATTTTATTTTTCTTAACTGTTGGTTTTGCTGAAATCTAGTTAACACTTCTACGGTAAAATCTGTTAAAACTTACAGGTAAAGAAAAGAACTTAGAGGTAAAAAAAAAAAAATGTTTACTTGACCAGTAAACATATTAAATAAATTTTTGTGTACTACAGAAAAGGTGTTGTACTTCAGAAGGCCAGTGTGAAGTGAATACTAAGTATTGCTAATACTTATTGCTAAGTGAACACTAAGTATTGCATTCTGTCTGTGAGTCCTTTTTGTGATTTGCTGCCAACAGGGATGTGGTAAATGTGCTCTGCATTGC